>NC_138549.1:95449397-96140491 GCF_964273705.1 Natrix helvetica | reverse complement strand
GCACATCATATCATATGTATATTGCTAGATAACTTGTATAGAAAGGGAACATGGATTTCTATGTAATTGACTGTTCTGCACAATAACCATTTAAAGCTACTCTCTGGGAAATATGTTGATATTAACAAATGGGAACAATTCATAAAATAATTTGCATGTAAATAAAAGTGCATGGGTTGCTCAGATATCTATATAACTCCAAGTCTAAGGAAGAGCTACCTAATTATTCCCATGACAAATACTATAAAGATTAACTTTTAATTTGAATAAGCAAATTTATGTTGAGAAACTACATTCTCTATGTTGTGGCTACTTTTGAAATGGTCAGAGCAAACGCAGTAATAAAGGCATTTAAGGTAGTATATCTATAATGTGTCAAAATTATGAAGCTTTACCAGAGAGACATGTGGATAGAATTTGAACAAATAATGTCAAAATGCCTGGGACACTATCTAAACATTTCTATGCTTCGTGAATGTACCATTATGTTTCAGTGTCACTCTTCATTGGTATTACCTTATGAATTTCTATTGTAAATTATTGGGGCATTATATTTAATTTCAAATGAGAATATTCTTCCCAACGGTTCATGGATATGTTAGTCAGAGAATGTTAGTCAGATAATTGGATTTTTTAATTATGGCAGGGGCAAGTTTCTCTGATATAATTTTTGTTGGCCTTTTTACTATTGCCACAAAACAATAGGAGAAATTCTGGGGAAAGCAGTAAGATGTCACTGAAACATGCTGTATAATTTAGTATTTTGGTCAAAGATAGAATATAAAAGAGACCCGCCTTCAAAATGAGCAAGCATCAAGGCAATATTTTCATAACAATAGCAATTAATTTCACAATAACCACAATTTCTAGAAAAGCTGTGAAACTATGGTACATTTTAGGGTTTTAGTGGATCCCGTTTATTCAAAAGCTAATTGGCAACTTCAGATTGCGGATCAATTAAACCAAAGCCAATTTATTTAATTCCATCGGGAGTCCGGGGCAGAATATTTATTTATTTTTTATTTAATGGATTTATAGCACTACTCAATTCAATAACTAATGTGACTAATGTAAACTAATCCAATTCTCTCAAAAAACACTCAAACATAAAACCATGATCCTACCCAGTGTGTGTTTGTGTGTGTGTGTATAAAATGATGATCAAACATTGTAATTAAATAAACAAATAAAGAAACAAATAACCAAAGGTGTATTTCGGTCAACAAGACCCAAATGTCTAGGTAAAAGCCAGATCTTAATGACTTTTCTAAATGCAAATTGAGTGAGGCTATGTTGAGTGAGGGAGAGGACATAACTGATCCTTTACACTCCCTTGGCTGAAGATAGATTTAAATCTGTCAGCCTGGTCCTAATCAAACTACTGACTGGGCTCCATTTAAGTTTGCTTCTGGTTCTGTTTCCCTCCCTCACAATGATATACAGTATATCAGGTTTTTAAAAGATCAAATTTGATTTTGCTCATTCTCATTTTTTTCAACAATTCCATCTATTTCCACAACAAATATGTGATTTAAAAAAAATCCACACAGGCCCTCATGTGATTTTTAATATTCGTTTCTCCAAAAGTACAAATCTTCATCTGCGTGTTTTCAAGCATATGCCTTTTGTTAGAAAAATAATTGGGCAAAAACTGGTTCTACTGCGCTGAATAAATTCCCAAAGATTCTAGAAATTATATAAATGTGGCATAAAACAATTCAGAGTCCAGAAACCATGCACGCCAAAAAGAAAAGTTTGCCTCAAAATGTTCATTTCATTTTTACCTTGGAGACAGGACTAACAAATATCTGAAGAGGCAGCTCAGGGATCTATGTATTTCAACCCAACTTTAGCCTTCAAACAGTGAGATCCTGGATCCAGTTTTCTTTCAACAGGATATGCTGAGATGGTGAATAGGAATATAATTAGCAGGATGCATCAATTGGTTGCTTTTTAGAAAAGTTGATATCAATATCTTATATACACCAGTGTAAATGTAAGTTGGTTGTTACCTGAATTGTGGTCACTGGTATGTATTAGAATCTGTGTCAACATCCTTTCCCACCTAATGAGAATTTCATAGCTACCAGAACCATAAATCAGATAAAGGGTACAAGATCTAATTACAGTTTCTAAGAACAGAATGTGAGCTCCTAGACATCTATTATAAAGCAAGTCAGAATGCCTTGCCTTTGGCTGTATGTTTCCTGTTATTAAATGTATCCTCTTAGTCTTTTTTCTCAGAGTTTCTCTGAGTTTCCCTACTAACGTATCAAAAATCATGGAATGTAAGTAGAAGTGCATACAGGTTTCTTTCTAAGTGGGAAGGCTGTGTTGGAAGTTAAAACCCACCCCTCTCCTAGAGAATTGAAATATTTTGGGAAATATTAAAAAGGCAGAATATTTCCCCTAAACAGAAAAGTAGAAACACAAGAGAGGCAGAAACCTTTGTGAATGAGCCATTAAGGCTTGAGCCAGTCTATTCTACGTAACAAAGATGTCCCCCTTCAACTCCAGGGTGATGGGAATATGGCATGGGCCTTAGGACATGCTAGTATTAGCCCTTTACCCATTGAACTACATGGCACCTGGGAAGATTACATCATCACTCAGCAAGTCAAGGAAGCCTGGGAGACAGCCTATGGAGTTGCCTCTGCATGGCCCCATGGAAGTCTGACAACCAAGAATACAAGCTCAAATTCAAAGCCCAAAGAGGGCATAAAACCAGAAAGTTTCAGCATCTCTGCCCTTTTCTGCTCAGATACTCAGGCCATGTGGTTCTGTTCAGGAGCTCAAGCCATGTGACCCTGTTCAGGAACTCAAACCATGTGATCCTGTCCACCATTAAACGATCTTTCCAAGCAGCCTTCATGTTTCCAGTGTCTTTTCCGTCCACTTGAAACTGAACCCAGAGGGAGATTTTTTTCCAACAGCTGAAAGAGAAAAAAAAAGCATTAGGGTTGTATTTTATGATTGTTTCAAATTCTGCAGCATTTGCTGCGAAACTGTCAGAGCCTTCCTTTTATTATCAAATCTGAGAAGGACATATGTATTTAGGATCCATGCCAAGTTAAAGATGATTCACAAAAGAATGATTTAACAGAAACCAGCACGAAAAGTTTAGAAGTACAGTAAATGTAACTTGCACCAGTGAAATTCTGTCCTGGGATTGATTCTAAGAATTATTCTAACAGTTGATTCTAAGAATAATGATGAATCATTATTTCTGAGATGTGTAGTCTGGATTAAATTAGTTGCAATTGCTGTTGGGAAAGAACACCCCTAATGAATAGAGTAGAAATGTGAGTGCTTGACAAAACAATGATAAACAATAAATTACCACAATAAATAATTTCTTTGGAAATTGATGAAGATTTATAAAAAGCAAAACCTCTTCAATTTCTGAAGTATTGTTCCAACTGACTGTCTCTTTAGAAGAAGCCTGATGTGATTTGCATAGGACTTCCACTGATATTTTTATATTGTCTATCCAGGTGGTTTTCTTTACCATGTGTATTCTGGTTAAAAAGAAAAAGTGATTTATCATTGCCTTTTTTTATACAGTATTGTTGCAGAAAATGACAGGCTTTAGACTTCTCAGGATACAGGAAGAGTTTATTTGGCAGCCAGGTTCAGAAAACTAGCACATGGCTAACCTTCATTATCGAAGCACGTGTTCTTATACATTCTCAAAAGCAGCGCAACATGGAAATACTTAACTCATTTCTTATTGGTTATTTTGGGGAAAAAGCCTTATAGGTAGATGGGGGTCTTACTTTTCCTTTTGTTACAGGTATGGACTGCGTGTCATTAACAAACTTTATTTGAACCTTGTAGTTTGGACTTTTGACATAGGGACGTTGGCTAGAACATTTTGTGGTTAGAGGATGATGACATTTTCCTTTAAGCAAGCTTCTAACTGTCCCTTTTATGCTACGTCTTCATTCTTATATTTTAATTCATATTTTATTCTACTTTAGTATGAAATGATACTGTTACTAAAGTGATCATCATCCTCCAGTACCTTCCTGTATCAGTGCTGTCTAATTTAGGTTCCAACTTGCTTTAGATGGGCAGCTGGGATGGCCTTCATGAATTGAGTGATCCTGCTGAGATGATATTTTCTAGGCATATGTTGTCCGAGTTCTTTACGCATTCTTCAAACACACCATTGCCTCACAATAAGGCAGCACCGCAGGACAGCAAAAGCATGGTTGAGGCGAATGTAGAATAGGACACAGCTACTCATGTGCCATTCTCAAGGAAAGCTGCAGAGAAGAAAGACAATCAGTTTCCATCATATAATCTTAAATACATGCTCGCATTTTCAAGGAGAATACCAGGAATTGGTTTGAAGTTCTGAACCTCATGGATAAGTTCAGAGAAGCTGTGAAATGAAATCAGAGACATTTTTAAGGTTGAATGTGAGAAGAAACTTCCACGAACCAAAAAAAAAAAAAAAAAGCAAACTGGATGTCAGAACAAATAATGGAAATTTACAAAAAGTGCCAAATTCAAGAAAGACAAAGATTTCAGAAAGAAACTTTACAAATAATTTCATAGTGCTATTAGTACGGAGAAGTAATATTACAGTAGTATCTGTAAAGATACGGAAGATAGAAACAGACATATTAAAAGAAGGAAAGCCTTCTAAATATTCTTGGAGTTCAGAAGAAAGATTTAATTACAGATGGTAATTTATTCAAAAAAGATAAAATGATAGAAGTATATTGAAATTCTGTTTAGTAGAGATGTCAACATCCAAAATATCTTAGCAGGTATTCCCTACTTACAAGAACTTCCAGTACTAGAAGGTGAAGTTAATCAGCACTTCAGTCATACCAGAAGAGAAAGCTACAGAATGTAAAGGAATATCTACAAAAATCTGGAAGGAGAGAGGGGGGGAGGTAGGTCTGTGTGTGTGTGTGTGAGAGAGAGAGAGAGAGAGAGAGAGAAAGAGATAGAGAGAGAGGGAGGGAGGGAGGGAGGGAGGAGAGAGAGAGAGAGAGAGAGAGAGAGAGAGAGAGAGAGAGAGAGAGAGAGAGAGAGAGAGAGAGAGTGAGTCAGTAAATATTTGTTAACTAAACTAAACCAGAAAATAGAGAATGGATTGAAACAGAGTATTGTTATCTGAAAAAGAAGACTTAATAGGATATGCAAAATATCATACAATAACCTTGATTTTGAAATCCTCCTATGAAAATTAGACCTCTTTATGGAAAAATGAAACATTGCAAGTTCAAGCTGATTTTAGAAAAGCCCAAGGCACATGATAAACTATTGCGGGTGCATGCTGGATAACCAAGAAAGGTGGAGTGGGGGGGGGGAGTACCAAAAATAAATGAATCTGTGCTCCATTGAAAAGCTTTTTATTGTAATGACCATGGCAACCTATGGAATCTGCTTAGGAAAAAGGGAATCAGAAACACTATCCTCATGTGAAATTTATACTTGGCTAAGGAAGCCATAGTCTAGATTGGAGGTCAGCAATTAATTTTCCCAGTTTGTTTCCCGTGACAAACTGAGACTGTTGTGGATGGCCAGATCAATAGGGCTGTGAAGGTGCATAGGTACATACATACAGATACATAAATTTTTAAAAAAAACCAGCAGCTGCCTTCAGAATAAAAGCAATGTAGTTGTATTCTGTGCACGGCATACATTTACATCTGATTTCTAATTTTTGATTATCTCATGTAGGCCAGACAGGGACAGCCAAAGGGACAAATATGGCCTGGGATAGTGATAGAAAATGTCCAGATCTGGTCTAGATGGAACATGGTGAAACATACTGAATCTGGCTTGCCAAAAGAATGAGACCAAGCTGCCTATTGTCCCCTTATTTATTCAGCATGTTTCCTCCAATTTTAAAGCCACACTGTATATCAAAGCTAGACTGGGAGAAGAGGACTATGGCTTCAAAACCTATGCTGGAAATAATCTCCAGAAGCCATGATGTATCTATACCAAGAAAGATCACAATCATGCATACAATGATTTTTTCTGTGTCATTCTATGGAAGCAAATATTGGACTTTGAAGAAGCTTCATGGGAAGAGTATTGGTGCTTTAAAGCCTGGGCTTAAAAACTTAGCAATACATTTCTTGCAGTGGTGGGATCCTACTGGTTTAACAACCGGTACCTTCCACATTACTGCTTTGGAGGAAAACAACTGAGGCATGGCAACCCATTCTGCCACGCGACTCAGATGAGAAGAAAAGGTCAGTAAAGCACAAGACGGGCAGGCAGGCAGGCCCACTTGATCATTGGAGCGAATCGGTTCACTCCCAGCTGATCATCGGAGCTACCAGTTCATCTGAATGGGTCCAAACTGGTAGAATCCACCTCTGACTTCTTGTCACTTTTCCAACAGTTAGAGAAAAGTTGTTGAGAAAGCCTGGATAACCAAGAAACTAAACAACTGGATCATACAACAAATAAATGTGGACTTCTTACCTGTGACACAAATAACCACAGTCAAATGCTCATATTTTAGACACATGGGAAGACCGGCTGTCTTGGGGATTTTAAATGGGAGGGAAAGGGGGAAGAAAAAAAGAGAAAAAGACGATGGCTGGCAGCAGGTTGGGTGTATTCCATTCCAATGGAGTATTTGAAAGAGCATATTGGAAGTAGATCATGCTGGCGAAAATCAATCTATATGGTTGTTAAGAGTCAACCCTGACTTGGTAGCACATAATCAAACAATTAATCCACTGAGCTGAAATATAACTATGTTTAGAATCCTGGCATCCGAGTTAGTGGGTAAGAATAAAGGTTTTTTTTTTAAAAAAAAATATTCCTAGGTCTTTCTTAGAAGCTTCTTTTTTTCCAAGACCTTCTTGCTCATTGCTAAATAGAATGATTGGAGTGTCAAAGCAACACTAACAGCGAGTTCTTAGTTTTTATAAGGGATCAAAGAAACAAAGAGAAAAAGAGAAGTTTTCTAAATTGTCATGCTTATTTTAATAACAATACCCAGGAACTTGTTTGCGTTTTTTTTTTCTCCTGACATGTGTGCTTTTTTTTTTATTGCTGAGTTCTAAACAACCTCAAGGAGGAGGTTATATGAAAAAAAAATGCTGACAGTGCCTTAACCACTTTCTAGAGTTGCAAATAGCAAAGCCATAATGAGTCTGGCTCATGGGGGCTTCCCAGGAATGCTTTCCTTGTTAGAAATACCAGATTGCTGATCGCCTATATTTGCACTGCACATCATAGACCTCAATGGCAATTATTATCACTATGATTATTTTTATTATTATTTGAGAAGAATGGAAAGGAAGATTAGTTGCAGTTTAATTCATTCTCTTTCTTGCCCACAGGCATTAGGAACTTAATTATGTGTAAACTTATTGTTACAATTAGATACAAAAGTGAAAAAGAAACGCAAATCAGCATCTGCTGTGTCTTTCTTTATCAAGGTGATGTGACTCATTCTGGTTTTATTTATTGATTCCTAATGAGTTGTTTCAGAGATATGATGCTTTTCTGTTTATGGAGGTCATCTTGCAGTCTGAATTATTCATTTATCCGAAGTGTGACATATGTTGATTCAGTTCTAAATAGACATAAAACCTTAAACCTAATCTCTATCTTCTCTGTCAAAGCCATAATTTAGATAATACATGAATTGTCTACAGTAGCATCATCTTTTCCCCCCCCATGCCAGCTATTTCCCCCCATTTGTAGCTAAATCCAGATCTAAATTAGCTTTATTACAATATGCATTTTTTGTATCAGTTGATTCTCAAACTGAAGTACTGTATAGAAATGTTTTATTAATTTGTTAAACTGATTTTGCCCCTCAATTCAAATTATAAGTCTTGACCAACATTTTTTTTCTTGATTATTATACTTAGCCAATGGAGATGGCAATAATATACAAAAAAGCAGAGAGATTACTTTGCCAACAAAAGTGTGTAAAGTCAAGGCTATGGTTTTCACAGTTGCAATGTATGGCAGTGAAAGTTGGACCATATGAAAGACTGAGTGCCAGATAATTGAACTATGGTGGTGGAGAAGACTCCTGCGAGACCTTTGGAGTGCAAGGTACAAGGTGATCAAACCAGTCAGTCCTAGAGGAGATCAACCCTGACTGTTCTTCAGAAGGCCAGAACCTGAAGATGAAACTTAAATAATTTGGCCTCCTAATGAGAAGGAAGGTCTCACTGGAGAAGAGCCTAATGCTGGGAAAGATTGAGGGCAAAAGAAGAAGGGGATGACAGAAAATGAGGTAGCTGGATGGAGTCACCTAAGCAGTAGACATGAGCTTAAATGGACTCCAGAGGATGGTAGAGGAACATTGTCCATGGGGTCATGAGGGGTCAGACACAACTTCGCAACTAACAACGACAATGGAGATCATTTTTTTTTGGTATTTTGTTATATATTTTTATTAATACTTTACTATCGATTTGTTCAACAGATGCAGCATAAAGGAATAATAATAAATAAATAAGTAGAGGGCTTCTTGCTGAAACTGATATATCATTTCTTTTTAATATTAGTTTTTAACTTATTTGTCACATGTTTGAACTACCCATCTCTCTCAAGGAAGGAGCCTTTGTAGCATGGATAAAATTCTGCACAATCAAAAATGATTTCACTGTGAAATATAAAAAAAAACTATGAAATCCATGGTACATAAGTCATGGGGAGCCAGATGGTGTGATTTGCTTAGTAGCAACATGATGTGTTGAGTAGATCAGAGTGGCTGGTTGATCTCAGAGTCATCAAACACAATTTATGAATCACAAAGGATGAATTCACAAAATAGACTAAGCCAAAAGCAAACAAATTACTTCAGTGTAATAATAGAATCCTTACTCTGTTTTCTGGTCATATCATTTCAAACGGTTCTGGAGGCTACTAGAATGCCATTTTAGAGACAGACAATTTACAGAATGAGCATTCCTTTTCATCCTGATTTCAGCTTTTCTTTCTTTGATTTCTCAGAGATCAGAAATACACTCCTTCTCTTTTATCTTTTGAAACGATCCTTTTACCTCATGAGATTTTTCATGAGAGTTGACATTCTCCCTCAAATGTTTGCAAGTGCTCAGGATGGTGATGCAAGAAATATGGGGCCTTCACAAAATGTCCAAATGTTTTGTGGAGAGGGCAGGGGGCTATAAGAGGTTGCTGACCTTTTCCTTATTAGTTTCATTATATTCCAGAGATACGGTTTGTTATTCAACTAGATGAAAATTGTGATTTTCTATTTTACCATAGGCTACATTTAAATTGGAAGGAAATAGAATGCTGGACAATAGGCTGGCTAGCATCTAAGTGTTTTGGTGTTCTTCTAATTATCCAGTAAGCATTCTTTCAACCTATTTTTAGTTTGATAAACAGGAGAATTGTTGCAAAGCCTTCAGTGATCTGAAAAAAAATATGTTTATGGATAAATTTAATACAAATAATTTCCTTTTTTAAATGAAATATTAACATTTTCTTCTTTACAAAGATACGTTATCATTAAATACTATTATTGCTGTGATGTTATCCCAAATATTTCTATATCAATTCTTTGGGTACTTTTTTTTAATCTAATTTGCGAATTGTAGCTGAATGCAATGGCAGTGACAAAAGTCCCATCTCCGTCTCCTTTTTTCTTGACCAAGAAAAGGAGCCTTTATTTGAATTTAGCAATAAAGGTTTTTGCAGATGTAAAGTTGAGTTGGGCTGAATTTTAAATGAAAAGATCCTAATAGTTCAGCAAGGAAGAAAGGTAAGAAATTGAAATCCAAAGAAGTTGTGCGCATTGTGTGTGTGCAATGTGCGCAACGGCATGTTTTTTATGGATAGAAATTCAGACTAGGATTAAAAGAGAAAATCCTCCAAAATACATTTATCAGTGAATGACCCTGATCAGCTTTTATCCATCACACTAAAATTGTTACTAAGAAAGTCAGTTCATTGCAGTAAATAAGTTGACATGGTTTAAAGATTACTGACACTTAAATTTGATTTACAGATGAAGATAAGAATAGAATATAACACCAAAAGTTGAAATTTTCTAAAACTTTATATATTATGTCTGAAAACCCATGACTTGTTCTAATAAATGTAACCTGTTCCAAGAAGTGTTATCTGTACAGCTCAGACTAATAATATAATTCACGAGTAAATTCTACTGAATTTATATGCATAGGATTCCGGCTATAGACTTCATGAGATTGAATCCATTTTTAATCAGACATTTATCTATATGAACATATCAGAGTGCATCGTATTAAAATGTACAGAATAAAATCAATTGGGTTGGATTTAGAAGTAAATGCAATTATATGCAGCGGACTTTATTTCTAAGTACGTCTATTTAGGATGGCATTGCAATATACATGCTTTTGGTTGATCAGGGCAACAAAATGATCAGCTTTCCAAATGCTCGTTGGAATTCCACCAGGGATCCCACCATGTAGCAGCCATGGTGGCACAGTGGTTAGATTGCAGTATTGCAGGCTAACTCTGCCCCACTGCCCGGAGTTTGATTCTGACCGACTCAAGGTTGACTCAGCCTTCCATCCCACTGAGATCGGTAAAACAAGGCCCTAGATTGCTGTGGGCAATGTGCTGACATTTATAAACTGCTCAGAGAGTGATGTAAAGTACAATGGAGCAGTATATAAGTCTAAGTGCTAGTGTGATTGTTGAACAAGTGTTGCTGCCAGCAGCCTCCACCACCTTGGTAGAAGATAACAGATAATGGAAACCAGAGTTTAGCATTTAGCAATTCCCCATCGCTTTTGTCAAAAATGACATATGGTGGCAACTTTGAGAAAACTAATAAAAAATCTTGCATACTTCCAGAAAAATCACTGATAATTGGACAGGTGAGTGCACATCCACATGTATGTATTGACATTACCTTTTGTAAATCAATGTCAGGAAGATTGCTTGAACAACCTGTCTCTTCCTCAGCAGCTTTTCTCTATGGCATATCACTGGCACTGGCAAACACAAGGTGCAAATTAACAAATGTCTCATCCTGACCTGAAAAAGTTAATCACCCATGCTGTTGTGCATCTTGAGATGGGATTTTATCCACTGACTACCTTGGTATCCTTTTCTTCTTCTTCTAAGTTTCTAAACACACAGAGTAATCTTTTCCTATATAATTTTCCTCAATCCAGGCCAAACATCCTATCTTTTGGGAGAGTACAAAAGGAATGTCAGCTCTATTTTTTCATAGCAAGCTCCTTGTGTGTCATATTGATTTAGTGCAGGGATGTCCAATCTTGGCAACCTGTGGGCTTCAGATTCTTCAGCCAGCATGAGGAATAGTGATTTAATGTTAAAGCACTAGACTAGAAACAGGAGACTGAGTTCTAATCCCACCTTAGTCATGAAAGCCAGTTGGGTGGTCCTGGGCTAGTTTCTCTCAGCCCAACCAACCTTACAGGGTTGTTGTGGATAATAGGAGGAGCAGGATGTGTTGGATATGTTCCCTGTTGGATATATCAGTTCTTCTGAGTGATTTTTTTAAAATTTAAATAAGCAAGAAATAATAAATAAACAAACAACCTATGGAACTCTATCCTTACTAATTCTAGGTAGAGGAAGGGAACAACAGGAGCTTTAAGAACAGGGACCAGTTTAATAAACCTTTCTTATAGTATTGATGTCTTGGCATCTTCTTTAATGTTATTTGGTTGGTCACATATTTGGTTACAAACTTTGAATTAGACCATCACTGCACAATTTACAGAGATAATCTGCATGTGATATTAGCAGCCTTCGAAGTGACAATAAATTGCATATTTTCTTGGACTGCACTGAAGCATTTAAAATCCATACTGCTTCAATTCAATGGAAGAGGTTCAAGAGTGAGCACACTAGCTCAGGGGCCTGTATTTTATTTCATTGTTAGACAGCAGAGCCATCTATTTTTCAGGAATCTAAATCTCTGAAGAACCTCTTTAGATGTAGAGAGTTCCTTACTGCAGAAGGCATCTTGTTCACATAGAAACCTATTAGGATAATGAGGAAGCAAGGAACAGAACTAGTCTCCCCTTAAATATATAGATTGCAATCACCACAACCCTGTAGAAGACATTGGCTGAACAGAAAAAAGACACTGATCTATAAAGTTTGCTGTTTATAATTTGAAACCTTTTTGGCATGTCCCACCAGTTTCTTTAATTAATGGACAGGGATTCCTGCCTTTCTGTGAGAAGCCAAGAATCTACATGTTCCTCTCATTTCTATAAGAGTCCAGACAAGTCTACTGCATTATCAGCATAAATTAGGAGAGAAATGTGTCTGGCAGCTAATTTAGGAGAATGAAATTCCACTCTAACAAGGCAATCTACCAATGAATGTAAAGGTTCAGTAATGATGGAATAAATATGCATCCCTGCTGAACTCTTTTAGTAGGCTGTATTATATCAGTCTGCAGTCCCCAAGGATTGTATAAGATCCTGAAATTTTGCTCTAAAACTGGCAGATGAGCAGAAGTAATCATAAGTTGAAAGAGATGATCTCACACTTCATCCAGATGTTGTCCCAAGAGATGGACTAACATAAATTTGAAAAAAAAACTGTGTTAAAGTATATAATAATTTTATAAAAGAAAAGTATGTGTATTTTTCTGATGAAAACTCTGCTGTGTAGTTTTTTTGCCTCTTTAAAATAGTAATAAGCATTACTATGGTAAACTAAGATGTTCTGATTCCAGCGTGTTTTTCCCTTAGGCCTTTGTTGGTGTCTAAATATCCTGGGTGGGAAATCATTTCAAAACAATTAAACATGTAAAAGTTTTAACCAGTCCATAAACACCTGGTTTACAGCAAATAAATGATTTTGTCACTTTTTAAAAACTGAATCAACATATTAAAATACTTGTAATGTATAAGCATAGGGAAAAATAATTAAACCATACATACATACATACATACATACATACATACATACATACATACATACCCTGTTTCCCCTAAAATAAGACCTTCCCGGATAATAAGCCCAATTGAGCTTTGGAGTGCTTGCGCTAAAATAAGCCCTCCCCCGAAAATAAGCTCTCCCAAATAATATTGCAACATAGCAGCAGCCATGAGGGGACTACGCTTGCTGCCTCCCGCACCTCAAAAATAATAAGACCTCCCCCAAAATAAGGCCAAGTGCTTATTTTGGGGGTCAAAAGGAAATAAGACCCTGTCTTATTTTTGGGGAAACACGGTATATGTATGTATATATATATATCTTCTCCCATTAAATTTTGCTTTCAGTTCAGTCCACTTTAATGAGAAATTCAGATTCTCATCATCACACCTCCACATAATACATTCCAATACCACAGCTTCGTACTTGACCTATTAGAAATGTTGAAGGTAAAATGTGAATAATGCAGTGGATTATTGCACAACAACCTACACAAGGAAATAGGTTATAACAGCAATGAATTACTCTGTAGTATCCACTATACCCTGAAACATCAACATTAGCTTATGTGTCCATAGTAACGCCCAAAAAATCAATATATGTACGCAAGGTAAATTGCAATATATGTCACAATTGCAGATCACAATGCATGTGAAGGCCCAGATTTGTCATCCAAAGAAGTGGGAGATTTTTGAACGTAGTCTTTAAAATCAGAAGGTATGTGATAGGAAGAGCAGGCAAGCATAAATGACATCCAGGTAGTCATCAACGTACAACTATTCACTTAGTGAATATTTGCAATTACAATGGTACTGAAAAAAGTAACATCCATTACATCCATTATAGTATCCATGCAGTCACATGATCAAAATCCAGATGTTTGGCAAGCAGTATGTATTTACAACACTTGCAGCATTCCAGGTCCATGTGATCATCATTTGCAACTTTCCCAGCCAGCTTCCGACAAGTCAATTGAGGGAAGCTGTATTTGCTTACTAACTGTGTGATTCACTTAACAACTGCAATCACTTGCTTAACAACTATGGCAAAAAAAAGGTGGTATAATCAGACATGACTCACTCAACAATCACCTTCCTTAGCAAGATAAATAAGTGACTGTAGGTCAAGAACTATCTGTGGTATTAGTAATTAGCTTTTAATTGCTATTATTTTTCAGGCTTAGATCTCTATCCACAAGCTATTAAAATGTGGGTGGTTGCTACAATTCCATTAAAACAGCTACAGTGTTCCAAAAGACTGAAGACTCATGTGAAATCCTCAAAGAGGATTTTTGATGTCCCTCTCAGAATTTTGTTTAAATAGAAAGAAAGCATTCAATATATAGAGGGAAAAAATGTGTTTCAAGAAGGATAATTTCCATTTCTTAGTACATGCTGTAATCCAAGAAGTATGATTACTTCACTCTGTTGACTCGGTGTTAATTAAAGTGTAAATGATTCGTTTCTCATAAAACATCTGATTAATGAATGCTTTCGTTGTTGCAGCCAAAGGCCAGCCGCTAAAAAACAGCCTACAAACAAGAAATTGTACAGACAATAAAACAATACAACATATGGCCATGTAAAAAATAATGGGAGATCATATGCAGCAATTGCTGAGAAAGACAGAATACCAATTTTGCTGGTGATCTGTTATCACGCTCTATATACAGTTACACTAAATGTTACACATAGGCTGCCTTTTCCCAAATAAAGGAATTGATTTGGGTGACCTTAAAATTTTGCTAGCAATGCATGACTCTTTATATGAGTCATCTCCAACCCATGACCCATGGATTTCATGCGGCTTTAGACAAGCTATTAATGCAGCCCCACAAGATAGTAAAATTTTAACATTATTATGTGATCTATATATCTTAATTATTTTATATCAGTTATATGCAGCCCAAGACAATTCTTCTTCACTTAGTGGAGCTCAGGCAAGTGAAAATTAGACACACATGCTCTGTATCGTAATTCATAGTATAGACTTAAATTCAAAATGTATGGTTAACGTTGTTTTGCAGAGTAGGTTCAGGTTTACAGGTATTTGGAGCATAGGCTCACAAAACATGGCCATATGGAATTGTAGATCAAATTTGTGACTTTATATTTTGTCTTATTTTATAACATGAAATGCATTACCCATAAGGTTAATTTTTTTAAAAAATGTACCGCAATTATCAATGCATCTGCTGTCAGCATGCTTGAAAATGGAACGTTGTCCATTTTCAGATGATCAGCCTTCCTGTTTTCTCAGCCATTCTGAATGTAGTTTAAAATGCACTTGACCCAGATTCTGGCTGGACATGTTTATATGTTACTACATTTGTAAAGTCCGAACAGACCTATCAGCCAGCCTTTCTAGTCAACAGCAGAGCACAGAAATAATCACTGCTCACTTGCTGACCAGGGACTGATCGTCCAAATAGATCTGTACCTAAATGCAGTTACCTTCTCCTTCAACAAATACAAATATTATAAATGAATTATAATGTCATTTCTGTAGATTTAACTGAAGGTGTTGTGTAAGCTCAGCTTAGTAAACTTGATTTAATGAACCATTCCATTCTTGTTAGTTCAACACGCCAGGGTAAAAATAATACCTTAGTGTAATATTTGGATCTACTATGATTTTTACTTAGGTTTGAATCACAATAAAATAGAATACAATACTTTATTTGGCCAAGTGTGATTAGATACACAAGGAATTTGTCTCTGGTGCAGAAGCATTCTCAGCCCCGATTTCAATTAGTGTTTGAAAGGAAAGGGTTGAAATGCAAATTTTCCTTCTAAAAAGACATCCCCTGAGGATCAGGCAAAGTCTCTTTTTAGCTTTCCTGATTCAGGGAAGGATTTGGTACATCTCCTTCTGAAAAGTTAAGCTTAAATATATGGTTTTAGTCTGATTTTAGTAGGAACTGCTTGTTTCAAAATGTATGTTCTGCCATGCAGGTTGTTAAATGGACAGATAGTATAATTAATGTGTGGTGTACAAATGGATGGCTAGATAACCTTAACACTTGAGGGAAATAATAATCTTTCACAGCTAAACAGCCTGATTGCCTCGGTGAGCAAACTGATGCTTGCCATGGTGTTCTTCATTTCTGAATGCAACTTGGAGTGAAAAAATAAGTGATCTCAGTTGTTGCTTTGACCTTGAACCTAATTATTCAATGGCTCTGCTTCAGTGCGCCATCTGTAAAGCTAAAGTAATACTCTGACAGCACTTCAGATAGTAAACATGCAATAGTGAACAGTAAAGTCTCACAAGTCATGCAGTTTCATTTTGATAGGATAAAGCAGAAGGCTTTTTTATTATTATTGTGGTTTCCAGATTATGAAAATACCTTTTTACTTTGTATCTTCAAAGTCTTGAAGTGCATGCAATGCTCTCGCCAACCCTGTGTCTGCCCTGTGCATGCATGCGACACCCTATGTGCACCCCTCCCCCTGCACATGCGTGACTCCCATGTGTGACCCCACACATGCACGCAAACCCTCTACATGTGACTTGCCCCCATGAGCATGCATGCGCATGTCACTCATGTGCCCCGCCCCCGCTCATGCATGGCAGAGACCGAAACCCAGCTGGCTGGCTAGAGATGTGCACATGCATGGCAAAGCTGAGCTGGGGTGATGGCTTGCATGCCTGCAGAGAGGGCTCTGTGTACCACCTGTGGCACATGTGCCATAGGTTCGCCATCACAGATCTATAGTGCAATAAAGAATGCACTATTTTAATGCAAGATTATAGAACTTTGTCTATATTTTTAGGATACCTGGACTTACTTTGTTTGACATTCTCCACTCCATGTCTCTATTGATAGGAAATAGGAAAAAAAACATCTACTTGCTGACATAATTCCATCTAAAAAAAAAAGCTTGAGCAACTCTCCAGACTATGAAATATTCTGCAATGAGAGATTCCTTTCTGTGGCTTCTTGTACAGATCTGAACTAGAGAATAGCCCTAGCAATAAATCCATGGATGCAAAGCAGGCCTTCTGATCCCATTGACCCATAATAACTTACTTAAGCTTCAATGGTCGGATTATTACCTTCCCCAAGATCATCTGCAAGGTCAGCTTTGTAATGGCATGGATTATTTTCAGAGGCATGATACCTGCTTTTTAAAAAAATCCTCTATATTGGCTTGCTAGCAGTTCAAAAGCATGTAAAAATGCAAGTAGAAAAAACAGGAACCACCTTTAGTGGGAAGGAAATAGCATTCCATGCACCTTTAGCATTAATCATGCCGGCCACATGACCACAGAGTCATCTTCAGACAATGCTGCATCTTCAGCTTTGAAATGGAGATAGCACCGCCCCCTAGAATTGGAACAACTAGCACATATGTGCAAGAGGAAGCTTTTCCTTTACCTTTATATGGGCTTGTTAGTGGAGATTCATCAGTCAAACTGATGCATTTTGTGCATGCAAGCAGTGGCATGCACAAAAACCAGAATGTACTACTTGCCCCAAAACTGCCTGAAAAGGACATGTCAGTCTTGTTCTCTTTTGGGTTTTGCTGATCTTTGCTGATGTTTTCAAATCATAAGCACGATTTGAAAGGAAGATGTCACAGCTACTGCTGCAGGGTGAGATTTGAACCCTAGAGCAATGGCTGCCATTCCTTATTTTCCTCTATTACTAATCCAAAAGGGAACAATTTTGAACCCTAAGGCCAGGTGAAAGCAGAGAATATGTGCTGAAGTCACAGGAGGGACATCAAGTGGTGCCTGAAATTTTAGCTACTTTGACTACCTCTGTGCAGCCACAATAGCTGGATCAGGAATCTTCTCACTGTATTTAAGATGTTCTGGCTATGTCACACCTTTAGGGACAAGGATTCCATTGTCTCTGTTTCTGAGGAAGGGCAATGATTCAAAAGGCTGGAGAAGAAAGATTTTCCCTTAGATGTTGGGATTTGTGTTAAAATAATAAGTAAAATATGCTACATTGAATAAATGGTCTTATATTTTCTTTATATTGAAAGTTTTCCATGGCTTTTCCCCACATTATAGGGTTTTTTTCCCCTGAGAGTAAGAGATCATGGAGGGTGCAAGTAATGAAATATATTGTGATGTCATGATGTAGACACAAAAAATCAGAGGTGTAAGTCACAAAGTTTTCTTTATAATTTTGTCATCATCATGTTTAGAAATGGATATTTATGTTCAGTGTTGGCCTTCTAATTGCATGATTCCTAGACACACAACACATTCTGATGATCTTATAACTATTCAGAAGACATATAATGCCTACAGTTTCTTGCATCTTTAAAATTTATCTCACCTTTCCATTGAACTTCCACAAAGTTTTTCTATTGGTTTATAATATAAAATACAAAAATAAAAATGTAGAAATATAAGAGAGGGAAATGAGAAGGAAAAAAGTAGAGAAAAGGAAAAATGAAAGAAATGGAACTGACTTCCTACTCTCTTTGATACAGTAAAGATACCTTAATAGCATCAAATCTCAAACTTTTTAGTTTTACATAATAGTATAAACTAGCTATTTCTATAACAACAAACTTATCTAATCAGTAAAACCAAATCAAATTTTCATTTTTTCCCCACCTTGAGTACAAAGTCCAGAAGCAGTTTTCAAGTAGAATGTTAAGTACCGTAATTGTATTTTTTTCTATAACCAAAGCAGTCAATTTAGCCATCTCTGCTAATGAACTTTCTGACTAAACATATATTGGTGACTATTTTGGCATTGACATACTAAAGCTGGGGTGACAATTATTGCCTCTTTATGACCTGTTGGCTTCAATTCCTGGCTGGCTCAGGAATTCTGGAAGTTGAGGTTCATAGGATATAAAGAGTCCATAGTTGCTTAGTGTACTAAGAGCACCAAGGCCAAGTAGAACCAAACACTCTCATTTCTATGTTAAGCCACTTACACTGACTGGATGGGTCTTTGTGCAATAGTCAAATTGCAGTCATTTTTGATGTTCTGTAGTCTGTATGGCCGAATAAATATATCAATGCACAAGAAAACTATTGGGATGAAATTTGCTCAGGATTCCCTTAAAATGAAGAGAATGAATCCATTCTCTTAAAATGGATTTTCTTAAAATGAATTCTCTTAAAATGTACTTGCTAAGGATTTTCTTAAAATGAATTTGCTGAGGACTCTCTTAAAATGAATTCCTTGCTTTTGTTACTGTTGCCCTTTGAGGTTAACAGCTTTCAGGTAAGATTAGACTCTTCCATTTTGGTAAAAAAAAATTTATTATGATTGAGACAGTTCTGCACAGATTAGAATGTTTAATTCCATACTAGATTACCAGTAAACATTTCTTCAAATTTGCTGGACATTCCAGGGATAGCCATGTCTTTTTTAAAAAAATCACATTTTTTTTCAGTATTTTTGAAACTGCAGCTAGTATTGCTCTACTTCCTTGAGTTGACATACCAAATCATTGAGATTGAAGATCCTTCTAAACTACAATTGCAAGCCATGGCAGTGCCATCTTTTTTTCCTTGACTTTCTGTCATCAGCTGCATATCAACATCTTTCAAGGTGCTTGTTACTATTGACCAGTGGACTTTTGTGGTGACCATGTTGGTTGCTGATAGCACCATATGAGTGACAACAGTGTATCCATAGCAGACACGGGGGAATATCTTTATGTGTCTGCATTTTAGAAAGGTGTCTTATTATGTACTGCAGGGGGGGGGGACACGCACATGTTACTAACTTATCAGTATTGCTAACTTACTCTTTAGATGATAGTTGACTTTTTATTCTTAAAAATAGGCTTAAAACTTTCAACTCATTTATGTTTTCTACAATAAGTTGTAGATATTATTGTTGTTTTGATTCCAACAGTTCACATTTTGCTAGGAATTTAAGTAGCATCATAGTTGCAGCCAAAAGGATATAAAATGAAAACAAATTTTTGAATTCTTTATCCACTGATTATTACTTTAGCTTGTTTTATTGATATATTTTTTCTTTCAGATGCAAGTTCCTGCTCTTATTGATATTAGCCTGAAGTTTTGTTGATTTCAATGTTTTCTGTTTGGAATTGCTTTTCCTCCATAAAATAATCTCAGACCTTGTGGAAAAAATAAACAATAGAGATAAATAATGAATAATCAGATCAGGAATCTATTGCATAATAAATTCTCCAAATTGAGTCAAGATAGACAAATAGGAAGAAAATAGAACTGATATCAGAAGAAATTATTAAGAGACACATACGATGAACGAGTTGGAAGGCTGAGCGCCAAAGAATTGAAGCCTTTGAACTATGGTGCTGGAGAAGACTCCTCTGAGTCCCATGAACTGCAAGGTGATCAAACCGGTCAGTCCTAGAGCAGATCAAACCTGGCAGCTCTTTAGAAGTTCAGATCCTGAAGTTGAAACTCAAATATTTTGGCCACTTAATGAGAAGGAAGGACTCACTGGAAAAGAGCCTAATGCTGGGAACGATTAAGGGCAAAAGAAGAAGGGGATGACAGAGAACGAGGTGGCTGGATGGAGTCACTGAAGCAGTTGTCGTGAGTTTAAATGGACTCTGGGAGATAGTAGAAGACAGGAAGGCCTGGAGAAACATTGTCCATGGGGTCTTGATAGGTTGGACACAACTTTGCAACTGACAACAACAAATGATGAACAAGTGCATATTCAACTGTTCCAAGTATGAAAATAACCTTATTTTCCCCTTTAAAGATTTTCCATAAAGTTATCATTCTATTGATCCACAACCAGCCTAATATTTAAAACTATCATTCTAATATTTGCCAATATCTCCAGACTCTTACAATTTCATAAACAACATAAGTAATCAAAATGGCATTAAAGTCATAATGTCTTGGCTGAAATGAACTTGCATCTTATTAATACAGACATAGTTATGTTTTACACTTATTAATTTAATATAGATGAGCTTTCTCTGTAATTACAGTTGACATCAATATATGTTCATTCAGCCAATTTCAAACAAAAGTGATGGAAAATAAACTACTGTACCAAAGATTCTATAGATATGATGATATTGTGATGCTTGTGTGGTCAGAATGGAATTACAATTAACATAAAATAACGAAGAAACAAACATGTGCCATATATAATATTATAGACACTGCAATTAAGGAATAAACCTAATTGAAAATTTCCCTGGTGTGCACAAGTATTTCACCTTCTATGTAACCAGTAGTTATTTAATAGTCTGTAGAAATAAATTATTATATCCTTACTGTCAAAACTGTTAAATGCGAACGAAAGGCGAGCCGAGTCGTGAGGAGAATTA
This sequence comes from Natrix helvetica, assembly GCF_964273705.1. Taxonomy (NCBI): domain Eukaryota; kingdom Metazoa; phylum Chordata; class Lepidosauria; order Squamata; family Natricidae; genus Natrix; species Natrix helvetica. The sequence goes on along the minus strand of NC_138549.1, from coordinate 96,119,339 downwards.
ACCAACTTTTATTAACAGGACAGTTCACAGTCAAATACAGGAGAGAATCAATGCAGGGTTCATCTGACAGCTATTTATACGAAGCTGTCAGATGAACCAGCCAATCCCCAAGCCAGAGTTTCCCCGCTCTCAGCCAGGTCGCGTCTTAGCCAATCAGACGCGACCTGGCTGTTGCTAGCGCAGATGCCGGCAGACGGAGGGAACTCCCTGACGTCATCTGCCCGGACACAACACTCCTTCCCCCCCAGTGACTGCGCATGTGCAAGCGACGCACAAACGTAGTCACGTAAATATTCTGGGCGGCGCCGGACCCGCCCAGAACGCCTCAGTTCGGCAGGAGGCGTCGGAGAGGAAGGTGGTGTCCGTGGAAGCTCCTCCCGCAAGGGAGTGGAGCTCCGGGCGCCATCTTGGAGGCCCACCCCTGACGGAGGAAAACCAGGCCCAGGTAGGCAGGGCCGAGGGGGCGCGGCCGAAGGCGGGCTTGAGCTGGGCACTTGTTGGTAGGCCTGGCCTGACTCGGGGAAGGCCATTTGGAACCCGGGAGGCTGACGCCTAACGGGCGACACCCCCACAAAAGTGGACGGCCGGGAGGCGGCGTCCAAGGAAGGGGAAGCCCCGGGCAGCTGGACCGGCCGGACGATATCTGGTGGAAGGGCACCAGGGAGCAGAACGTTGGAGGGCTCAGGCGCAGCGACGTTGATGGTCGACCTTGCGGGTGTGTTGTCGCTGGTGCTGGGCAGGCGGCGCCTTAGTTGATCCAGGTGCCGCCGCCATTCGGTCCCATCATGTAGCTGGACCCTGTAAGAACAGGGGCCGGTTATGGCGGTGACGGTGGCAGGCACCCACCTAACTGCCCCTGAGAATGCCTGAGCCCAAACAGCATCACCCAGGAGGAACGTGCGGGAAGGGGGCCCCAGGTTGCCAGGCTGTTCGCTTGAATAGAGTGGGTGCAACCTATCCAAGGTGGTCCGCAGGCGCCGGCCCATCAGCAGCTCAGCTGGAGACTTCCCGGTCAGGGGGCAAGGAGTGGCATGCTGTACCAAGAGGTAAGCAGCCACCCTTGAAGGCCAGTCAGCCCCATCCATCCTGCCCAACGCCTCCTTGGCCGAGCGGACCGCCCTTTCCGCCCGGCCATTGCTAGCCGGATGGTATGGGGCGACTGGGGCATGGCGGATGCCCTGAGAGGCCAGGAACAGCTGGAACGCGGTGGATGCAAATTGAGGCCCGTTATCAGAGACAACGACGTCCGGCACGCCATGGGTGGCGAAAAGCCTAGTCAGTTCTCTGATCGTGGCCTCGGCTGTGGTGGACCTCATGAGAATGAGCTCCACCCAGCGCGAATATGCATCCACCACCACCATGAAGACCTGGCCTCTGAAGGGGCCCGCGAAATCCACGTGAAGACGGGACCAAGGACCACGAGGCAATTCCCATTCCCTAGGACAGGCAGCCGGTGGCGCCGGTCGGGAATGTTGGCAGGAGGAGCAGCCGGCCACCCAGGCGGCTATCTCGTCATCAATGCGAGGCCACCAGACATAGCTGCGCGCCCGGCATTTCATGCGCACTATGCCCGGGTGGCCCTCATGAAGGCGAGATAGCACCTGATGGCGCAGGCTGGGTGGAATGACCACCCTGTCACCCCACAGGAGGCACCCACTGTGAAGTGACAGCTCCAACTGCCTGGCCCTGAAGGGACGAAGGTGCTCTGGCACCGGACCCTCAGGCCAGCCCCTTTGGACCCAAAGGATGACCTGAGAGAGGTCAGGGTCAGCCCTAGACTTTGAGGCCACCTCTCCGGAAGAGAGTGGCAGAGCCAAATCTGCTATGGCCAAAACCGACAGGCAAGGCACTGTCGGGGGGTCAGCAACGGGCAAGGGGCAGCGGCTAAGGGCATCAGCGTGCCCTAAATGCTTGCCCGGCCGGTAGAGCAGAGTATAGCTGTATGCAGCTAGGAACTCTGTCCACCTGGTCATGCGCGGTGACAGTATGGGAGGGGTCGGCTTGTTACCAGCCAAAAGCCCAAGGAGTGGCTTATGGTCGGTAAACAAAGTAAAGTGCCGACCATAGAGGTAGTCGTGGAACCTTTTAATCCCTGACACTGCAGCCAGAGCCTCCTTGTCGATCTGGCTGTAATTGCGTTCCGCAGAAGTCAGTGTCCGGGAATAAAAGGCTATGGGGGCCTCCGAGCCATTGGGCAGCACATGGCTCAGGACCGCCCCCAAACCCACGGGGGAGGCGTCACAAGCAAGAGTCAAAGGCAGCTTGTCCGAATACTGAACGAGGACTGCCTCTGACGTCAGCAAGTCTTTGACAGCCGCGAACGCATGCGCTTCGCGGCTGCCCCAGCGCCAGGCAGCCGATCGGTCGAGCAACCGATGCAGCGGCTCGGCTAGTGACGCCTTATGCGGCAGAAATGGCGCGTAGAAGTTGAGCAAGCCAAGGAACGCCTGCAGCTCCGTCTTGGAGGCAGGCGTGGGGGCGTTCCTAATGGCTGCTACTTTTGAAGGAGTGGGGTGAATTCCCTGGGCGTCAATTGTGAATCCCAGGAAGTCAACCCGAGGCACAGCAAATGAGCATTTGCTGCGCTTTAATTTTAAACCCGAGCCCCTGAAACGCTCGAGGACCTTCACCAGTACTTCGATGAGGCCCGATCGGCTGCTAGCGGCGATCAGGACGTCATCGAAGTACGGAACCACGCCAGGGAGCCCATGGAGCAGCCGCTCCATGAGGCTCTGGAAGATCCCCGGGGCTACGGAAACGCCGAATTGCAAACGGCGGCAACGGAAAGCTCCACGGTGGGTGACGATGGTCTGCGCAGCCGCCGCCTCGTCATCCACCGGGAGCTGCTGGTAGGCCTGCGCCATATCCAGCTTCGCAAAGATGCAGCCCTGCCCCAAAGAGTGGAGCAAGTGCTGCACCACCGGAACTGGATAGGGGTTCGCTTGGAGGGCAAGGTTGATGGTGGATTTAAAGTCGGCGCAGAGGCGAATGGACCCATCCGCCTTAACTGGGATGACCAAAGGGGTCTCCCACTTGGAGTAATCCACCGGCTCCAAGACTCCCTGCGCGACAAGCTTGTCCAGCTCCGCATCAACCTTTGCCCTTAAAGCGAAAGGCACCCTACGGGCCTTCAGCCTAATGGGGGCAACCTGGGGGTCTAGGTTCAAGGAGATGGGCGTGCCCTTATACGCCCCCAGCTGCCCATCAAACACATCAGAAAATCTGGCAAGGACGTCGGCCACGTCGGGAGGCGTGGCCACTACTTGTCTAATCCCGTGCACTGATAGGCCCAGTGCCGGGAACCAGTCAAGGCCCAGTAGGGCCGGCAAAGGCTTTTCCACTACAAGTAGAGGAAGGCATCCCGAATAGTCCCCATATTCCACCCGCACCAGGTGACAACCCAGGGTAGGAATTAGAGTCCCCTGGTAGTCCCGTAGGGTTGCGTCTGGAGGGGCCAGCTGGGTCTTTGCGACGCCTGGACAGAGGCGGGAGAACTCTGTCCACGACAAAAGGGATCGGGACGACCCCGAGTCCACCTCCATGGTGCAGGGGGAGCCCTCAATGAGGAGCGACGCCTTGATGCGCTCCGCACCTGCACCCGTGTGGAAGGCCAACTCTGCGGGGTTGGCGTTGAAGTCCGCGTCCACGGCGTAGCAGCCTCCGCGCGAAGGCTGCTGCTGCTGCTGCTGCTGCTGTCGTCCAGCACGGCCTCCAGGTCGCTGTTTAACGGCGGCTGTGGTCGGGACGTCCTCTGCTCGCTGAGGCAAGGGGAACTGCGCTCGGCAGACCTGAGCCAAATGTCCCTTCTTCAGGCAGCGGCGGCAAACAGCGTTTTTAAAGGGGCACCCCGAGCGGTCGTGGTTGCCTCCACAGCCAAGGCAAGCGGGCACAGCTGCCCGGGCTCGCTGAGGAGCGCGTCTTCTGGCGGACTGGCCAATGCGCGCCACCGCTCCCTCCTCCGGATAGTCGCTTGGCAAGGGAACTAGTTCATCTACCAAGCAAGTGCGGCCTGGCGGGGGCGGCAGATTGAACATCTCCGCCATTGACTCGTCGGAGAGTTCAGCCGCCCTTGCTTGCTCGATGGCCCCAGTCAGCGTGATGTCCGCCTGTGACAAGAGCCGCCGGCGGAGGCGCAGGTCTTTTACGCCGCTGACGAACTGTTCCGTCAGATTGCGATCGAGGTCGGCAAACTCGCACCTCATCGCCGCGGTGCGAAGCGACTGGAGGAATTGGCTCACCGACTCCTCCGGCTTCTGAACACAGCGCCGGAAAGCGTAGTGCCTCGCCACCCAGGACGGAGTGGGGGCGTAGTGGCGCTGCAGGCGTTCGGTTAGTGTCGCCCAGTCCAGAGAATGAACGGGCTGTGGGGCGGCTATTGAGCGAGCGGCACTAAACATTGGAGTGCCGCAACAGCTCAAGAAGAAACTGCACTTCTCGTCGTCTGGAGCGTCGCGACGACCGTTGGCTATGAGGTAACATTCGAAGCGCTCCATGAACGCTTCCCACGTCTCGCCGTCGCAGCCAAAAGGCACAAAGGTTGGCATTGCCGACATGATTCCTTCAGGAACGGAGAAAAGCCGGCCAGGAAGCAGGTCACCGGTGCGATGGTGACAAGAAGACACGCTCGGTGGCTTTCGGTGGGTTAGTGGCTGGATCCCACCTTCGTCGCCAGTGTTAAATGCGAACGAAAGGCGAGCCGAGTCGTGAGGAGAATTAACCAACTTTTATTAACAGGACAGTTCACAGTCAAATACAGGAGAGAATCAATGCAGGGTTCATCTGACAGCTATTTATACGAAGCTGTCAGATGAACCAGCCAATCCCCAAGCCAGAGTTTCCCCGCTCTCAGCCAGGTCGCGTCTTAGCCAATCAGACGCGACCTGGCTGTTGCTAGCGCAGATGCCGGCAGACGGAGGGAACTCCCTGACGTCATCTGCCCGGACACAACAAAAACAATTTCAGATTTCACATTCATTCTCTCTTAAGCCTTCTTGCTGAGTTCAGGTTTTGCTTTCCTTTTTTTAATCACATAACAGAACAGCTTTGGGCTAGCATTTCTCTGTGATTTATAACAGAAAGGAACAATTATTTCCACATGTAAAAATGTCCTTTAAGAAAAAAAGGGAGACAAGCACTATAAACAGATATGCCCAGAGCATCTTTAGGAATCATAGATAACTTCTTAAATATATTACACACTAGAGGAACACACACACAGAGGGAGGGGGAGAGAGAGGAAGAGAGGGAGGGAGGAAGGGAGGTTGGTTGGTTTTGGAGGATGGAGAAAGATACAACAAGGAAGTATATAACCTACTTTGTTTTTTGTTTTTTTTATGTAGAGCTAGATGAAGTATTCAAGAGGCCATAATGTGTCCACCATCAAATGGCACACTACTTCACATAATTCTTTACAGGCTATTAAGTGTTACACTTGTAAGTGACTTTGTCTGTCTGTCTATCTATCTATCTATCTATCTATCTATCTATCTATCTATCTATCTATCTATCTATCTATCTATCTATCTATCTATCTATCTATCTATCTTTGTGTTACAACCTCTGGTATGCCCAAATATACCCTTACTGGGAATCGAACCAGGGCTGTATTGCATATTAGGCCGATGTAATTGCCACTAAGCCACAGGCTCTCTTCCTTATCAGCTAGGCCAGGGAAATAGGTATGTATTTGTGTTACAACCCGTGGTATGCCCAAATATTCGATTCCTAGTAAGGGTATGGCTAGCTGATGAGAGCTAAATAGCTTGGAATAGATCTATACTATACTTCATTTATTTATCAGCAAAAAATCCAATACATATACATATATGTATATACATATACATACCTACACACACACACACACACACACACACACACACACACACTGTGCAGGGATGCCTTATTAGAGACAAATCCCCAAATATACAATTCTGAGGTAAGAAATATCTATGAATCAAATTCATTCAGTCCACCATCACTGGTTTGTAGACTGCATCATTTTTTTTGAAATCTGTTACAGATCTCTTTTGTCAAAATAAATAAATAAATAAGCAGAGGGGTGTTTCCTTTCTCCAAGAATTCCATCGAAAATTAAGATTTTTATGAAACTAACATTTCCTTCGGTCAACTTGTGATAATTCTTAGATCTACCACTCCTAACAACTTATTTCAGCAAGCTACATAATAAACATGTTCAGATGTCCCTGATAGCAAACAGAGTGGTACACATTAGTTGACCTGTAGTCAACAAGGATAATAAACCTACTACAAAATAAATAATTAAGCCTTTCAATGTAAATCAATAGCATTGATCTGAGCTGCTCACAAAATCCAATTGTACATCAGTAATTTGGTCATAACGGCAGTCATGGAAGGCAAATGTTTTCATTTCCTTCATCAGATGCTGTGTTTTGCACCCACCTGTGGTTGCTTTCTCAATTATTTCTTATGTACAATTATGTGAAAGACTTAAAGTGGGTAAAATATTTATGATTTAAAACAATGGAAAACAAAACTATATAGTCATTCAGAACATGTTATGTCTGAAATGTATAAACATTTATGGAAATACGAGACAAAAGATGAAAAAGAAGGTTTGAAAAAAGGCTATTTTTTCGATAATATATATATAAACACATTAATTGGAAAAGAGAATGCATGAAATCCCTTTGGTCCAAGGAAAAGCTTCTCTCCACTGAACCAGTCCTAGGCACCAAAAATAATGGAAGCCATATTCTAGAATATAAAAAGTAAATGTTTAAAACGGGTAAACTTTTTGGATTCAAATACATGTAATTAATTCAGAAATTTTAAAGACTAAAGTACAATTGAAACCAGAGGTTTTTCTTTTGGGACTAATGGATAGGCAGTTAGTTGTTGGATAGAATTTGCAGAGGTGGCATGAATTAACTTCTTTAGTTAAAGAAAAAACAATATCTAAGGCTGAGTGGAAACCCCTTATATACTTTTCGCATGAAAGAGAAAAAAATGCACTATTGATTTGACATTTTGATAACTAGGAAAAAAATAGCTTTATTTGATAACAGAGTAAGAGACAATCACACTTGTCTTTGTTGCTACTAATAAGATGCTACTTCTTTCTGTTTCTTTTTTTATTCTTTCTTTCTGTGGTTTTGTTTTTTTAACTCTCCCTCCCTCCATCCTCTATCTACACACACACACACACACACACACACACACACAGAAGAGAGAGAGAGGAGGAGGGGGGAGGGAAAGAGGGAGAGTTTATATTTCTGGAATATCTTATTTTAGTGTTGGGAAAAAAGTCATACTATAACAGGAATTCCCACTTGACTTTTCCTCATCAGGGTGGTGATAAGTTGTGACTATTGTATCCAATGAAAGAATACACCCTAAGGGAATCATGAGCCTTTTTTTTTTTTTTTTTTTTTTTGAAAATCAAGACTTTTGTTTTGTTTACTGGTGGAGAGTGCTTCAGGCATCTAAGCACTGAGCTATTTTATTATTCCCATTGTAGTTGCTATTATGTGACCTACAGTTGTAACAATAATTTATGATTACTACATGCATCAGTTCCGAAGAGGTGGTGTTGACAGTGCATAATTCTTCCTGTGAATGCCATATATTAACTATTAAATATGTCTTTCTCTGCTTTATGCAAAATGCCATAAAGAAAAATGTGGCTGCGTTTGTAATATTGTATACTAGATGCATTCAAATATTCCAGAGTTTGACTCAGTTTGAATTCTACTGTCACAAGTGGGGAAGAAAATACTGTATCTCATTCCAGGCGCCACCAAAGATATTCCTCTCTGTTCAGCCTTTCAGAATTCATATCATGTATTTTGAGAAGGGAAGAATGATTTAAGGAGAAGGGTTTATTTTTTCTATTTCTTTTACAGAAGAGATATATGTCTTTCTTACTTTTCTTCTGATATCCCGTATAGATTAGCAAGATTAGTAGCTTTTTAGTACTATGGACCCACACCGATCTCCACTATACTGTAAGTAGACAAGGGTCTGAGCAGATGAATAGAAATAATCCCTCAGCTAAACAAACATAAAATATATATAGAGCTGATGTCTTACTGCATTGCATTGCATTGCATTGCTACTAATTTAAGCGTACCAGGGCTTGATACTAATTAACTTCTCCATGTGCGGCTACGATACTAATTAGCTTCTCCATGCAGTTAACGTCTCCATGTGCAGTTATGAATAATCCCTACAAATTTCTTAGCAAAGCTTTCTCCCACATCTTCCACCACCACCAGCAACAACAATGAAAGTCCCCTGTGTACATCCTCATATAATCAACAAACTGGGATGAAATTGGTTTAGTTGATCATACAGAAATAGAAGGCAATTTACATGGAGTGAAATAATTGACCCAAGTCGCCTATGATGGGCGGTCTAACATCATAAAATGGGGACTGCTTTATAAATTTATAATCTGAGTCAATCTAAGTTGTAGCAGCTAATTTTAATGTGTTGTTCTAATCAAACATTTTTTGCTTTGGATAACATCCATTGGCCGTGGTAAGCTAAATATCTAGTAGAATAAATGCAATAAATATAGATTTATTGTGATCTGTATAACTTGACCTTTTACTTTTACCTACCAATTGATGGTGAAACAAGGAAAAGGGATGATATGCAAATATTCCTTTGTCTTCCTTTGTTTCTCATTCTCTGAGACCAATGCACATCAATAAAACTCGGGGACATAGTGCTACCATTGGCTTAGTATAATAAATTCTGCTTGAGAGGAAAGGATGTATCTTTCTCGGTGTGCATTTGTCTACCTAAACAACATTGTAATGCCTCCAAGTTTGACATTCTGTGATTCTATGAAGTTCTGAGATCAGCTTTATTATCTGAGTGTGTCAGACCGGAAAGAAAATTAATCCTGCTCAAATCCTGTATTCTTCATTTTTCAGCTCTAAGATTCTAGACTCTATATTGACACAAATTTAGAGGAAATAGTGTCTATGGGAGGGGGGGGGATCATATTCACCCGATAAAAATGTCCCTGTCCCCTTCAATAGTAAGATAGCAATAATACCCTAATTGTCCTCCAATTTAAATGCATGGCAAAACTGTTCACTAGTCCCACTTGTGCTTTTCATACTGAAAATGTCTTTTTCCTAGACTGTGAAAACAGTTATCTATGTTTGTGAAGAAATTGTGTGAATGTAGGCCATAATATAAAACCAGCCCAAGAATTGTGTTCATTTCCACAAACGATAGTGATAGCAAACCTCTTGACACTGTAACACGTACCTGAAACTTCACAGCCAGATACAATTCAGTTCTGCAAGTTACAGCAGCAAAATCAAGAGCCTTTTGCAATTAGGGTCATACTCTACACCCAAAAGAGAGACAGAGAGAGGGGGGACAACAGTTTCCCTCCACTCTGCATGTTTCCCATTCCTTGGTGGTTAGCACCATCCTTATTAATGATTGATCACATCAGCCCTGAAATTTAGAAGCTGCCAAGCAACTTATCAACTACAAATAATATTGTTTTTAAAATTTCTTCTACCTCAATACTAAAGAAAGAATAGAATGGCAACTAATCCAGGCTTTCCAGCAAATGCCAGTGGAAGACGCCTGAGAGAAAGATGGCAGATAGACCATCCTGGAAGTGAAGATAAGGGTCAGGGATTCCTTTAAAAAGTGCAGAACCACTTTTCTCTGATCATTCCAGTGATGGATCTAATACATCTGACATTTGAAGTGAATCATTGCATAATACCTGCCTTCTCTGTTGTTGCTGTTCCATACTGCCAACCTCCAGGTACAAATGGCACACTCCCAGCAGCAGTCAAACTATCCACCACTGTCAATCCTCTCTCTCTCACACACACACGTAGTGGCAGACCTTGAATCACCTTACTCTTTGTTTTCAAGACAGATTTCCGACACCATCTTATCCTTGGTGCAACCCTGGTCCATTCAATCTGGGAGACCATTTTGGCTCTGCTTTTGGTTCAGTTGGCAGCTGATGCTCTAATTTGCTTCCTCCATACTCCAAAATTCACCATTCCTTTTTCATTTTTCTTTTCTGGCCAATGGTTTTCAATGTCTTGAGAGTGCTTGATATAAATATGTGGCAACAATTTCACAAAATGGAAACACACACAAAGACACATATAAACACATACACACACTCACAGATGCTTTTATTTTTTCATTTGTATTGTCTCTCCTTCACCTTATTCTTTATTCTAGTAAGATTCTAAAACAGTTCTGATCCTGTTACTATCTTTTTTCAGGGAAAATCATAATTTCTGCAATCAATTCTATGCTTTTAATAGATAATAATATGAGGCCTGAAAATATTCTGTGGAAGTAAGATAGTGTATTATACTGTTGCACATAATATACTCACCCCAAATATCTATTTACCCATCTTTATTTAGCTTGCACACCAAGAAAAATGGTCTAGGCTTTTTTAAAAAATGTGTAGGTTCACTTTTTTTTTTAAAATCACTTATTTATCCATGTAAAATGATCAATTATTCCAAGTAAAGTTATGCAAAAATAATACAATAATACAATAGCAGAGTTGGAAGGGACCTTGGAGGTCTTCTAGTCCAACCCCCTGCCTAGGCAGGAAACCCTATACCGTTTCAGACAAATAGCTATACAACATCTTCTTAAAGACTTCCAGTGTTGGGGCATTCACAACTTCTGGAGGCAAGCTGTTCCACTGATTAATTGTTCTAACTGTCAGTAAATTTCTCCTCAGTTCTAAGTTGCTTCTCTCCTTGATTAGTTTCCACCCATTGCTTCTTGTTCTATCCTCAGGTGCCTTGGAGAATAGTTAGACTCCCTCTTCTTTGTAGCAACCCCTGAGATATTGAAAGATTGCTATCATGTCTCCCCTAGTCCTTCTTTTCATTAAACTAGACATACACAGTTCCTGCAGCGGTGCAGCCATTCTTCATATGTTTTAGTCTCCAGTCCCCTAATCATCTTTGTTGCTCTTCTCTGCACTCTTTCTAGAGTCTCCACATCTTTTTTACATCGTGGCGACCAGAACTGAATGCAGTATTCCAAGTGTGGCCTTACCATATTCCAAGTGTGGCCTTACTTAATAAAGGAAGGTAGTCCCCAAGATAATGAATTTCCATTGTTTAGCCAGGTGATTGTTAAGTGAGTAGCAGCTGACTTTTACCACCTTTTTTTCCATGATTGTTAAGTGACTCATCATAGTTGTTAAGTCAATCACCTGGCTATTAATTGAATCTGCTTCTCCATTTACTTTGCTTGACGGAAAGTGACTGAGAAGTTGGAAATGGTGATTCACATAAGCTTGGGACATTACAATTATAATAAATGCACACTAATTGCTAAATGCCCAAATTTTGATCATGTGACCATCAGGATGTGTGATAATTATAACTGCAAGGACTTGTCATTAATATCTTTTTTTCATTGTTGTTGAACAGTTGCTAAATGAAGGGGTATAAATCAATCCTTGTAGATGGCTGTGGACAAGGAAGTCTGTCATTGTCAGCAGCAATGCTACCTAATAGAAGTCTCAATGTTGACTGAGATCAACTCATTTTTGCTGAGAATTCAGAACTATTTCTTTTCTTTTTTTTTACCTTTGACTATATTTCCTTCAATACAATCCTATTTACAAGACGATAAAAGAAAGAAAAAACCACAAGTACCTTTGTTTCTACTTGGAAACCACTTCTGGACTTTGTGCTTGAGTTGAAAAAGAAATGAAACTTTGATTTTGGGGTTTACTGATTAGATAGATCTGTTGTTATAGAAATGGCTAGTTTATACTACTGCATCAAAGGGAGTCAGAAGTCAATGCTTTTGCTTTATTTTTCCTTTTCTTCTCTACACTTTTCCTTTTTCCTCCCCTGCTTTTCCCTATTATTTGCTTTTGTATTTTATAGACCAAACCCACAATTATTGCTAAAGTTATCAATGTCTAATACATGCTTCACCATCTCAGATATAATATTACCTTTCGTAAGGCGCTAAATGTAAGGATAAAATGCTATCTTAGTGGCCACACTTTGTAGTGTTGTAACCTCTTCAGAAGATATAGGGTCAGCGTGAACCAAATCTTTTTTAGCAAGATATAAGAAATAAGACAGAATGATTGCTCAAGCAGTACTTTAAGAGGATGGACTCTGTCTTTGGGTCAGCATATAATATCAGTAATGATCTCATTATTATTCCACTTCATGGATTTATTCAAGCACTGGAAAAAAAGAAGAAAAAAAACTCTTTCTAAAAACAAATTCCATCCTGAGCCAATAATAATGGAAATAATCTTTATTGCTTCAAATATATATTTTAAAGGCATTACAAAACCCAAGAAAAAACAGATAAAATAGCTTTAGCATCTCCAAAGATGAACTTTATCCTTTCCCTTCTATCCGTTTTTCCATTTTAAAGTTTGAACCATACTAACTGAAGTTCAAAAATGAAACATGAAAACATTGATATGGAAATGCCGTCTACGTAGCCGCCTCAGGAACTGGAAACCTAGCTATGCATACAATGTATATCCTGGACACAAATGTTCTGATGTCATTTTGAACTCCAGCTGGCAATTTCAGGGTTTTGATTTTAGTGGTTTGGGTAAGAGTGACTGTTTACTGCTTGATTTTGTCCAAGGTCAGAATATCTTGAGCTGGTTTTGTTCAGGTCAGTATTACAGATCCTCCGTCCTTCAGATTTTGTTAATACAATGGATACTCTTTTTTTTTTTCACAGGTCACCTCTCTAGCAGAAGACATCAGATTCAGATCAGGAAAGCTTTGTCTCATTTTAAACCCAGAATGCCTTTCTTTTTCTATTCTGAAAACTGTGCAGTACCCATTCTAATGAATGGATTTGACATTTATGTGGCTATAACATTGGTTTATTCAATAGAGCTATCTGCAGCACTGCTACTTTGTGAAGCTCTTCTTCTCTGCTAGATTTCCATCTAGTGATAATGTGACCCAGAAATCTTGGTTTATCTCTTTTACATCTCCACTCATAGTGTTTTGCTGGGCCACATTGCTGACCACTTTGTTTTTATTGGAACATCTACTGCACGTGTGGACGCAATGCAGAAGAACAGCAAAGTTATTGCTTGATGTGGCATAATAAATTCACTGTAGTTTCACTCTAATGGAGGTTGCTTCCTTGATTTTTTTTTGAAAAAGAAGTCCCTTCTCAAAATTTTGTGAAACTCTGATGTTCAGTGCTTCTGTGGGGTAGCTTTCTTTTATGACAATCTGTGCAGAGCAGAACAGTGTTGGCTGATGTCATATACAAATATCAATATAAACCAGTGGGTCTCAACCTTCCCAATGCCGGGACCCTTTAATACAGTTCCTCATGTTGTGGTGACCCCCCAACCATAAAATTGGTGTCTCGGTTCCTAAGACCATCAAAAATATGTGTTTTCCGATGGTGTTAGGTGACCCCTGTGAAAGGATTGTTCGACCCCCAAGGGGGTCCTGACCCCCAGGTTGAGAATCACTGATATAAACTATTTTTGGTTTATATATTCCTACAACTATAATAGTAAACTTGTTCATCTAAGTCAGGTTACATGTTTTCAATCCAATGTCTCAGTAGGGTACTGTGAGACTTTTTGTACTGGCCAACTATTTATATAGAAAGGATTAAAATCAATTTGAGTCTGTGTAAAAAAAAAAGAAAGGAGAATAGCTATTTCTCACTGAATATAGTATGAGGATAACTTCTCCTGACCATGATTGTGTTTATCCTTTCTCTATTTTTCTGCAGTTCATGCTGGCACAGGAAACAAATAAGAGGCAGTTTTTAAAGTGTTGGAGAAGATTTTGAGATCTACGTTCAAATCTGTTCTTTGCCATAAAATTCATGGAATTCTTGCTCTCTCCTAACTTCATTTATTTAGTTCAGTTTACCCAGCAGAAGCTTCCTTAAAATAAGGACATACCAGTTAACATACCAGTTAACAAATATTATTCAAAGCATAGGCTTTCATGCAGCTTACTTCATTGGATGCCTTTTGTCAAGAATCAGTTCCTGGAGAATATATGGATACATTCAGGGGTGTGCTGCTGGGGATTCACAGGGGTTCGGGAGAACTGCTAGCTATTTTGTGCAGTTCAGAACACCCGCAAATCCCTCTCCTGGCTGGCCCCGCCACTAGGTGTGAAATGGGGCCCAGGGAGGCAGTGGGGTCTGCTGATTGTATACTTGGCTCCTCGCTATACGTCAGCAGCCCTGCCCGAGCTCCTCGAGCTGATCTCGGAAACGGCGGTGGAGATCCCCAAACTTTTGGTTATGGGGGATTTCAACCTGCCGTTGACGGGAGCAGCATCCGAGGTGGCTCGGGAGTTCATGGCTTCCATGACAGCCATGGGCCTGACCCAACTAATTCAGGGCCCCACACACGAAGGTGGCCACACACTGGACCTTTTTTTTGTATCTGAGCAGTGGACGAGTGATCTGGGAATAGGGGATTTAGATATTATTCCCCTGTCATGGTCAGATCACTCATGTCTCCGACTAGACTTCCCTGGCGCTACCCCCCACCGAGAGGAGGCGGAGCCAGTTTGTCCAAGCTGGTACCGCCCCAAGCACCTGATGGAACCGGATAGGTTCCAGATGGAGCTTGGGCCACTACCTGTAGCCCTGACCCGTGCTCGGTCGGAGGACCTTGTGGCCGCCTGGAATAGGGCGACGGCTGGGGCCTTGGACCGGGTTGCGCCTTTGCGACCTCTCCTACGGCAGTGACCCACCTGGGCTCCTTGGTATACCGAGGAGTTGAGGGTGATGAAGCGCCACAGGAGACGTCTAGAGAGCAGGTGGAGGTCCTCACGCTCCAAGTCTGACCGAGCACAGGTAAGAGCCTATTTACGGACCTACCTTGTGACATTGAGAGCGGCCAAACGCAGACATTGTGCCGCTCTCATTGCGTCTGCAGATAACCGCCCTGCCGCCCTGTTTAGGGTGACCCGCTCTCTCTTGTTGCAAGAGACGCGGGAGGCACCCTTACAGGGAAGAGCAGAGGAGTTTGGGGAATATCTGCAAAACAAAGTCGCTCAGATCCGAAGCAGATGGGCCCCCTCCAGTGGACTGTACGGGCCGTCAACAGCGAGTCTTCTGAGACCACTCTGGGAGGAGTTTGACTCTGTTGCCCCCGAGGACTTAGACAAGTTGCGTGGATGGCTGCGACCCACCACATGTTCAATGGACCCGTGTCCCTCCTGGCTGGTACTGGCAGCCTGGGAGGTGACACGAGGCTGGCTTCTGGGCCTGGTGAACGCCTCATTGGGTGAGGGATCCTTACCAACTGCCTTGAAAGAGGCGGTGGTGAGGCCCTTACTCAAGAAGCCTTCACTTGACCCAATGGAGCTAGCTAATTATCGTCCAGTCTCTAACCTTCCCTTCCTGGCGAAGGTTGTTGAGAATGTGGTGGCGCAGCAATTTCCACGTCACCTCGATGAATCTGACTATCTAGACCCATGCCAGTCCGGCTTCCGACCCGACAGCACAGAGACAGCCTTGGTCGCGTTGGTTGATGATCTCTGGAGGGCCAGAGATAGAGGTTGTTCCTCTATGCTGGTCCTATTAGACCTCTCAGCGGCTTTTGATACCATCGACCATGGTATCCTATTGCGCCGGCTGGAGGGGATGGGAGTCGGAGGCACCGTTTTACAGTGGTTCGGCTCTTACCTCTCCGACCGGATGCAATATGTGTTGACAGGGGGGCAGAGATCGACCCTGAGGCCACTCTCTTGTGGGGTGCCGCAGGGGTCGGTCCTCTCGCCCCTTCTGTTCAACATATATGTGAAGCCGCTGGGCGAGATCATCCGTGGTTTTGGGGTTGAATATCATCTGTACGCTGATGATACTCAGCTGTACATCTCAACCCCAAACCACCCCAACGAGGCTGTCGAAGTGATGTCCCAGTGTTTGGAAGCCGTTGGGGTCTGGATGGGGGACAACAGACTCAAACTCAACCCTTCCAAGACTGAGTGGCTGTGGCTACCGGCACCTCGGTTCAGCCAGCTGATTCCATCGCTGGCCATAGGGGACGAGCAGTTGCCCCCTGTGGAACGGGCGCGCAATTTGGGCATCCTCCTAGATGCCCGGCTGTCAATGGATGACCATGTGGCAGCCGTGGCAAGGGGGGCGTTCCACCAGGTTCGCCTGGTGCGCCAATTGCGCCCCCTACTGGACCGGGATGCCCTACGCACAGTCACTCATGCGCTGGTGACGTCTCGCCTAGACTACTGTAATGCTCTCTACATGGGGCTTCCCTTGGGACGCGCCCGGAGACTGCAGCTAGTCCAGAACGCGGCCGCGCGGGTAGTCATGGGGAGTACTTGATACTCCCACGTAACACCACTCCTGCGCGACCTGCACTGGCTGCCTGTGGTTTTTCGGGTGCGTTTCAAGGTTCTGATCACCATCTTTAAAGCGCTCCATGGCACAGGACCTAGTTACTTGCGGGATCGCATCCTCCCACATACATCCCTGCGGCCAATTCGCTCTCACAGGGAGGGGCTTCTCCAGGTGCCGTCCACTAGGCAATGCCAGCGGGCAGCGCCAAGGAGCAGGGCCTTCTCTGTGATGGGCCCAACCCTCTGGAATGACCTCCCCCACGATATCAGAACCACCACGGACCTCCGCTCCTTCCGACAAAAATTGAAGACTCACTTGTTCCGATTAACTGGCCTGGCATAATTATAATTGTTATAACTGTTACCTCCTGGAAATATACTTTAACTGGTTTTTAAAGGTATCGTTTTAAATTTAATTGATTTTAGGGGTTTTAAAGCTGAAGAAGAGTGGGGAAAGATGAGGCTAGAGACTCTGAGGAACGTCCAACTCAATTTTATTCAAAAGTAACTGCAACAAGCAATACAGGAGAGAGAGAGTGTTCCTCTGTCTGACAGCTATTTATACGAAGAGCTGTCAGACAGAGAGACCAATCAGGGAAGCAGAACAGCCCGCCTTCAGCCAAGCCGCGCCTGATTGGCTAAGGCGCGGCATGGCTGTTGCTAGCTGTCAACAGAGGGAATCCCCGGTCGTATGTCGGGGAGGAAAGGAATATAGCAAAAGCCATATTTATATTCTCGCTGTACAGTTCTTTTAATCTTCTTTAACCTCCTCCATATTTATATTTATATTTATATTTATACCTATTCACTTATGTATTTGCTGTGTGGACTGTACACCGCCCCGAGTCCCTTTTGGGAGAGGGGGCGGTCTAGAAGTGCGAAGAAATAATAAATAACCCCATTCCACCTCTCCCCTCCCAGGAGTCCGATGCATCCTGTTTTGGATGCGGGTAAGTGCAGGGTGTGGATAGAAGCTTTGGGAGGGTAAAAAATGAGCCTACCAGATGTTCGGGAAGGCTGGAAATGATCCGGTTTCTGGCCTGTTGAGGACCTCCAGAGCCTGGGGGACATTTTTGCCCTCCCGGAGGCTCAAAAAAAGCCTCCAGAGCCCAGGAAGGCCAAAAATGCCCCCTCATGGTATAGGAGCCCGATTAGTCTACACCCACCCAGCAACCAGGCAGAGACCCCTTGCTAAAATTTTTGAAGCCCACCCCTGGATGCATTCAAGGAATTTTCTTGGCCACATTACAGAAATTACATGTCCCTGTCTTTCCCCGCCCAAGATACTTACTGCTACTTCCTAGTCTAGTCAGCAGTCCAGGATTTTTCTTTTTCTGGTGGTATTCCATCCAGGTATTAAAAACAACTCAGCCCATTTAGAATCTGGATAGATGAGATCACCTTCTAGGGCATACAGTTCAGTTAGAGAACTTTAATGTTTGTTTTAAATTAACAAATAAAATAAAATAACAAAATACAATAATACAGGTGAAACTTGAAAAATTAGAATATCGTGCAAAAGTTCATTTATTTCAGTAATGCAACTTAAAAGGTGAGATAAGACTCATTACATGCAAAGCATGTTCAAGCTGTGATTTTTCATAATTGTGATGATTATGGTGTACAGCTCATGAAAATCCCAAATCCACCATCTCAGAAAATTAGAATACTACATGCAATCAATAAAACAAGGATTGTACATAGAACAATATCGGACCTCTGAAAAGTATAAGCATGCATATGTACTTAGTACTTGGCTTGGGCCCCTTTTGCAGCAATTACTGCCTCAATGCGTTGACCCTGGTCTTAATGAACACAGTGGTCCAAAGTCCTCTTTTCTGATAAGAGTAACTTTTGCATCTCATTTGGAAACCAAGGACCCAGAGTATGGAGGAAGAATGGAGAGGCCAATCAAGCACAGTAATTCTATGGTCATTGAACCAGGTTTTAATGCTTTTGGCAAAAGTTGCTCTCATCAGAAAAGAGGACTTTGGACCAGGGAGCAACAGGACTTTGGACCACTGTGCTTCATTAAGACCAGGGTCAATGCAACCGTCTACCAGGAGATTTTGGAGCACTTCATGCTTCCTTCCACAGACAAGCTTTATGGGGATGCTGACTTCATTTTCCAGCTTCCCACACTGCCAAAAGCAACAAAATCTGGTTCAATAACTGTGGGATTACTGTGCTTGATTGGCCAGCAAACTCGTCTGACCTGAACCCTATAGAGAATCTATGGGGCATTGCCAAGAGAAAGATGAGAGACATGAGACTGAACAATGCAGAAGAGCTGAAGGCCGCTATTGAAGCATCCTGGTCTTCCATAACACCTCAGCAGTGCCACAGGCTGATAGCTTCCATGTCACACCGCATTGAGGCATTAATTGCTGCAAAAGGGGCCCAAACCAAGTACTGAGTACATATCCATGCTTATACTTTTCAGAGGTCCGATATTGTTCTATGTACAATCCTTGTTTTATTGATTGCATGTAATATTCTAATTTTCTGAGACGGTGGATTTGGGGTTTACTGTAAGCCATAATCATCATAATTATGACGAATCACAGCTTGAACTATCTTGCTTTGCATGTAATGAGTCTTATCTCATATATTAGCTTCACCTTTTAAGTTGCATGATTACTGAAATAAATGAACTTTTGCATGATATTCTAATTTTTTGAGTTTCACCTGTACGGGACCAAAATTCTTAGGTGTAAATTCACTTTCACAAATTTTCCTTCTACCTTTTCTTCCATAAGAAAAAGCTAGGTGGGTGGGCACCCACCTCACTTTTGGAGGTAAGATGTTACAAAGAGTGGAGCTAACAGCAAAGAAGCTTTTCTTCTTGGATCCTGCCAGTCAAAATTCTTGAAACAACAGGCTTCACAACATGCCCTCCTATTCTTAATTCATCTATCATTACTCCTAGTTCGATCTACACATAGCTTTATCTGCAATTGCCTTCTCTATCCTTCTTCCTCTCTAGTTTACAATCAACTAGTTGGACTAAAATATCATCCATAAAGTATGTAAAGATATTAGGATTTAATCTGAGGTATTCAAAACACAACGAATTCACAATTGTATATGTAAGAGTGCTTTCCTTTCTTATGAATCGTATTTTTAATTATATGTTGTTTGCAGTGTATATGGAACATCTGGCTCCTTTTAAATTGACTCTACCCACATTTGGAATCAAGACTTCAAAGATCTTTGGCAGAAATAAATTAAGTCATGATAGAATAGATGGAAATCTAGATCGGCAAGGCAGGTAAATGGATACCCCTGTCAAGGGGCCTCTAAAAAAATTATCAATAGATTTAAATTTTGTAACATTTTTATTTGAAATATTCCTTATAATTTCAAGGTGCTTTATTATAAAACTAATAAAAAATTTGTACATGATAATATACAACATACACGGACACATATACTGTACAGGTAGTCCTCCGCTTGCAGCAGTTCATTTAATGCTCAAAGTTATATCGCCACTGAAAACAGTGACTTATGACCAGTGGTGAGAGTCAAACATTTTTACTACCGGTTCTGTGGTGTGGTTTGGTGGGTGTGATGTGGCTTGGTGGGCGGGGCTTGGTGGGGGTGGGGCAGGGGAAGGATACTTTAAAATCTCCATTCCCTCCCCACTCCAGAGGAAGGTTACCACAAAACCGCCATTCCCTCCCAATCAGCTGGGACTTGAGAGGCAGAGAATAGATGTTGGCGGGGCCTATCAGAGGTGGTATTTACCGGCTCTCCAAACTATTCAAAATTTCCGCTACCGGTTCTCCAGAACTGGTCAGAACCTGCTGAATACCACCCCTGCTTATGACCATTTTTCCCACTTATGACCATTGCAGGATCTCCATGGTCATGTGATCAAAGTTCAGATGCTTGACAAATGACTCATATATATGACAATGTCCTGGAGTCATAGAGTCATCTTTTGCGACCTTAATGGGGAGTCACTTAACACCCATGTTATTAACTTGACAACTGGCAAGAAGTTCTGGCTGTAAGTCGAGGATTACTCGTATCTATCTGTAAGAAGGCTAATTTTTCAAAAATAAAAGATAATAACAGAGGAGAACATTATCATTCCTAAATATATATTAATATTATAAAGTACAGATAAATAAAATAATGGAATGAAACATATTAAATTTTAAAAAAAAACCGCTGCCTATTAAAGTCTATTAACGTACTATTAGTCATTGATTTGCTTCGTTGAGTCCAAATGCCAGCATTGTACTGCTTGCTTTCCGTGCTGCAAAACTCCTAGTAGTTTTTATTTCTTTCTTTTACTGGATCAAATTCTTCTCTGTAACATATTCATATAACCCTTGATTTTTGGTGTAACTGAGTGCACAATGTGATGCCTGAGTTAATTCTCTTTTCTGATGTTCAAGCACTTGGTTATTTCCAGGTTTCTCATTCGATTCCCAATTATCTCTCCTCTGCACACATTTTCTCTTTGCCTCCAGGTCTCAATCCCTTCTGCGCCATGCCCTGCAAATTCCATTTTCAAATCCCTGTCCCTGTGCCCCAAAATACATCAATATCCAACTGGATGGGGCTGGGTTTGTTTTTTTGTGTTTTTTTTTTTTTGCTACATACTGAGAAATCCAACCATTGAGAAATGTAATTACTGATGCTTCAGCATCTCAAGTGGTGGTTTGGCAGAACAGATGAAACAGTTAACCCTTGTACCATGCAATTTAATTGTTAGATCACATAAGAAAACGTCCCAAATTGCTGATTTGCATAATTAAATTGCAAGTGCGCAATATTGCAGTGGGCATGCCGTATATTCAGATACAATTCCCATCCTAATAAGAGGACAAAAACAAAAAGTCTTTTGATTTATCATCTAAAGTAGGCAGATGGGACTCATAGCTGAGTTGCCTGACCAGCCTCAACAACGTCTCCACTGAATAAAAAATGCTTACTGACGTCTCTATTTGTGGATGCTATTATTATATTATTGCAAAGTACTATAAGCCCATTGTCCCTAGTTTCTAGAGAGATTGCTCCTTTTTTCTTCCACTTGTGATCTGATTGGGCTGAACGGATTTCCAGAAAAAATGGCAGACTACAGGAACCATTAGCACTACTCAGGTGACCCTGTGAGGGTCACAGGTAAACCTCCAAATGCTTCAATGACGGTCTAAAAGAATGAAAATGACCAGCTGCCTGCAAGGAATATAAAGCCTCCCATCAAGTCAGAGCTGAAGAAGCTCCTTGGATGAGAAGCAAAATGTCTTCAAAGAAAAAGCAAGAAAGTCCAGTTGCCTCTTGAAAAAGGACCTTTGGGATAACCATGACCTAGATGACTGAAAATCTTTATAGAGAGAAAACATGGTACTAAAACACAGAATGAAACCATGGCTATGAACAATTCAACGATGACATGAAAAAGACATCTCAAAAAAGTGTCACAAACATTCTGAATTTGTAACAGAATTCTGTAACTATTAGATGTTTAAACTTAGGGGGAAGTATTTCCAGTCAATGGGGACCATAGCAGAAAAAGATATTTTCCTGTTGATGCCCAATGAAAATTACAGAAAACTGCACAGTAGTTCAGGTAACAATCCAGGGGTCAGATAGATCTGCATAAAAGTCTTCTTTTAGATGTCTTGATCCCAAAATGTTTAAAGCTTTAGAGATTAGTGAGTAAGTATAGTTCTTGAATGAAATTTAACTCTTTATGATTACATGAATACAGGCATGCATGTAGTTTTCTTGGCAACAATATTAAGTGGCTTTTCCTTCTAATAAGAGGGCATTCAGTTTAGCCATGTACTCAATAATTATACATTTACAGAATTTATGTAAAATGAATAGTCCACTTGGCTAGGCTCAATATCTTTTTGTTCAGCAACATCATAATTTCTTATCCTTAACTATGCTGGCTGATAAAACTTATGGAAGTTGATATTCTGACAGACCAGATTTTGATCCTCAATATTTCAAAACTTAAAAATGTTTTGCATCTTTTAAGGAAAGTAATGAGCAATGAGAACATTCATGTTACAAAATGAACCACAAAATGTTAGGTTGCCCTAATTTATCTTGACATGACTCTTTGGAGACAGAGACAAAGCTATTTGCATTCTTGAGGTATGAAAGTGACACTACACAGCATGCCCAGATACTTCACATTGGTTCCTCATACACAGTTAAAACACAGGTCATTATAAGTAGAAAAAGGCTTCCCCATATGCATCCATGGCTTCTTCTTGTCCTACCTTTTAGTTTCCATCCTTTGCTTCTTGTCCTGTTTTAGAAGAGGTGGTTGGAGTGACATAAAAAACACTGTATGGATAGCAGTGTTGCCTCTATGCCACAAGTACATGAAGATCATTATCTCTGTGACATAAAATTGTCACAGAGATAAAATAGATCTCTTCACAAAGGCATAGTAAGGCACGTTGAATCTTCAGAAGTTCCTTTTAGTTAATGGATCTGCTAAAAAGGCAATCAGTGAAGGCTCTAGTGCTTTGGGAAGCATCTTCAAAAGAGTGCTTCACTTAAAGCCTTGTTGAAGCAAAGCACCCTTTTAAATCTTTCTAGTACCTTGCAAATTGTTACTTAAAGTTAGTATTACATGTAGGGTTAATCACTATAAGGCGAAACACTGCAATAATTAAAACTCAGAAAACTAGGTTGAGAACCATTGATAATGATATACAGTCTTGTTATCTGTGGTACATAAGATATCGCTTATGCATTTTCCTGCCCAATTTTATTATTTCATGAATGCACAGTTGATTCTGTAATACCCAATTATTATCAAATGAATATTGAATAGATAGCCATTTTCAAGCTAAACAGGCTATACGTGTCTAATGAGAGTATTGTTTACTAGCAGGAAATTCCAAACCATTATGACTATTTTGATTTCTTTGTTATGTTTTACATTTACAAAACGGAGAATTAATTTGGCTGCTGGACAATACATTTAATAAAACATGGCATGAAGATACATAATATTTCAACGTGAGTAGAATTTCGCAGAAGTAACAGCTAATCTTCTTTGTATAACAGGGTGCTGAGTATGCTTAAATGTCCTGTCTCTAGAATGCAACATAATTATAAGACATGATTACAACTGATTATAATCAATCAGCATAGTTTTAAGTATAATTTTTATTGCTGCAGCTGCAGATAGATTAAATCATCATGTAAAAAAATACAATTTCAACTAGATATGCAAAATGATTTAAACAACCCAAATACAGTAAACTTCTAATGCTATAAATACAGAGTAAATTATGCCAATTACATAATAGATGAGGGTTCTGTTTATTGTTAAATACATTTTTTTAATCCTTTACAACCAAAAGCACAGAAGCGCCTTTTGAAAATCCATGTTGGAAACCTAAAGTAGTATTTTGCTTTTGTGGTAGAATATCATTTGTGGCTTTCTGCTCCCAAGTTGATATTCTGGATTAATTTGCTTTCCAAATGAATTAGATTTCTATTCTCAGAAATTTACAACTGGAGGGATTTTGGGAGTAGACATCTAGAAGACATCTGGATGCGGACGGCTATTCAGTATTTCTTCCCATGACTATGCTTAGCTGAAGAAATACTCTCAGTAGTAACTGCCTTCTTCAATTATTAGGAAATATATGGCAGAATTAAACTTGATTGGAATAAGACTATTCAGGAGAAAAATGATTTGATGTGAATAGGATCAATTGTCATGCAGAAGACATGTTCTTATCAAGTGGCTCTTTCCATGATAACCCATGCATTTAGCAAGCTGTCTCCATGACAATAGCTCAGAATCTTTTTTTATGATTTCATTCCTTCAAAAAGATGTTGCTCTGCTTTTCAGACATTCAACATGGGGACAGGACTCTAGTGTCTTTTTACAAGACAATAGATTTTAAAATAAATCTCCAGGAAAAATGTATGAGTTTAGGGATCCTTGGTGTGCTCTCTGAGTTTGGTTGCTTTCTTGCAGTAATCTCATTACTCAAATTAGGTAAGATCATCAGTGCATTGATAATGTTTCCTAGTTTGGGTAATAAAACTTCTGCAAGAAAACAACCAAATTCAGAGAGCTCTAAGGACCCCACAATTCAAAGCTACAAATATTCTCCTCTAGAAGTATAAGTTTACTTTTTTTTTTTTACTTTTCAAAGCTGTGTTAAAAACAAGGATGAAAGGAATTTAATGAACATTTTAAAAAGAGACATAATATATGCAGTCCTGTGAATTCCATTTTAGAAGATTAAATAGTTAAACAATTTTGGAGTCTAAAACATTTGAAGAACGGTTGAAGGATTTGGGCTTGGCTAGTCTAGAGAAAAGGAAGACTAGGGTGGACATGATACCTGTATTCCAGTATTTGAGAGGCTGCCACAATGAGAAGGGGGACATTTTTCTCCCAAAACACCAGAGAGCAGGACAAGAAACGATGAATGGAAACTAATCAAGGAGAAACCAATGGTGTTCAATAATTCTGTCCAATTGTGCTCAGTAGCTGAATTGACACTACTGACAGAACTGATTCTTTTCCATTGTTGTATGCTGTAGTCCTACCAGTTCAGGGTGAGGAAACATTTGTGGGTGCATCATATTTTGGAGATGAGATAACATTAAGGTTGAAGAGGGTGGGGGGAGAAAGACCTGTTGCATAAGTAACAGTCTGAGAGAACCTGAAGAGACTTGCTCTCAGATAAATGGCCATAGATTACAACCTATCAACTGCCTTGATAGATCCATGAGGCTTAATACTCTTCAAAGCTTAATGTCTTTGAAAATCTCATAAGAAAAGAATGAAAGGGTAAGCTTCTCCTGTTATTTTATAATCATGACCCATGATAGTAAACAGAAATATAGTAATTACAGGATATACAGTTTGGATTTGGATCCTGTAATTGACAGTTATTACACAAAATATGTGACATTGATTGCCCTCTTAAGAGCACTTTATTTTACCAAACATTATTACCTGTTATGGTTGCAAACTTCTTTCTCCAAAATAACTATGGTAAAATGAGATTTATTTTTCTAAATTGGTCCAAAATCTATTGTCACTAAATATAAATCTAACATACGTATATTTAATTGAATACAATCTATATTAATAATAGTAAGACATTTATTCACATCTAAAATTCATTCTGTCCTTCATTTTATAACATTAACAATAATAAACTATAGGAAATAGACCATACAATGTAAACAATATGACTTAAATGCTTCATAAGGTAGTAATGAAAAAGCTGCAACTAAGCAAAAAATTACAGAAAAATTGAAGCCAGGAAAAAAATAATCAATTCAAGTGAAGTTTATTAATATCCCATACTGTATAAAGCAGCTTTCTGTTGCCTGATGCCCTCTTAATATCTTGGATAAGTTAAAGTACTGTATCTCCACAGGGCACAACACTGGTGGAAATTCAACTACTTATCACAGTTATGTTTTAAAAAATGTTTCCAGAGCCTAATTATTTTAGTCTGTTACAAGAAAAACAGAACATGCTAACCAATTAATTTTCTCATAAGTTTTCCTGGCTTGTGATCTACTTCATTAGAACTATTGCTTTATTTAAAATTCTTTTAGCAACTTTTTAGGGAACAAATCCTCCCAAATTGGCTTGCAGAATAAAATGAAATAATACAAGACATATTAAAATTAATAAAAGCAAATTATGAAGAGGAATGCTTCCCTTTCCATGGTATTCAAGTCCAGAACTGAATGCTTTCCATTGAAATGCTTCTTCAGAGAAAACTAAAGAAAAAGGAATGCTTAGGCTTGTAGAAAGGGAGAATCCAAGTTGAAAAAATTATTACTTGAGATGAGGCCACTACAGAAAAGCCTTCTCTGTCATTTCTTAAATCTAATTGTTCTTAAGGCTGAACAAAAATCAATGAATGAATCAATCAGTCAATCAAAATAGAGCTGGAAGGGACCTTAGAGGTCTTCTACTCCAAGCTTTGCTCAAGCAAGAGACCCTACCATTTCAGACAAGTGGCTGTCCACTCTTTTCTTGAAAATCTTCAGTGATTGAGCACCTACAACTTCTGAAGGCAAGCTCTTCCATTGACTAATTGTTCTCATAGTTAGGTAGTTTCGCCATAATTCCTGATTGCTTCTCTCCTTGATTAGTTTCCATCCGTTGTTCCTTGTCTTGCCTTCTGATGCTTTGGAAAATAAGTTGACCCCTCTTCTTTGTGGCAGCAATATTGGAATACTGCTATCATGTCTACCCAAGTCCTTCTTTTCTCTATACTAGCCTTATCTAATTCCTGCAACTGTTCTTCATGTATCTTCATGGACTCCAAGTCCTTAACTATCTGAGTTGCTCTTCTCTGCACTTTTTCCAAAGTTTCAACATCTTTTTTGTAATCTCTAAGTAATATGGGTTAATCACCAATTTTAAAGATTCAAACCAGCATTTTAAAACAATTTTAGAACAATGAGGTCGAAAGAATCCAATAATTACATCAAAATGATGTGACAGGTTGTGACAGCATAACATTAGCTCCTGTCCTAGTACATGTGTGCAATGTCACAATGCACATAAAGAATGGGCAGAGTTCACATCACAGTGGTGTGATACCTGTTTTCTCATTCTGCCTTTGTGTCCTTATACTTACCGGTATGTCTGGATTAGAAAGGCATTGGCACCCCCTATAATGAAAATTGCTATATGAACCAACTATCTTATTCTAGTAACATTTCGACAGCTATATTTTCAACCAGAATGTGTAAGAGATAAGGATAATGAAGCATCCCATAACAGCTGCATATTGTACTTGGTTGTCATTATTGGAAAGTCAGTATTCTTCAGATATTTGGAAAATAATCAGAGAAAGGCTATGCAATAAGGCATTTATTAATTTTGGAAAATTAAGTTGGGTAATGATTTTTAATCACCATTTACTGCTGTTTATTGACAACATATTTGCAAACTGTACTTACTGTATTTGTATATCTTGGTCTTCTATTTCTTTAATAAATGAATAAATGTTTTGGACCATATTTTCTTGTATGGCGAAAAGATGAAGTTATTACCGGTAGTTTTTAGATTGATCACACAATGCATAACAAATATCAAGATAAACAACATGAAAGAATAAGCATGTATTATCATCTCCTATGTTTCATCTGATCAAAGCACATTAATTTGAATATTGTAATATTTATTTGTTTTGTTCTTAATGAAAATATTCTTACCATAACCACCGAATTTGGTGTGGATGGGTTCAGATTTTTCCCTCTTGTGCTATACATTTTAAAAGTATAATTATTGTTATATAATTGTTTAGATGAAACATTGCCTTGCAATTTAGTGACATTCTAATTTATGCTAATATGAAATGAACCACCTTGTAAAAACTATTTCCTAAAAGTTCGAGAATATATAATTGCATAATGGTGAAAAGAATGAATACATAAAGTGGTTTCCCCCCCTCTAATTACATTCCATATATTTTTTTATCAGCCAAGTTCCAAGGATATTTAGTACCTGGAAAAAGAAAGATATTTATTTTCCTTTATGATCCTTCCACACCATACAATAGTTATTATAATTTCATAGCAATTATATTCATGGAATGACATGGAGTAAGGAAGGAAAAATAGCAAAGTCTCATTGTATGAGAGGACTCTCCATGCTTTTCTGGATTAATCCTGTAGTTACAACTGATTAGCCTCACTTCCACCTTACAATTCATAACAAGATTTTCCAACTTTAGAAAGGATCTTCAACTATGGATTTGTAGAATGTGTATTTGTTAGAAAAGCTAAGATTCAATCTAATTAATTAAGTAAGGTAATGGGTTAAATAAATAAATAATTAAGATTGGTATTAACAGGCACTTTGGGCAGATATCTCTACACTAAGATATCTGCCAAAAGTACATGTTACTACCAATCTTAATGAATGAATGAATGAAGACGAGCAACCTTTAAGGTAACAAGGATCATTTCCTACAACTGAGGAAGTCTTCCTTTTGCAAGACCTCAATGGACAGGCAAATGCCACTGGAAGAAGACAATTCGAAATATATTGACATCCTGAGCCTTGAAGAGTGCTAAACATGATAATCAGCATCTTTAATTGTACATTGTTGCAGACATATGGCGGCAGATCAATTAATGGGCAAAAGTACTGGAGCAGCTGAATTTTGTCTAGCTGCAATTATAGGCTAGTGTTCAAGAAGAGCCCATGAATACTTCCAGAATAGCCCCATGGATGTCTCTCTCTGTCTGTCTGTCTGTCCATCTCTGTCTCTCTCTGCCCCTCCCCTCTGTTTCTATCTCTATCATCTCTATATCTCTATCTCATTCTATCTTTATCTTTAGTTCTATCTCTAATTTCTGTATTTTTCATCTCTCTGACATTTCTTATTATTTCTTCCTCTTTCTCTCTCTTACCTCTGTTTCTATTTCTCTCATCCCTCTATCTCTATCTCATTCTAACTTTATCTCTATCTCTAATCTCTGGATCTCTTTATCAACGCTCTCTAACATCTCTATTATTTACATCTCCATCTCTTTCCAAAATATTTTAAACTGCCTTCTACAAATATAACCCCAAGTATAAGTTTATTCTTAATTGAACTGTGCCAGAGAAGATAAAGGATATTTTTAACTTTTACTCTTCCCAATTAGAGCAGAAGGTTTTTCTTCCTTTTTCTCAGTAATGAGTGTAGGGCAGCCAAACAGCTGCATACGGCACCTGCCAGAATACTCCATATGCGCTTAGCCATTAATAGAGTTTAAATTACTTCAGGTTCATAAAAATCTGATTCCACTACTTCATGGTGTTCACCAAGATTCTATAGCTTTATCATGACTTATAGATCTTCAGTTATTTGTAAGCAGAGATGAGTAGAGTTTGTTTCCTTGTTTCAAGATAAAGGTTCCTCTCGCAGATATGAGCTAGTTGTTCCTGACTCTAGGGGGTGGTGCTCATCTCCATTTCAAAGTCGAAGAGACAACACTGTCCGAAGATGTCTCCCTGGTTATGTGGCTGGCATGACTAGATGCCAAAGGCACAGACAATGTGGTTACCTTCCCACCAAAGGTGGTCTCTATTTTTCTCCTTACATTTTTTACATGCTTTCGAACTGCTAGGTCGGTCACAACCCGAAATATATCTTGTGGTATGCAGTACTTATGCTTCTTCAATGTATGTTAAATATACAACTTAAACCCTAAGTTGTTTTTACAAGATATATTAACCTAATCAAATCAAATCTTTATTATCACATCTTTATTAAGATTATAGACAGGCACTAAAGATAGTCCTCAACTTACAGCCACAACTGAGTCCATAATTTCTGTTGCTAGGTGAGACATTTGTTAAGTGATTAAGTGATTCACTTAATAACTGTGGCCACAAAGTGAATCACTGCTAACTGTTACGTTAGTAACAAGGTTGCTAAGTGAATCCGACTTTCCCATTGACTTTGCTTATCAGAAGGTCACAAAAGGTGATCACGTGACTCCAGGACACTGCAACCATCATAAATATGAACCAGTTGCCAAGTGCCTGAATTTTGGTCACATGATATTGGCGATGCTGCCATGCTGCACACTTTTCATAAGTGTGAAAAAAACGGTCATAAGTGGTTTTTTTTCAATGCTGTTATAACTTTGAACAGTCACTAAATGAACTGTTGTAAGTCAAGGACTAGCAGTACATTTCATCCTAGAACTACTCATTAATTAAAGCAAAGATATCCTACATCCCAAATTTTAATGTGGTTTTTAAAAGATCTTGGCACTTCAGTGGTGGGTTATGACCAGCATGCCCGGTTACGGGGGTACCGGTGCCTGCCAGGAGCACCGGGTACCATTCCGGTATGGTGCTCCAGAAGGCCCACTCACCCACCTGTGCTCCTTATCGGTGTTTGAGCTCTTCGGCGCTTCTGCGCCCGGACATAGAGCGTACGGCACCTGCACGATGCTCCGCTAAACAGCTGGAGCATTGTGAAGGCGCCGCGTAGCGTCACAGGGGGTAAGGACGCATGAGCATGCTGCACACGTTCATGTGGTGGACGCCTATCCCCGTTGCACCGTACCGGTTGCACCGGGATCTGGAACCCACCACTGTGGCACATGCTAGCATTTGTTTATGAATTGGGTTCCTGGCCAACACCATTCCATTCAAGCAATGGAATGTCTTATGCCCTGATGTTCTTATCA
The DNA here is from genome assembly GCF_964273705.1 of Natrix helvetica. NCBI lineage: Eukaryota > Metazoa > Chordata > Lepidosauria > Squamata > Natricidae > Natrix > Natrix helvetica. The sequence continues at coordinate 96,088,815 of NC_138549.1, read as the reverse complement.
TTAGTAGGAATACTTCTGATATTAGTAAGAGAAAAAGCACTTGGCTTTTATCGCTGTGCACATTTTGATAATTATTCAGAGGAAGTGGTTTTGACTTTGCACAACAATAAACACAGGACCTCTCTGCTAATCCTTAAAGCTGCATTTTTTTCAGGCTTTTGTGCCTAGAGAATTTCTATTCCAGACAGATTCCAAAATTATCTGCCAGAAGATAATTCAATAGAACTATTGAAGAATGCAATCATTTGGAGATTATTATTTTATTGCATCCCCTTATATTTACAATAATTTACAATTGGCTAAGATGCTGATCTTGTTGATCAGAAAGGTCGGTATTTCGGTGGTTTGAATCCCTAGTGCCACATAATGGAGTGAACTCCCACTACTTGTCCCAGCTTCAGCTAACCTAGCAGTTCAAAAGCATGTAAAAATGCAAGTAGAAAAATAGGACCCACCTTTGGTGGGAAGGTAACAGTGTTCTGTGCACCTTCAGCATGCCAGCCACATGACCATGGAGACGTCTTTGGATAGCCCTGGTGTTGGCTCTTCGGCTTTGAAATGGAGATGAGCACCGCCCCCTAGAGTCAGGAATGACTAGCACATATGTGTGAGGGGAACCTTTACCTTTACTTTTATATTGTCAATGAATTCCATGTTAAAGAATTCTTTTAACATGATTTGGCTTTCTGATTGTAATATTATAGTTGTATATTCTGATGTGGCTCTAGCATTTCCAATGACTTACTTCTCTATTCAAGTTTCTAAAAATTTTCTGCATAGTACTACACAAAGAAATGAAATTATACTTAAAATATGGCATTATTCAGTGTCAAATACTGATGTAAATTAGATTATTATTCTAAAGAAATACTGAAATTATTTTACAGATAATACTTTTCTATTGTATTTGTTCTGAATAATGCAGTAACCTTTTTGAGAGCATTATGAATTGTGGAACAAATTTGAAAATTCGACTTTTTTCCTTGGAATTAGGTTTCCATCTGCCTTGGCACCATGGTTTATCAGAAGATGCCTTATTGAAAAGGAAATTTAGTTCTAAATCCTTGAGCCATATGATTGAATGAAGGCAGAATTAAAATTTAGTTGTGGAAAACATTGCATTTCTTGAAAAAATAATAATACAAGTGTGTATCCAGCTCTATCTATACACCACATGTGTGTGTATGTGTGTGCGCGCACATGCGCGTGCACGCACACACACACACACACCTGCATTCTTGAGTGACATAATTTTAAATTTGCCACTTTTCCCCCCTGTACTTGAGGAAAGTATACTTGAGAAAAGCATTACCTCCTTTTAAGATTTCTGAATTTTTCCATATCTTTGTCACTGAAAATCATTAAAACATCATGCAGATTATACTGATGTAGAAAGAGAATCTGAATGAGCATATATAAATACAATAAAGCTTGATATCTGTGTCATGAATTTCATTAATAAAGTTATCCAATGCATGAATGTGTCAGTGTGATAAAGCAATCGCTCCCCTTTGATGGAATGGGACAACTTGCTGCGGCGAATTCACCACAGCCAACTCACTATGGCTAACTTGCCAAAGCCAAATCAACATGGCCAACTCATTGTGGCCAACTCACCATGGCCGACTCATCATAGGAAACTCACCATGGGGACAATTCAATAATTCAATTTTTTTTTAAAAAAAAAACAATTAAACAATTCTTTTATTTTTTTGTTATTCACTCTCCTTTGTCATCTTTTCTTTAATGATTCTGTCCACCATTTCTTCAATATTAGTGTAATTTGTGTTCATGGTGAGTTTGCCATGGTGAGTTGTCAAGGTTATTGAGAACTAATAGAACAGTGCTGGTTAAAAAAATGGCCATCCCAAATCAGTTCTGATTGTTTAATGAAATACCCACACAACTGGCCATGTTTATCCTTTTAATGGGCAATTTCATCTGATTACTTTTTCACACGTGGGATGATATTATTTATAAAAGAAACAAAAGAAAAAACCATATTTGGTAGTGTTTGTTTTAAAAATTCCCCTTATATATGATTTGGATTTATCTGAAGTTCTGATCATTTTCAGTGGGAAAGGTTCAAAAACATTTAGAAAATGCCAAAAGGGGCAATATTTTGACCAAGCATTTTTTATAAGCTACATTAGAAATATTGCTTTTCTACAATTTTCAATATTTTGTAAATGCAATTCCAGTAATGCTTCATTTCATGTTTTACTACCGACTTCTGCTGGCAATATCTGCACATTATGTAGATGCAGAGAAGAAAGAATACATTTCCAGTTAATGTTCATCATGATTTTTTTTAAAAAAATTGTGTCCAATGCTAAAGACCATAAACAACTTAAATCACAATGTTTTTTTATTAAACGTGATCTAATTTGTTTTTTATTAAACATGATCTAATTTGTTTTCAGTCTTTAGTATAGGACACAAAATTAAAACAAAATCATGATAATCCTTAACAAAAAAACAAACCCCATCAGATGTACAAATCAATCTCTGACTATAAAGTCAAACTATTCCTTACAATAAGTTTAGTTTTACTTTAAGTTAGAAGAAAGAATGCTTTGGCATTTTGTGGAACTCTACTCCATCTTTGCTCAGGATGAGTGGGATGTTTGTGTAGAGGCCTCCCAACAGCTTATTGTCAAAACAATTATGTTGATATTGCACATGAATTTATTGATCAAATTATTCAAATCTTCAGTGTTCATAGATGAAAGAACAATATTCATTCTTGCTTTCATACATTAGTCTTTCATATTAATTTTCTACAATGGTGCCTGAATACACACACACACACACACACACACACACACACTTCCATCCCCTTGCTAATACAATAATACAATAAAATGATGCAAAGGGGATTTTTTTGGTGGGGAAATGCTCTTATCCAATTACAATTCCCAGGGAAAAAGAATCCCTAAACTATCTGGAATCCTCAGATGTGAAAAACGTTGCAAGTGGGAAAAAGATAGTGGAAAAAAGATAGCGAAATTGCTAAAAGTTAACTAGACCAATAAGATTTAACACATAAGGGGACAACTCAAGGTTATAAGATAGCAACTAGAAAAATAAAGGAGCTTCAATTCTTTGCCCCTTTATCTGAACTCAGGGGTATTGCTGTTTTCAAAACCCATTACTTGACTAATGTCACCTTGTTGCCAAGCACATTAACACATAAGTGTTGTATTAACCAATCACTGAATCAGAATCAAATGAAATGTCTTATTATAATTGCATAAGTTATAAAGAGGAAGTGTAACCCCCTTCTTTAAGTGTGCCTTGCCTCCAGCACTGATCAACAAACAATATATTGATATCCATTCATTGTGTTAAAAAAAAAACCCTGAAAACTGCAGCCATGAGGTACAAACTGAAGGAATGATCTTATCCTAAGCAGATGTATTTTTCCCCCTGAAAATTCCAAACACAAGTGACTTCCAATTTGCAGTTTGCCAGCTTTGTACTTCTCTAATATGAACCCCTTGCTGTTTGGGTACCTAACCTTGGTCAGTAAGAAACTGATTTCACAAAATACAAAAAAGGAAAGCCCTCTAGCTTTTATCATTATGCTCCAGCACATGAATCAGAGTACCCATTGTCACTCTGGTTTGTGACTGCTTCTGTTCAAAATCAGAATCAAAAGCTTTCATTTCAGACTTCTTGTGCTCAAGTATTTGCCACTACCAATTAAATAGCTTATGACTACCTATTTCTTTTTAAGCTTCCTGATAATAGGTGGACATATTTTTATTCCTCTCTGTTTTTATATTTACTGCTTTAAAATCAGATACTACATCAGGCAAGGGTCAGGAAGATAAGTTATCTCATCTTCAACAAAATGTCAACTATATAACTATATTGTCTTTGGTTCAGGAAAAAAAAACATGTCTTAAACTGAGGATAAAAGCTACAGGGAAAACTTTATTCTTCATGGAAAAAAAATGTATGCATTAAAAAGCACCTGTATTTTTCATATCTGAATAGATGTGTTGGCACACATTATAAACAGTGATGAACTGTTTTAGTAACTTCTTTCCAGTCTTGGCTCTAAGAATGATAACATTAGATTATTTTAATAATATGTTTGCCATTTGGTGCACATTCATATTTTATAAAGAGAATTAGGGCATTTAGTAACGCATAGGAGAAAGCAGTTCATTCTTTGCAAATTGTGGTAATACTATATTTTTTAGTGTTTTAATTTTTTGGGTGATTGACACATTTCATTGGGAGTAATCCACAGAGAGCTTTCAAGGTAAAAAAGGTAAAATGTCTCCAACTGTAACTGTCAATTCAAGGTGCCTACAAAAGTACATGTCTATTGTTTTCTTAGCAATAATGCTGAAATTGTTTTACCTAACTTCTAGGATGTGTTAGCATTGGAAATTTGAGTCAGTTTCTCATTCAGGAACTACTCCAAGATGATCTAGATGCCAGCATTTAGTTGTACACATCAGAGTTAAATAGACAGGTTGTGATAGAAAGTGTCCTCTTTTTATTTGGGCCTCCACAACTCAGCCCAACTTCTGATCTGATCTCTCTCTCACACACACACACCCTCTCTCCCTCCGTCCCTCTCTCTCTCTCTCCTTCTCCTTCTCCTCCCTTCCACTGTCTCCTTGATCTCTTCTTAGCACGCACACAGCAAGGCTGAAATATAAAATAAGCTTTTGAACAGCAATGTATGAACCAGGTTACTGATATCTTATATCAGAGTTAGATAAATTAATGGTGTGTCTCTGGGAAGGGTTATTAGTTTATTTGTTTTGAAGGACAGCATAGAATCTCCCAGAACTACTTGCCTTATCATACAAATGTTTACTTCATCAGCAACATTTTCCCAAAAGGTACTGTGGTACAGCTTTAAAATATCTATTTTTGTTCAAGATAGAATGAACATTTCAAGCATTTTAGTTCAGGTTGCAGATATAGATGTCTATGAATAGAAAAGATGCATTCGCCCCCCTCCCAATTCAGTTTTGAAGATTTCTGAGATTTGAAATCCTTTCCATCTGCATGAAGAAAAAAATTTTTTTTTAGAATACCTATTTTCAACCCTCAAATGATTAAATTGTCATATTTCTGAAATTTAAGTGGTAAAAGATTATATGTTTTTTTAAAAAATTTGGAGATAATGCCATGAAGTATTTCTCTTTCAAAAGAATGCCATTTATTTATTAATATTAACGTGAAAGCCACTTTGATGTAGTGGTTAAGGCACCAATTTAAAAAAGGAGAGACCATGATTCTGGTCCTACCTTAGCACAAAGCCAACTGGGTGAGTTTGAGCCAGTCATTCTCTCTCAGCCCTAGAGAGCAGGCAATGACAAGCCACTTCCAAAATCTTGTCAAGAAAGCAGGGACTCATCCACGCAGTCAGCAGTAGCCAACAGTGACTCAAAGGTACCCCCCCCCCCAAAAAAAACCTAAAAGGATGTAGGACAACAGCAGGGGGACTGGAGAATTCACAATCCCATACAAATCATCTCTAAAAGCTATGGCTGGGTCAGAATTAAATAAAGGACCAAAGCATTCTGAATATACCGCAGATCAAGGGAAGAAGCTATTCTCAGAAGTAGTGACTTTTTGTCAGGAAAGAATTAAAAAGGCACTTTATGGAGAATTCTTATTTAAATAGCTTCTACCCGTGGAGTGATCCCATACCACTGATTTTAATAACTCTTACACATTGTTTAAAGATCAGCTTGGCCTTTTTTCAGAGGTCAGAGGCTACAATATGTATGATAAAAAGGAAGATGAATTAAGAGAATGCTAACTACAGCCATTCATATTGCCTTGCATGCTGAGAAGAAAATATGAGAAACATCAAGAGCTTTATTGCAGTACAAACTGAAATAAATTGGCTTAGAATGATAATGCAGTAATAATGGAAATAGCATTTTTATCATTCGACAGCACCTAGTCCAACTAAAAGAAGTTGCTCTATCTAGCATGGTGTAGACATTTAAACTAGGGTAGTGAATTTACTCATAGCTCAAGACATACATGCAGGCCAGAGGTGGTATTCAGCAGGTTCTGACCAGTTCTGGAGAACCGATAGTGGAAATTTTGAGTAGTTCGGACAACCGGTAAATACTACCTCTGACTGGCCCCACCCCCACTTATTCTCTGCCCCCCCACCGAGTCCCTCTTTCTGAAATGTGATTCTGAATCTTTTTGTATCTAGATCACTTTATTGTATTGTTCTGAATGTTGTGGTTCTAAAATATATATCCCAATTGTCATATATTTGCCAGTGCTTGGAGTATGCCAATATTCACACTGAATCGGATTAATAAAATAACTCTATATTATGCATAATGAAAACTTGTAAAATATGCTAAAAAGAAATCCCCCTCCTCCACTACACATCTGCCCACGAATGATTAATGTAAAATTGTGAATTCTGAAAATTTATACAGTTCAATTCTTATATTGAAATCATTTTCCCATGCATGGTGTAATTGGAGAAATGTCTAAACTTGATGTGCAAGTATGGTATTTGGCACATATGTGTTGTAAAAAAATATAGGAACAAGAATGCAAGCATCCTCAATGAATATAGACTATGGGGTCCTTGGTGCTTTCTGAGCTTGATTGTTTGCTTGCAGTCATCTCATTAGCCAACTAGATAATATTAATGTTTGTAGTGTGGGGTTGCTCCCTGTTTACATATAGTAGCTTTTCCTGACTGTGTTGGTGGGGTGTGAGTTTCTTGGTAGTTCAATTAATGTACAGTTAGTTTATTGTTTTCTGCTTGATTGTTTAGCTGGTGTTAATCCTGCTTATCTGGGTGTTTGCTGCTGGGGTAGATGTGTTCTGTTGGATTTTTATTTTTGTTTCCTTCTTAGCTTTTTTATTGTTTCATTTGAAGACTATGTAAATGTAGTTTATCTTTATGCATCTATTGTAGTTGATTTCTCTGTATGCCAAGCTTCTGGGAATTCCCTAGCATTTTGGACTTTAGCTTGGTCCAGGATACTCACAATTTCCCAATGGAAACTATAGTTGAGTGTGTGTTGTGAGCTTAAGAGCTTTTCATTATGCCTTCTGAATGGTAGTTGGTGTTCATGAATCTGCTTTGCTAATCTTCTGTCCATCTTTCTACATAGTGGCTTTCTTTCAGGGTTTATGTCTTTGGTTTCCTTCAGATGTTTGGGGAGCTTTAAGTATAATCTTTATTGTCATTGTACTTAAATACAACGAAATTGGTTTGTGTGCTACAGAGATGCCATGTAGATGAAATAGTCTATTGGTTGCTTCTGAGATGTTTTTGATTATGTTAATGTTATCCTTTTCATGGCTTGTGTTGTTTGTGATGTAGTAGGTTGAGTGGTCAGGCACCTTTTGATAAAATTACATTGATATTCATTTTGTTGGAAGACATTACATAGCCAATCTGTTCCCTTGTTCTGGTGTTCTGGCTTGCTGCAGTGCACTTGCACTCATCTAATTATTTTCTTACACAGCTCTTCATGTGACAGCTTGGGTTGTTACTCTGATAATGGAGCAGTTGGTTAGTATAGGTTATTTTTTCAATAGATTTGAATTTCCAAATTTCTCATAATTCCTTCTGCTGAGGAAGCTACCTGGAAGAGTAGTGTTTTGTTTTATCTTTCCTCGTGATATTATACCTTTGAAGATGTTGATTATATCATGTGTCTTCTCTAGTTGTATTATAATGGTGTTATCTGTTTGCCACTCCCATACTTTTGACACTATGTGTGGGAGTGCTATAATTTCTAGATGTTGCAAAACATTTAGTCTCTGCTACAGTCTGAGTGTGGTGCTCCTAGTGCTGTTCCTTAGATCTGTTGGCATAGTAGTCATTCAAAATGAAATTAGGTAGTAAGGCAGGGGTTGATAAGGTCCATGATTGAATGCACTTCAATTTTAATATATTTGGCTAGGTCAGTTCTGTTGTGTAGCGCTGCTGCCATGAATTCTTTCCCTAGGTCTGGATCTCCAGGCATTTAAAAAAAAAGCTATGACTTTGAATGAATGCCAACTTCAACTTTTTCTATTTTTAGGTCTTTGATTTTAGTGGGGAATTGATGTGTATTTTCTCCCCACTGTAAGACGTCCAAGATTTTTTTTGTAAATTCTTTGACTGTGTGGATTGAATATGGCTATGTGGCTATGTGGACTGAAAATGGACTGAATAGAAAATACATATGACTGTCCCATATGAAATATTTAACAGGGCTGATCATATAAAGAGAATGCATGAGGGACAAATTGCAAATCAGACATATAAAGAATGAGCAGGTAGGTCAAGAGAAATGGGAAGCGCGAGAAAGTCATGGTTGAAAAGAACTTATCAGAATTCTCTCTTACTGAAAAAGGGAGCGGCAATAATAAAAAACACAGAATAAATCAATGCATGATGTAGTGCAGGGGTTGGCAACCTTAAACAGTCAAGGAGCCACAAAGGTCCAAAATGGAAGCCCCCCATTCTATTCTGAAGCCAACCGGAAGTCTGGTTCCCCTATCATAGAGTATCTTCCTAGCTCAGTGTCCTTTTTCCTCTATCTGACCCAAACAGAAGCCCTATCAATTGTGGAGCCGACCAGCGATAGGGAGCTGCAGCAGAGGGATGAAAGAGCCACATGCGGCTCCAGAGCCATGGGTTGCTGACCCCCGGTGTAAGGACAGTTTATAGTATTGTAAAGGTATAGGAATCAATAGTATCAAAATTTTCAGATTTCTTTTGTAGAGCAGTTTTGGTGCAAAACAAGAATATGTCTCAAAATTCTAATTAGTAATATTAGAAAGGAAATTACAGTTCAACCTCAGAATTTTAGCAAATATTTACTTTCAAGTTAGAAAATATGTATAGGAAATTTCAGGTAAGATTCTGCTTTATTTTCTCAAGTCTTTTTAGGGTAAATTTGACTTATCTCTTATGAAGACAGGCAAGGTTGATCTGGTGATGGTTTTGGAAATAGCTACTGGATTTCCTTTAAATGTGAGAATCAGTTCTCAGAATGTAACTGAGTTTTATTTCAAGATGTTAAACGTAATTATTAAAAAAGAAACTGTTGCACAGAAGATTTGGATGGATGTTGGGATTTTTACTTTAGATCACCTGCTGGATAATAAGTTTTTATCATTTCTCTGTGTTAAAGATAATACCATTTGTTAATTCCCCCCTTTGTGAGGAGTTATATTTGCAATATTTATTGATATTTCAGTTTGGATTTGCAGCATTTTCATGTTCAGAGATACTTAAGTTATTAGATGGGATCACTAAATCTTAGAACACAAAAATGTAAATCAGTTTTGGACTTCCGGTTCCGGCGGCTACGGCGACAGGCAAGCCTTTGCCTGCTCCGGCTCTCCCGGTGGGCTTCCCCCACCTCTGGGGGGGCACAGGATGCCCCGAAGAGGCGTCCTGCTGAGGGAGCGGCTCGCGGAGGGCCCCTGCATCGGCGGCGGCTAGGGGGGCTTCTCCGCTTCGCTCTAGGCACCGGGGAGCAGTTTTGGAGGGCGCGCATGCGTCTCGCTCCATGCCGAGCGGACAACATACTTCTGAAGGAAGCAGCGGCGGTATGGTGAGAGGCTTCCTTTCTTCATTCCCTTCCTTTTGAAATAATGGACTTTTCAGCGTTTTTAAAAAGTTAAACTTTCGGATTCTTGCTGGAGGTGCGGCTAGAGGGAGGGGGATTTCCCCCCCCCCTTGGACAAGCGGCTTGAGAAGATTTTGCTTTCGCCCCCAGGGGAAGGAGGAGGGGGGAGAGCCAACTAATGATGCCTCACCCCTGTAAAAGTGACTTTCATTGGATTTAGTTCCAGAACCTATGGGTGAACTGAGAATTTTCTGAACTTTTAAAATTTTATTATGCCTCTGAGCCCAAAGCTGGCAGGGCAAGATGGCACACTTCCGTTGTCTTCATGAACTGTGAAACCTGACTCCACCTTTAAAATTCAGGCTTCCGGTCTTTGTCTCCGTGTCACCCAGAAGAATCTCTTGTGGATTGCTATTTCCTGAACCCTCTGGAGAGAAAATCTTTCTCTATTGCTAGACTGACCAAAGAAACTCCCAGCTGCTTGGATCTTCTGCCTCCTGAACTCATCTGCCTGCTCTACTTCTTCACCTGTCCAGTCTCTACACTGACTGATCCCTCTGCTTTATAAACTATGTCTCCAAAAAGACCACCACCTGGAAAACCTGGCTTTGCTACCTCTGCACCGACATTTGCAACATCCAGTCCTGCCACACAGTCAAAGATTACAGAACTGATGCAACCTAAGAGTACAGAGATGGATTTGCAACAAATGCTTCAGCAACTCATACAGGGCCAGGAAGAAATTAAGAAACAATTAAAGGAAATGAAGGAAGAAATTAAAGAGAATCAAGTCCAAATTTATAAGAACTCACAGAGACTGGACCTTGTGGAGGGTGGGGTGGCGGAGGCGAGGGGGGGGTAGAAGCTTTGCAGAATGGTAACAAAGAACTTGATATCCAACAAATGAAAACAGAATTTGAGAGAATGTCCTTTTATCTTAGATTTCAAAATGTTATAGAAGCAGATGGGGAAAACATAAGGGACATCATGACTAATATTTTAGCTGAATATATACACAAAGATAAACAACAGATGGAATGGGAGATAGACCTGGTCTATAGAGTGAACTCAGCATATGCCAGAACACACAATGTACCCAGGGAGGTCCATATCAAATTTCTTAGGAAAAGCACAAGAGACATAATTCTGGGTGTACAAAGGGGGCAAGCATTGACATATCACGACAGGGAGATAACCATCTTGAAGCAGATCCCAAAAAAAAAATTAGGGAGAAAAGGAAAAATTATTCGCAATTGGCGAATAAATTATACCAGAAAGGGGTGTGGTTTAGATGGTTGATCCCTTAAGGGATGCTCATATTCTGGGAGGAGACAAGAATCAGAATCAATACACCCATAGCGGCTCAGGCCTTTATGGAAAAAAATAAAGCGAACCTAGAAAAAACAGAAGACTCTTCAACGGTCACACAGGACACGGGAGGGGCCGGAGCTCTGCCAGCGGGGGGAGAAGGGGCAACACTAAGAAAGCTCAGATCACAAAAATGGATAAGAAAATCACATTGTTATAAACAGACCGAAAGTAATAATGAAATTATATCTAGACTATATATCATAATATATAAGCTGATTGAAAATTTTTTATAGAATTAATATGCTTATTTTATACGATTTTGTATTAATGTTTTATACATAGATGTATCTTATGAGTTTGGAGGGAGGGGGCGTCTGCCATACTTGCAACTGCCAAAATTTGTATACCATTCCACCTATCCTTTTCCTTATAAATGTTTTAAAAAACCAATAAAATTTTCTGGAAAAAAAATGTAAATCAGTTTTTATAAATATATTTTATAAATCAATCGATTAGATACAAAACTTTTAAAGACTGGGTGAAATAAGAAACTTCCATCCTGTCCCCCATAATTAACTAAATTAAAGAAATTATGACTCTATGCTGAATCTAAAGATTGTTTGAATATTTAACTGTACTTTTAGAATTCCCCTCATAGATGCAACGTTAAATGTGTCCCATGGTTTTCCATCAGATTTTCCATTAGCCAAATACTCTTCAGGCAAAAGAAGCAAGGAAAAGAAACGCATTCCCTTTCAATCATCTCTTCCTGTCATCCAGAAAAGTCAATGGCTGCTTCCAATCTAAGCTTTGGCTTGATTTCAGCCTCCCAATATCCTTCTTGTCAGGCTGGCTAACGCAGAGCTGGAATTCCATCCGGAATGCTACAAATGAAACTGTTCTGGTACATGCCAGTAATAAATCACTGGTATCACTTCCTGGAGAAGTTGATTAGCCAGCTCAAGTGGAAAGTTCATATCCAATATACATTAAATTTTTCAATAGTAGATGTGGCTTTGTCTTGTTTTTTGAATGCTCATGAACGGTTTAATGATATTGCTAAGGTTGAGGAATGTCCTTGCGAATAACCAAAGGCTATAGATCAATGTTAGAGTGCATTTTCCAATACTAAATTTCTTAATTTATGAAGCTTGGAAACACCTTCAGCTTATAGTTGGGAGCAACATTATAGATCAGAAGAGATGACATTCAATTGTATCTCACAAAATAATACAGACTTTGTAGGTATTAAGAGTATACTGCGGCCCCCTCCCCACAACTATTTTAAATACTGTATTTTGTTAGGGTTCTAAATACCATGCAGAAATAAATCATTGTCCAAGGCAAAACGTCCTTAAAGGTGAAATTTATGCCGCAGGCATGTTAGCACGGCTATGGAAATTCCAACTCTGGATTTACATCCTGTAAGTTCACCCAGTTGAAAGTTCATGATCTCTCCCCACACCCACAAATCCATCACATGTTCCAATCATCATCTTCCATGCTGGCATGTACACCCATCTTCTTCCGGCCAGGTGTCGAGATGCGGAGACAAAAGATGACCTTGGCTTCTATAAAAGAATGTCAACATACATTCCACAATCCTACTCCTTTCTATTCCCCCCTCCCAACTACTACACTAATGAAACAGCATAGAGAATTATTAAAAAGTGTGGCAGGCCAAAGATCCTAAAAAGAATATAATTACAGGCCGGACAGGCGGCCTCTCCTCAAAAGAAAAACGTTTCCTGCAAAGAGAATAACATAAGAGTTAACATAACAAAATTAACCACCTCTTCTCCACCCAGGGGAACCCCTTGACTTCTCGGGAAACTTCCCATTGAATTGCTTTACTAACTTCTCCACTTTTAGGTTCCCACTGTTCACCCAATTAGCTTCAGACCAAGGGTAACCCTTCCAATGCACTAAGTACTGTAAGCAACCCTTATTCAGCCTGAAATCTACAATTTTTTCCACCTCAGATTGTGTTTCCCCTTCTATCACTACAGGAGGAGATTGAACTTGGGTGGATGCTCTTCTGTTAGACCCAATTACTGGTTTCAACAAGCTACAATGAAACTCTGGGTCAATTTCCCCTAGACTTCTGGGTAGACTGAGTTGAACTGTAACTGGGTTAACTATCTTCACTATTGTGAATGGACCTAGAAATTTTGGACCCAGTTCCTTGCTAAGCATTTCTAATCTTATGTATTTGGTAGATACAAAAACATTGTCCCCCACACGGTAGGGGTTTTGGAGCAAGCGATGTTGATCATCTTGCTTCTGGTAGGCTTCTGCCGCAACTGCTAGAGCCTTCTTCGTATTCTCCCATCCTTTCTTCAGCATGTCCATCCATTCACTCAAAGACATGAAAGAAGGAGATTCTCTAGGCAACTCAGGCATGGCAACAACTTCCATGCCACTGGTAATCTGGAAACCCGCTAATCCTCTGCTGCTGTGGACCGCATCGTTGTATGCCACTAAGGCAAAGGGTAGCAAGTCCGACCAGTTGTCTCGCTGATAGTCCACAAAACACCGGATGTATTGTTCCACCACCGCATTGGCTCCCTCTGCTGCGCCGTTCATGCTGGGATGAACCTCTGAGCTCAATTCTTGTGTGGACCCAATGGATCTCAGGACCTCTCTCCAGAACTTGGTTGTGAACTGGACTCCGCGGTCTGAAATGATCCTCTTGGGTACTCCGTGCAGGCGATAAATGTGTTTCACAAACATTTTCGCTAATTCGTTTGCGGATGGCAATCCTGAGCAAGCAATGAAGTGTGCCTGCTTAGAAAACAAATCAATAACAGTCCAATTTACTTTATGCCCACTGCTGTCTGGGAGTTCCACGATGAAGTCCATTGCAACCTCTTCCCATGGCCGTTTAGGGCTCTCTGCTGCAGGTGCTGTAGGTTCTGGGCTCTTGGATTCAATCATCCACGGCTGGCCTTGTTCCTCCTCCGAGGCCTCCCCCTTGGTAGGACTCTTCGTCACCTGAAGTTGAGGGTCCTCTTCCAGAGGTCGGTTGGGCATTTCCCCCTCTGAGGCCTCCCCCTTAGTTGGACTCTTTGTCACCTTCAGTTGGGGATCCTCCTCCGGAGATTGTTTGCCCTTTTCCTCTTCCAAGGCCTCCCCCTTGGTAGGACACTTCGTCACTTTAAGTTGGGGATCCTCTTCCAGAGGCTGTTGGCCCAGATGACTTTTCTGTGCAGGCATCTGGGGCCCTCTCTTAACCACCGTGGCAATTGGTACACACGTTTGTTCTTCGGCAATTCCCTCCTCCGAGGCCTCCCCCTTGGTAGGACTCTTTGTCACCATAAGTTGGGGATCCTCTTCCAGAGGTCGTTTAGACTTTTCTCCCTCCGAGGCCTCCCCCTTAGTTGGACTCTTTGTCACCTTAAGTTGGGGATCCTCCTCTGGAGATTGTCTGCCCTTTTCCTCTTCCGAGGCCTCCTCCTTGGTAGGACACTTCACCACCTTAAGTTGGGGATCCTCTTCCAGAGGTTGTTGGCCCAGATGACTCTTCTGTGGTGGCATCTGGGACCCTCTCTTTACCGCGGTGGTGGTTGGTGCGCACGTTTGTGGCATTGGGGCTGGAGCCAAGCACTCTGATGCTCTGTGGCCAAGTTGACAACAATGGTGGCATTTAATTGGCCCCCACAAGGAATGGAACCTAGTTACATCTCTAAACTTAGTAACCGTTTCATCACACTGCCTTGCTCTCCAACTTGCAGCTGCCCCCTTGGTAAACCCTTCTTCCATGGAGACTGCTTCTCTGTAGGAAGGTCTGGTAAGAACCTTTTGGGGCATTGCAGATGCACCTTGTCCCGCTTCCCATCCTGCAGGCCTCTCTTTGGTAATCCCTTCTTCCATGTTGGTGATCGCTACTCTGTAGGAAGGTGGGGTAAGAACCACTTGGGGCCTTGCAGGAGCACATTTTCCCGCCATCCACAATGCAGGCCTCTGTTTGGTAATCCCTTCTTCCATGGAGATTTCTGGTAAGAAATCAGTAAGGTCTGGTAAGAACCTTTTTGGGCCTTGCAGGGGAGACTGGAACTGGTGGGGAGGTCAATCCCTCGGTTGGCCACTGCCCAGCTTTCTGCCATGGTGCCATCTGCTGAGGGAGGGCAGGTGCCCACTGGTATCCCTCCCATCCATGACCTGGGGTTAAGACCCATCCCGGGGTTGCCTGCTTCACAGGTTGCAGCTCAACCAATGATGGCTGGCTAGGGGGTTTTACGTGCCAAGGACCCTCCTGCTGGCTTGGAGGAGTTATGGGCCAAGTAGGTGCCCTCTGCTGGCTTGGAGCATTTCCCCATGCTGATGGCAAAGGAGGTGGTAAGTAGCATCTCTTCCATCCAAGTCCTGGGAGGAAAGCCCAATTTGCTGCCCAATTTGCTTCATTTACTGGTTGCAGCCCCATTTGTGGTGGCTTGCAAGTGACAGATGCTGGAAAAATCCTTTCTTCCTGCCTCCTTTGAAATTCCCATTTTGAAAGGGAATCTTTCTCCCAGCTAGTTGCAGGGTGATAAGCCATTTCATTTATTGCCGTCTGGAAGGAGCCCAAACCTCTGTTCTAGGGTTTTTTCCCCCAAGCCTTGCTTCCAAGCTGGGGGGAAGGAGGGGGAGCATGCACTCACATTTTGCTGAAGAAGTACGTCTGTGACCTTCCTTCGTCTTGTCGTGTCTCCTCCTGCATTCCTCCTGATGCAATTAAACTGGAAGCAGCATTCCATTGCCTTTGAAGTTCCGCACTCAGCTTCTTATCACCAAAAGCTTCTCATTTATTCTTCGCTGATATTTACGCTGTCCCGGTCAGCATTGGGAATGCCGAGACCCCATCACCAGATCTTCCATCACCAGCCCTTCCCCCTTGAGAGGGGGAGGGTGCTAGTGAATTATTTTGAAGTAGAGAGTTGGAATAATGTTAGGGTTCTAAATACCATGCAGAAATAAATCATTGTCCAAGGCAAACCGTCCTTAAAGGTGCAATTTATTCCGCAGGCATGTTAGCATGGCTATGGAAATTCCAACTCTGGATTTACATCCTGTAAGTTCACCCAGTTGAAAGTTCATGATCTCTCCCCACACCCACAAATCCATCACATGTTCCAATCATCATCTTCCACGCTGGCATGTACACCCATCTTCTTCCGGCCAGGTGTCGAGATGCGGAGACAAAAGATGACCTTGGCTTCTATAAAAGAATGTCAACATACATTCCACAATCCTACTCCTTTCTATTCCCCCCTCCCAACTACTACACTAATGAAACAGCATAGAGAATTATTAAAAAGTGTGGCAGGCCAAAGATCCTAAAAAGAATATAATTACAGGCCTGACATATTTATTATTTAACTTGTGTACTGTAAGTCATTCTCCCAAACACTAAGGCCAAAAAATAAGAAAAGAAAATTTTAAAAAAGTAATCCATATCACATTCATATTTAATCAGGATAGTACCTTTTCATATTTTTGCCATTCTCTAATTTTGAGATTATAATTTGGTGGAAGTTTATTATGGGCTGTGGTGGAAAGGATTATCTATGTGGTTGGTAGGAACCAAAATCAACTTCATGGCACAATAAATTTTGTGGCATAAGGTCTATCTATGTAGGCTGTCATGTTTTAAGCCACGTGAACTTGAAAGTAATGGAATTGATGTGGGTTTCTATCTAAAAGGCAATTATGATATAATATTAGAAATGTTCAAAATATTCTGGAATATTTTGGAAAATATAAAGAAAAACAATGTGCATTAATATTCTTAGATGCAGATAAGACCTTTGAATTTGAACTGGACTTTTTGGTTTAGAATTTTAGAACATATGAGTCATAGATAATTTACAAAATAGATAAGTTCAATTTATACATTGTGTTATAAACTCAAAACAGTATCTTTATAAAATGATATATCATGGAGTATATGACACAGGAGATATTATCTAGAACGTATAAAGGGACTTCAAATGTAGGTTTAAAAAGTGAACAACATGAAAGGACATTTTATCATGCTTGGTGGAAATGGAAAAAAGGCATAAAAATGGATCCAAATAGTTACTTTGATACAGAGGATTTTAAAGATTAATATTCAATTGAAGCCAGAACTTTTCTTTTTAGCATTAATAGAAAAACAGCTTGAAAAAAAGCCATGGAAGATTATTTCAATGTATGATCACAGCAACAAGATTAGCATGTGAACAGAGATGGGGAGTGGGGGGGGGGAGAAATCAACATTTGATTGACTCCATAGCCACTATGGAGTAATGGTTAGGGAAGTTAACAGATTTTTCTGAAATAAGTATCAAGAAGCCTCTATAGATTTTTTGCATAAAATTGAAAAAAATGAACAGACAAATGAAGAGTTTTGATTATTAGACAGGCTAGAATATAGGAAGAAGAGTAATAAGTAACTTTAGAGAGAAATGTTAACACATATTTTTGTATTTATAACTGCTATAAAGAGACCTTCTTCATACTTTTTTCTAAACCTTCCCCCCTCCTTTTTTATACTTTGTGTTTTTCTTTGTTTCACTCCCCACCCACCCCTACTTACTACCTATTTGTTTGTGTTACCTATTAGTTTGTGTTAGTTTTGTATCTTAAGTCTTAAGAAATCATAGTTTTCAAAATAAGAGAAAATAGTGGCGCTATTTCCAGATATTATGACATGCTTTCAGTACAATGTCTGCACTATGACTTGGTGATTAATCTTCTCATTACAGACTTGTTTACTCAGTTCACAGCTCCAAATATGAATATCATAAACTGAAATCATCTCCAACTTATCTCTATGACTACCTATTTGAAGGGGAAAAAGTGTGAAAGAACAATTTAGTTTTTTTAAAAAAAATAAATTATTAGAACAAGAATCTATCCTTGGTGAAATGACACTGAAGAAAATATTAGTAGAGGAGAATGTAGATTTTTGAAGCAGATTTTCATTTTTGTAACCAGTAACTTTCTCATACTCTGAAGAAGGAATGGGGAAAATATAAAATGACAAACAAAAAGAATACACTCTAAATGACCAGAATGTTGATTGGGTTTCCCCCCACCTTCTTATTATATGTTTTATTCCAGAGGTTAAATGACCGATGAAAAATTGGGATGGCAACTTTCACCAGGGAGCTTTCATAGTAAATTTAGTTCTTAATGTAGTCCTGACTAACAACCATTCTGTTTTCACAGCTTTCAAAAAGCAAACTATACATTTCAGAACTGTGAGGTCCTGGCCTCCATGTTCTTGGTGAGGATTGGCCTGGGGGTTGGGAGGGAGAATGAAAACAGATTGTTTCCCTTTCTAGTTTTCAACCAGGTGTACACTGAACATTGATTCATTGCTTAACTGTTACCTTTTCTTCTTTGTCTATGCAACAGGTCCGTAACACATGTTTTCAAAGAATAACATATAGCTACAAGGATAAATACAATCTCATTTAGGTGAGATTTGCAGACATGGCTTTGTTTACTTATTAAACTACTGCCCATCTCACCGGGGGGGGGGGCTCTTGGTGGCTTAAAGGCATTCACTTATTGTGCAGTACAAGACATTAATGTAATAAATAAGGACCATCAGTTTAAAAAATTCAATTAAAATCAAACTAACAAGGAGGAGACAGAAGGAGCAAAGTGCGCATAGGAAGGAAATAGGGTTTGTAATATTCATATGATCAGAGATGTTACCTCAAAGAACATCTCTTCAATTTGAACTTGACCAATTCCAGTAATATCTACTTTATGTCTCCTGCAAAAAAATAAAATAAAATAAAATTGGGACATAGATCCAAGGAAATCAGAGACTGTTTACCTTGAAGACTGTTCAACAATGTTCCATGTGTGGATGGAGAGATCATTAAGAGGATATCATTATCAATTTGCTAAATTCATCAGGGTCTCATGTCCTGCTAGATTGGATTGGTCAAAATAGTAATCAGGGAAAATAGGGAGTGGGATGGCATCCTGTACTTGGAATGGTTGCATGTCAAGAGACATTTTGAGGAGGAACAAATAAAGCCAAATCAGAGGATCAGAGTCAGGGGTTATCAGCTGTTGGCTGGTCACACCAATAAAGGTTGTGTTATACTGACCAGCTTGGTGCTGTTATCTTTTGTATAAATGTGCCTGTGGCTGGAATGTCTTTTTCTTTTATTTAAAGTTCTCAGAGAGCAGACTTGTCAGCATTTCAGCAGAAGGACAACTGGAGGGCAATAAAGTGTTAAGTGACTCACTTGCAGCACTTATCTGAAGATTATTTAAAATCATTCGCTCTCCCTGTGTGGAAAGAGTGCCAACCAACTGGGTTAAATCTTCCTCTTTCTCCATAAGGTCAACTGATACCGTGCCTTCCCTTTAATTAAATCTACTGTGTTTCTCTTCTTTTTATCTGATCCTGACCTTGGGGTTGGTGAAGATTTCTGCTGTACAGATAATTGTTGACTGAGATTATGAGCTCAGGAATGTGTACCCTTGTTCCTCACAGTTTTGGCTTCCCTTCCAGAGTTTAGCAGAGGCTATACATTGCTATTGTGAAAAACCCAAATTGGCGTAATGCAAAATCTCCTTAGGAACTTTTTGAGTTTAGAAAACATTGAAAGGAAAGGAAAATGCCTAAAAATAAGAATTGTCCTTTTAATTCCATGGTATCTGAGGAGGGAGAACATTTCTCTCAGCATAATAGAATATCCTGCACAATGGAAAAACTGTGAAAGGGAATATTGTTTTTCTATTATGTTCCCCGAACCTCATTGAAGGGAATGTCTATGTCACTGCAAGTTTATCCCTTCTTAGTTTTTGGCACGGAGTGGATTTTAGTACATTTTAAAGACTTAAGTTAGCGTCTGACTTCATGACAAGAATGGGTTCCTATTTTTTCCATTAGAAATTTTAATGCATATATTTTCTGGTTGGCAACCAACATCTTCTCAAATATAACAGTAACCATTTGGGTTTTTTGAAGGCAATTCTAGTCAACCAAATCCAGACACATACACATGCCCTACACACTTAATAGCAACCTCTCCTCTATCTCTTACTAAAACCACAGCTTTGGAGAAAAGGGAAATAATCCACTTCACAATCAAACAAGGGGTAAGATTCATTAGGAGGTAGCCAGGAAGAAGGAGACTTACGTATGGTGTTCTTGTGCTGCAGTTAATCCTTTAGTTTTAGTTGCCAAGAAGTATCTACAATGCTGGCATGATCAGAATGCTTGAAATGTTCTCCCTGCAAAAGTTTCTTATTCCCTTTAGTCTTTCTTGAATTCTTTTTGGCTCTTGCTCCTTGCATCTCATCAACAATAGGTAGTCCAAGGCTATTAGATTCTAGGGCTTTAAAATACCAGCTTTTATAACAAAATTACTAATGCTAATAGTAATATTAAAAATTAAAAACCACCAATTTTATTTATTACTATAAATAAGTAAATTACTTATCCTAATGCATTACTAATACTAAATGAAATAACTAAATACAATAATTAAAACAAAAATAAGTAAAATTTACTATTCACAAAAAAAGGAGGTTGATTGGCCCAATTATCAAATGAACATCACAGTTGAGTGGGAATTTAAAAGTAAATCTCGCAGTCCTATATGTTGAACCTAAGTAGCAAGGACAAAATGTGTCTAGAGTAATATTTTTGCTCAGATATTTGAATAATGTAATAATCTATTGGTGTTTAATAAATATTGTTGACTATATCAATCCTACCCACAACATAGATTTTCTCCATTGTGCATAATAGATGTGTTATCACCTGATTGTCCTACTTATCTCTTTATTTCGCTGCTAATAGGTATATAAATAGGATAAAACCAGAATAAGCAAGGCCACTCCATTTGGAACTGCCTCTGCTAATGATCTGTGGTATTATTTTCAGTAGCTTTGGAAAATTCTGACCTTGTAATACATAGATCATTTTTATGGATGTAGATAATACACATTGTTTATATTAAGCCCCTGCCCTTTTAATCTTCTGCCTCTTGTTCATGCCTCTCTCCCTCTCCCTATTTTTCCCTGTCTTTTGTCTTGAACTTTGCCAGTTCATAAATATGTTTGCTGATATTTAATAAATAAACAAGCTGTATTTGGCTGACTGAACCGAGTGCATGCATGCTTGCTCTGATCAGCATTGACCGAAATGCTGCTGGGTGTAGACTAAACTAGAAATGAGCTAAATAAACTTTCCACAAATATATGAGAGATTGCTATTATTTTTATAAAAAAGTGAAATTGTTTAGTGTAAAATTTTAATGCTTTTAAAGAATGCAAACGCCGTGGAAACAGCGAAACAAAGTTGTATGTGAAAATTATGAATTTTGATGTCAGTACTTTCCAAAGCAAGATATACTCAAAACGGAAAACAATACTTACATTTCCTCTCAACTTCAGTAACATGCCTGCTTTTCAACATATGAGATAGATCTGTGATGGTGAACCTATGACATGCATGCCTTCCGCTCCAGTGGGCATGTGTGCGGCGGCCAGCTGATTTTTGACTTCCTGATGACCGTGGGAGGCCATTTTTGTCTTCCTCAGGCTTCAGGAAAGCTTCCGGAGCCTGGGGAGGGCGAAAACTCCCCAACGAAAGGGGGGGTCATGCACACATGTGCACAGGGATGTGCATGCACGGGGGGCACATTGTATTGTGGGTGTGGGCACACATGCACATGCTATCATGCACGCATGTGCAATTTTGGCACACTTTTACAAAAAGGTTCACATAACTGAGATAGATGTTGACTCCAAATGACAAATTCTAAAGTGGACCAAGATGGATGGATGGACGGACAGATGGACGGACGGACAGACAGACAGACAGACAGACAGACAGACAGACAGATAGATATTTAGACAGACAGACATGTACTGACCCTTGGATTTTAGAAAAACTAAAATATAAAGCTAGAATTCTATATTAGGTAGTTTACTTATATATGCACATGCATATACATGTGTGTGTGTATACACACACACACATGCACATATATATGCATATATATGTATATATATGTGTGTGTGTATATACACAAACATACATACATACACAGACACACACACACTGCATTTTTTGCACTACAACATGCTATCTGGCTAGTGTCCTTGTAGCAAAGAGCAAATAGCCTGGTCAGATTGAGCACGTTATTGCAGCCTGATTTTGCATAAGCAGCTGATTGGTGGTTGGATCAGCTTCCCGGAATACTGCCGATCAGCTGTTCCAGGGTAGGGAGATTGCCATTGCTTCCTATTGTGGACACCTATTGCTGCCTACATGCATTCCATTTTTGGCCTCCGCTTATCCCATTTTTGGCCTTCAGATCACACAAATGAACCAACAGTAGTGCTGGCTAGAACCCACCCCTGCTCCGCATACCCAACTTTCAGCCCATTACAGGTGGCAGGGAGCACCGCAGATCACCACAACCTATTGCCACTGCCTGTTGCTGCCGCTCACTGGCGCCGTTCACCACTGCCGCCATTCGGTCACAGCAGTGAGTGGCAGCAATAGGCGACAGTGATCTGCAGCGATCCCTGCTGCCTGGAACAGGCCAAAAATGGGATGTGGGAAGGCCTAAAATGGGAAACGCAGAGGCCAAAAACGGGGTGCATGGAGGCCAAAAATGGGGCATGTGGAGGCCGACAACGGCACGCCGAGGCCAAAAACTGACTGGGAAATTCCATGAGTTAAAGTCAATAAATATTAAAGTTGCAAAGGTTTCCCAGCAAACTGGAAGATGAGAAACTACCACATGCCCCATAGAACGATAGAAAAAGCAACTCACTCCATTCTTTTAGGGGGAGGGGGCTACATGCACTGGAGTCGGGATAATTGGAGCTAGATTTAGGAGCACTTTGTTCTTTCCTCTCTGAAGTGAATAGATAAATATCAAACCCAAAGCTATGGAAACAATACCTAGAAAATTTCTATAGCTTTTAAAATAACTATGCCTGTCTATTCAGAGCGTTCCTAAACATGTGTTTCTAACATTTTGTCATTAATGAGGATATATAGCATTCGGTAGATATAGTGATTAAAAAGACACAACGAATGCGTTTTAGAAAGCTGGTCTTCATTACATTGGTGAATGATAGATGTAAATTGTTGAATCCAAATCTAGCTAAATCTAGCCTTTTTAAGGGGAGGATAATCTGTTTAATTTATTTGAAACTGTGTGGGAAGGAAGGAATAAAGTAATAAATTCAGAAGAATTTAAATGTACATGCACAAATCCAGCTATGGTGCATACACTTTCTACTCTGAGTCACAAATAATTTAAACAGATTAGCTAACCCTGCAAAGCCGAAGTGGCATTCAGCAGGTTCTGAACAGTTCTGGAGAACTGGTAGCGGAAATTTTGAGTAGTTCAGAGAACCGGTAAATACCACCTCTGACTGGCCTCAGCCCCATCAATTCTCTGCCTCACGAGTTCCAGCTGATTGGGAGGGAATGGGGATTTTGCAGTAACCTTCCCTGGAGTGGGGTAGGAATGGAGATTTTATGGTATCCTTCCCTGCCATGCCCACCAAGCTATGCCCACCAAGCTGCACCCACAGAACAGGTAGTAAAATAGTTTGAATTCCACCACTGCTGCAATGCTGCGTTATAACCACTGCACCATCATGGTTCCTACATGGTAAACCATATTAATAATTTTAAGTAATAGCTGTTTAAAGAAAAAGAAGGAAAGTTAATATTAAGACATATTTTTTTCATATGCTCATAAGCATCCAAGTTTAACTATGAAGAAAGGTCCCCAAACAATTAGTATTCCTATAGATATAAATTAATAATAATAATACAGAATGAACAAAGCTATAATCCAGAAATCCCTATAGATATTTTATTCCATAATGCGATCAGGCCTTTTACATTTCCCATTTTGTTCTGATTTGCATATGGAACTAGAGTCTCAGTGATTGCTGCTTTTCGTTAAATAACAATTACTATATGTGCAGAATATTGGTTTTGAGGGAAATAGCGTATTTGCTAATGTTTTCTCAAATAGCACTTGTACATGCAATAGCATATTAGGAAGGTATCAACTCCTTTTCTTTTAGTTTAAACAATTTTAGCATACAGATGCTCTAGCTATTTGCAAACATCTAACCAAGTCCAGGTGTTCTCCCAGCAGGAGTGAAGTTATTGCAACACTTGCTTCTCTTGCTGGTAATTTTTAGCTTGCATGTTGTACAGTTTAGTGGCAACAAAGCAAAACAACATTCTTAGAGAAGTTTTGGAAAGCAGCTTAATTTGGATTTTTTTCTCTCCCTGGTATCATGAAAATAAAGCTTTCTATTTATTTTCTGGCAGCCAAATTTTGTGCAATTTCATCAAAGTGAGATTTAAGCGCAGGGCAAAGACTGAATATCATTTACAAAGCTATTTTGTTCAAGTGAAGAAATCAATACCTGATATCCATAATGGAAGAAATCTGAGAGGTGCAGTTTCATGAAGGCATTCAGAAGAATGAAGGAGCATGGGAGAATACAGGGAACGAATGAAGCTCACCGGATGGAATTTTCAAACGGAGTTGTTCTAAATTACGCTTAAATTAATGCCAAAGGATGCTAAAGGAAATAAAAGAATGCTAAAGGAAATAAAAAACCTGGGTCATCCAAAAGTTGTAAAAGCTCTAATGCTGGAGATTTTTAAAAAAGAGATTGGACAACCATTTGTCAGACATGTTATAGGATTTCCTGCTTGAGTAGGTGGTTGGGCTGGAAGACCTCCAAGCTACATTTTCAACACTGTTATTCTGTAATTCTTTTAAGGAGTATATGATTATGTCTTTAGGACATCTCCCCTTAATTTATCTTAAAGTGTCACCCCATGAACATATCTTACTTTGTTAAATTTCTTCTTTATCCCATGTCTGCTATCTGGACTAAAGCCTTACCAAGAATTCAGAGGTGGTATTCAGCCAGTTCTAACAGGTTCTGGAGAACCGGTAGCGGAAATTTTGAGGGTGGGGAGAGAATGAGGATTTTGCAGTATCCTTCCCCTTCCATGCCCACAAAGCCACGCCCACAGAACCAATAGTAAAAAAATGTGAATCCCACCACTGCAAGAATTGCTTGCAAAAGTGAAGGTATAGTAATTGGAACTTTGGTAGAAAGTGGTCATGTTATTCTGGACTTCATTTTGCATTGGATTTCAGAAGATCCAATTTTTATGAACTCAGATGAAAGAAAATTTAGGCCAACAGACTTGAAGTTCTGCAAGAGAAAAGTAGGGAAAATTGAAATTCCACTCAAGTAAGATTATCAAAGGTGCAACCACAAGCAAATTTTAGCAAAAAGAAAGGTAGGAGACATCTAGAAACATCAATGTGGGTACAAATTTGAAATATAGAAAAACAAATGCAGAAAATTGAAGAACAGATATATAACAGACATATTTGATGATTTCTCTTTAAAGCCACACTCTAAATATATGACTTTACTTTGTTATATAGGGAAGCCATTACTACCCAGATTTAATCAAAGTTCTGTTGATTTTGCTATTGCTATACATTCTCCAACTTTTCCAATCTGATATTGTGAGCAAAGTGTCTCTTTTTTAATGTTAAGCAAAATTTATCTTTGCAGCCTTTAGCATCTATCTTAATACAGTGGTTCTTAATATATGGTCCACAAACCCCTGGGAGGCCAGGATGGTGTCCAGGAAATCCAGGAAGGGTTGAAGAAATGTTATTATTTAAATCTTGGTGGTCTGTGGCCACAAAAGGTATTTAAGGGAAATACATGGTGAAGAAAAGGTTGAGAACCACTGTCTTCATAGATTGTGACTTTTTAAAAAATCATTTGTTCTGGAAATATTTTTGAGAAACAAAGTTTTGATTCAATCTTTGCTTTAAAAACTTTTTAAAATACTTTTGCATATTTCTTTCCAGTATTTTTTTTAAATACAACTACCATATAAGAGAAAATTTTCCTGTTGTATCATAACATTTCCAACATTTATTATTGTATGATTTATCTATTTTTGCAGTTATGTACAGAATTATTACCATCTATAAAATATTTTCTACCATTTTTTCTTCAATTACAGCTTTAGGAATATTTTTTTATTGAATTCTTTTATAAGTCCCTCATTTGTTGTAAGCAATTGTTTCTTTAAAAGTTTGTGCCCAGTTTATCCCACAAGCTTTTGATATTTCTCTCTCTATTTCATATTTCAGGATCAATTTATATATTTGCCTTAACAGGTGGTTCTTTATACATATTTCAGATTCTGTTATTTTTCTTAAAGCCTCTCCTTCCTTCTTAAGATCACATTTTATTCTTCCAGAAATGTGTAAATTCATCAGCCATGGTCAAGTTCAGCTTACACCAAATAATTCACACTGCGACTTCAGCCTAGATGTTCCATATCCACCTAGGCGATTGTACTTTCCTTACAATATTTTTTTCCCTTCAGAATAAATGGCATTTGAGGGTGAAGCTAAAGGTGAAAAACAAAGCCAACATTGTCCCACAAACAGAATAGGGAACTGCAGTTCAAAATAAACAAACAGAGGGTTTAAAAAAATAATTAAAATGAATGCAAACTCCAGAGCCAGCTAAATTACATCCTAGGGTGCAGAAAATGTGATAGTTGCATTAACACGACAATTTAGAATGGTTTCTTTGTTTGTAGCTTTTTTGTGGAATTATCACAGGCTGTCATTTTGTTTTCTGTTGCTGTATAGTACCATATTTGTGTTTCTCTCTGAATGGACACCCACCCACCCATCCACACACATGCTTATAGTTACATACTTGGAAACTGCAATAATGTTTTCATACACCAGTGCCATTGAAACTGAGAAAGGCATCAAGCAAGGCTGCATGGTTCTACCCCTATTCATTCTTTACATCAACTTCCATCTCTTCAACATGAACTTTCATATGTCATATGAACTTTCATTCCCCAAAACTAGCTGGAATACATACTTCTGTTTTATTTTGTGCAGATGCTGCTGCAATACTCTCAATAACACCCACTGATCTTAAAAGAGCACTGAGTGCACTAGCCCAGTATTACAAGGAAGATCAGCAAGGAATTCAATTATCAGAAAATCATGGCATTTGCCAATATGTACTCCAGGAGCCTTTGCTTCGTCCCATATTTGGGTAGACCAGGTTGCCCTGATAGATAAGTTTCACCAGAAAAAAAGACTTAATCTCTCCTCTAGTATAGCCAACAAAGTGAAGAGAGCTCATGGCTTAGAGGTTAATATATCTACCTAATATGCAAGTAATCTGGATTCAAATCTCAGAAAGGGTAGGGCTAGCTGGCGAGACTTAAATAGCTTGAAATAGATCTATACTAGTCTCCCTTTATTTCTTTGTTGGTAGAATATAAATTCAACATCTCAAAAATTAATTGATTTTGACCAAATTTGGATGAAATCATAAGCAAGATACTCTTTGTGTCCTTTGTTCTTTGTATTTTTCTCTTTCAATATTAGAACATAAAACTATCTAACACTTTTCTCTCTTTTTTGGCATAAATGTAATTGCCATGAACTGTCTCTCAATATGTCAAGTTTTCCTCCCAATGAATTATAAACCATTTTCTTTTCTTTTTTTTAATCCAATAGATAGTTTAGGATATAAATTATATTTTCCTGTGTTTGTACAGACAATAGCTTTATGTATTTTTGTGTGTGTTTGTAAAGACAATAGAGTTTTATGTAACATAGTCTTTCACACCATTATTGATGCCCCTGACTATTTTTCTTTAGCTATTACAATATGCCTAAAATTGCTGAGCTTCACAGACAGATCAACTTTGGTATCTGCTTTATTTATGTGATTTGAGTGTGTTCTTCGAAGTATAGTGCCTAAAATTCCTCAGATCAATAAAAGAGTTGTATTCCTTTAAATACTCAATTATCTCAGTTTTGAAGAGGTGGACTGCAAATGTCAAGAGTGATATTGATTGGTCTTGATATTTTTCTTTTTTTCAAATACTGCTAAAAATCAACATTGAATACCATGTTTTCTCATAACTACTTTGGTCAAATGAGTAGTGTATTTTATCAATATAGGCATGAATAATTTTTCTAGCTCTTACAATAAACTTTTAAGCAAACTTAGACATTATGTATTTCTTTTAATCCTTTCCACTTCAAGTTTAATTCAGATGAATTACGTACCTGTATTACGATTTTTTAAAAAAAAATGTGATATTTTGAGTCAAGAAATAGAGATATTAACACAATTGTTAGTATCATGAACAATTAAATTTAATGTTCTACATGGAGACAATCAAGCTAAATGCTTGAGACACTAATAGCACTAGGGAAGCAATATGACTTTGTTTTTAGAAGATATATTTGTTGGTGGTAATCTTAATTCATCTTGAAAATCTAAGCAAGTCTGGCATGCTTAATATTTAGTCAGAAGATCATCAGAAAACTCAGGGCTATAAATTAGATTAGAAAGTTGAAAAATCATCCCAGAAATAAATAATGGAAATGCTTATCTATGCCGTCTATGGAGATTCTTAGTCAGCCAGGTCATGGTTGTACCAAAGGTGCTTTTTCAAAAGGCAAGTGAATTTTCTTTGCTTTTCCTTGAAGACATTTTGCTTCTCATCCAAGAAGCTTCTTTGGTTCTGACTGTCAAAACAAGGAAAGCCCAGTTACCTTTACAAAAAGGCATATCTCTACAGGTAATTCATGAGTTATGACGGTTCACTTAGCAACCATTCAGTCTCTTTGCCTGCTTCGTTGCTTCAGGCCTTTGGTGCATTTATAGAGAACAGAGGCTTAAAGTACCATGAGATCGCATGAGATCAGTAGCATGAGATCTCATCTTGTGGGATCTCGTACTGCTTTACTAAACAGTCAATGAGTTTTAAAAACAAAACTGGAATGTATTAAATATTGTTTGCTGTTTGGAAGCAGAAAGTACTTGGGAAACAATCTGTTAAATTGAGATTTTATTTATCTGCTTTCTGAGATATGTTTCAACACAAATATGATTTAGAGTTTGCACAATTCCAATGTTGATGATGCAAATAAAAATTCATATTAAAAGGCATATTTTGGGATACAGAAAGTTCAGAAATGTATAGATTTAAAAATGCCAATTGAAATCTGTACTTGATTTTTGTGGATGAACTTTAAGAAAATAAAATTAACGCTGGAATAGAATTAAATGTATGTATAAGGAGACGTGTCATTCTGATATGGATTGTTAATCCACCTTGAACTGCATGTGCATTTAAATTGCTATTATTTTTTACAACACCCCCAGCTCGCCCCCCGCCCCCCCCAAATAAAATGTTATAAAATGTTGCAAAGTCTCAAGATCATGCATTGAACTGAAACTGAAAAATGTTTTGGGAAATAAGAAAGATTTGCAAGTTAATAATGCATATGATAATCCTCAATGCATAGATAAATGGTGAAGCCATGACAATAGATTTCAGCACAGAATACAGTTTGCCATAAGATTGCATTGATCTCTATAAGATTGTTGATTGCAGTGTCTCCATCACTTCAGTAAGTCTTTTTTCTTGCAAAAATTTCAGCCCAGAATGAATTACCGTATATCAGAAAGGCACAGGAGATGTTTCTATTTGAGTATTAAGAATCTCGGCAGAACAGTTGGCAGCCAGTGTGGTCTAACTCTAAAGATTAAGGCACTAGGCTAGAAACCAGGATGCCTTGAATTCTAGTCCTACCTTAGACATTGAAGTCGACTGGGTGACCTTGGGCTACTTGCTCAATCTTCCAACCCAGTCCATCATACAAGGTTATTATTGTGGAGAAAACAAGAGGAAGGAGGAGTGTGAAGTATGTTTGCTACCTGGAATTATTTATAGAAATAATAAAGGCAGGAAATAATCAATCAATCAATCAATTAATCAATCTGCATGTTTTGTTGAAGAGAGGCTGAGAATTTCCTTCTTGAATTTTTTTTTGTCTCCATTTCATGAGACAATTAACACTTCTCAAGAATTGCAAAGCACATTCAGCTAAGTAAAAGCAAAATCAGATGGTAAGAAAAACTCACAGGTTGCTCAGGTTTTGAAATAGGAAAAGGATAAGAACTAAAGGGTCCACTCCTTAGATCCCCATGGCAGAAGGATTTGACCACACGCATTGTTAAGTAGCAACAATGCATTTTTCTACATTTTCTGTCTATGAAGTAGTCAGTTAATAATACAAGTTACAAGAAGTCAGGGGTATTTCAAGATGTGAAAAAAAAAAATTAAAGCTCTTTTACTGAGGTTATTCAAAGAGGATATGCCAAATATTTTAGGAGTTAAATAAAATACAGTGAGGTCGGCAGCAAGATAATTCATATGTAGCAATAATAGGAGAAATTACAAGACCTAACTGAAATATTGAATCAGAAGGCTTATATATTTTTTTCACTGTAAGAAACCTTTGGGGACATCCTTGCATTTTCAAACATTAGGATAGCCATTCATATTGATGACACTTTTTTCATATCAGGCTGAATTGTCAGGTAAAGAGGGATGTGTATCACAGAAAAGCAAGTAGAATGTCATCTGCTTTGAAGGCTAATACTGCAGAATTGAGTTACAGATTTTTATCTGCTTTATCTCTGTGGAGATTCCAGCATTAGGGGATGTTAGTTTCTTC
This sequence comes from Natrix helvetica, assembly GCF_964273705.1. Lineage (NCBI taxonomy): Eukaryota > Metazoa > Chordata > Lepidosauria > Squamata > Natricidae > Natrix > Natrix helvetica. The sequence goes on along the minus strand of NC_138549.1, from coordinate 96,058,310 downwards.
TTGTGTTCAGAGTAATTTATATAGTGACATCTATATGAGGTCACATGTACAGTTTGCAACAGACAGGTAACAATTTTGCTGGCTTATATACTTGAACAACATTGGAAACTTTTTTAAAAAAATATTCCAGTTGCAAGTTCAGAATCATTTGCATCATTCATGGATGTAAAAGCTGCAGAATTATAATATATGCAGTATGCATAATAAAAATATGGCCAGGTCCAAGTTCATAACAACAGTACATATGAAAGCTGAAGCTAGAAAGGTAGGAACCAACAATTTTCAGGCTAAACTGAACGTTTGTGTAAGTACTAAATTGATGTCTCTGAATGGTCAAAAAAGTGGAATGTGTGTGTGTTTGTAAAATGGGGCAAAACTCACTTAGCAATAGGAATTTTAGGCTCCATTGATGTTATAAGTTGAGGACTACCTGTATTAAGATAGACACACACACACAAACATATAGACATATAGATATTCCAGAGGTGGTATTCAGCCAGTTCAGACCAGTTCACCCAAACCAGTAGTGGAAATTGTGGGTGGCCCTGCCCACCTGCCAAAGCTCTATCCCGTCCTATTTAGGCACGTTTTCAAGCCAAAACACATGCACACGAGTGCTCACATTTGCGAACCGGTAAGGAAAGTAAGTGAATACTACCCCTGACACATTCATACTTGGGCTGTTGTGTGTCTGTGTATTTCTAAGTGCCAAGTATGAATTTAAGTGACAAAGAGCTAAGATTTATTGCAGTGCCTAACATGAAACCTGAGACTGTCAGAACATCACAAAGAAATGCCTGTTTGTTTTGTTTAGATTTCTTTCCTCAACAAAACTTTGTCAAATAAATAACCGCAGTACATGCTGATTGCAGTAAGTCAAATTTGCAGTAATGAGTACTTTAAAGAGCAAAGCAAACTTTCCAATCTGTTCATATCAACCCCAATGAAATATTTTGAAATTCTGCCTATGCAAAAACAGGTCTGCCTGTGGTCAGCTTTTATAAAAAAGGTGCAACACACACAGCTGGGAATCATAATGTAAGATGAAGCTGCTAAATTGCCATTGCAAATTCAGTATATTTCAGTATTTGGATTGTATCTCCTAAATTTCAGTGCCAGAAGTAAGTCCAAAATTGTGTGGGTTACAATCTCAAAAAGGTTTGTTTGCATTGTACTATAATTTATATCAATTTTCTAAATATATAAAGAACGCAAGACTTTTGGTGTTCACACGCAAGCAAAACTTAATGAAAAATACAAAATTATTCTGATGGATTCAAATCAGCAAATGAAGTCTATTCTTCTATGTCACATTCCATGCTAATTTTTTTACTCCTTTGTAGAAGCAGGCAAGCTAATAGAGAGAAGGAGTGTACTAAATTTGAAAGACTGATATGTTTCAACTAATGCTTCCAGTGAGCATATAATAAAATGTGGGTTATTTATGCTTGTCTTGTTAATTCTTTTTATTATCCCTTTGTGATTCTTAAATATTGTGCATTTGTTTTTATTGTGACTTCATAGTATTTTACTTGGTTATTTATGCTGAATATTATTTGGACATCTGTATAGTATGAGATAATTTCTTCTACAAAGCATTTGACAGAATGAGTCAGTAAACAATGCCCAAATTGGTGGAAAAAGCATGGTGGGCTGAAATCAAACATGCTAAATGTTTAAAGACTGAAAAGAGATGAATTGAAATTGTTAACTCACACAAAAAGAAAGCTTAGGGAAGCTATACATTTTTTCTCACCAAAGAATGAAGCATTATAGCATAAAACAGATGTCCTGGGCTTGTGTCCTGGTTTATGTTCCATGATATTATCCTTCATCTGGAGACAGTTTAAAGGAAGCAATTCCTGCCATTAGGTTAAAAAGAGATTCCCCGACCATCCTTAGGTTGCTGGAAAGTTAGAATATTCATTTACCCCATAGTCTCATCCTTCCGGCTTTATAAACATTTGTCAGTTTTAGTTGCTTCTGGTTATGCAAGGGAAACAAAACGTATTAAATGAATATAATGAGGAACAGTGCAAAGCAATTTAGCGGAACTGAAGGCGGAGTCAAAAGATGAATCAGTCTAGAATCTCTACGTAACCACAAATGGACTAAGTCCAAGCCCACTTGAATTCAGTTAGCCCTGACTTCCGGAGGTGATGTCACATTGGAGCAGTTACAAGGGAAGACTCTCTGTTCCCCCTGTCTGATTTTTCATGTCTGGAGGCTGTTAACAGTGAAGCTGAGCCTTGGTGAGGACAGCTTTAAAGAAGGGAAAACCCAGCGGGGATGGAGGAAAAGGAGATCCCTCGTTCCGTAGGGTAAAATCCCTGAAATCCGATACGGAAGAGACCAGCTGTCATGGCGTGGGTCACGGCCTAGTCCGGAGATGTGACAGCCTGATTATCAGTGGAAGGAGTAAAAAGTGAGTAGCAGCAGAATCTATCAGCAGACAGTGTTAAAAAAACTGATACTCCGAGACACTTCTCCAAGCTGGTGGAATTTACAACAGTGCAATAAAGAGAAAACAAATGATGCCTGAACTGAACTGTGAGCAGTAAGATGATGCAGAATCTGTAGAGAATGAAATGGATTGTAGTTGCTGAGTGGAGTATTTCTATTGACTTTGGAGTCAGAATCTACGGTGATATAAACTGAGAGTTTTGTATGGGTGGTGAACAAATTGTGAAAGAAGGAAAGAACAGTTTCTTTTCGCAATAGAAGAGAAAAAGGCAGAAGAAAGAAAGCGAAAGAAAGAGACAATGACTGTGCAATTTTGAATACAGAAGTCATTTTGAAAGCACAGAGAACAGAATTTGCAATGACAGTAGAGAGATAGAGGAAAAAGAACTGTTGTATTCCCATTATAGGACGTTGGATTGGACTCATTCATAATCAGCTCTGTGTACTTCTGGTATCTCTACATTATTTAGGATATTGTAATATTGTTACATTTACCAGATCAAATAATTTAATATTTTATAAACTATACATTTTATTTATTTATCCATATCCCACATATATTTAATGTAGATTTAAGCATATTTAAAACAAGATAGAATTTATAGCCACTTCTTTTACTACTGCATATTAAAAAAAATACCTAGCATTAAAATAGGAATTGTTGATTAATAATAACCTTTAATTAATTTAATTGACTGCATATATCATTTTTTATATTTATGAACTTTTAGCAAACATATTATATTGTGAAAAGTTTAATAGATTATTTAACAATTTTATATTATAAATATTTATCTATTTCTCTCTGTTGCTCCCTCTTCCCCTTTAATGTTATTCAGTCTATAGCTTTTTATATAATTGTCTATAATTGTCCATAGAAAATTGATATCAAGGGAACTTCCGGTTCCGGCGGCTACGGCGACAGGCAAGCCTTTGCCTGCTCCCGCTCTCCCGGTGGGCTTCCCCCGCTTCTGGGGGGGCACAGGACGCCCCGGAGAGGCGTCCTGCCGAGGGAACGGCTCGCGGAGGGTCCTGGCGTCGGCGGCGGCTGGCGGGGGCTTCTCCGCTTCGTTCTAGGCACCGGGGAGCAGTATCGGAGGGCGCCCGTGTGCGCGCGCCTCGCCCCATGCCGATCGGAGAATGCACTCTTGAACGAAGCAGCGGCAGTATGGTGAGAGGCTTCCCTTCTTCATTCCCTCTGTCTTGAATTTATGGACTTTTCAGCATTTTTAAAAAAGTTAAACTTTCGGATTTCTGCTAGAGGTGCGGCTAGAGGGAGGGGGATTTCCCCCCCTCCCTTGGACAAGCGGCTTGAGAAGATTTTGCTTTCGCCCCCAGGGGAAGGAGGAGGGGGGAGAGCCAACTAATGATGCCTCACCCTCATAAAAGTGACTTTCATTGGACTTAGCCCCAGAACTTATGGGTGAACTGAGAACTTTTTGAACTTTTAAAATTTTATTATGCCTCTGAGCCCAAAGCTGGCAGGGCAAGATGGCACACTTCCGTTGTCTTCATGAACTGTGAAACCTGACTCCACCCTTAAAATTCAGGCTTCCGGTCTTTGTCTCCGAGTCACCCAGAGGAATCTCTTGTGGATTGTTCTTTTCTGAACTCTTTGGAGAAAAAACTTTCATCTATTGCTAGAGTGACTAAAGAAACCCCCATCTGTTTGGATCCTCTGCCTTCTGAATTCGCCTGCCTGCTCTACCTCTCCAGCTGCCCAGTTTCTACTCTGACTGATCTCCTTGCTTCATAAACCATGTCTCCAAAAAGACCACCTCCTGGAAAGCCTGGTTTTGCTACTTCTGCCCCAACGTCTGCAACGTCCAGTCCAGCTACACAGTCAAAGATAACAGAACTGATGCAACCCAAGACTACAGAGATAGACTTTCAACAAATGCTTCAACAAATTCTACAGGGCCAGGAGGAAATTAAGAAACAGTTAAGGGAAATGAAAGATGAAATTAAACAGAATCAAGCCCAAATCTTTAAGAACTCACAGAGACTGGACCTTGTGGAGGGTGGGGTGGCGGAGGCGAGGGGGGGGGTAGAGGCTTTACAGAAGGGGAACAAAGAACTCGACATCCAACAAATGAAAATAGAGTTTGAGAGAATGTCCTTTTATCTTAGATTTCAAAATGTAATAGAAGCAGATGGGGAAAATATAAGGGACATTATGACTAATATCTTAGCTGAATACATACACAAAGATAAACACCAGATGGAATGGGAGATAGACCTAGCCTATAGAGTGAATTCAGCATATGCCAGAACACATAATGTACCCAGGGAGGTTCACATTAAATTCCTTAGGAAAACCACAAGAGATGAAATTCTGGGTGTACAAAGGGGGCAAACACTGACATACCACGACAGGGAGATAACCATTCTAAAGCAGATTCCCAAAAAAATTAGGGAAAAAAGGAAAAGCTATTCGCAATTGGCGAATAAATTATACCAGAAGGGGGTGTGGTTTAGATGGTTGATGCCTGAAGGGATGTTGATATTCTGGGAGGAGACAAGAATTAGAATTAACACACCCATAGAGGCACAGGCCTTTATGGAAAAAAATAAAGCGAACCTAGAAAAAACAGAAGACACTACAACGGTCATACAGGACACGGGAGGGGCCGGAGCTCTGCCAGCGGGGGGTGAAGGGTCAACACCAAGAAAGCTCAGATCACAAAAATAAATAAGAAAACCACAATGTTATAAACAGACCGAAAGTAATAATGAATTTATAACTAGACTATATATTATAATTATATAAATTGATTGAATTATCTTTTTTAGAATTAATATGCTGATTCTCTATGATTTTGTATTAAGGTTTGATATTTTGATGTAACCTAGGAGTCTGGAGGGAGGGGGCGTCTGCCACACTTGCAACTGCCAAAATTTGTAATCATTCCACTTACCCTTTTCCGCATAAATGTTTTTAAAAAAACCAATAAAACTTTTTGAAAAAAAAAAAAAAGAAAATTGATATCAAGGTTGAATTTAATCAGTGACTTATATAACCTTACTATTGTTAAATACCTGATTTTTTTTTAAAGAGAGGGAGAGATAAGAGAAGGGACAGTACTTAGGGAAAGTCCTAGTGGGAAAATTGGAAACTTATCGTATTGTGGATTATTTTTTTCCAAAAGCTAAAGATGGCAAACATATCCATAGCTACCAAAGCTGTAAAGAAAACACAGCCAGCCAGTAGCCTCTCCAGCAGGAGAGAAGTTAAACAACAGACTTGTTGAGCAGTGAAAAATCTGTACCAACCCTACAAAGCCTACAAACCTCATCAAACATGATTCAGGAATTTATGATAAAAACACAAGAATCAATAACTAATAATCATGATGACATGAAACGCGATCTAGGGGAAGTGAAAGGTGATATAAAGAAGTTGGATGACAGAATGGGGAAAATACAGGAAACAATAGCTAAAAATGAGTAGAAGATAAAAATGATAGAAGCTAGGACAGAACAAACTGAAAAGAAATTGGAAGAAACACAAGAAAGACTGACAGCAATTAACAGAGAGCTCGGGGAGGCAATAGTCCATTTAGAATTAGAATGATCCTCTTTGTATTTAAGATTTCAGAACATAGTAGAGACAAAAGATGAGGATCTACCAAAACTCATGAGTGATCTTCTAGCTGACCAACTGCAAATGGACAAAAGTGAACTGAGGAACAATATTGATGAAATCTATAGAGTGCATACTAATTATGCACGAAGATATAAGTTTTCCCATGAAATACACGTAAGATTTGGAAAAAAAAGCTGTCAGAGATGAAATTTACAAAAGAACAAGGGATGAACAGCTTGTCCATAAAGGAAAAGAAGTCATAACCCTTAAACAAATACCAAAGAGAATCAGAGAGCAAAGAAGGAATTACCAATTCCTTTCTACACAACTGATAAAATATAAAATAAGGTTTCGCTGGTTGATACCAGAAGGCATGTTAATATCTTGGCAAGAGAAGAAAATAAGGATTGACACCGTAGAGAAAGCCCGGGAATTCTATGAACAATACATTGAGGGGGAATCAGACAGCAGAGAGGAGTTGGAAACCCAAAGCCAAGAGGAGCAGCGGAAGGAGGAAAAAGGACTAGACCAAGATGTGAGAAAGAAGACCGATACAGCAGCCCAGGAAAGAGAAGGAGTGAGGACAAGAAACCAAAAGGAAACAAAACCAAGTAGAGGAAAGAAGGCAATAAATTAGTAACAGGATGGAGGAGGAAGTGAAATTAATATCAGTCAATCTAAATGGATTAAATTCACCTATAAAAAGAAGACAAACAATTTCTAAGCTCCAAAAACAAAACATGGATATCAGGTGCCTACAGGAAGTTCATATTAAAAAAGGAAATGGTAGTATTCTGGAATCTCCCAAATTAGGAAAATTATATCTAGCCCTGGCTGATACAAAGAAAAGAGGAATTGCAGTATATATAAAGGACTAGCTAAAACCTAAACAGGTATATGCAGATGAAGAGCGAAGAACATTATTAATCGAAGTATTAATAAAACAAAGACGAGTATTAATTGCAGTCATATATGCACCAAACATGAACCAGAAAGAATACTATAGTAAACTACATAAACAGATTGCAGAACTGGAACTGGAAAACATATATTTACTAGGGGACTTCAATGTAGTGGTAGATCCAAAGAAAGACTATAAAATGGATAATTAAAAAAAAATATGAAAGGAGAACTCTACTAAATACATTCTTTGAAATGGCTCAAGAATTAAATCTAAAAGATGTTGGAGAGAAATCAATCAATGGAAGAGTCAATGCACATTCTTTTCAAACCCCCTTAATTCATGGTCCAGGATCAACATGGTGTGGATGGATCCAGAAATGGAGAAAGATGTAGAAGAGGTAGAAATAACACCAAATATGTGGGCAGATCATAACCCATTAACAATCAAATGGAAAGGAGAAGCAAAAAGGAAAAAGAGATGGACCATGAATCAGAAGGTTGTAAAAGAAAATAATTATGTACAGTATGTGGAAAAAGAATTAGCATTTTTCCTAAAAGAAAACTGTAATGAACAGACAACTATTCAAAACCTATGGGATACAACTAAAGTTTATGTGCGAGGCATTACAATAGCATATACAATAAGAAGAAACAAAGATAAAAAGAAACGATATACAGAGCTTCAGGAGAAACTGGGGAAATTAGAATATAAACTTCAGAAAGAACCTCAAAACAAAAAAGCCAAAGAAGAAAAAGAAATAATTAAACATAGATTAAACTTAATTACACAAGAAGAAATGGCCCAGAAAATTAGATCATGTAGGCAAAATTATTTCGAAAATGCCAATAAACCGGGGAGATGGCTAGCCTATAAACTAAAAAGAGAGAAAGAAAAGAAAATAATACAGAAACTAGAGGATGAAAAAGGGGTGATACACCACCAAAAGGAAGAAAAAAAATATAGCAGTAAGATACTTCCAAGCATTGTACTGCTGAGAGGAAATAGAAGAGGAGGATATTAAAAGATATCTCCAGAGGAGGAATCTTCCAACCCTACCGGAAACAATAAAAGAAACATTAAATGAGAAAATAATGAGGCTAGAATTAAAAAGGGCAACCCAAAAACAAAAATAATAATAATAAAATGCCGTGCCCAGTTGGAATTCCAGCAGAATTTTATAAAGAATTGCAAAAATCATTAGAGAACATATTATTAGAAATGTATAATGAAGTATTAGAATGAGCTAAGACACCAAAATCCTGGATGGAGGTACTAATAACACTAATTCCCAAAGACAACGCTGAAAAACAAAAGATCCAAAATTATAGGCCAATCTCGCTGCTAAATGCTGATTATAAAATATTTATGACAATAATGGCGGAAAGAATTAAAAATATATTAAACGGAATCATACACCCAGACCAAAACGGATTTTTACCCAACAGACACATAAAAAACAATATACAAACAATAATGGAAATATTAGAATACTATGAAATACATCCAGGAAAACAAGCAGCATTGATATTTATTGACGCACAAAGAGCATTTGATAACCTGAATTGGGATTTTCTTATAAATCAATTAGCAGTAATGAACTTCGGAGATAAATTCATCAGGATGATCAGAGCAATATATTCGAGTAAGAGGGTAAAAATAATACTAAACGGGGAAGCAACAGAAGACTTCAGAATAACCAAAGGGGTAAGACGGGGATGCCCGCTATCCCCTTTGTAATTTATCCTCTCACTAGAGACATTGATATCACAAATCAGGAAAATAAGGACATAAAGGAACTGAAAATTAGAACACAGGAATATAAAGTGCAGGCCTTTGCAGACAATCTTGCATTTATCATAGAGGAACCCCTGGAAACTGGACTAAAACTATTAGAGGATATAAACCAATTCAGTAAAGTGGCAGGGCTTAAAATAAATAAATAAAAAACTAAAATATTAACTAAGAATTTAACCAAAAGACAAAATGAAGAAATGGAGGAGAAACTGGGAATTTCGAGGGTCAAGAAAATTAAATATTTGGGAATATGGCTATCAGCAAAATATATTACAATAAAAGAAGATAATTACAACAAACTGCTGCGACAGACACAAAAAGTTTTGGACAATTGGACTAAACTACAGATATAACTAATTGGCAGAATCTCAACAATCAAAATGAATATACTACCCAAATTACTCTATCTTTTTCAAACAATACCGATTAAATTAGAGAATTTTTTTTCGAACAACTAAATAAAATGGCATCCAAATTTATTTGGTCAAGGAAAAAACCACGTATCAAATACAAACTTCTACAAGATAGTAGAAACAGAGGCTGCTTGGACTCCCAGATTGGGAGCTATATTACCAGGCGGCAGCCCTAACATGGTTAAAAGACTGGATCCAATTAAAAAATAAAAGAATCCTTATGCTTGAAGGACACAATCTCCAACTAGGCTGGCACGGCTGCCTCTGGGAGGGAAAGACTAAATCCCATTCCTACTTGCAGAGACATATATTAAGGGATGCTTTGTTTAGGGTCTGGGGAAAAAAACACTACCTGAAAATCCCAAGCTGGTTATCAATCAGGGAGGCAATGACATATCCATATACTATAGACCTTAGTAAAATGGTAAGATATGCAGACCTCTTAGATGAAAAAGGAGAACTAAAATCAGTACAAGATCTGGAAGTACAGGGAATGAATATGGAATGGTAGCCTTACCTACAAATTAAAACAAGATTTAAAAAAGATCGGGAACAATACGGAATATATGAGACACAAGTGGAATTAGATAAAATATTGCTAGGAACGGGAGGAAAAATGATCACTAGATTATATAATCTTCTTTTAAAATATAAAATGGAGGAAGAGACAGTAAAGGAGACAATGATTAGCTGGGGAAGAAATTTTGGCCACAATATAGAGTTAGAAAAATGGGATAAACTGTGGGAAGGAAATTAAAAATTTATGAAGGCAGCAGCTTACAAAGAAAATCTCTATAAAATGTTTTATAGATGGCATTTGCCTCCAGCGAGATTTGCCAAAATGTACCCAAATCTATCCCCTACTTATTGGAGATGCAATCACAAGCCATTTTATCACATGTGGTGGACATGCCCCATCACAAGGAAGTACTGGTGCAAAATTCGGAAGTGGTTAGAAGAAATTACTGAGCGAAAAATAGAACTCAAACCAGAAACATTCTTATTAGGACTACTGGATCAAAAAATGGACAAACAATCTCAATACATAATCATACACATACTCACTGCAGCCAGGATTTCCTTCGCACAAAATTGGAAAAAAATTAATACACCCACAGATGATACTACAATCAGGAAAATACTTGAATGTGCAGAAATGGACAAAATGACAATAGAACTAAAAGAAAGAGAAGAATCGGACTTCTATAAAGTATGGAATAAAATATACAAGTGGCTAAAAATCAGAAGCCAAAACAGGAAATAGAGAATACAAATAGATGGAGATACAAATAATGAATATTACTATCAGTGTTAATATTATGCTTGCTACATCATAGGACAAGGTTACAGTGATAGGAAGGCAATGCAGAAGGCAGAATTATAAAAGCTAAGCAGGAAAGCCGATATTGAAAGCTATAAAATTACTCTATATTGTTATGTATGTTCCGTGTTTTGTTTTGTTTTATTGTGGTTTTTTTTCCTTATTGTGTCTTCTTTACTGTTTTTAAAGATTAAAACATTCATTTTTTAAAAATGAATTCAGTTAGCCCTTACCTAGTGCCAAAATAGTGCTATTTTGAAGAGCTAGTGTGTTAGTTGAATAGATTCCTGTGCGTAGGCATGAGCAATAAATCTGTTTAATTGGAACTTCAGGTCTGGTCCTGGTCTTTTGTGTCTGACAGCTGTATTTGTGTGTGTGTGTGTGTGTGTGAATTCATATATATGTATGCAGGCATGTATGAACATGCACACACACGCGCGCACACACACACACACACACACACTCTTAGCCAGCAAATATGACAATTGGTTTATAGCTCCACTATTGATGACTCCCCAGGCTGCAGAGAGGCCATGCATGTGTTTTACAAAACTTGACAGTCTTTTCCTTTTTATTAAATAAGCCATTTTAAGAGCATATTTGTATTTTCATGCATTGGGATAACTGAACAAGCAGGCTCAATAGGCCAGTGAAATTACTTCACACCTGTCATTCAGGCATAGATTTTTTTTTTAACTTTGGTTCAGTAAAAACCCACTGGTCCATCCAGTGTTAGGTCCAAGCAGATACCTTAGTTTAAGCAAATTATTAATGTGACATTTTAAAAGAATCTAAATGTGTGGTAGCTAACCTTGCATTTCAAACAAAACACCCAATTCGAGGCACTTCCCAGAGGGTTGCAGAGAACAGGTGCAATGAGGAAAAAAGACACAGTATTCATCTAAACAACCACAACAAAAAACACCGGCAATTACCAGCACCTGAGGAAAAGTGATATCAGATACACATTTTCTTAATGGCTTTACAGTCAACACTGAACTTAATGAGGCAAATAAGAAAAGCCATTGGGATCTCTTACTTGCTTTACAAGTAACTTCCATGGGGCTGATATATGGGGAAAAGATAGAACCATATGTATTGAATAGCTATTCTTATTTGCCAGTAAGATTTAATGAATGCCATTAGATATTTTGCATGTGGAACAGTGTGTTACATTTGTACACAGGCCTTCCTGCTGTTCTTTTCTTTTTATTTGCATCTGAAAAGGACCTGAAAAGGACATGGCTCTAGCATGTGGGTTTTATTTCTCATTGTTTTCCACTAAATGCAAGATAAAAGCCCCTGGCATCAACCAAATAAGCTTTCATGCTATAGTTCGCAATTATTCAGGGTTTAAAACTTCAAAAGGTAGAATTGATATTAATAGATGGCACTATAATGTATAGCTACATACTTATATTGTACTGTACAGTACAATAAGTGTATTATACAGTACCAGTAGTATAGCTACCAGTACAATACCAGTGCTAGGGATGCAGTGGCTCAGTGGCTAAGATGCTGAGCTTGTCGATCAGAAAAGTCGACAATTCGGCAGTTCCAATCCCATGCGCCATGTAACGGAGTGAGCTCCCATTACTTCTCCCAGTTTCTGCCAATCTAGCAGTTTGAAAGCATGTAAAAATGCAAATAGAAAAATAGGGATCACCTATGGTGGGAAGGTAACAGTGTTCCGTGTGCCTTAGGCATTTAGTCATGCCGGCCACATGACCATAGAGACGTCTTCGGACAGCGCTGGCTCTTCGGCTTTGAAACGGAAATGAACATTGTTCCACAGAATCAGGAATGACTAACACATATGTGCGAGGAGAACCTTTACCTTACCAGTACTTTGGAGGGAAACAGTTTATTAGAGTGGCTTCCATTTCACTCTCTACTTTTGCACACAAATTTCAGATCTGATAGCAATACTTTTTTCCCCCATGTAGAATGGACCTGGGAGTGAGTGGATATTTTTTGAAACGTATTTCTGATGTATTGTTTTGACATTTCTTTTAATGGATGACATAGATGTTCAACTTTGGTTCATAAAAAAATTATATTCTATTATGTAGCTCTCTGAGACATGGTTGCTGTTTTTGTTTTGTTCCACATCCTGGAGGTCTACCAATGCTTTCATGTGGCAACCTCCTCAACCTTCAGCTTGCTTCATGGTAAGATTAGAGCCAAAAGCTTCCATTGTTAATCTTGAACTAAGGCTTCTCTGCCCTGCTGCTCATCCACTGTCACTGAAATGAAAGATGGAGTGTTATTGTGGCCTTCATTGCTGCTAGCAAAATGTCTCAGATCAGCTCTGATAGATGGAATTGTGAGAAAAGTATTTAGACTATCAATCTAAGCCCATTCACTCAACAGCCTGGTAACAGGCTCTTTAGTCTTAAACTCTGAGTAATTGTGAACTATGGCATGAAAGCTTATTCGATTGATGCCTGGGGCAAAACTATCTTGAGCATTTGTGTGGTTCATAGTAGACTATAAAGTTTATCAATGAAAAACCCAGAAAATGCTAGACTGTTAGAGAAAAGCTTCCTCTTTGGTGTCATTCCATGAAGCACTATAAAAGATGACAAATTGGTATTTGAGTAATGTGGTTAAACCAAATGTCATTTGTAGATAGAGACCTTTTAGTAAAAGTCAGCTTTTGCTAAGAGAGCATTTTGGGGTCAGTTATAAATTCTTGAAATATGGGGATTTTAATAGAAGTAGGCATCATTGGAAGGATGGGGGCAGACATATATTGAGGCATAAAAGCAAGTCATTGAAACTGTCCATTTGAATTGCAAGGTTCCAGGATCTATAGGAACTGCATGGTGGCTAGTTGATAAACTGGTAATGTTCTCTCTCTATCCCCCCCCCCCTTCTCTCCCTCTCTCTCTGTCCCGTTCTCTGTCTCGCTCCTTCCTCTTCTCCCAATAAATCCATGGCAGAAAAAAAACTTATGTAGAAAAGAAAATACTGCAAAACTTGCATTATGATCCTTATCACCTCCCATCAAGTTATTGGAGAATTTCCATTTTATAACCCACTGTCAACACTGTAGTAAAATAAAAAACAGATAGTATGATAGTTTAGAATTAAGTATATATTTATGTCACTTAGTCCTTTTCTGATTATTGTTTTCGTGCAAACTGCCAAAGCCAATACTTAATTTACATGCACTTCTGCCTCTCTTCACTGATAATAGTAATCTAACTATTTACCCATCTATCAGAGGTAAAGTAAGAAGTGGACATAGCTAGGATATTTATTTTTGGTTAACATGAATTACAGAGCCACACCCTGCCCCCAGCAAAAATATAATTGCTGCCAAGTTGTATTTTTTTAATATGACATAGGAAAAATATGAAATGCACGGAAAGTAATAATTTTGATCATAATTAAATTTACATATATGAATTTACTTTTACTTTTTGTTGTAGATTCCTAATTCTTTGTTCTGGCTGTTGGATTCAAGAAATTTAATGTACATTTGCACTAGGAGAATTATGCTTCTCCAGATATTCAATTCCCAGCCTCACTAATGCTAATTTGACTCCTGAAAATTATGGTTCAACAACATCGGGATGACCACAGATTCTAAATCCACATTCTACCCCAATTTGGAACCTTTCAGAAATATTAAAATTACTGTTCCACTTCTCCAAACAGTATAGAATCAGGATGGAAACAACTAAATATACAGGTCTTTTCCATCCCCAAGGAAAGAATAGTCATATACTATTCAAAAGCTTCATATTAGTTCCTATGTCAGGCCTTTAGCCATCTTTTATTTTGGATCTTTGGCCTGCCACACTTTCTATTATTCTACTATGCATTTCTATTGTGGGAAAATGGGAGGGGGGTTTATAAGGAGTTACATATTATGTAGCCATAACAAAATTCTTTCTAGAAAGCCAAGGTCATCCTTTGTCTTTGCACCTCTGCATCTGACTGGAATTAGATGGGTGGAATTGCCAGCATGGCAGTGGACGATTGGACCATGTGATGGACTTGTGGGTGTGGGGGCAAGATCTTGAACTTTCAACAAGATGAGGAATACCGGGAAGCTTTCCAATTCAGGTTTTCCCAGATGTGGCAACATGGCTGCCTTAATAAATTGGAACTTTGAGCAATACTTTGCCTTGGACTCAGATTTACTTTTGGATGCTATTTGGAACCCTGACATCCTATTTCCAAACTGCAATCCCTGATGTGTGTCTTTTCTTTTGCCTGCAGACCAAAAATTGTCCAAATGTGCACAATTCCCGACTTTCCTTCTGCTTTGTGGATAACACACTTAAAATATTCAGAGGATTGCTACATTCCTGTTTCTTGGTTATTGTCGCTTTTCTGTTTGTGTATGAGCTCTACACTCCCATTTCTTGTTTTTATTCTATTCCATCTATAAATTAGATGTCATCTTTTGGACCCTGATAATGCACTTGCCAAGTATAATCACCCTGCTGTTGAATACATCAGGCAATACAAGGCGGGATTATATTTCCCCTCATGGAGGCTAAAGAAATATTATGGATTTTATCACTGACATGTGGAAAAGCAATCAGACAGTACATTAGTCAGCTGTCACTGCCCATTTACCTTCTTATTTTCTCCTGTTATGTGAAGAAAAAACATTTCCCTCCCTTCATGGCTCTACTGAAACTGACATGGTTTTGCCAAATTAAGCAAATGTTTGTGACAAATATAATATCAATCTTTGGATCTCATTGATGCTCTTTTGATACTGTGTGCTTTTTCTGCATCACAAGATTTGTACAGATTATAATATAGCATATATTTAACCTTCAGTTTTCTTTACTGAACTTATATTTTGTATTGATAACTCATGTCGCAGTATGGATGACTTCTTTTTACTTGATTTTCTGTAATAAAATTTCAGTTTCCCAGGGAAAGGGAACATTAACAAATGTGTCACCTTCAGTGCATTTGTAAGAAAATAAAGGTTTCCTTTAGATAACAAAACTACCTAATGTATGTAATGAAGTTGACATCTATATATTGTATGATCAGCTCAGTGTATTGTGATTTTCTGTTCAAAATGACAGGTAGCAACAATAACTTCATTGATAGACATTTTAACCTATGAAGACATAGTGATTAGAATAACACATAAGGTTCCACAACTGCTATCTGTCTTGCTTCAAGGATAATAGGATTGAGAAACCTGAGGAGACCCATAATCTGCCAGTGTCAGGCAGCTTAATATGTCTGGAAAAGTATATTAACAGCTAGCCATACCCTTACTGGGATTTGAACCTGGGATGTATTACATATTAGGCAGATGTGTTAGCCACTAAGCCACAGGCTCTCCTCCTTTATCGGCTAAGCCCTACTCTCTGTGTGTGTGTGTGTGTGTGTGTGTGTGTGTGTGTGTGTGTGAGAGAGAGAGAGAGAGAGAGAGAGAGAGAGAGAGAGAGAGAGAGAGAGAGAGAGAGAGAGAGAGAGAGAGAGATCTCCAGCATAATGTGATACACCAATGACTTATACTCTGGAGAAAAATACTGTGGGGATAAGACATCCCTAACGTCCCTCGTGGTGTGTATTCCATTAAGATACATTTGTGCCTTAAAATGCTTCTACTGTACTGCCATAAAATGGCTTTTACTGTACAGTGTAGGGGAGTTGCCATGGTAATGGCTTCACAGTACTCCACAAGGGATCTTCCTCTGGTAAGGGAGAAAATCCAACATTAGAAATTATGTTTGGTTTGGACATTTCCCCCCAATAAGTAAATACCTGGAAAACGCTGGGTTATCAGCTAGTATACATATATAAATGAATATTTAAAATTGACTTTTCATTTACTTGTATTGATAAAATGTTGTACTTTTTAAGTCAGCTTTCTATCATGAAATGTACACATTATTGTATAAAATGTAAAATCAATACAGGGCAGTTTTCCTCTCAGACCTGGTCATTTTCATTTTATTGGATATGTACGTCACTTCCGATTTGCTCGGAGGTGGTTTTAAGCGTTCCGAAGGCTTCAGGGAAGCCTCCGGACGGTCCCTGAAACCTCCAGAGGGCCTCCGGGGGGGCGGGGGAGGCTCTTTACACCCTCCCCAGGCCCCTTTAAACCCTCTGGAGCCTGGAGAGGGTGAAAAAAGCATGTAAAAATGGGGGGGCATGTTGTGCGTGCATGCGCACTGGGGGATCGCGCGTTGCATTATGGGTGTGGCACGCCTGCACATGACCCCCCTGCGCTCCCCCCACTTGTGGCACGCGAGCCAAAAAAGGTTCGCCATCACTGCATTATACCATTTCAGACAAATAGCTGTTAAGTCTCTTCTTAAAAACCTCCAGTAATAAAACACCCACAGTTTCTGAAGGCAAGCCATATTTCTGGGTTGGAAACTTCTAACAGTAAGAGGAAAAAAATTGGTCATTCACAGCATTGCGAGATTTTCCTTGTTAATTTGTTAATTTTAGCTGCCCAAATTTAGGGTAAGGAAGATGGAAAGTTGCTTCATTGCTCCAATTTAGTTTGATCTATGGAAGAATTTCAATGGGGAAAGTAGAAGCACTTTCTGGTAAGACTGAATAGACAAATCTGGCTCGTATTGTGCCTGCATGTGTTCATTCACAATTTTTTTTCTGTTGTGACAGTTATCACTATTCACAATTTCATTCAAATTGTCAAACTTCCCAAATTTACTTTGGGAACTGGGCTGAGTCCAATATGGAGGTTTTCTCTTATTAAAGATTAATTGCAGAAATGGACAAAGACTTTTCTCCTCTCAATCAAGGCCATGACCATCATGCCATTGTTATAGCCTGTTGTTGTAACAACAACAACAGGAACCCATCAGTTCAAACAAGAAAAGGAAGAGAATGATCACTGAAAGAGGAAAATATGCAATGAAAAGGGAATCATTATGTATGTTTCATTTGATGCCTTGGCTCAAGAAAAGATAGTGCCAACTATGAGCCATAGATGATACTTGACATTCTCTCAATTGTTAGGAGAAGCAGCCTTGTTTCTCAATGCAAAATTTCATGAACCTTTCTTTCTAATTATTCCATCCTCACCTTCACTTGTACAGTAGGTCTCTCAACAATATAATGCCTTGATAAGGCCACACTTGGAATACTGCATTCAGTTTTGGTTGTCACAATGTAAAAAAAATGTGGAGATTCTAGAAAGAGTGCAGAGAAGAGCAACAAAGATGATGAGGGAACTGGAGGCTAAAACATATGAAGAACAGTTGCAGGAACTGGGTATGTCTAGTTTATTGCCACTAGGCAATGCCAGCGGGCAGCGCCAAGGAGTAGAGCCTTCTCTGTGATGGGCCCAACCCTCTGGAATGACCTCCCCCCCGACATTAGAACCACCTTGGACTTCCGCTCCTTCCGACAAAAATTGAAGACTCACCTGTTCCGATTAGCTGGCCTGGCATAATTATAAATGTTACAGCTATTAACTCCTGGAAGTATACTCTCAACTGGTTATTTTAAGGGTAGTGTTTTAATTTTAATTGATTTTAGCGCTTTTAGAGCCATATTTATTCTTCTGTGCAGTACTCTTAATTTTAACCTCCTCCACATATATACGTATATTTATATTTATATTTGTATTTTTACCTGTTATTTGTTGTGTGGACTGTACACCGCCCCGAGTCCCTTTTTGGGAGAGGGGGCGGTTTAGAAATGCGAAGAATAAATAAATAAATAAATAAAATAATGAAAAGAAGGACTAGGGGAGACATGATAGCAGTGTTCCAATATCTCAGGGGTTGCCACAAAGAAGAGGGAATCAAACTATTCTCCAAAGCACCTGAGGGTAGAACAAGAAGCAATGGGTGGAAACTAATCAAGGAGAGAAGCAACTTAGAACTGAGGAGAAACTTCCTGGCAGTTAGAACAATCAATCAGTGGAACAGCTTCCCTCCAGAAATTGTGAAAGCCCCAAAACTGGAAGTCTTTAAGAAGATGTTCGATAGCCATCTTTCTGAAATGGTATATAGTTTCCTGCCTAGGCAGGGGGTTGGACTAGAAGACCTCCACGGTCCCTTCCAACTCTGCTATTGTATTATTGTATAACAATATAGACTGAATAGGTATTCTCTGCAGCAAAACATCTCCTGCACCTATTGACATGACTAGGGAGGAGTGTCTCATATCAGCTGCTGCCCTTGAATGTATTCTAATATTTTAATGTCATGATTAAAGCAAATGTCTACTGAAGGAAGAGCAGTTGAGATTCCCAAAGCTTGTATGACATGGCTTGACTTGACTTGGCTTGGCTTGGCTTTGTTCTGTTTTGCTTCTTGTATTGACAGTGTCAGATATGAAGGAAGGTTGGAATGATTTTAGTTTTCTACTCAGAAATGAACAGAAAAGGAGCCAGTTATGAACAAATAAGAATTTGACATATTACCAAATTCTTATTTGGGTATTATTTTCTTTTGATCTCCGAAATAAGCGCTTTGCCTTATTTTCAGACAGGTCTTATTATTTTTGAGGTGCAGGGGGCAATGATCATGGTGCCCTCTTGGCTGCTTCTGTGTTGCAATATTTTCAGGGAGGGCTTATTTTCAGGGATGGGCTTATTATCCGGGGAGGTCTCATTTTCGGGGAAACAGGATATATAACTAAAAATCAAACCCAGCTAGACACCAGCCCTTGATATTTCAATCTTGCTCCTCATTCTATTCCCTTGATCTTTAGCAATTAAGGAACTCTAACTCCAAAGACTGACAGGCAGATATATTATTATGATTATGTCTCTGTTTATAATATCCTAGTTTATCCTTAAAAAATTACATTGACCATTAATTATTAAAACAATTTTCTCTAGTTAACTTATTTTAATGTACACGCTATATTTTAGGCACAACCCTGGCAGCAATCATAGCATTTGCATTAATTGAGGAATGCAGAAGAAGGTAGCTTTCTTATGTAAAAAAAAAAAACCTTTGGCCTTTGAATGTAGGTGCTTATACGAATGATGCCCATTCATGTATCCATGTGTCTTTTTCTTTCTATATGGCAGAAGGGCCCTTTCATGGGGGAAAAATGGCCAGAATTAAAAGAAGCATTTGGGTGATGTGGGTGGATGAATGACACTAATCACAATCTTTTTTAAAAAAAACAAAGTTTTATTGGTTTTTTTAAAATTTACAAGGAAAAGGGTAGTGGAAAGGTGTACAAATTTTGGCAGTTGCAAAGTGTGGTAGACGCCCCCTCCCTCCAAACTCATAGTATACATCTGAGTATAAGTCATTAATACATAGTCATATATAATCAGCATTTTAGTTCTATTAGTACTTTCAATCAATTTAGTACATAGTAATATATGATCCACATGTTAGTTCCATTACTACTTTCGGTCAATTTATATCAATAAGATTTTCTTATTCATTTTTGTGATCTGAGCTTTCTTGGTATTGCCCCTTCTCCCCCCGCTGGCAGAGCTCCGGCCCCTCCCGTGTCCTACATATCCGTTGTAAGATCTTCTGTTTTTTCTAGGTGTATTTTGTTTTTTTCCATAAAGGCCTGTGCCTCTATGAGTGTGTTAATTCTAATTCTTGTCTCCTCCCAGAATATCAACATACCTTCAGGCATCAACCATCTAAACCACACGCCCTTCTGGTATAATTTATTCGCTAATTGCAAATAATTTTTCCTTTTTTCCCTAATTTTCTTGGGGATCTGTTTCAAGATAGTTATTTCCCTATCATGGTATGTCAGGGCTTGCCCCCTTTGTACACCCAGTATTTCATCTCTTGTGCTTTTTCTAAGAAATTTAATATGTACCTCCCTGGGTACATTGTGTGTTCTGGCATAGGCTGAATTCACTCTATAAACCAGATCTATCTCCCATTCCATCTGGCTGAGATTTCCGGTTCCGGCGGCTGACGGCGACGGGTGACTCGTTTGCTCGCTCCGGCTCCCCGGTGGCCTTCCCCACTCCTTGGGGGGCACAGGACGCCCCGAAGAGGCGTCCTGCCGGAGGAGCGGCATCGCAGGGGATCCCTGCATCGGCGGCGGCTGGTGGGGGGCCTCCCGCCTCGCTCTAGGCACCGGGGAGCAGTATCGGAGGGCGCGTAAAGCGTCTTCGCAACAGGCTGATCGGAGAATGAAAAAGCAGAAGGAAGCAGTGGTGGTGTGGTGAGGCGCTACCCCCCTTCACTCCCTTTTTTGATTTGAAGACCTTTTCAGCACTTTAAAACTTTTACTGTCGGCTAACTTTGGAGGCACGGCTGGAGGGAGGGGGATTTTCCCCCCCTCGGACAAGCGGCTTGGAACAATTCTGCTCTCAGCCCCAGGGGAAGGAGGAGGGGGGAGAGCCAACCAATGATGCCACACCCTTGTTTAAAGTGACTTTCATTGAACCTAGCTCCATAATTTATTGATGATCTGAGGACTTTGGGAACTTTGAAAACTTTGTTATGCCTCTGAGCCCGAAGCTGGCAGGGCAAGATGGCACACTTCCGTTGTCTTCATGAACTGTGAAACCTGACTCCACCTTTAAAAATTCAGGCTTCCGGTCTTTGTCCCCGTGCTACCCAGAAGAATCTCTTGTGGATTGTTACTTTTTGAACTCTCTAGGGTGGAAAATTTTACTCTATTGCCAGGCTGACTAGAGAAATTCTCTCCTGCTTGGACCTTCTGCCTCCTGGACTCGTCTGGCTGCTCTGCTGCTCCAGCTGTCCATTCTCTACACTGACTGAACTCTTTATTCTATAAACTATGTCTCCTAAAAGACCACCCCCTGGAAAGCCTGGCTTTGCTACCTCTGCCCCGACATCAGCAACATCCAGTCCTGCTACACAATCAAAGATTACAGACCTGATGCAACCTAAAAGTACAGAGATGGATTTACAACAAATGCTCCAGCAACTCTTACAGGGACAAGAGGAAATTAAGAAACAATTAGCGGAAATGAAAGAAGAAATTAAAGAGAACCAAGCCCAAATTTATAAGAACTCACAGAGACTGGACCTTGTGGAGGGTGGGGTGGCGGAGATGAGGGGGGGTAGAGGCAGTGCAGAAGGGAAACAAAGAACTTGATACCCAACAAATGAAAACAGAATTTGAGAGAATGTCCTTTTATCTTAGATTTCAAAATGTGATGGAAGCAGGTGATGAAAACATAAGGGACATCATGATAAACATCTTGGCTGAATATATACACAAAGAAAAAAAAAAGACACTAATCACAATCTTGACTGTCACTGTAAAGATTTTCCTTTATTTAGACGTACCGAACTGTAATATGTAACCTTGGAATGTGCAATATTTGGTTACCTGGAGTCACCTGAGGATGAACAAAACTAAGAAGCTGAAGGGGGGGGGAGCCATGGCAGCTGTTCAAAAAAAAGAGAAAATACTGATTGTGAATGATTGTGAAAAACAATGGGAAGGTGGGATTAATGGCTTTGGGAGAAGCTGTTTCCTCAATAACCACTTTCAACCAAAATCAAACTTGGAAAACATTAGGGTCAGCACTATTTCTGATTGAACTGACAAACCTTTGCACATGCAACCCTTATAGGAACATATTAATCATCCCAAACACTTCCTCCAGGGAACTGTGGATACAGGGTTTATTCTTCCTGTGGAGCAGCTGAACAACATTATAGGTTTCTGTTAGATTTTAAGGACACTCTGATGGTTGTACAGTCTGATATGCACAGTTGGATTAAAGCCAATTTGTTACATCTGAATCTCTCAATACATCCTACAGTGAACAGTCATCACTATCTGCTCACTTTACTTATCTGCATGTTGGAAATAAAAGTTGTCCTGAGGGTTCTTGCACATAATTTGGTGCCTTGTTAATAAATTGTAAAATATGTTATCATGAATTGTATATTGAGTCTCCTCACTTTGTTTATCATATAAGCACTTCGCATAAATGATATGATCATATTTAGCTGATTCACTGTTGCATATCAGCCACACGCGTATTGGATAACTCAGTCAGTCATACAATTGCTTTCTTTATGCTGCTCTCAGCTGCTGCAGCATATGAGTGTCATTTCATTAACAATTGTCATATGATTCTTGGGAAAAGATAAGATGTATGTGTATCTGTATATGCAATGCAGTGGTGGGTTGCAGGTGGTACGCCTGGGTTCGGGTGTACCGGATCCTGCCCAGAGCACCGGGTACCATTCCTGTACAGTGCTCCAGAGGGCCCACCCGCCTGCCCGCACTCCTTACCTGTGCTTTAAGCTTTTGGCGCTTCTGCGCATGCACATGGCGCGTACAGCACCTGCACAATGCTCCGCTGAGCAGCTGGAGCATCGCAAAGGCTTGTGGAAGCCTCATTTGATGCTAAAGCGCATGTGTGTGCCGTGTGCATATGTGTGCACACTGCACGTGTGCATGTAGATGACACTGGGGCCGTTCTAACCATATCAGTTGGAACAGAATCTGGAACCCACCACTGATGCTATTGTATAATACACAATGTATTATACAATGTATAATTGTATAACTCATCACTGTTCCCATCACTGCATGTGTGTGTGTGTGTGTGTGTGTGTGTGTGTGTGTGTGTGTGTGTAATTGTAGTGATTGAGTTTGCAATAGAACAAAAAGATGACACCAAAACTGAAGGTTACAGCCCCAATCTGATTTTACCTTTTCCTTTTGGTAGTAGGATGTATGTATCTGTATGGCATGGAATAAAGGATCTCCTTTTTCTATGGAGCCTCAATATTTTATCTGGCTAACTAAGTTAAATATGGTGGAATGGACTTAAATCTCTTGTAAGTAGTTTTCAAAATGTGGAAGAAGTTTGTTGGTTATTTAGAATTGTTTTTTTTTTAGTTAACCCTTTTCCTGTTTTCTATAAGTTAATAGAAAATAATAGGTGTTCCTTTTTGATGGTTCTATTACACCCTAACCTTCCTCGTTTATTGATATACATAAGGATGATCTAATGGAATGTGTACCAGGAGAAAGAGTGGGTGGGGGGAATTCCAATAAGATCAACGAGAGAGAAAAAGGAGGAGTATTGTGGGAGAAGATAGTGCATCCCAGAGAGAAGTCCAGAATAAGAGACTGTGTAGTCCTGAGCTAAGTGGGAAAGGGAGTAAGAGGTACAGGTGGCCACACCCTAGAATCCTCCAAGTTATATTTATTATGTTAAAATGTGATAACTTTAGTTTGGCAAGATTCTGTCCTTTGGGTGAAAGGAAATCAAGAATTGGACTTGATTGGATTTCACTGTATTGTCTTCGGCCTTAGACCTGACCCATGATTTGAAGGGAGAAACTGTAATATCAAGTAACCTCCCTTCACTTTGTGCTATCAGATATGGACTATAAAATTTGTTGGTATCTACACTCTGATATTTTGAAGGCCTCTTGACCAATGAAACCAGCAAGACCACTTGGAGGTCATCAGGTGAAAGAAATCTGAAATACCTCACAGTAATACTTCACAGACCTTTTAGATGCATTGTTTTACTTCTGGTTGCAATTGAATACAATTCAAGAAGCAAAGGAGGTGAAATTGAAAATGCCGAGGAGAGTCACAAGTCAAAAGCAACGGGTGTCATGCAATACTTCTAATCCAAAAGTTCAGAAAGTCAGATTAACTCCTGAAATTAATTATACTACCCCATTTTTTTGTGTTATGGATCTTAATGGACTACTATGAAGATTAATAGCAACATGGAAGAAGATGCAAAAATGAGTGCTCATGACAATTTTTGTGGATGATACTTTAAACCAGGGGTGTCCAAACTTGGGAACTTTAAGACTTGTGGACTTCAACTCCCATGCTGGCTGGAGAATTCTGGGAGTTGAAGTCCACAAGTCTTAAAGTTCCCAAGTTTGGACACCCCAGCTTTAAACACTTTCTTGTCCTGGGGAGAAATCACTCTAAAAGGTGGATGAAACCAACCTGATTTGATTAATGGCATAGAATGTGGCAAATACTTCAACCACTTCACATATTTTTATCCTGCAGACAACCATGAGTCACCGTGAACACAGTAAACAGAGTTTAACATGACACTTGAATGATGGGCAATAAATTATATGGGATGTAGTTATGAATGAAAACCCACAGAACAATAGAATTTTTTTAAAAAAAACCTGAAAGTAAATAGATGACATGTCTCTGAACAGCTGGATCTCAAGCACTTTATGGATCCCAGCAACTGCTCTACTTTGCCAACCTCTAGTATCAGCCATGTGTAAAATTAATATATCTAAAGCAGCTGAATGGAAACAAAAGTGTGGGTGTGTTTGGTTGAGTCTGTGGAGCTGTAAAAACCACCCATCCTGTCAGTAAAAACACTTGCTGAAAGAGCTTAACAGCAATTATAAACTCAGAGCTCATTATATCCTGCTCAAACTAATATAGATACAACATGATTTAAGATTGAAAACTGTGGCTAACGGAATTAGGCTGCTCTGCATGAAACTAGGCTTATTTAATCAATGTTGCTTCTACTAGAAAAGTGGATTAGCTTTTCTTTTAGACAGAGCTAAAAGTTTTGCAGTTAATTTATTTTAATAAGCATTCAGTCACTTGGCTGCTGCAGAGAAAGGGCTAGACTGTAATGAAGTGCCAGGAAAGAAAGCAAGGCTTAATTATTTTTCAGGGTCTGTAATGAATAAATTAGGCATACTTCAGGCTTTACCAATTGTAAAGAATTTATTACTTTAAGAACTATATCATGACAAAGTCAAAATTTCCCCTTTTAAATGCAACCTGATTGATGTGATAACATGTACTTGTGAAACATTTCATGTTGTCAATGCAGGGTGTATCTGAAGTTCTGTCGGCTTCATAATTATATGCCAAGGATTCAGATTATGATTTGCTTTTGAGCAGTCCTTCCATTTTCTTAGGCTATCAGATAAAGAACTATGTATGATAGGTAATGTTACTTATCACAATGATCTAGGAGGAGAATAAATGGATACAGGTGGTCTTTGACTTTGAACTGGTTGCTTAGTTGCTGGTCAAATTGACAACGTATCCCCCCCAAGGGTGCTTATAATTTAGACTTAGATTTAGAAGACTTAAAATAACTTTGTCACTTTGAATATACACTAATCAGCAGACATTAAAATGAAATTTTGTTACATACAGCTCTCTAATATACACTATATAACCACGACAAAATAAATAAATAAATAAATAAATAAATAAATTGAGAGCTATCTGTAATGGTTATTCATGCACCAAAAATTCATTTTATATATTGCAGAGAAGATCTTGTCACCTGTGCTCTATAGATAGCATCAAAGCAAAAGTAGGGTTAAAGATATGAAAAGTCAAAGTATTTTGTGTCCATGGAAATAGAAGCTTCATCAGTTTAATTTTTAATTGGCATATCCCAATGAGTGTAAACATTTGGCCAACATCACTGAGCTACTTGGGATTTATCTTGGCAATCTCTGTCCTTGTACTTCTTCACTTCAATGGATAACATTTCAGATTAAAATTTTGGACATTTATCAACTTCTGATGTCTGTGCATATAATATGAAACTTCACGGTGCAGCATTTTGGGAATATGAACATGTCTTGTTCATCTGATCAAGAGCAGCAACAACACTAAAATATTAGTCATATAAAAATGCATCTTGTCACAATAGCAAATATATTCACATTCTACATCACTTTAGTAGTTCATCAAGAATGGCAGCATTTACTGTTGATGCCCTTGAGGTATCTGATGTTTGATGCCTCTGATATTTCTACTGACTTCTGTTATTTCTAGGCACTTGATTATCCAAACATGTGGCAGGGAGCTGAATGCCTTCTTGTAATCAATCCAAGCTACATTCAAGTTGGTCTTTGTTCTCAAGCAGTTTTGCAAAATCATCTTGTCAGTTAGGAAATGATCTTTTGTTCCTCTGCTGCTTAGACAGCTTCCTCTCTGTTCAGGTGTAAAAAGCTTGTTTTCAACTAGATGCTGATGGACTGCATTAGCTATCATACCAATTAGCAATCCGAAAGCTGTTAGTAAGCAGGTAATTACTCTGTAGTTGCCTGGTGCTGCCCCTTTTGTTGGATCTTTCTCTATCAGGTAGGTTTTACAAGATGTTAATGAATTTTCAATTTCACCTCCTTGCAATACATTGTTAAACTGCTTGGCAACAAGTGGTTGCAGACCAATCAGATGAAATCAAAAAGCATGGACTTCATCTTCACTTGGTGCTGGCCAATTCTTAATTTTCTGTGCCTTTTTCTTCACCATTTTTACTATTACTATAATTTCTTGAATTTCATTTTTTTTAAATCTTATCCATGTCCTTCATCCAGCTTGCATTTTTCTTCTTTGGTTGTTCCATAATTGTGCCCAGAACTTCATTGTTTATTCTTTGTCAGGTACTGGCATTGTATTCTCTCCATTGATGGTTTGGTATAAACATTTCTGCTTTAACTAAAATGCTTGTTGCATGCTTTGAACTTCACAACTGTTGATCTACTTGGCTATCGATTTAATTTGCTGCTTTATTATTTTCAATGTTGCCTGGATCTCTGTTGTTTCTAGGTATTTAATGATAAAGTATTATTTGATCTTCTTGTTCTTCATCTTCTTTTCTTTTATCTATTTTGCATCTGATGTAGTTGGATATAACAGCAATTGTGTTATATATTGGTTGGTTTGCGCCTTGCAGTAAACTGATGCTTATGTTTGACATTATAATATTGGCATCTTTTAGCACTTGTACTAGCTGTTTCTTTGGGACAAGCTTGAATGGATGCTATTATATTATCTTCTTTTGTGCTGTTCTAGATGCTCAGTAATCCTTTATTTCAATTTCTCTTGTTTTTTCCTTTAGTTAGATGGCTTTGTTGTTTCTGAGAAGAAGGCAGTGTTAGTTTATGGGTCATTTTTATAAAGTTATTTATCTAGTTAGTTTATTATTTTTACAAAACCTCAAGGCGGAAAACATTTCTTCTTCCTTTTATTTTCCCCACAACAACCACCTTGTGAGATGGGTTGGGATGAGAGGCAGTGACTGGCCCAAGGTCACCCAGCTGGCTTTCATGGACAAGTTGAGATTTGAACTCACAGTCTCCTAGATTCTAGCCTGACATTTTAACCACTAGACCGAACTGGCTCTCTTATAAATGGATTTAAATTAAAGACTCCTTCTGGGAGAAACTAACCATGTTTTTGCATTTTGAAGAAAAACAAAATGTTGGACACTAGAAAACACATGAAGCAAATAAACTATTGAGGCATTTGCATGGATAAATACAAGATTTTACTTTTGGGTGCTATGGAAAAACAAATTATAATGGGCAAAAAGGAAAATGATTCAAATCTGGACTTCAAAATGACAAAGTACAAGAACAAGATGAAACAAAGTAACAGGATAATGTTTTTATATCTAAAAAACATACAATTAATAGACCTGAAGAATGATTTAGGTAGCTTTTTTCATATCTGCTATACAGTAGAGTCATGTTATTAGTGATCTTGTCAAAAGAATAAAAGAGAAAATGAACCATGTGTCCAGATATTATTTTAAGGGTCTTAAGATCAATGTTGTTCAAAGTAAATGGAAGGAATATAAAGTGAGTTTATTTGATCAATGATAAATAGACAAGGAACTATTTTTGACAAAGTTTAATGTATTTTTTTCTAACTAGGACCAGAAGATGATGCTTTTTAAGACTTTTCCTGTAGACATCAGTTATATGGGAAGGAGGTTATTTATTACATTTTGCCTGATTAAGGTTCAAATAATTATGTTATTTCTGGTAACGTTTAATTGATATTTATGGATTTTATTTAAATGATGAGATCTGAGGTTTTTTTAAAAAAAAAAATAGAAAATAAGATATAAATAAAAAAGGAAGGAATTCAAATTGGTTTATTAGAACCCTATAATACATAAAAAGTTATTTCTCCTTCCCTTCATGGACTTTTGCTGATTAGAATGGATAATGAAGTTTTAAAGATATGTTTATAAACAATAATGTGAATTATGGGGTGAAGATATTGTTTGTTGTACTTTAAAAGACAGTGATAGGTTTTTAAAATTATTTATAGCTTCTGTGACAGAGGAGGACATTATTTTTAAAAAAATATTGTGGTTTTTTCCTACACTTTTTGTCTTTTTCTCCTTTTTTGTCTTTTATAATTTGTATTAATTTTGCAATGTAATTATTAATAAATATTAGCTGACAAAGTAAGTATTATGTAGCAATTATAAAGTGGTCTGTAATTGTCTGAGTGCGTCTGCATCTACTTTTATTGGAAGTCCCAGTGAAATAAGG
Source organism: Natrix helvetica (assembly GCF_964273705.1). Classification (NCBI taxonomy): domain Eukaryota; kingdom Metazoa; phylum Chordata; class Lepidosauria; order Squamata; family Natricidae; genus Natrix; species Natrix helvetica. Next base: position 96,029,602 of record NC_138549.1, on the reverse strand, counting down.
AACCAGCATATCCACACAAATAGACAGATTCCCTTTGAAGAAGCCACATGAATATTCAACAGGATGTAGCTGCTTTCATATTTTAAAGAGAAATGTTTATGTTAACCCACTTTTCAAAATATCCTTTTCAAATGCTTTGCATAGTAATTAACAACTTGTGTCCTCCACTTAATCTCTAACATCCGCTTCTGTTTTGACTAATCTGTAGTCCTTTTTATGCAAAACAATCCATGACCCTTTTCACCAAAAAGTAAAGTGAATTAGGGAAAAGTCAGTAAAGCATTAACACATAAAGATATCAATTATGACAGTTCAATGAACAAGATGAACAAGGTAACTTTTATATATCATCTATTTTACAACAGTGTTTATTGTATAGTATAAAGAAAGCTATGCAGATATTAGAATTTGTACTAACGTTCAAGAGAGATGGTCAAATTTAATTTGCTAATTGGGGATAAAATTCTGATTTTATTATTCGTTGAATTAAGTTCAAAATATTGGTCTAAAATTCACTGGTAGTTTTTTCAAAATCCATTGTCTAGTGTCTTAGACTAGATGAAACTAAGGGAATAATGGAGTGGCTGTGGGCAGGGCCAAGAGCTTATCAAGTGTCTTGGATGGGGTTGCATTACTCCAGACAGACTCAGTCTGTAATCCGGGGTTCCTTTCAGATTCACAGCTCATGCTCAAAGAATGGGTAGCAACCGTGCTAGGAAAGCCTTTGATCAACTCCATGTTGAGTGCCAGTTACGTCCTTTTCTGAATAGGCAACTCGTTACTCGTGTCCTGGTCAACCCGTAGAGCTATTGCAATACTTATCAATTTCTTCTCTTTCCCCTTTTTCAGCTTGTATGCTAACCAGCTTCTGCTTGTGCAAGCTATATTGAGTGCCCCAAAAATGTCACATGTAACACCTCTGCTCTGTGAATTGCATTTTGTGCCAGTTTGCTACACAATCCAATTCAAGGTATTGGTTGTGACATATAAAACCTTACATGGAATGGGCCAGGCTACCTCAGAAATTGCCTTCATGCAATTACATTGGCCTGTGCCACCTGGTCAGGCAGAGAAGGTGTGCTATGGATCCCATCAAATAAAGAATTCTGGGGTCTAGAAAGTGATCTTTCTCTGCTGTTCCTCATGTAATGTGAAATGTTCTCTCCCTTGGAGGTGTGGCAAGCCTCCAGTCTCCTGGCCTTCTGAAAAGGAATTAAAACATGTGATCTCACCTGGGGAACTCAAAGGTGCAAATAGACATGGAGCTTGTTGGTGACCTGAGAGCTGTTCCACAAAAAAAATTGAAAATTTAATTCTAACATTTTAATTTTTATGTACAGTTTTTATAGTTATTATACACTATCCAAAGCCTTTCCTTGAGGGAATGAGCAGTTCAGAAATGCAAAATAAAAATAAATGAGATACATTTTTCCAATTTATCCTCTACAAACTGTCTTTTCTTCTTACCTATAACTAGGGGAAGATTTATTTGAAGAGGGTTCATTTAAACACCAAGTCTCCATTATTGATGTCAGGTGAAATTAGGTGAGGGGAGAATATTGTGGGCAAGCTAGGTCTTGGTTTCTTCACTCTTGCCTAGGAATTTTCTGGAAGGCATGGAAAATTTTTCTCAGGAACATCAAGGACATTTATGGGTCATGATAAAACTGCATATTCTTGCTAATAAGAAGAGTTTGAAGAAGAGTTGTGCTTAAATTCACAGCTTAGATTGTATTTTCCAAGAACATGCTTTATTCATGTTCTGGATTAGATACAGAACATGAATAAAGTCCTCATATTCAATCTGATATGAATATATTGTTGTACAGGCTTAAACTTGATCCAGAGTGTAGTTTTAAAGAAATCCAAGGATGAGAGAGTTTGAATTTTGAATTCACCTGCCACCCCGGTTCTGAATTCTTTTTGTTGTATTTAGCACAACTCTCGTCATATGAAACATAACTGAGATTGTCAATGGATTAAGAAAAAAATAGGCCCACAGATTTCTCAAGATGCAAAATCCCAATATCAATTCAGAATCCCTTTCATTTACCTTTGCAAAACAACTTTAATGTATTACAAGGATACCATGTGTCTTTTAAAAGTTGAGAATATCTGAAAACTTTGCAGCAGCTTCTTTAGTTGATCCAGTCCAGTAATTAATTTCATTTCTCTTTTTTGATCAGAATTATGTAGGATTCTTAGGTTTAATACGCTGCCATCCATACAGTCTTGTTTTCCTGCACAATTTATGGATTTTCCTCACTATGTAAAGTGGATCAAGGAAAATCCCTGTGTCAGAATTAACACTAGAGAGGGTCACTTTCCATTGTGCAGAAACCCCTGTACCTAATAAATTATGCTGCCATTTCACAGTAGGCCATGGACTAAATTCCAATACTTGACCTACCATATCCATTTTAATTCCCTGTATTTGTATTGGCTTTTTTCAATATCTCCAGAGGTTATCTGAATGATTCTTTTCAAGTTTCTTTGTGGAAGCATAGATTAAAGTACTTTGTAGTCAAATGTTTCAATATCTCTTTAATTAACCATATACCACTCAAACTTTTTTGGAGGGAGGAAATGTGCGATTCATACAAATTATATCTATCAGATATAAATTATATTTCAGTGATCTAAACCCAATTAACCTTCAGGAAAACTAGATAGATCTATCCTGCAAATGATATTAATTATGGTTCAGAAAGCTAGGCAATTATTGGTTTGACAGACATTTTATGTTACTTCCTGATACCACATACTGTGAGCTTCCTTGATATGTAAGGGAGAAGTATTAATTTAGATGAGGTCACTTGTGATTCATGAGTTGAATATTTCTTGACCTTTTCAAATAATACTTTGGTCTCTTTAAAGCAATACCTACTGTTATTCTCACACTTGATTTCAAAAGAAAATAAATCACAGCTATTATGACACAGATATGCACCTAGAAATGAAAATAGATACAACATAAACCAAATATTTTTTTAAAAAAATGCCCTGAAACTATTTCTAATTTTGAAAACCTATTGAGTTTTCTTTTTTTAAATCCAGCCACACAAAGACCCAAGCTTTCTATAAGCAAGCTGAGATTCACTAGACTTCAGCAAAAGAGCAATGGAAACATTTTTAAGGTGAAACTATGACCTGTGCTGGACATTGGTCTTCATAGTGACTGTGTGCCCTGTGCTGTAACTGAAAAGTTAGGGACATAAGGTAGGCTGGAATATAAAGTTAGAATAGATAGTTATAAAAATGGTTCTTCAAAATCAATGGCATAAAAATTAATTTTGAAAGCAAAAGTAGATGTTAGATATTTTTTTTAACATATGTTGATTGAAAAATGCATGTATGGTGATATTGTAAAGAAATACTGTATAATATATCACTATGCTGGATACTACTACTGTGCCAAAATATGTTTTTCAAGTACCTGAAAAATGGGGTTCTGTTTTTCTTTTAAGAAAATAATAGTGGATGGATGGACGGACGGATGGATGGATATTATTGTGGTGAATTGTCTCATCTGTCTGTTGCATCTCTTTACCCAGAGAGTAAAATTTACTTAGAGAGAAAAATGTTAAATGTTCATGTGAAGTTTCCTCTTAGATTTTAAGTGAAAAATGAAATCTAAGCAAATAACGGATCATTGAAAAAATTATTACACAAGGAAAGGCATTTTACACACACACACACACACACACACACACACACACACACACACACAAAGAGGCATAAAAATACTTTACAATTTTTAACTAACCAGCCCAAATTTCATGAGAATATGACCATTTTTATTTCGTCTTTGGGGGGATAAAATCAGAACAATTTATGTTCCACCAAACTGAAATTTAATGCTTAAAAAAAGAAATATATATCCAGCACAGTCCTGTTGTTGTGATAAAAAAGATGAAAAAAAAGAAAGAAAGAAGTAAGGCAGACAGTACATTTTCATCTTTGCTGTTCTTTCCTGTTCAGGTATATTTAATATCTTTAGGTAGTCCTCAACTTAAAGCAGTTCATTAAGTGATCATTCACAGTTACAACAGCACTGCAGAAAGTGACTTACGGCCATGTTTCACTGTGATTCCCATGGTCACATGATCAGATTTCAGATGCTTGGCAACTGACTCAAAGTTATGATTGATGCAGTGTCCTGGAGTCATGTGGTATGCTTTTGTGACCTTCTGGGCAAACAAGATTCACTTAACAGTCTTACTAACTTAACATCTGCAGTGATTCACTTAACAACTGTGGCAAGACACATTGTAAAATGCGGCAAAGCTCACTTAACAAATTTCTCACTTAGCAACAAAGATTTTGGCTCCATTGTTATTGTAAGTTAAGGATTATCTGTATTTTCTTGTGATGAGCAATCAAGACAAGCAGAGAAGTTGCTGTTTTCCATACGGAATGGCTTAAGCCAGGGGTATCCAAACTTGGGAACTTTAAGACTTGTGGACTTCAACTCCCAGAATTCCCGGAATTCTGGGAGTTGAAGTCCACAAGTCTTAAAGTTCCCAAGTTTGGACACCCCTGGCTTAAGACAATATTTTTAAAATAAAAGTTAAGGTAAGGATACTACAGAGCTGAGTTCAACTTCTGGTGACTGTGCCTCCAAAGGTTTTTTTTTTTTTTTTTTTAAATAGCATTAATGAAATGGCTTGCTCTTATTTTTTCTCTAAGGATAGCATATAACCCTAGAATTCCCAGATGGTTGCCCCTCCAATTTATTTACCAAGGCCAACTCTGCTTAGCTTCTGAGATCAGCCGTAGAGTTGCTACCTGCTGAGGCTCATTTTTAATCTATATATTTGATTTTATAATTGAAGTGACCCCTTTAATATCCCTTGGCTGTTAAATATACAAGCTTAGAAGTAAACATTACCAAAATCTATAATATAATCTTAATTCTGTAGACAATAGATCTGAGCTGAAATAACTTCCATTCTGGGAAAAGCATTCGCTGAAGGTTTTTTTTTCTCTTGCAACATGTTTTATTAGCCAGTCGCTATTGACTACTACAATAGACCACTACTACATCTATTGACTACTCTTCCTCAGAGTTGTAATACAAGGCATAATCAGTATCTCAGGCAGGCTCGGACTACAAGTCATTGCCTCTATTATTTTATAGAGCAGCCCTGGGAGGGGAGGGGGACAACTAATGCTATTTTACTTCAAGAAAAGAAAGAAAGAAAGGAATTCTTGTGACCTTCAGAGAGGATTAATATAAAAGCAAATACTCGAAGAATGATGGAACTGTCAAATACTTGGCACAATAAACCTTGAAACTGGCATCTAAGTGTACTAAACTACATTGATTTCATGTAATTGTGCACTGAGCATTATTGGCTGCTTAAAACTATTTTGAATGCCTTCAATAGCTGCACGACAGGCAGCATAATGATGAAAATTAATAAATAGCATTGCTTTATTCAAAATTCCAGTATGGATTGTTAAGAATATCTGCTCTGGAGGTCTGTTCATAAATTTCTACACAGGCACAGAGAAATTCATCTTGTTAGAGTAGTGCCTTTTGCTGCCTTGATCACTAATACACGATTGGTGTCCTAGTTCCTGCCAAGTAACAATTCCCAAAGGAAAGCATCACTACAGATTCTTGACCTCCTGGGAAGATGGTTAGAATGTCAATAGCAAAAACCACAAATAATCTATGGCAATATCTTATTTGTAGGCTACTATTAACATTTTTGTGGTTAGGACTGCCAAAGGAGCACCATTTCTAAGTAGCTGTAGTACCTTTGCAATATCATTCTTGACTTTCTATTGAATAGAATAGAACAGAACAGAATAGAATAGAATAGAATAGAATAGAACAGAACAACAGATTTGGAAGGGATTTTGGAGGTCGTCTAGTCCAATCCCCTTCTTAGGCAGGAAACCCTAAACCACTTCACACAAATGGTTATCCAACATCTTCTTAAAAACTTCTTGTGTTGGTGAATTCACAACCTCTATAGGCAAGTTGTTCGACTGATTAATTGTTCTAACTGTCCGGAAATTTCTCCACAGTTCTAAGTTGCTTCTGTCCTTGATTAGTTTCTACCCATTGCTTCTTGTTCTACCCTCAGGTGCTTTGGAGAATAGTTGGACTCCCTCTTCTTTGTGGCAGCCCCTGATTTCTCTATTCTATCTATTTAAGGTCAAATGGAATTAATTCCAAAGAAAGTATAGGAGCTTGCTATGGAAGACAAGAAGGAAAATTTTGGAACACCATGGAGTAGGGATTGAAAGCATTTTGATCTGAAGTGAATCCATGGACTTGCAGTTTATTGGGTTTCATTTAAAAAAAACATATTTTTTAAAATGAAAAATGAAACTTGCATCTAGTTTGATACCATGGCTTTCATGATAATGACAATTCATCACAATCCTTTCGTATTAAGCTTAAGACCCACCTATTCCAAGTAGCTGGCCTGGCTCAACTTTGATCTAACCATATCGCTCCTGACGGGTTTTTAATTGGGTATTTTAATTATATTTAATTATTTAGGGGTTTTTTAATCACTGTATTCTAATTGTTTTTTATTCATCAGCCTCCTCCTTGTGTATGTCTCGGTATATGTCTCTGTTATATGTTTGTTTTGTCCACATATTTATTTCATATGTTTCATTGTACGCCGCCACAAGTCCTTCGGGAGAGGGTGCGGCTAAGAAATAAATATTTATTTATTTATTATTTATACAATAACCCTTACAAAGCACGAACTATTCTTTTAAAAGCAAAATGAATGGTTTACAAATGCTGTACATACAAACATATATCTTGGAGGTACAGTCAAGTTCCCAGTTGTAAGCTGGCAAAAGTTGTATTGAGTTTAATGAAGTTGTATTATACTGTAAAAGTTATATAGATAGAAACTGAGAGAGATTTATACTTACATACTTCTAAATTATACATAATTCCCATTATTCATATCACAGTAGCCACCAGAGGGCATTGATCAAGCATCCTAGAGTCAATGGCCTAGACACACTTTTTAAATTTCATTGTGGCTTTGTTGAGATAAATCTGCCAGCAGTGTTGTGTTAATAGGTATCCCTTATGGTTTAATTTTTGAATCTGACAGATCCGATCAGATTTTGCTCTGGTGCAAAAGGGAAAGAAAAAGGCAAGCACAGAGTAATAAAATAACCTTGAAGAGACAACTTAATTAGTATTTAAGTGATTCTGATTTACGGTGTAATTCGTATGGAAATACGTATGCCCACCTGCATATCAAATGCAGCTTCACATTTGTGACATTTTTCCCAGGCTACACAGTATTTGAATGCTTTGTTCAAAACTAAAGAAATTGTTTCAGAGGCTTATCTGCATGAGGAGATTTATATGATGTGCTGATGTATTTGAAGGTGGTTGTAGGCCCTAAGTAGTGTAATGTATGCTAGAATGCCAGAGTCACCTTGGACTAGTTGCTTCAACCTTGGAGTTGTTTAGTCAGGCCAGCTGGAAAACTGCATAAAGAGCAAAAAGCTCATTGATAGCCAGATGCTCTACACAGGGTATATTTTGTTAGGCAAGTAAATGACACAGAGAAATATCTACAGCAGTGACTTCCCCATCATCAGTGTAATGAAAGCCTGTTGCTTTGATAGAAATTCTGATTTCAAGAAGAGAAACCATTATGTCTCATTTTGACTTGTGTTTCAGTAGCATCCCTGGATTATATAATGAGGACAATTCTGTAGTTTTCCCTGTCACTTCTCATTTTTGGTAAATCAAAAATTGTTTTTGGAAAGACACTTATCTTTGTTTCCAACGCAGTGAGGTGGACAGGTAAAACTAATCTTAGCACATATCTACATTATTGAAATGCGTATTGTTTGGTTCCTTCTGTCATATGCCCATAGTTTAACCTTTTTTCTCAAGTGGGGTAGCAGCACTATTTTCTAAATCATGGAGAAATCTGAACAGAAAAGGAAGGGGAGGAGAGGAGAACAAAGGGAATATTACATCCGTTATCTTTTTAAGAAAAAAAAGTTTATTTTTTTAATGGTTACATTAGAATTCTTGCACGGACACATAGAGTTTTAACATTTTTTGACAGAGAAGTATCCTCAGGTCACACACACACACACACACACACACACACACACACACACTTTATTAAGTGTGGGAAATGGCAATTAACATGGATATATGGCAGTCAAATAGGAAACCTTCAGCTCTGAGTACAGCCAAGCTACATATAATTGGAAGAACACATTTGGATTCTCATGTTAAAAAAAAACAAGCAATGGGATTCACTGGAGATTCTCATTCATCCAGGCCATAGTTGTCCCAAAAGTGCTTATTCAAAAGGCAACTGGATGAGAAGTAAACATCTTCAAGGAAAAACCAGAAAGTTTTTCAGCTCTGAAGAAGCTTCTTAGATGAAAAGCAAAACATCGTCAAAGAAAAACCAGAAAATCCAGTTGCCTCTTGAAAAAACACTTTTGGGGCAATGGGAATCATGGAATTTGGAGTTACAGAAAAGGTTGATGGAAAGTTTAAAGATTCCACTGATAGTACTCACCTCTTTTCCTCTGATTTTTGGTTTGTGTAGAAACTTGAGGTAGGGCATGATGGCTCAGTGGTTAAAGACACTGAGCTTGTCAGCCAGAGAGCTGAGAACCCAGGTTTCAGACCCAAGCTTTGTGCAACAAGGATTAACTCCCATTACTTGCCTCAGCTCCTGCCAACCTAGCAGTTTGAAAGCATGCAAATGCGAGTAGATAAATAGGTACCACTTTGATGGGAAAGTAACAGCTTTCTATGTGCCTTTGGTGTATAGTGATGCCACATAAACATGGAAATTGTCTTTGGGAAAGAAACAGAGATGAGCACCATACCTTAGAGCAGTGGTTCTCAACCTGTGGGTCAGGACCTCTTTGGGGTCGAACGACCCTTTCACAGGGGACACCTAAGACCATCAGAAAACACATATTTTTGGTGGTCTTAGGAACTGAGACACCAGTTTTATGGTTGGGGGTCACCACAACATGAGAAACTGTATTAAAGGGTCGCGGCATTGGGAAGGTTGAGAACCATTGCCTTAAGAGTCCAATACATCTGACAGAGAAACCTTTACCTTTTTAGAAATTTGAACTTGACTCTTTCCAGTCTACGGCTACACAAGATTTTTTTTAGCATGATTTTCCCAATTGTTATACACTTGCTATACTTAAAAATGTACATTTCCTGTGTATATTTTAAAATGGCTATATTAATAAAGATAGGATTTGTGTATTCATGCATGTGTCTGCATTTAAATAAATGTTTTAAATCAAATGAATCAGCCTAATGGATCCTTACTTCTGTCCTGTCTCTGTCAGAGAAAAGCCAGATATACTTACCTGAAACCTGTAACAATTCCCCTAAATTAATAAAAATATACGAAGTTGCCCTGTTTCATTTTGAATATAGGTCTGTCTAGACTAGTATTTCCTAGGGGAGGTAGCCGGTCCCTAGCCCTTCTCTCTGTGATCCATTTTAATTGCAGCTGCAGGAGATGAAGAGTGGAATAGTTTCCATGTTCAGCGTGACTTCAGCAAGCAGAACAAGCATGAAAGAAAGCTGCATAAATATGTAATATACAGTTTGCCTTGTGGCTCACACAGGCCAGCTGTGCATAAGATGTGTTCAGTTACCTAGAGAAAACCAACATTCTTGGGCAATCGTGTCCCCAGTGTCAACCTAAGGTTGTCACGGATGCTAGCATAACCCCAATGCTGATGATATTTATTAAGTGAAACTTTGCCACCCAAGAGACTGTTGTTTTCTTTTGCCTGTTTTTGTAAGAGGTTTCAGTGACTAGAATTCCGTGTGCTCGGAAGGCCAAAAGAGAAGCAGCATACAGGAGGGAGGGAAGGAAGGAGGTGAAGGGAGAGAGAGAGAGATAAAGAAAGAGATGTTAACAGAGAGACAAAACCCAACTTATTTTTTTTAGGGTGTTGAGCATTGCAGTTCAGGTAAGGGAACTGTCTCCTTTCACACAATTTGTGTGAACTTCAATGATGACTCTAGAGTGCCTTGAATCCTTATGCATTTGGCTAGAATGGGTAACAGAGCATGGGAAAAAATTCAAAATGCGTATTTTTTTTTTTATTTTTTTAAATGCTGTCAAACTTGTGGCACTCTTTGAAACCAGTTGTTTCCTTTGGGGAAGCTATTAGATAAAAAGGCTTAGAGGATAATAGGCAGAAGTAAATTGCAGGCTTGGGGCACTGAGGAAAGTTTAACCACAAGATATATATTTCTCTATTCCTGAGGAGGTTTGGCTGTAGAAGCACAAACTGCACAAAACAAAATTGTCAGGTTTCGGCAAAGAATTTTTATGCAATTGACTTGAACTAAAAACAAGGCAAAATCTATGAGCTTTTGACAGTTTTCAAATAGCAATCATTTGGCCCACCAGTCAGTTGCATATTATTTAATATCTAATAGTAATGGACTGGGTGGGTGTGGGGAGAGATAGAGAGATGGCTTTGGCACATTTCATCCTTAGCTCATTCATTAATTATTGAGGAGTATTAGAAACCCTGCTGGAGGATAAAATCAGCAGATTTATTTTTAACCATTTCATCCCTTTCCCGACTGCCCATAAAGCCACTTTACCTTCTGTTCAGAGGATCCCAACCATTCAAAGATAGTTGGCACAGCAACAATGAAAATCCTTGAGAATTCTTTCCCCCTTTTCCACCTGTGGAAACTTTCAGTTTCTGAAATTGGGGCTCAAAGGCTGTTCTCCAAAATAATACTAATAGTAATTGTGTCTGTTCCCCCCCCCCAAAAAAAAACCACTTTAACACAGATTTACCAATGGTCAAATGTAAATGCTAGAGTAAGTACTAATTAATAAATACATCCACATGTTACAAATTAAATAAGAATTTAAAGATGGATAGATAGATGATAGGTGATAGGTGATAGGTAGGTAGGTAGGTAGGTAGGTAGATAGGTAGATAGGTAGATAGATAGGTAGATAGGTAGATAGGTAGATAGATGATAGATGATAGATGATAGATGATAGATAGATAGATAGATAGATAGATAGATAGATAGATAGATAGATAGATAGATAGATAGATAGATGATTGAACACAGAGAAAGTCTTAAAAGTAATGTTTTAACAATTTTATTTTTTCTGGAAGGAATGCACATTCACTACATAGGGATGTACTAGTTTTTTCAAGATGTTGCCTGTATTAATTCTGGTGCTTAAAAACTAGCATAGGTAACCCTTTACATTTAAATATGTGAACTGTATCAAGGTAACATTTAATAAGTTTTTAAATTTATATTATGAGAATGTGTGTCTTGATAATCTATGAAGCCACCCATCCATTTATCCATATTCACTCTACCTGAACACACATAGAGAGGCAGAGTTAGAGACAGATGAAAAAGCACCATAGAAAAAGATTTTGAATATGTTGACATATGAATGTTTTCAGAAGAGTTGCTATTTCTTTGTTGCAACAAAAGCCGGTCTTGCAACACCTGAAGATGATAAGTTTTATGAAGGTACTGTACATTTTCTATAACTATCAATGTATATACTTTATGAAACAAATATAAAATAGTGAATGTAGTTTGATATTTCCAAAGCCCTAACGTTCATGATACCAGATATCTGCAACTGTTAAGGGAATCTCCTATGAGACAATGTTCCATATTTTTTGGCAGGTGTCTCACAAACATTTCATTCCTAATAATATTTCTTCAGGTGTTAAATCCCTTCCTTGACTTTTTCCTTTACACAGATAAACAAAACCATTAAATGGAGTCAGGTGTTTGGTATCCCAGTGCATGAAAAACATCATAGCTAAAACTTTATAAAACTTTATATAATGGCTGCAGTGAGAGTTCAGCTAAATTTGTTCCCCACTAGTAAACAGGCATTGGATTCTACTCTAAATCATAATCAAGACATTTTTTTCCATTGAAGCAGTTATCTGATAACAGTGGACATATTTTCCATTTAGGCATGTAGGACTAGAGTGAAAGGAAATGTACTTTTGTGCAGTATGCAGAAACTATTGAAACTTTTTAAAGTTCAGAACAAGTTCAGGAGTAACTTAGACAGACACCTCCCTACTTCAAAATCTCCGCCAAAGAAGGAAATACAGCATAATCAAACCTGCCTGCCTGGCTGGCTGGCTGGCTGCCTACCTACCTACCTACCTACCTACCTACCTACCTACCTACCTACCTACCTACCTACCTACCTATCTATCTATCTATCTATCTATCTATCTATCTATCTATCTATCTATCTATCTATCATATCACAGGTCTGACTGGTCTAGTAAATGCTACCTGTTTTGGTAAACTAGCATTATATTGAACATCAAATTCAGCTTGACATTTATCGACATCATGCGATGCAGTCAAGGACAGTCTGGAAGGGACCTTGAAAATAATGTAGTCTAATCATCTTCTCAGTGCAAATTTTATGCCCAGAGCTTTTCAGACAAAAGCCCTTCAGATTCTGTATAAATATTTATAAGTAAATGTAAAGCTGTCATTTCCTAATATCTTTTTCCCCACTGATGATAACTTTTAATGCTATCATGTTTCATTCATGTAATCTACTAAATGTACCCATCTTCTCCACTCATTTACACAAGACCTGCTTTCTAAATTTCTCATTATTATAGTTGTCTGACCCTGGATAGTTTGTTAATTTTGTGTAAAATTATGAAAATATGGAACCAAGTAATGAGGACTAACACCTAAGGTGTACACCCCAGAGCACAAAATAGAGTGATGGTACTATTTCTTCTTTGACCTGGACAACCAAAGGTTCAAGAAACTATGAGATCTGGGTGGGACTTTGTTTAAACCCAAGCAACATGAGTGGTTGTCAGTTTAGTGTCTATTGCATCTGAAAACTGTCCATTTTCAGTTTTAAATAACGTGGTTCTTCTCCAGGTGGAACTAGTGGACTGTCCTCTTAGATTCTCCGCATATGCTTGACAGTCCATGGTCAAAAAGGCTTTTACAACTTTTTCTTATGTGCCGATTCTACTCTTTCTTGGTTTGGAAGGCCCAGCTCATGGCCATTCATACCCTAATAGGGCCCTTGGAGTACTACAATATGCTCTTTTTGGGACTGTCCCTGAAAACGTCTAGAGACAGAAATTGGTCCAGGATATAGTGGCTTGTTATGGGTGCATTATGATGTGCCCATATGACATCTCCACTTTGCAAACTTCATTGGATTCCTAAAGCCTTCTGGATATGATTCAAGGTGACCATTATCACTTCTGACACTCTTTGTGGCACAGGCCCAAGTTATCTCCAATTATCTCATGAGAACCATGCTTCAGATTTCTGCTAGTAAAATCTTAATTTTACTAATAATCCTCGTGAGCCTTGAGTTAGATGAGTTAGATGAGTAAATAGCTTTGGAATTTGAGCATGTTATGATTTAACCTCACTGTATGTTGTTTCCTGTTCTTTTTCTTCAATTTTTATATTTATTGGCTATTTTGTTTTGAGTTTTTTAACCTTCTCTTAACCAACCAAAGTTGGGAATTGTCCATATACATTCCTTTAAAAGAAATAAATGAATAATGCATATTAGAATTATTATTTCAACCCTGAACAAGAAGTTGTTTATTATTATTACGTCTGAATTTTGTTTAAAAATTTACAAATGGTGAATAGGCTGATGGGATTTTCTTTTTTGGACAGGCTGATAGCCTGCTTTTATTGTCATGTCAGAAGATGAATAGATACAAGGAATTTAATGCCTCCTAGCTGACCTCTCTTATGTTCAAAAACTCTCAGACAAAAGTTATGGAATTGAAAAATCATGCCAGGAATTTATAGCAAAAGAAATAGAAATGTGTGATATGAATTGGATACAAATCAAAAGAGAGAAGGATAAAGAATATGAAGGAAATTCCATATCTAACAATAAAGTGACATCTCTAGTTTGGGATTTTTTTTTCATTCCAACTACACAGCTACATATACTATAACTATATTTTTAAAATCTGATTGGAAAAGATTTGAACCATTTCATAATCACTAAATTAAGTAACATTATTCTCTAGTTGAGTCTAGTAGTTAGTTAATTGCATCTGATTAAATAAGTTTCCATCAGAAATGAAATTATGCTGTCTGTAGCAAGGGCTACCATATTTGGGCTTCACAAAACTAGAAGGTTGCTGTGCAGTGGTAAAAACTCAAGATTGTTCTGTATTTGTTGTTGTTATCTATTAGTTGCCCAAAATATTGTAGTCGAAATAGGTAGTTCTGTTATAGCAGACCTAGTTTTTCCCTCTTTTTAGTTTTTGTTTTTCTCTTTATTTTCTTTATGTTTCTAATGATTGTACTGTAGCTCAATATTTATTTTGTTACTCTGAAGTACCGGTAGCACTACTGAAACAAATGGAATGCAGTGCCCAAATTTCAGAAAGACCATTAACCTAAAGACATCTGGAACAATAGATTCCAATCCTGGAACAATGGATCCCTCCCCTTTTTCAATTGTTGCAGCTCAGTTCTGTATCTGATGCCAAACAAGAGGTCTATTTTAAAATAAGGCTAACTGAACTCAGTGACATATATTTCAAAATATGTACAGTATATATAAAGATGTAGCTTAGAATAATGTGCCTGTGTATATTATAGGGTCCTTCAGACACATAGAATAAATATATTCTGGATTTCATTAGAAACAAAATAGATTTCATTAGAAACAAAATAGAGTCTCTGTTAATATACTATCATGCAGTACTCATTGTAGTCTGGTGAGTCTATTAATCTTCACTCAACAAATGTGCACAAAGAAATGATTAAAGTTATATCTAAAAAGGGAGTGCCAATTAAGATAAGTTGTAAGTATGTAACGGTATATTCTGGAATGTATAGTTTTTAAGTGCATACGTTAAAAAAGTTTCAAAAAACACACATTATAAATGTAAATACTTTTTGTTTCTTTTTAAAAGATTAAAATAGTAGTAGTAGTAGTAGTAGTAGTAGTAGTAGTAGTAGTAGTAGTAGTAGTAGTAGTAGTAGTACATTAAAAAAATAGCAGGGAAAATAGAAAATAACAGGATCTGGCAGTGTCTAAGAACAATAAAGTTTTAGAAAGAGACCAAGGGATTAATTCTGGCTGCACAAGACCAAGATTTAAGAACAAATGTATAGAGAGTCAGAATTGAGAAGACAGCAATAGGCATCAAGTACCATCTTTGAAAAGAAGCTCAAGAAAGAAACAATCAACCAGAACGGAGTTGGAAGTGTCCTTGGAGGTCTTCCAGTCCATTTCACCAGCCCCGGGCCCGGGGAAGGGGCGGTGGGGTAGCAGTGATTATCCGGGAGGACTTAGAGCCGAGGGAGTCCACTGTGCCACAGACGTCCGGATGTGAATCCCTTGTTGTGAAATGGGGCCCTGGGAGGCAGTTGGGCCTGCTGATAGTATACCTGGCTCCCCGCCATACATCAGTGACCCTGCCTGAGCTCCTCGAGCTGATCTCATCGGTGGCGGTTGAGACCCCCAAACTTTTAGTGATGGGGGATTTTAACCTGCCGTCGGTGGGAGAAGCATCAGAGGGGGTTCGGGAGTTCATGGCTTCCATGATAGCCATGGACCTGACTCAAATGATTCAGGGCCCGACACACGAGGGAGGTCACACCTTGGACCTTGTTTTTGTCTCTCGCCAGTGGTTGAGTGATCTGGGAGGAGTGAATTTAACCATCACTCCTCTGTCATGGTCAGATCACTCACTCCTCCGACTTGACTTCCCTGGTGCTACCCTCACTGTGGGGAGGCGGAACCGGAAAACACTAGATGGTTCCGCCCCAGGTGCTTGATGGAACCAGACAGGTTACAGACGGAGCTTGGGCCACCTCCTGCAGCCCTGACCCGCCCTCGGGTAGAGGACCTGGTGGCCGCGTGGAATAATGCGACTACCGGGGCCTTGAACCGGGTGGCGCCTTTGCGGCCTCTCCGGCGGCAACGATCCACCCTGGCTCCTTGGTTCACCGAGGAGCTAAGGGTGATGAAGCGGCGCAAGAGATGCCTAGAGAGTCGTTGGAGATCCTCCCGATCCGAATTTGACCGAGCACAGGTACGAGCCCATTTAAGGACGTACCTAGTGGCATTGAGAACGGCCAAACGTCAATATTGTGCCGCTCTCATTGCATCCGCAGAGAACCGCCCTGCCGCCCTGTTTCGGGTGTCCCGCTCCCTTCTGTTTCAGAGGCCGCGGGGGCCCCTCTACAGGGTAGGGCAGAGGAGTTTGGGAAATATCTGCAGGATAAAGTCGCTCAAATCTGGAAGGATTGGGTCCCCTTCAGTGGCCCAGTCGAGACGCCAGTGGCGAGTCTTGAGAAACCTCTTTGGGAGGAGTTTGACTTGGTTGTCATCGAGGATTTGGACAGATTGCGTGGACGACTGCGACCTACCACATGTTTGCTGGACCCGTGTCCCTCCTGGCTTGTACTGGCTTCCTGGGAGGTTACACGCGACTGGCTCCTGGGCCTAGTGAACGCTTCGTTGGGTGAGGGGTCTCTCCCGGCCGCCTTAAAAGAGGCGGTGGTGAGACCCTTGCTCAAGAAGCCTTCCCTAGACCCTACGGAGCTGGCCAATTATCGTCCTGTCTCCAACCTTCCCTTTTTGGCGAAGGTTGTAGAGAGTGTGGTGGCTTCTCAGTTTCCACGACATCTGGAGGAGAATGATTATCTAGACCTGCGCCAGTCCGGCTTTCGCCCTGGGCACAGCACAGAGACGGCCTTGGTCGCGTTGGTAGATGATCTCTGGAGGGCCAGAGATAGGGGTTGTTCCTCTATCCTGGTCCTATTAGACCTCTCGGCGGCTTTTGATACATCGACCATGGTATCCTGTTGCACCGACTGGAGGGGTTGGGGGCCCGGGGCACCGTTTTGCGGTGGTTCGGCTCCTACCTCTCCGGCCGGACACAACGTGTGTTGGCAGGGGAGCAGAGGTCGACCCTAAGCCCCCTTACCTGTGGGGTGCCACAGGGGTCGGTCCTCTCGCCACTCCTGTTCAACACATACATGAAGCCGCTGGGTGAGATCATCCGTGGTTTCGGGGTGGGATATCATCTGTACGCTGATGATACTCAGCTGTACATCTCCACCCCGAACCACCCCAACGAGGCCGTTGAAGTGATGTCCTGGTGTGTGGAAGCCGTACGGGTCTGGATGGATGACAACCGACTCAGGCTCAACCCTTCCAAGACGGAGTGGCTGTGGGTTCTGGCTCCCCGGTTCAACCAGATAATTCCATCTCTGGCCATTGGGGGCATTCAACTCGCCCCCGTGGAGCGGGCGCGCAATTTGGGCGTCCTCCTGGATGCCAGGCTGTCCATGGATGAACATGTGACAGCCGTGGCCAGGGGGGCGTTCCACCAGGTTCGCCTGGTGTGCCAATTGCGCCCCCTATTGGACCGGGACGCCTTACGCACAGTCACCCATGCCCTGGTGACGTCTCGCCTGGACTACTGTAACGCTCTCTACATGGAGCTTCCCTTGAAATGCACTCGGAGACTGCAGTTGGTCCAGAATGCGGCCGCGCGGGTGATTATGGGGAGTACTAAGTACTCCCATGTGACACCTCTCCTGCGCGAGCTGCACTGGCTTCCTGTGGTCTATCGAGTGCGTTTCAAGGTCTTGATTACGATCTTTAAAGCGCTCCATGGCTCAGGACCTAGCTACCTGCGGGATCGTATTCTGCCCCATACATCCCTACGACCCATCCGCTCGCACAGAGAGGGACTTCTCCAGGTGCCGTCCACCAGACAGTGCCATGGGGCAGCACCTAGGAGCAGAGCCTTCTCTGTGGTGGGCCCAGCCCTATGGAATGACCTCCCCCCGGATATTAGGACCACTACTGACCTCCGCTCCTTCCGTGTCAAGCTCAAGACCCACCTTTTCCAAATAGCTGGCCTGGCTCAACCATAACTTCGTAACACTCCTGATGGGCTTTTTAATTTAGTAATTTTATTTAAGGGGATTTTAAATTGTGTTTTTAATTGTCTTTCACTTATAAGTCAACTCTCCTCCATGCACATATGTATATGTCTCTGTTCTTTTTGTATATATGTTTGTCTTATGTGTATTTTTATCTGTTTTGATTGTACGCCGCCCCGAATCCTTCGGGAGAGGGTTGCGGCTAATCAAATAAAATTATTATTATTATTATTATTATTATTATTATTATTATTATTATTATTATTGTTGTTGTTGTTGTTGTTGTTGTTGTTGTTGTTGTTATTAATTCCTGCTCAGGCAGAAGACCCTGTACCATTTCAGACAAGTGACTGTCCCGTCTCTTCTTAAACACCTCCAGTGATGAAGCACCCACAACTTCTGTAGGTAAGCTGTTCCACTGGTTAATTGTCCTCACTGTATCTCCTTAATTCCAGCTTGTTTCTCTCCTTGATTAGCTTCCATCTATTGTACCTTGTGGATCTCCTAGTTAGCTGCTGCAAGAAGATCATGCAGACTGACTGCAAACAGTGGCATGACAAAGTAACAACAATGGTACATTGAAAGATCTGCAAGAAATACCATTTGCCTGCAAGCAAGATCTGGTGGGACCATAAAATAAAGAAAGTCATAGGAAATTAAAGAAGCTAAATTGGTCTGGGATTTCAAAATTCAAACAGACAGGCACCTGCCACATAACATCCCAGACTTAACAACTGTCAATCAAAAACAAAAACAAAAAACTCTGGATAGTGGATGTCGCAATACCTGGACACAGCAGAACAGAAGAGAAAGAACTGGAGAAGATAACAGGATACAAATACCTGCAAACAGAAATAGAACAACTGTAGCAAAAGAAAGCAAAAGTAATACCAATAGTAACATGGGCCTTAGGTGCAATCCCAAAACAATGGAAGGACTACTTGAAAATCATTGGCATTGACAAAATCACCATTAATCAATTGCCAAAGGCAGCTTGATTGGAACAGCTTATATCCTGTGATTATACCTCAAACACCATCAAACGTCTACATCTGCTTATCCCAAGTTCTTGGAAAGGACTTGATAGACGAACAAAACTGCTAAATCCAATCTGAACATCTGGCTGACTGTGCAATGAACCATAATAATAAAACTCAGAGAACTGAGATGTTACTATTTTGTAAAGGAGCAAATTAGATATACACATTAACTTATATGGCATGGATAAGTTGCTTGCATGAGAAAATAATTTTCCCTTTTGCTTTGTTATTGTTGCTATCCTAGCCATACAATGGCATATAAAATTTAATTGCAATGGATTTGATCTTGTTCTTTTTGGGGGGATGGGAAACAATTATTGGGGGGAAATCTGCCTAATAGCCTAAAACAATGTTAGGATTCATGTCTGTAACTGTTTGGCCCTGGGAATATAACTGAAGAAGCTCAAAATTATAGCTTCTTTGAATTTGGCCTTTGCAAGCAATTGAAATACAGCACATCTGGTCCTTCCTGGAATTCTCACAGGGACACTTTTCCCATGTTTTAACTAACCACGGCAGATAAGAACTGTCATCTTAATGTCATGCTAGTTCAGGGAAATCGTTTGTTCCTACTTCAGATAGGACCAGCTCATCAGTCAGAAGAGTTGCTTAACCTTAGGCAGATACAGTTTTCACCCAGCCCTCCTCCCATGTGCTTTGAGATAAAGACATTAGTATGTGTAGCTGATGGCAACACCAGCTCTGAGTATCCTGTCGTTGGATGCCAAAGGTGTTCTGCAGCTTTCTTCACTGTGTGATGGGGGGTGGGGGAGGATTTCCCTCAAGTTAAATGTATTTACAGGTGCCTAGCCATGGAATGTTAGCTTCAGGAAGGGAAAGAAGAAATTAAGTAAAAATTGCAGCAAGTGTTAGAAGTATAACATAAAGTTTCTTGAAGCTAGTACATTTGCCTTATTCCAAAGCTGAAACAATTGTCCTTTTAATCATTAGAAAAGAAATGCAAATAACCAGATAAAGATACTGTCATGCCTTAATATTTATCAGAGTAGATTTGCACTTTATTAAACTTTGCTACTATAAACCTGTATCTAGGATACAGTCAAGGTCATGACTAGTCTGCCAAAGATTCAGAAAGCATGGTGCCAATCCTGCTACTGTCGTTACGGCTTCAGTCTAGTTTCCCTGCTGTCCTTGTCTCCTCATTTGTTTTCTCAACCACTTGCTCTGCTCCTGCATATCTTCCTCTTTCTCAGGATATGTGTCACCATTGGAACATGATGCTCATAAAGGTAAGCTAAAGTTCACCTTTAACAGATGACAGGTAACCAGGTCCAATTGTACAGTACCTTATGTTCAGTGCCCAGTATTGAGGAACATTGAACTTTCTAAGAAAATGTTATATAGATTGAAATGACTGATATAGACTGATAAGAGATTGGATTATGTTTTCTTCACATATATTCTCTATAGGGACAAATGATAAGTGACTGACAACAGTAAAACTTGATGCAGGTAGACACTCACTAGCACAGGATGAGCCAATCAGCATTAGGTGGCTGTCCAGTTAGGTGGTATTTGATGTATTTGAGAAAAAGGCCTATCCTACAACATGATCTTTAAATTTTCTATGGGCTAGCGGCTCTCTCTCTCTCTCTCAGCCCAACCTCAAGAACATGGGTTTTTGTTGTGGGGGAATAGAGGAGGAGGAAGCTGTGTTGGATATTAAGAGCCAGTTTGGTCTAGTGGTTAAGGCACCAGGATAGAAAGTGGGAGAGTGGGAGTTCTAGTTCTGTCTTAGCCATGAAAGCTGTCTGGGTGACCTTGGGTCCATCACTCATTCTCAGCCCAACTCACCTCACAGGGTTTTTGTTATAGGAACAATAGAGGAGGAAATTATGTTGGATGTGTTCAAAACCTACAGTTATTTGTAAAAATGATAAAGGCAGGATACAAATAAGTATACAAACAAACAAAAATGTGCTTCTTGTCTTCAATTTATAAAAATAATAAGGCAGGATATAAAATTATGTATGTATGTATGTATGTATGTATGTATTTATGTATGTATTGTTTCACAACCCCTGGTATGCTCAAATATAGGAGGGAACACACTGCTTCCCTTTGTCTGTCTTTCGGCTAACTCCAGGAGACCATCCAGGCAGAAAACCATATTTTTAAAATTGCCTTTGTTATATTTGTGTTGTATTTGTGCTGATCTATATATGTATTTGTGTTACAACCCCTGGTATGCCCAAATATGGGAGGAAGCTCACTCCTCCCTCTTTCTGTCCTTCGGCTCATCACAGAAAACCATCCAGGCAGAAACCCATATTTTTATTTTTAATGTTGCCTTTTTATATTTGTGTTGTATTTGTGCTGATAAATATATATATATATATATATATATATATATATATATATATATATATATATATATATATATATATATATATATATATATATATATATATATATATATATATATATATATATATATATATATATATATATATATATATATATATATATATATATATATATATATATATATATATATATATATATATATGAATATATGTATTGTGTGTGTGGGAAATGTCGACGTGGTTCAATAACATGTGAATTTGTCTTTGCTTGGGATCTTTTATGATTCTCAGAAGGCTAGCTGCCTTCATGAATAATTTTGCAAGGTTCGGCTGAGTTTCAAGTAGTATAAGGCCAGGCACTGAGAGAAAAGATTTATGTTTTCCTGGAGAAACTAAGACAGCCTGACTGGGTTCGACTGACTTTTATTTGGAGAACTATGGCTCTAAACCCCTATCAAAATAAAGCTTAGAGGGACAGTTTTCATGACAGCAACAAAAATCATAATCCAGCCCTCAGGATGCAAAACTCGGCAAAATGTTAAATAAAAGAAACTGTGCTACCAAATACACAAGGCTGAAATAGTTGGGATTTGCACGGCTCTAATTATCACCACTGCACTCCAGGCTAATGATTATTTCAGCAGAACTGATCATATGAAATATGCACAAATGCTGCATATATGACCACATATTACAGTGAATACAAAATAGTATTTGCTTCAGGAGCAACATCAGTGACCAAGTATGCAACTGGAATGGATAAACTGCGTAAAATGGGGAGATAGGAAGAAGAAAAGAAGCCAAATGATAGTCTAGGTTTTCTTATTGCATTAATTTGTTTTCAGGATCATTTTTTTTTATTGTTATCTGATCCCAATTAAGATAAACTGATCATTATCAGAGTAAGTGCCTTTAGCTATGAAGCCCAAGAAGGCAATGGGCCATTTAATGTTACAGGTATTTGAGTCCAGTGACGTGCGGTGAGGTTTATGACTGGTGAGGCACTGACACAGTGCTGGGTTTCAAATATTTTTAGACTTGTGGACTTCAACTCCCAGAATTCCACAGCCAGGCATGCTCAGTTCCAATTTAAAGCGACAGCATTTGTTTTTCTCCTTTGCTCCTTCTTTCTTTTTCTTCTCCTTCCCCTCCTTCCTCCCTCTCTCCCTTCCTCCCCCTCTCTCAAACACACACACACACACACAAACACAGAAGTTGGATTGGACTATCTCTCCTACCCCTTCCCTCTCTCACAAACAAACCCCCCCACACACAAAAGTTGGATTGGAACCATTGCAAATGCAGCCTGCTGTCTGGGTGGGAAATGCCTGGAACACAATAAAGCCCACCCACCACCTCCTGCTGGCAGGCTGGGGTGAGAGGAGAGACAGAGAAGCCGGAGGGGAGCCAAGCCGAGCCTTCCAAAAGAAAGAGGCTGGGGGGAAGTGTGTGTACTACAGCATGGCTCTTTGCCTGGCTTCCTGCCTCCTCCTGTGGTCTCCTCAGTGCTAGCTTGTGCTCTCCCTCCCCAAGTGTAGTTTGATTGCATGTGGAGCCACGTTGCCTTTTCAAACTTGTAATCAGTGAAGCTGGGCTAGATTTTTATATAGTTTTATCCAGCTGTGTGTGTGTGAGAGAGAAATGAATGGGGGCCTGGGGAGGAAGCCACTACACTTGGGGAGGGAGAGCACCAGTGAGGTTAAGCAGAGTCATCCACGGTGAGGCAGCAACTAGCTCAGCTTTTTCCTTTTACTTTTTTTTTCCATGATGAGAGTGGTGAGGCTGTGCCTCACTTGCCTCACCTGACTGCACGTCACTGTTTGAGTCCAATTGACTGTTTGACATAGGCCTATGTCAAATATTTATATTTAACCTCTACTCTTACTTGCACTGGTTATGTTACCTTGTTGGATAATAAAAACGTGCAAGCAAACAATCAAGCTCAAAGGGCATCAAGGAATCCACAGTTCAACCCTGAGTTACAAATATTCACTTTTGTTGTAAATATTTAAGATTTCTTCACAACTCTGTACATATTACTAAACTGCCAAATTCAGCTCTGATTAGAACATAGAACACAGAATAATAAGATTGGAAGGGACCTTAGAGGACTTGTCTTCCAACAAGCAGGAGATCCTATATCATTCCTGACAAATGGCTGACCAGTCTCCTCTTGAAAACCTCCACAGATGGAGCACCAACAATTTCTGAAGGCAAGCCATTCCATTAATTAATTGTTTTCAGTGTCAGGATATGTCTCCTTAGTTCTAAATTGCTTCTTTCCTTGACTAGTTTCCTGACATTTCCAGAAAGAGTTGGAAAAACGATTGCCTCAAAAGATGAACAGATGTTGCCTGTTAATATCATAATGCTTTGATAGAACTAATAATTTCACTTAATGCAACATATATTTCAATGTTCCTTAAAAGCTGATATCACTATCGTGGCTAATAGTAATCAGAAATCCTCTCTTCCAGAAACTTGCCCAGCTCTATTTTAATTTCTAGGCTAGTGAAGTGAACGATCATTACTCCTCAAATCACCTGTTAACACAATATGACTGGAAGTTGTAGATAACCATGAATTTCCAAAACTGCATTTCTGAACAGCATTAAGTAAACACAGAGCCAAATAAGTGGTAGCTTAAAGGAACTCAAAACAATGAAGAAATTCTGACCTAAGTATCTTTTATCTGTAAGCAAAATCAAACTTACTAAATATATTAGCAATTTTGTAATATTTCTTTATAGTCCTTCATTATTAGGGACTTTACTGTATAAATCTCAAGGTGTCAAAATTATATTATGGTATGGAGCTTTGGAAAGAATACCAAATAGTCATGGCTTTAGAAGTCATATTCCTCATGATTTGATGATGGGTTTATGCAGTATTATCCTGTTTTTCAAAAGCATGATATATAGCTTAAGAGTTTCCCTATTGTTATTGTGAAGCATCAAGAAGGATTGATGAAGCAACACTTCTTATTTTAATGTACTGAAAGTACAAGAGAAAACAAACAAACAAAAAAGTATGGATCTTTTAATGGGATTGAAACTGGTGGCTATTTTTCTGGGATTGATTGAATGGGATCATTAAATCTCTTTTGTTGGCTTTAATAGAGAATGATTGAAAAATCAATGGATGCATACTTCAGATCACAGAAATGATGACATGTCAAAATGTCATAAGGGCTGAAGGGGTAATGATAGAGCTCAGAAGAAAATGGATAAAGTCTCTCTTTCAGACTATAGTGCTTGCCAAGTTGAAAACATGAACGCTACTAAGTGAACAGGCTTTTACTTTTTTACAGCCTTCAACAATTATTGTGCCTTTCTTTTGTTCTAAAAGGGAAAAAAGGCCTTCAAAAAACCTCAAGGCTCATAATTTTTTAACAATATGAGAAAAAGACACTATATCAGTAGCTACTCAACAATATTCCAATTTACACATGAAATTACAGAAGAAAGGAAACACTAATATATATAATAAGCTCCCCATACTCGATTGTTGATATTATTATTTCTTATTGATGGTAAATATGCATGGCAGGTTTCAAAGCAAAATGAACTATGTGAATTTTAAATAAGAAGTTTTTATGTAATGTCTAAACTTTGGTTTATTATCATTTGAATATATTTAGGCCAACTTTGGACAGATCACTATGCTTCTTTTTATACACGTGTTTCTCTAGACTTTAGCAGTAATTCATATCATCTAAAGAATTTTATCCCAGATTTCACTTTCCTAATAGAAGTAGAGTTTAATGTTTATCTTCTGCATTTGACCTCCTAGCAATATTGAAGGATAATGTAACCCACATTATTTAAATGCTGAAAGAGTTTAGTGCTATTGTAAAACATGACATTAAAAGATTTAAAGGAGAATATTTGTAGCTCCTGGTTGAAATGAGGGGTTGTTAGGATGTTATCTAATTTGGATAATAAAACATCCGCAAGAAAATAGCCAAGCTCGGAGAGCACCAACGATCTCCCATTAAAATATTTTAATACAATTTCTAAAGACAAAAACAGCATTTGATAACCACATTGTACACATGAAACATTTTTTCTAGCCAACTTTTAGAAACCAAGAAAGAACATTTATTTGAATATGTACTGATTTCTTATTTCTTAAAGTAATGTTACCTCTAGAATAGATCTACTCTAGAAGTCCTACATTTCTGCATAAATACTTGATACATATTAAGGATGTGTTAAGATATCTATTTAGAAGCTTCAGGAAAAACACAGCTAATAATACCAAGACATCCTTATCTGTTAAAATGAGTTATTGCACATAATATTTTGTTTTACTTTTTTGAATATTACTAACATTATAGCTCTTTATAAGTGGTGGTGGTGGGGGGGGAAAGACCAACAGTAAATCTTTAATGTGGCCCAGAATTAGTGAGAGAAAACTTGAATTCACTTGGCAATGCATAAATTATATTATAAGTATCAGCTTTGCATTCTTTAAATTTATTTATTAAATTTATATGCTACCAATCTCCCTGATAAGTTATGGAAGTTTACAGACCATAAAAAGATAAATAGAAAAGGAGTTAAAAATTTAAAACTATGTAAATTTTAGAAAAATTAAACTATGAAAAAAAATAGTTGAAATAACAATGGTTGTTGCTTTAAACATATTTTTTTAGTTTAGAAGAAACATTGGTTTAAAGGCGATGTTCACTATACTAGTATATATTTAAGGAAGAAAAAGCTTTAAAGGTACTAAATTATTAGATCTACCTTTAAAATCTGTTTCAAAAGATTCTGTTCCATTTCCCCATAAGCAGTACCTTGATATTTCGACCAAAATTTTCAAGGAGCATTCTAGCTTTGATAAATAACTTATATCCCATAACCATTCTAAAGTTGGTGCTGACAATGTTTCACATTCAAGTAGCTGATTGCTGATACTTGAATGCTGTGCTAATAATTCCTTCAGGACTTCCCCTTCCCATCTCAGTTAATGTCATTGAAAAAAAAACGTTAATTTATTCTATATGTTTTTAAAACAATGTTATATGTTTCAGATTCATTTTTACTTTCAAAGCAGCTCTATGAGTACGTTTTGAACAAACAGCTCTCCTACAGTCTATGACTTTTGTGACTTCCCACTTAAATCTTAAGAGAAGCCTTATCTAAAGTTGTATACTAAATGAAATAAAGTTATATTATGAAATGAGTTATATCATGAAATGAGAGCAAGCTGGAAGCTTTTACAGACTATGAGGCCGGAATCCTGCAGAACGATGGAACAAAGTTTAACAGAGAAAAAAAAAGGCACCTTTTACTCTCTGGCAATAAAGTAAGTTCAAAAACACACTGAAAAACAATAAGGAAAGTGCATTAAAATAATAATAAAAAATATTTTCAGATTGTTTCCTTTACTGGAGAAAACAGTTTGGAAAGAAGCTGATTTCATCAATAAGTAAAGAAAGGAACTCCAAAGGGAAGGGAGAAACGTGGCTTATTGGAAAATAGATTTTGGCGTAGTCTCAGTCATTCACAAGTGGCTCTTCTTACTACGGTTCCTTTAAAACAGGCATGTCCAAAGTGTGGCCCGGGGGCCAAATGTGGCCCTTTTTCAAATTTCAAGTGGCCCGCAGCCTCTTCTCCCCACTGGAGTTATTTGTTTAGTCTTTCATAAAATACCGTATTTTTCAAAGTATAAAGATGCATCTTTTTCCCCTCAAAAAAGAGGCTAAAAATCTGGGTGCACCTTATACACTGAATACAGCATTTTCTGCCTCCCAAAACTCTGCCCCCTTCACCAAAATGGCTGTGCATATCCTTTAGGAGGTTTTCAGAGTGATCCTGGGGGCTGTGGAGGGCATAAATGAGCAAAAAACGGGCCATTTTTTGCTCAACTTTGCCCCACCTAGCCCCCAGGAGCACTCTAGAAGCCTCTTAAAGGCTATTCATGCCCTTTAAAAAAAGGCCCATTTTCGTGAAAAATTGGCCACTTTTGGGAGAGTGCAAAAACTTTTTTTTAATTTGCCTCTTCAAAATCTTGGTGCGTCTTATACTCCGAAAAATACGGTAGTTAATTCGCATTTAATGTTAAGGATTCAAAGAATGTCAGGCTGAATGATCGGCCCCACACATTTTCACATCACCAAATCTGGCCCTCCTTGCAAAAGGTTTGGACACCCCTGCTTTAAAATATTGATGGATTAGTTTTATTGTGCTTAAAAGTCAAAATGTCTGGCGTGGATTTGCTTAACTACAACATTCCTTTTTTTACCCTAAACAATCTAAGCTGCAGGTTTCTCAGGAAAACAACATTCATAACTATCCACATCTAATTCATACTGCTCGGTGCAGCCCTAAGGTCACAATTATTTCTGAATTCCACAGCAAATAAGGACAGGATAAGATGACTAAAGCAGAATAGCTGGATATTTTGCCCTCCCCTCCTTGCTGCAGCTCAGAGAAGTCCTCCTGGCTGAGCACAATATGTCACCTCTAATCATATTTTCTACTCATAGCCTCCATTTTCATTAACCATTTTTTTTTATATCATAGCTTGCAATTTTGATAGAGCATGAGCTTTGTTTTGAGAATAATTGTGGGAGACTTACAAGGGACAAAATTGGTGGAATCAATTAAGAAACCAATCGGGAGTCTTTTCTTCCTCTTCTTTTTTAAAATATTTTTTCTGAACAACTTTATTTGAAAACAGAAATTGAAGGAGTTACGTTAACACCAGAAGCTTTTTAAAGCATGCACATGTGTACACACACACACACACACACACACACACACACACACATTATGGACTATGTCTGCTTTTTCCTTTCTTTTTGCAATTGTCTGACTATAGTACTCTTTTTGTTCTTCTTAAGAAAATCAAATGGATATTTCAATGTTATTCATTATGTCTTATTATAAAATTATTTGTTTTATAATATTGTACATGTATAAATAGGGGTATATCTGTTTCATTATTTTCTATTGTAAATGGCCTCTCTCTTCTCCTCTCCTCTCTTCTCCCTTTCCCCCCCTTTCCACAATTTTTAAAAACCAACAAAAAACAGATAACAAAATAAAATTAAATTATAATGAAAAAGGGAAAACATTTCTACTGACCTGAGAACCAACAGTCTCTTAAACACTAGACAAAACTTTAGCTATTATGTTATTTTAGTACTAATGGTAAAAGGAAGCTTCAGTTTTAGTAGTATGCAAAATATCTGGAATGATTTTTTTTTAAATTAAACCTTTCTATATATACCTGTATCTGCCTGCCTGTCTGCCTGCCTGCCTATTGTCTGTCTGTCTATCATCCATCATCTATCTATCTATCTATCTATCTATCTATCTATCTATCTATCTATCTATCTATCTATCATCTATCTATCATCTATCTATCTATCTATCTATCTATCTATCTATCTATCTATCTATCTATCTATCTATCTATCTATCTATCATCTATCTAATCATTCATCCAGCCAGCCAGCCTTGATCCCTTATTAGCTGTCTATTGAGTCAGGCTTTAACTTATCTATGTCTGTCTCTGTCTCTCTCTCTCTACCTCCCTCCCTCCTCCCCTCTGTGTGTGTGTTTCAGAAAGAGCATAAGTGTTATTAAGACTGTCGTTGTTCAAAAAGGTGAGATAGCACTGAAGCAGGGGAATTGTTCATTTCAGTACATGGCAACATGCAGCCAAATATCTTGCAAACTGTTGCCAAAATGTCTCAGGTCAGACATATAATTCTTCAGTCAGTTTAAACTTCAGCTGCCATGAGATCTGGACAGGAGAAGTTTAAATTGTAAGTGTATACATATCTCATGTTGCCTATTCACTTGCTAGAAGGATGTGAGATGCTACCGAATTGTCTTTTGCTCCAAATAGATCTAAGAAGTTATAGCAGAAAGCAAAGTTGCATGCTGCCTGAATATAGATGTTAGTATGTTTGCAGGTATGCACACTTAGATTTAAATCTATCAAGTTTTTCATATCATGCAAAGAAAGCAATAAATAAATATTATCAACAAGGCATTGTTTCAATATTAACTTTTCTCTTCACAATCTCTTTTCCAAGGGATATAAATTATTGAAACAAAGCTAAATTGGAGTTTTAGAGAAAGACTCTAAAACCAAAAAGGGGAAAAATAAGGTTCTGTAATGTGTGTTTCTACATGTGTGTTTGCTTATTCCCACATTTCTAAATCACTATCAATTCAAAACTAGACACAGAACTTTGCAAGCCAGCATATCGTTTTCTTTTTAAAAAGAATGTGAGACATTTAATCATTGTGCCAAGGGAAGTGGCATTCTAGAAATAACAAATGGAAATTGAAAACGGAGGCTTTTTCCTATGAAATGTACAAGGCTCAGTTTAAATTGATATTTAAGAATGTTATAGTTGCAAAAAGGAATTGCTTAGAAATAAACCATTTAATGTTTAGGAAAAAAAAAACCCTCAGGACACTCACTGCATGCGAACATTAAATTAATGAAGCTTGTATCAGCAGAGCAGTTGGAAAATTTTAGCTATAATATAATCTTAATTTCATTGAATCAGTTGGGGTTTTACTCATTGCTTTAATGAGCTAATAGTACACTCTGTGCTATCCTGTTCTATCACCTCTTTACTAGCCATTCTGTTACTTTGTAAGCAAGATTTTTTGATAGGGCAAGATTCTGAAGCAATGACTATGCTTAAACAATAGTTTTTATTTACTTGCCATCGCTGCCTTAATTTACCAAAAAATATGGCAAATCAGGTCCCTAACCCTCAGATCACAAACCAGAACCTGTTGGTGGCCTGTTAGGGTTGCCCAGTTGGAGGTGAGCAGAGGAGGAGAGAGCAAAACCTCAGCTGTATTTTCAGCTGGTTCCCAGTGCTAGTATCACCTCCTCGGTTTCACCTCCGATCATCAGGCATTAGATTCTCATAGAAGTGCAGAATCTCCTCTAAACTGCACATGCAAGGGAACTAGGCTGTGTGCTCCACTCCCACCCCGGGTCTGTGGAAAAATATGGTAGTTTTCCATGAAGCTGGTCCCTAGTATCAAAAATGTGGGGGACTGCTGTGTTAAATGCTATAGATATGAAAAGAAGTATCAATCTATTGCCCCAATTTGGTAATTCAGTTCCATATTCAGAAAAAAAAACCCAGATATGGATGAGTTTTATCTAGAGTGATCCAATTCAAGGAAGCTTCTTGTCTTCCAAACAAATGAACCAAATCAGGTCTCTGGCTAAATATCTGGGTTCAAATTAACACAATGGTCAGATTTGATTGATCTCTGAGCTTTTCCAAAATCACATTTTTGTGAACAACTACATATGCACAGTAGCACCTTCTAGCATCCAGATCAAAATGGAGATGATGTTGTGACCTAGCATTTCAAAGAGAAACACCAGCTTGATCTTGAGGTGTGGCAGGTTGATCTTTTTTTTTAAGTTAAGTGAAGTGCTTCTTTGTAAATCTGCACTATAACAGGGTTCAGGCAACATAATTCTTGTTCTTGTTCTAGATTGGCTTCTCACAGGGAGGGACTTCTCCGGGTGCCGTCCACCAAGCAATGCCAGAGGGCGCCGCCGAGGGGCAGGGCCTTCTCTGTGATGGGCTCAGCCCTCTGGAATGACCTCCCCCCCGACATTAGGACAACAACCGATCTCCGCTCCTTCCGCACGAAACTCAAGACCCACCTGTTCCAACTAGCCGGCCTGGCCTGAATTATAGCTATTCTAATCCCTCTGGATAAAATTTTAAATTAGGTTTGACTTTGGGTGTTTTAATTGTTTTTTAATTGCTTTTTGCTGTTTTTAATTAATTGATTATTTATTTATTATGTGTTGTATAATGCTTTTTGTATATCTCCTCCTTGTTATTTATTTGTTGTGTAGTAAATTGTACGCCGCCCCGAGTCCCTTGGTGGAGAGGGTGCGGCATATAAAATGGATTAATAAATAAATAAATAAATAAATAAATAAATAAATAAATAAATAAATAAATAAATAAATAAATAAATAAATAAATAAATAAATAAATAAATAAATAAATAAATTTGTTTTGACTGATAAATATATATGCAGCCAGATAGACCTACTTGCTCATGGCTTATCTGTACTGCTCAGTTAACCCATTCAGAAATGGATGTTACCTTCTGTTGAGCCTCAACTCACTTTCAAAATGACCTCAGGTGGATTTTGTCTTCTTCATTTGCAAAATACACTTTCCCACTTTCTATGGACTTATTTCTATCTATTTGGAAAAGAACACTTTTGCTTGTGCAATTTCTTCAGCAGCTTTTTTGGCTACTTTGCAAAGAAAAGACTACTCATTCAAATGAGCCAACAACCTCTAGTCATTTTCATACCTCCTCTTGTTAATACTGATGAGTTAGCATAATGGTTGAAATGTGCTTTGTTTAGCGCATGGAAGTTTGTGGGTTCAAAACCTGGTGGACAGTGATGATTCTTTTCTTGAGTAGCCAGTTTTCCCATGTGCTTTTTGAAAAATAAATAACTCCAAGTTTTCACCATTTCTTCCAGTCACCTGAGAAAGAAAGGCTTTACTCCCAGCTCCCAAATGGCTCAAACAAATTTATGCTTATCTCCAATATCATTTACAAATATTACAATCATCCATTTGTGTTCTGAGCATACTTATCATACTCAGGACGGATTCCACATCCCTGCTGTAATCTTATAAAGGGAATCTTGCTTTTGGATAATGAATACAATGACTATGCAAGTGTATAATAATTTTCACAACGTTATCATTGATTAAACACCAAAAGCATTTTCTGTGTCAGAACAATATCTGGATGTTATCTATTAAGTTTTGTCAAAAAAAAAGGCAGTGGAATTCCCATTTGGTCTCCAATGTAATCCTTTGTCTAACTACTAGAAGCATTATGTAGAATGTTTGAAAGGATGGTTGAGCATATAAGTGAGCAATAGAGAGATGATGCATACCAATGAGCATTGGTTCAAAAAACCAGCATACATTATTTGACAAAGGAATTCTTGATAGCACTCAACATTATTTACTGATAAATTACAATGGGATTCCTGCGGTATCACATATTATATTCACATTAAAACCAAATGAGCTCATTGTGATTAATGTTACTGCAATGAATGCTAAAGGAACTGCAAACGATTACCCCCTTCCCATTGTAAAGTGTTGCTGTTAATAATTAGAGCTGCTACACAAAAAGGTACACTTTAAGCAATCATCATAATTAATTCTTTCAGCATTGTATTATCTGTTGCTGATAACAATGACAGTCTCCTGATTCTTCTGTGGTTGTCACATATATATCTGACAATTTTCCGTCGTTAGGCTCCTCGCTAGATTAGTGTCAAATCACAAACATGTCAGTGAAAGATGACCTAAAAGAAAGATATTTATTATGCTGCTATTATCTTTTTAAATACGCAGCAGCAGCGTGTGTGTCACTCTCCCTCCTCCCTCTCATATCCTTTATTCTAGTATAATTATTAAAGAATGTCAAATTGGTGAAATTGTGTCCAATTGGGCTACTTTGGCTGGACTAAAGTAAAGCAAAATTGTTCTAAGCCACAGTGAGGACTATGCTGCTATAGAAATCCAAACAGGGCTTCTCCTCTTAGAGCCCTATATATTTGTTCTCTATTTCTATTTACTTTTATTTTTTCTATTTGGTTAATAGAAGGGTGAGAAAGAAGGAAAGCGAAAATGGCTGTTAATTAATGTGGAGTCATTTCCCATGGTTTTCAGTTACAACAGTATGAGAAAGGATAGTAAAGCCTACCTAAAATTTGATCTTCTGAACTCCGTTGTGTTTTTTATTCTGTCAGGTTGAATTGGGGCCCAGCCCCAGCATTTCCTTTTAAACTTGGCTGAGTTTAAAGTATTTGATATGGGGAGGCAGTCATTGTACCCTCATGTTGGCTTCTGATATTTGTTTAAATTAGAGGTTGCACTTACGCTGCATATTTGTAATACCATCCTTCCTATACATTCTCCTGAAACGATTAAGTGATGATTCCAATAAAGGGCAATATCTGTAGCTCAGGGTTGAAATGAGAGGTCCTTGGTGCTCTGAGCTACTATACTCTACATACTCTATGTACAAAAAGACCCAAACATCTCCCCACCAGCAATCAGCACTCAGAGGAACATAGATTAACTCCAGGATTAACATCAGTCCACCAATCAAGTAAATAATACCTCAATCAAGGAACTACCAAACAAGCCAACAGTAAACAGCCCAACTAAAGAACCTCCAAGACTGCTTCATCAACAGTGACAGGGCAACACATTTGAATATAAGCAGAGGGCAAACCCCATTCTTTAATAGTTCTGATGATGTTACCTAGTTTGAGGAATGAAATGTTTACAAGAAAACAATCAAGCTCAGAAAGCATCAGGACCTCTCAAGTGATGGTTGGTGTTTACAATTATGGAGCCTTATTTAAGGTGGGCTTTCATTACCTTATCAGAATAAGCACCATGGGCCCATGCTTCTTACCTTGTCTAGTGATATGCCAAGCCCAATTCATTTCAGAGGAGCTCCTACATCACTAACAAGGAGAATCACTAAGCAGAGTTGCCAAATCCATTTGGTTCCCAATCCTTATTTCTCAAGGTTTCAGGAATAAACAACCATACTATTACATTTGCCATGCTATTCAGATAAATATAAGAATGCAGGCCTGGAAAACATCATTTAGATGCATGGTCATAAATTCAGAAACATTTTCCTAGTGACTTCATATTTGCCCTTTAGATACGCCTTCTTTGTTACTTAGTCGCCTGGTATGAATCACTATTACAAATGCCCTTTCCTTGAGCAACTGTCATATATTCCTCTCTCCTTTTGTGTTTTCTGACAGTTCCAACTTGCATAAAGCACCCGAAAATCATGTTTTCAACAAATGTATTCACCTGTGGATGATAAAATGAAGGAGGTGGTGGCTAATAGTGCTGAATTATAGGGTGGTGTTTAAAAGCTAAAGAATGATAAAGTCTTGGGGTCTGTAGAGTTCAACATCCATTAAAATGTCTATTTTCAGTCAACCTCAGCTGAAAGTGCAATTCATCCATTCCATTTTGTCCAGTACAGCCCTGACAAGACAACTTCTTGCTCGACATTGAAAATATTGAGGTTCTTTCCCCGGCAACAACTTTACATATTCCAGTATGATAGAATATAGGAGAGTGAAATGACCTTCACTGAATCAATTCACAGATGCCTCCTATGTTTTGAAGGGTGAAACAATTCCTTTTTAAAACAATGCTCATAAGGTAGATAGCAAGACCTCTTAAGTTTAGAATAGAATAGAATAGAATAGAATAGAATAGAACAGAACAGAACAGAACAGAACAGAACAGAACAGAACAGCAGGGTTGGAAGGGACCTTGAAAGTCTTCTAGTCCAACGATCTGCTTAGGTAGGAAACCCTATACGATTTTAGACAAATGGTGCCTAATCTCTTTTTAAAAACAACGTCTGGAGGCAAGTCCTTCCACTGATTAATTGTTCTAACTGTCAGGAAATTTCTAGGTTGCTTCTCTCCTTGATTAGTTTCCACCTATTGCTTCTTGTCCTGCCTCCAGGTGCTTTGAAAACTAGCTTGACTCTCTCTTCTTTGTGGCAGCCCCTGAGATATTGGAACACAGCTATCATGTCACCCTATGTCCTTCTTTTCATTAAACTAGACATACTAATTTCAAGAAACTGTTCTTTATATGTTTTAGCATCCAGTCCCCTAATTTTCTTTGCTGCTCTTCTCTGCACTCAACATCTTTTTTATATTGTGGCAACAAAAACTGGATGCAGTATTCCATGTGTGGCCTTACCAAGACATTATAAAGTAGTGTTAACACTTTATCTGTTAGATGATATGTTTGTCTCATAATAAAAATATACAACCAGAAACCAACAGTTGGAAAAAAATAAACAGTATAAATGCATTCATTTTGTTTTCTTTAAATAAACTGGCCCAATTCATTCATTTAATCATCAGTTGAGTGTAGATCAAATTACAAATACAAGAACTAAATTGACACAAAACTGATGGCAGCTTTGTATCCAAGGGGAAAGAATTCCATCATCAGGATACCAATGGTTTGAAGGGTATGCATAAACCTAATATCCTTTGGAGAAACACTACATGATGCAGATGTATCTAACTGTGCTGAGAATTTCCGTATAATCACTAACATCTAGAATTCTGTCTGGAAGCATATTGGCAGGCAGGTCATTTCCTTTACAAACAGAAAGAAATATGATTTATATCTGGTGTTCTCTAATGGGTGTGGAAGGACAAAAGCTGAAGCTCAAATACTTTGGTCACCAAATGAGAAAAGAGGACTCATTGGAAAAGACACTGATGTTGACAAAGATGTAAGGCAAAAGTAGAAGGGGATGGCAGAGGATGAGATAGTTAGATAGTGGCATTGACTCAATGAACATGAATTTGGACAAACTCTGGGAGACAGGGGATGACCTGACCTTAGCAGCTGAACAACAACAATGGGTTCTCCTCAAATGTCTCCTACTTCCAAGAATAATGGAGTCATAGACTAGATCATTGTACCCTTTCCTAGATAGTGGGGGGGAAATTGATTTGGAGCAACCAGTCAATTCTAATATTGCCAAAGTTATATAACTGTTGTTTCCTGAATAAAACAAAAAAGAAGCCTGAAGATGAATGGAGAACACTAACCGTGGTGTGTGTTAGGGATGTAACCCTAGGCTTGGCTTGGAAATGTATATAAGCTATGATTACTTTACTGTTACTTTAAATATTAGAGAGATGTAATTGGCTTGTTACCTCAAGCAGCTATAAGAGGGAGCCAGAATGGCTGTTAGTTCTCTCTCTGTGTGTTTGTTAGACGCTGATCAGATACTGTATTGTGAGTTACTGCGTCTTGCTACTGTTAGCTGCTTTGTGGGTTAAACTGAGAATATTGATAACTGACTGACTGAACCGTGTATGACTTAGACTGTAAACTGAACTCTGCATACCTCTATATTTCTACATAGTAAACTACTATATTTTTATACTATTCAGTGTCTCTGTATACTGGTTTGTGCATGTTATTCCATATCACTCTCATTACGTTTCTCTGCATACTCGCTCTTCTAACAGGGAGCTTAATTACTTAATGCTGGTTATGGGCCCAGTGTACCCTGTGTACCCAGGGTGTTCCAGACGTAGTTAAAAGAGAGTTGGTGTTGATACACAATACCGTATACAGATAGCTGTTTAGTTTATAAGTGTTTACTATTATGGAGAAGATGGCACATGCACCATTAGTAAATTTATCACTGATAACCCGGTTGGATGGAACAAACTATGTTTCCTGGTCAATTAAGTGCAGCTTACTCCTGCATACTGAAGGATTGTGGGATGTTGTACAGAATCCACGGACGTGACTTCTTGGAATCCAGATGACGAGGATGATGCCAAGAAAATAGCAGAGTTTCAAAGATGCAACGAATGAGCATTGTGTATAATTGGTCTAACATTGACTGACCAACAGTTAGTTCATATTCGTGGGGAGAATTCTGCAGCAAGATGTTGGGAGAATTTGAAGAAGATATATGTACATGACACTGCAGGTGCACATATACATCTTACCCGCAAACTGTTTAGGGCACGTCTTCTGAAGGGAGGAGATATGTTAGCTCATTTAAACTTTATAAAAGGAGACTTCCGGTGGTGACGTGGAGGCGAGTGGGGGGAAGAAAGCAGGGCTCTGCTCTTCGAACCCCGATATACACGCCTGGAGGATCCCCCAGGGGGATACGCTGAGCTTGTAGGGTGAAGCGGAGAAGTAGGGATACCCCAGAACGAACGAGGCGGAAGGCGATCGCCCGTTACGACTGGGGATACCCTTTTTAACCCAGCCGCTTGCTGCACTGAATGGTGGACCTGAAGCCTCGGCAAACCACCAAATAGAAGAAGGAAGGAAGAAAATTGAATCAACTTTTGCTACATTGTTGCAACGCCTGATACAAGTGAAAACAGCGGAGAGCTACAGGCTGGGAAAAGACGTACCTAAACTATAGAGGAGAACGGGCAAACAGGGAGACTCCAGAGATCTGGCGTGAAAACCCCATCAAAAAGGCCACTGAAAGAGGTGAGAGCGACACTTTAAAGTTTAAAAGGAGCCCGAACAGAAACGAGGGGAAAGAAATACGATCTGGCTGAGGCTACTGTGGACTCGGGTAGCAGGAGAAAGGAGACAGAAGGAGACTTTGAAAGATCGTGCTAGACCGGGGAACAGCAGCAGACAGCCATTAATTATAGAGCAACAAAGTATCAAGGCGGAAGAGAAAGCTGACGAAATCGCAACATTGTAACAACTTAGAAGAGCCAGAGTATCTGAGCAAAGTTGAAAGAAAGGACTTGAAAAGAACTTAAAAGAATTTAAAGAAGCTCTAAACTTAAAGAAACACAGAGGAAAAAGTGGTGAATGAACTGTCTATATTAACTTTATACAATTGTTATAATCTTTATAATCAAATATTTAAATTAATCAATATTTAAGACAAATAGCGTTATTTATATATATATTTATTGCTACATTGCTATAACCATAAATAAGTAAGTGTGAATCCTGGTGGCAATTACTAGCTATATATGCCACAACCATTTAAATAAGTTTAAATTTAACATTATTAAGAAACAATCTAAGCATTTAAGTACTTAAATATAGCACTGTAAATGTTAAAATGAACAAATATTGAGACTCTCCCCAGTCCTCCCTCCCTGCCTATATAACCCCTTCTCCCAACACCTCTAGATATTATTGTATTATTATTATTATTATTATTATTATTATTATTATTATTATTATTATTATTATTATTATTATTATTATTATTATTATTATTATTATTATTATTATACTGTATTACTTAAAATTTATATAGTATACTAAGATTAATGCGGATATACTAAGACAAAAAAAAAAGAAGGTGGGGGGAAAGATTGAATGCCAGTTTGGGACAATATATACAAGATACTTTCAGAACAAGATAAAACTATAAGAGAAATGGCAAATATAACATCAACAGCACTTAGAAGTGGAAAAAAGATGAACATCAACCCTGCAATAAACCCAACAACAAGGGGTTCGCCGGCCCCCCCAACATCCAAAGGGCCAACAGAAGAAATGAATGAAACAGAAAAAACAAATGTGGGGTCGAATACTGAAAATATACAGACAGTGCTGCAAACCATTCAAGAAACTATGCTAAAATTCCAAGAAACAGCAACAAAAAACCATGATGAAATGAAAAAAGATATGAATGAAATGAAAATAGATATGAATGAAATGAAAGCAGAGATGTGTGAAATGAAAAATGAAGTCAAGAAAGATATACAGAAATTGGATGATAAAATGGAAACTATACAACAAGCTCTGGGAAAGAATGAACAATTAATAAAAGAAGTAGAAAAAAGAACAGAACAGACAGAAACAAAAATAAACCAGGTTGAACAACAAATGAAAGCATCAAATAAAAATCTAGAGGAATCGCTTATTCACATGGAGATGGACCGTGCAGCTTTCTACCTCCGCTTTCAGAATGTGACAGAGGTAAAAGGTGAAGACCTAACTACGATAATGTCTGGCTTAATTGCAGAAACTTTAAACACAGATAAGCAAGAGATCATAAATGAACTCGACGACATTTATAGAGTTACCATCAATTATGCAAGGAAACATCGACTACCCAGAGAAGTGCACATCAGGTTCGCGAGGAAAAAAGTAAGAGACATACTATATAAAATAACAAGAGAAGAACCGATGATGTACGAGGGGAAGGAGATACTAATATTAAAACAAATCCCACGAAGAGTGAGGGAACAGAGAAGAGACTACCAATTCTTGGCCACGCAATTAATTAAGAGGGAGATACTATTTAGATGGTTAATACCAGAAGGGATGTTAGTAACATGGCAGGAGAAGAGAATTAAAATTGACAACCTTGAAAAAGCACAGGAATTATACGAGCAATTAATGTATCCAGAAGAGAAACAAAACACAGAAGAGGAAATAGAATATAGAAGAAGGGAAGAAAGACAACAAAAGGCAAGGGAGGGAAGACAGGGAGGACATAGCAGGGAAGAGGAAGAACAACAGAAAGAAGAAGAAGTAAGACCAAAAACAAGAAGTCAAAAAGAAACTAGAGACAAATAAAAATAAGGACAAGTAGAGATCTAGGAAAATGGAGGGAGAAATCCAACTACTATCTGTAAATGTCAATGGTTTAAATTCACTAACAAAAAGAAAACACATCTGGGCAAAATTAATAAAACAAAAAGCAGACATAATATGTCTACAGGAAACACATATCAAACAACAAGACATAAAATACTTAGAATGTCCGAAATTGGGGAAATTATATACAGCATCGGCAGAAGAAAAAAGAAAAGGATTAGCAATTTATGTTAAAGAGAGAATAAAGACAAGCTTAATCTATGCAGATCCAAGGGGAAGAATATTAATTTTAGAGATATGGATAAACCAAAAACCAATATTGCTGGTAGCAATTTATGCCCCAAACGAAGACCAGAAAAATTTCTATAAAAAATTACATGAAAAAATCAGAGAAATTGGAGGGGAAAACATCTGTATAATAGGAGACTATAATGCCATAGTAGATAGCAAAATAGACTATGTAAGTGACAAAAAAACCAAAAACAAAAAGAAGTATTACCAACAACGTGTATGGAGATGATGGAAGAGCTAAATCTAATAGACATCTGGAGAAAAATGGAACCAAATAAAAAACAATTTACCTTTTACTCAAATCCACACCAATCTTGGTCACGGATCGACATGGCATGGATGAATAAGGAAATCGGGGCAGAAGTATATAAAATTGAAATACTACCAAACACCTGGGCAGACCATAACCCCATTAAAATAATCTGGAAAGGGGGGAAAAAACTAGACAAAGATGGACATTAAACCTGCAAATATTAAAAGAAAAAGAATTTATCCAAAAGTGTAAGAGTGAGTTGGGACTATTTCTCAAAGAAAACACAAAAGAACAGACATCAATACAAAACCTATGGGATACTATGAAAGCCTACATACGAGGAATCATTATAGCTTATTCAGCAAAAAGAAATAAAGAAAAATGGCCATAACAGAAAGCATTAGAGAAGGAAATTGAGAACCTAGAAAAAGAACTCCAAAACAAACCACAAAGTGACAAAATTAGAAAAGATTGGATGCTAGCGAAACACAAATTAAACATACTAGTCCAGGAAGAAATAGGAAAACACTTAAAACTAACGAAACAAAATTTTTTTGAACAAGCAAATAAACCAGGAAGGTGGTTATCTTATAGATTGAGAAAAGAAAGAGAAAAAAGACTAATATATCAACTCCAAGAGGAAACGGGTGAATTACAACACACAATGGAAGGGAAAAAAAAGATTGTACATAAATATTTCGAGAAGTTATACAAGGGGGAACAAGTAGATGACAAACAAATACAAGAATATTTGAACAAAGAAGAACCCCCAGTAATACCGGAAGAGATGAAAGAAATGCTAACGAAACAAATAACAAATATTGAACTGAAACAGGCAATTCAAAAACAGAAAAATAATAAAACACCAGGTCCAGATGGAGTCCCAGCAGAATGGTACAAAACGATAAACGATCTGAATGAATCAATAGAACCCCTAATGTTGGAGATGTACAACGAAACATTGACGAAAGCAAAAATACCAAACACATGGAGGGAAGCATACATTACGTTAATATATAAAGAAGGTACAGACCACAACCAAATTCAAAATTACAGGCCAATCTCGTTGCTGAATGTGGACTACAAAATATTTGCAACAATAATAGCGGAGAGACTAAAAAGATAATAATAAATTTAATAAATTTGAATTTATTAGCCGCTCCCTCTCCAAACAGGACTCGGGGCGGCGTACAATAAAACATATAAAACATATGTGCAAACACATAAACATCCAAATACACACATATACAAAGACATAGATGCACGGAGGAGGTAACAAATTACATCACATTTAGACAGTTAAAAGTCACCATTAAAATACCCCATTAGTAATACCACAATTTAAAATTTAAAAGGACTGTCAGGAGGAATAAGAAAAAATTTACGGTTGAGCCAGGCCAGATAATTGAAAGAGGTGGGTCTTCAGCTGTACACGGAAGGAGCGGAGATCGGAAGTAATCCTAATGTCACGGGGGAGGTCATTCCACAGGGCTGGGCTCATCACAGAGAAGGCTCTGCTCCTGGGTGTCGCCCCCCGACACTGTTTAGCGGACGGCACCCGAAGAAGTCCCTCTCTGTGTGAGCGGATTGGTCGTAGGGATGTATGGGGCAGGATGCGATCCTGCATGTAACTAGGTCCTGTGCCATGGAGCGCTTTAAAGATCATAATCAAAACCTTGAAACGCACTCGGTAGACTACAGGAAGCCAGTGCAGCTCGCGCAGGAGAGGTGTTACAGGGGAGTATATAGTCCTCCCCATAATCACCCGTGCGGCCGCGTTCTGGACCAACTGCAGTCTCCGAGTGCATCTCAAGGGAAGCCCCATGTAGAGAGCATTGCAGTAGTCCAGGCGAGACGTCACCAGCGCATGGGTGACTGTGCGTAGGGCATCCCAGTCCAATAAGGGGCGCAATTGGCGCATCAGGCGAACCTGATGGAACGCCCCCCTTGCCACTGCTGTTACATGGTCATCCATGGACAGCCGGGCATCCAGGAGGACGCCCAAATTGCGCACCCATTCCATGGGGGCCAGTTGCTCGCCCCCAATGGCCAGAGATGGAAGCAACTGGTTGAACCGGGAGGCCGGAAGCCACAGCCACTCCGTCTTGGAAGGGTTGAGTTTTAGTCGGTTGCCATCCATCCAGACCCGTACGGCCTCCAAACACCGGGACATCATTTCAACGGCCTCGTTGGGGTGGTTCGGGGTGGAAATGTATAGCTGAGTATCATCAGCATACAGATGATATCCCACCCAAAAACCACGGATGATCTCGCCCAGCGGTTTCATGTATGTGTTGAACAGGAGAGGCGAGAGCACCGACCCCTGTGGCACCCCACATGTGAGGGGGCTCCGGGTCGATCTCTGCTCCCCTGCCAACACACGTTGCGTCCGACCAGAGAGGTAGGAGCCAAACCACCGTAAAACGGTGCCCCTGACTCCCAGCCCCTCTAGCCGGTGCAACAGGATACCATGGTCGATGGTATCGAACGCCGCCGAGAGATCTAATAGGACCAGGATAGAGGAACAACCCCTATCTCTGGCCCTCCAGAGATCATCAACCAACGCAACCAAGGCCGTCTCCGTGCTGTGCCCGGGTCGGAAGCCGGACTGGCGCGGGTCTAGATAATCATTCTCCTCCAGGTGACGTGGAAACTGTTGTGCCACCACACTCTCTACAACCTTCGCTAAAAAGGGAAGGTTGGAGACTGGATGATAATTGACTAGATCCGTTGGGTCCAGGGAAGGCTTATTGAGCAGGGGCCTCACAACCGCCTCTTTCAAGGCGGCCGGTAGAAACCCCTCACCCAACGAAGCGTTCACTAGGCCCAGGAGCCAGTCGCGCGTAACCTCCCAGGATGCCAGTACAAGCCAGGAGGGACACGGGTCCAATAAACATGTGGTAGGACGCAGACGTCCACGCAACCTGTCCAAATCCTCGATGGCAACCGAGTCAAACTCCTCCCAGAACGGTCCCTCAAGACTCACCTCGGGCGTCTCCACTGGACCACTGAAAGGGGCCCATCCCATCCGGATTTGAGCGACTTTGTCCTGTAGATATTTCCCAAACTCCTCTGCTCTGCCCTGTAAAGGGGCTTCCCGCGGTCTCTCAAACAAGAGGGAGCGAGTCACCCGAAACAGGGCGGCAGGGCGGTTATCTGCGGACGCAATAAGAGCGGCACAATGTTGACGTTTGGCCACTCTTAATGCCACAAGGTACGTCCTCAAATAGGCTCGTGCCTGTGCTCGGTCAAATTCGGAACGGGAGGATCTCCAACGACTCTCTAGGCGTCTCTTGTGGTGTTTCATCGCCCTTAGCTCCTCGGTAAACCAAGGAGCCAGGGTGGTTCGTCGCCGCAGGAGAGGCCGCAAAGGCGCCACCCGGTCTAGGGCCCCGGTAGTCGCACTATTCCAGGCGTCTACCAGGTCCTCCACTCGGGGGCGGGTCAGGTCCACAGGAGGTGGCCCAAGCTCCGTCTGGAACCTATCTGGTTCCATCAGGCGCCTGGGGCGGAACCATCTAATACCTTCCGGTTCCGCCTCCCCGCAGCGGGGGGTAGCACCAGGGAAGTCAAGCCGGAGAAGTGAGTGATCTGACCATGACAGGGGAATAATAGTTGAATCCCCTATTCCCAGATCACTCGTCCACTGGCCAGAGACAAAGACAAGGTCCAGCGTGTGGCCTCCCTCGTGAGTAGGGCCCTGAATTAATTGGGTCAGGTCCATGGCTGTCATGGAAGCCATGAACTCCTGAACCCCCTCAGACGCTTCTCCCATTGACGGCAGGTTAAAATCCCCCATCACTAAAAGTTTGGGGGTCTCAACTGCCACCGATGAGATCAGCTCGAGGAGTTCAGGCAGGGCCGCTGATGTATAGCGAGGAGCCAGGTATACTATCAGCAGGCCCAACTGCCTCCCTGGGCCCCATCTCACGACAAGGGACTCACACCCGGATGTCTGCGGCACAGTGAACTCTCTCGGCTCCAAGTCTTCCCGGATAATCACTGCTACCCCACCGCCCCTTCCCTGGGCCCGAGGCTGGTGAAATGCTCGATAGCCTGGCGGGCACATTTCCACGAGGGGTAAGCCTCCCTCGTGGCCCAACCAGATTACTAAATGATTACATACACCCAGATCAAAATGGATTTCTCCCAACAAGACAAATTAGAAATAATACCAGAATAATTGCTAATACCTTGGAGTACTATGTGGTGCATACAGAGAAACAAGTGGCACTTGTATTCCTGGATGCACAGAAGGCATTCGATAATTTAAATTGGCAATACATGAAACAACAAATTAAAAATATGAATCTAGGAAATAAATTTGAAAAATTAATAGAAACAATATACTCCACCCAAAAGGCAAGCATACTATTGAATGGGGAGAATACAGAGTCTTTTGAAATAATGAAAGGAGTGAGACAAGGCTGCCCACTATCACCTCTGCTTTTTATTCTGACGCTAGAAAGCCTTCTGATACGAATTAGAAAAAAACAGGAAATAAGAGGAACCAAAACTAAAAAGGAAGAATACAAAATACAGGCCTTTGCAGATGACTTAGTATTTATCATAGAAGATCCATTAGAAACAGGGAACAGGTTAATGCAAGAACTAGAAAAATATGGAGATGTGGCAGGACTAAAAATTAATAGAGAAAAGACTAAAATAATAACCAAAAATCTGAAGGAAAAACAGAACAAAGAATTAGAAAAAACAATAGGACTCCAGGTAGTAAAGAAAGTCAAATATTTAGGAAT
The DNA here is from genome assembly GCF_964273705.1 of Natrix helvetica. NCBI lineage: Eukaryota > Metazoa > Chordata > Lepidosauria > Squamata > Natricidae > Natrix > Natrix helvetica. Next base: position 95,984,782 of record NC_138549.1, on the reverse strand, counting down.
ATGGCTAACTGCAAAGTGCTCAACCATAAAAGAAAATAATTACACAAAATTAGTGCAACAAATAAAAAAAGACCCAGAATTATGGGGGAAACTACAACTATCGCTATTAGGGAAAATAGCAACTATAAAAATGAACATACTACCAAGAGTCCTATATCTATTTCAAATGATCCCCATAAAACTAGAGAAAACTTTTTTTTACTGAATTGAATAAAATAATACTAAAATTTATCTGGCAAGGGAAAAAAGCTAGGATAAAACTGAAAGCATTACAGGACGATAGAAGCAGAGGTGGTATGGGACTACCTGACTGGGAACTCTACTACAATGCAGCAGCACTAATTTGGATTAAAGAATGGATAAATCTAAAAAACAAAAGAATATTAGCAATAGAAGGCCACGACCTACAAACAGGATGGCACTTTTTCTTATGGGAAGAGAGTAAAAAGAAGCAAAAATATTTCCATAGACATTACATTAGAGAAGCATTAATTCAAGTCTGGAATAAAATTAAAGCAAAACACTATATGAAAATACCGGCATGGCTTTCCACCATGGAAGCCATGATACACCCCAACACGCTAGATTTATCAAAAATGGTTAGATATAGTGAAATATTAGATAACCAGGGGAATTTGAAAACGAACCAAGAACTAAAAGAGAATAATATCAATATAGATTGGTGGCCATACCTCCAATTACAATCAAGATATAAAAAAGATATAAAAGAATATGGAATATATACGGAATTGCAACAAATAGACAAAATCTTAACTGGCCCAGAAAACAAATTTATAACGAAAATGTATAAATATTTGTTAGAAATAAACTTAGAAGAAGAAATAGTTAAAGGATGTATGATAGCATGGGCCAAAAATTTTGGTTATAACATAGATCTAGCGGATTGGGAAAAAATTTGGAATATAAATTATAAATTAACGAGATCAGCGACACTGAAAGATAATATATATAAAATGTTTTATCGTTGGCACCTACCACCAACAAGATTAGCAAAAATGTACCCAACACTGAAATCGATATGCTGGAAATGTAAAAAAGAAGAAGGGACCTACTATCACATGTGGTGGACATGCCCGGAATCGCAAAAATACTGGAAAAGAATCTGGAAGTGGGCACAAGAAATTACGGGGGAACAAGTAAAGTATAAACCCGAAACCCTTTTATTAGGAATAATTAAAGGGAACTATACAAAAAAAATTAAATATTTACTAACACATATATTAACTATAGCTAGAATTGCCTTCGCCCAATGCTGGAAGCAAAACAATACACCGCCAGACGAATTAGTGATAAAAAAACTTTGGAGTGCGCAGAGATGGACAAACTAACTCAAAAATTACAGGACAAAGAAGAATCGGAATACTACGAAATTTGGAATAAGTGGTATGAATGGTTGGATAATAAGAAAAACATTTAAGCCGAAAACAATATACATAAATAAACATAGAACTGTATATAAAAATAGGTAAATATGTTAAATATCATAAAAATGTATAGATAAAATGACATAAGGATTGTAATATATGGTAAAGGGAGGAAAACATACATAGATACGACAATGTAACATTGTACAAACTGTTGATATAAAGAGTGTAATATGTGATAAAAAGACAAAAACAATAAAAAATTATTCATTAAAAAAAAAACTTTATAAAAGGAGTTTTCCAAGAGCTACATGAAAAAGAACTTATTTTCTCAGAGTTACATCAAGTTTACATCGTTCTGTCATCACTGGATGAGAGTTATGATGATTTTGTATCGTCCCTCGAGGTCCTAACCCGAAATGAACTAACATTGATTGATATAACTGCACACCTGTTGGAAGAGTCCAGAAGAAGGTTGGAAAGAGAGCAACTGAGATAGAAACCACCTCAACATGAAGAGTCACCTTCAACTCCCTATACTGTTAGAAAATGTTTTTCTTGTGGGGCAAAGGGGCATATAGCTAGATTCTGTAAAAATGGTAAACAACAGAATACTAGGAAGGCTAAGAAAAATGCTAGTGTCAATTTAAGTATGTCTACTTTGACTATCTCTAGAAATGCACCAATAAGCCATGATTCATGGGTTGTTGATAGTGGAGCTTCACAGTGCATTACTAGAAATAAGAATTGTTTTATTAAAATGTCTGCCAGCAAGCAACATGCATCATTGGCAAATGGATGGAAGGTGAAAGCATCTGGTGAAAGTATGGCAAGGTGTTCATTTGTGAATGAGCATTTATCCATGTTGTATATACTTAAATTGAAATTTAATTTATTATCAGTAAGAGCTCTAGTTAAGATTGGCTATGTATGGGAGATAAATGTCTCATAGAGAAAGCAGGTAAAATGGTTACTGCTAATTTAAAGAATGGTTTGTATGTAATGTATGATGAAAGTGTAGTTAATTATGTGTATACAAATGCTAAACAACATGATGACTGCATACATCTGCTACATAGGCGTATGGGGCATATTAATTTCAAAATGCTGCAACAAATTGTAAAATTGTCAGAGGGAGTGAAATTAAAACCTTGCTGTAAGTATTTAAATTGTAATGTATGTAGTAAGGAAAAGAGCAGGGTTACACCAGCAAACAGATATAATGGGTTTAAAACAAAGGAACTTTTAGAAGTTGTTTTTGCAAATCTAATTGGACCTATAAAACCCAGTTTGGGAGGTGCCTGTTATGTTTTGAGTATCATGGATCATTACTCAAGATATGGTTTCTGCTACTTAATGAAGGACAAGACAGAAACATTTCAACAATTTTTTAATTGGCTGAGATTTGCGGAAAGAAAGATAAAAGCCAAGGTTATTACTGTAGTTACTGATAATGGGACAGAGTTTACAAATTATAAGTTCCAAACTATATTAAAAACAGCTGGTATTGAGCATAAACGTTCTGCTCCTTATAGACCTCAACACAATTCATTTGTGAAAAGGAGGGGGCAAACGTTACAAGCTATGACTAGAACCATCTTAGCCGATTCAGGATTGCCTGAAACATTATGGGGTGAAGCCATGATGTGTGCTAATCATTTATTGAACAATGTTGTAAATGCTTCTACTGGAGAGGTACCATTTACCCGTTGGCATGGTAGAAAACCTGATTTGAGCTACTTGCACATGTTTGGAGTTCCTGCATGGGTGCATATTCCTGCACAGATTAGGTTAAAGGGACAAACTCGTGCAAGGCAGTTAATATTTGTAGGTTATGACTCAAATCATAGATCTTATAGGTTCTGGGAACGTGGGACAATTAAGATCTATCACAGTGCAAATGCAAAGTTTTTAGAGCATGTTGGGATAAACTGGAAATAAGCAATGATGAGGTAGTAATTGAAACCAGAGTAGACCAAAAGAATGTATCAGGAATACCAGAAAAGTGTGAAGAAGGGAAGGAGTCTACTCAGGAGGAGGAAGTGAAAAATCAGGATGAAGTGATAAAGCAGGAGGACATTCAAGATAGTCCACCTATAAGCTCTGAGTTACCCAGAAGGTCAACCCATGTAACGCGGCCACCTGATAGGCATCTGTTACATGTAAGGTGGATTAGGTACCTGCTGCATACCACAAACTGACTGTGTATCCAACTGAGGATAGAAAGGCAGGGCAAGCTGAAATGAGTGAGTGTAAGTCATTGCAGGATTTGGAAGTGCTTGACAAGACTGATTTACCTTCAAGTAAACATGCAAGGGGCCGCAAATAGAAATATAAGAGTAAAATTGGGGTGGATAGGAAATATGTAGACCTTTATGAAATTTAAACCCCGATGAGTTAGATGATGTTGATATAATAGGTTCTATGTTTGATAAGGGATGCATTATGCAATGTATCTTGAACCTACATTATGTACTGTATTGTGTGTTAAAGAAATACAGAAATCATTACTGTGATGTTTATGGATTAAGAATGTAAAGTTGTGTGTAAATACATTGACAACCCAAGAGGGGAGAGTGTTAGGGATGTAACCCTAGGCTTGGCTTGGCAATGTATATACTGTATATACTTGAGTATAAGCCGACTCGAATATAAGCCGAGACCCCTAATTTTACCCAAAAAAACTGGAAAAAGTTATTGACTCGAGTATAAGCCGAGGCTGGGAAATGCAGCAGCTCACGGTAAATTTCAAAAATAAAAATACAGGTAGATAACAATAAAATTGCTAAAAGTGTGTGTGTGTGTGAGTGAGACAGACAGACAGAGGAACAGAGAGAGGGAGAGAGAGAGGGAATCAGAGAGAGACTGACAGAGACGAATCAGAGACGTACTTTTAACTACCTGGCAGCGGCATTTTGCCTTGGGGGGCTCCTCAGAACATCCCAAGACTTCGGAGGGAAGTTTACAGCCCTCCCTCAGAACGCTTCGGAGGGAAGCTTCTGCAAAGGCGAGTGACAACAAGTCTCCCAGGCTTTAATTTGCCGAGCTGTGCGCACGCGCCTGTTTTCCACGGCGTGGAGCAGCGGCGAGATTCTGTGCGGCGAGCGATGATTCCAGGGGCCATCCGGGAAGATGAGGAATGCGAGGGGGGACCCTGCGCCCCCCCACTGATGGCCCCCGGAATCATCGCTCGCCGCCCAGAATCTCGCCGCTGCTCCACGCCGTGGAAAAGAGGCGCGCGCGTACAGCTCGGCAAATTACAGCCTGGGAGACTTGTCACTCGCCGGGGTTATGCAGAAGCTTCCCTCCGAAGCCTGAGAGGAGGGAGGGAAGCAAGCGCCCGGCACACAGAAGAGCCGCATTAAAATGTTTAAAGAGCCACATTTTTTTTTTTGTTCACTGGAGTATAAGCCGAAGTGGATTTTTCAGCCCAAAAAGTGGGCTGAAAAATTCGGCTTATACTCAAGTATATACGGTAAACTATGATTACTTTACTGTTACTTTAAATATTAGAGAGATGTAATTGGCTTGTTACCTCAAGCAGCTATAAGAGGGAGCCAGAATGGCTGTTAGTTCTCTCTCTGTGTGTTTGTTAGACGCTGATCGGATACTGTATCGTGAGTTACTGAGTCTTGCTACTGTTAGCTGCTTTGTGGGTTAACTGACTGACTGAACCGTGTATGACTTGGACTGTTAACCGGACTCTGAATACCTCTATATTTCTACATAGTAAACTACTATATTTTTATACTATTCAGTGTCTCTGTATGTTGGTTTGTGTGTGTTATTCCATATCACTCTCATTACGCTTCTCTGCATACTCGCTCTTCTAACGGGGAGCTTAATTACTTAACAGTGTACCATGGTGGCGCAGTGGTTAGAATGCAGTATTGGAGGGCTAACTCATTGCTCACTCCAGGAGTTCAATCCTGATTGGCTCACGGTTGATTCAGCCTTCCATCCTTCTGAGGTTGGTAAAATGAGGACCCAGATTGTTGAGGGCAATATGCTAAATTGGTAAAACCACATTGTGAAGCGGTATATAAGTCTAAGTACTATTGCTATTGCTAACCTGATGTTGAGGCCATTAGACATGGGTGCCTTTATCAATGAGAACTGAGGTACCTGTATTTCATCATCCATCAATAGCATTTTTTTTCATGAAGCCTTAATCTCAATCTCCCAAATTGATACTAATAATTTTGCAAGAGCTGCCAAAAATTACTCATTGTTCTGTTAATCATTGCTAATAGGAACAGAGGATGTTTTGAGATGCCCCATGAAAATCATACTAATTAGAAATGTTTGAATTTGTACAAATCCTTGGAGATTAATTTATTCATCATAATCAGTTAATCACTTTTTTCCTCTACATAATTAGACATTGCCTGTTGAAAAGGAGAAATCTTTTTGTTCTCCTTCATAGAAGTAAAGTACTTCAAGCTGGCAGTCAAGAGATGGAAGGCGGAAATTTGAGGCTTATTATTACTACATGTTCAAGGTCTGTACTGGGTGCTTAGAGCAGGTGCCATCACTGTCTACTTTCCAGCTTGAATGTGTATTATTATTATTATTATTATTATTATTATTATTATTATTATTATTATTATTATTATTATTATTATTATTATTATTATTATTATTATTATACGATTGTATCACAGCGGCCAGTTGATTCGCCGGATTTGGCATTGATTACTAGTCGGGCCCACCCAGGGGCCTAGGACGTCGTAACGTATTTTCGTAATATACGTGCAGATCCAAGCAGTGCAGCTTTTTGCATTTGACTGATGGTGATTTTGTCAAGTTTTAACTGTTTTAAATGTAATTCCAGTGCTTTTGGAATAGCACCCAGTGTGCCGATTACCACTGGAATTACCACTGCTGGTTTGTGCCATAATCGTTGGATTTCAATTTTTAAGTCCTGGTATTTCGCGACTTTTTCATGTTCCTTCTCCTCAACTCTGCTATCACCTGGTATTGCGATGTCTATGATTGTAACCTTCTTTTTCTCAACCAGTGTGATGTCTGGTGTGTTATGCGCTAGTACTTTGTCTGTTTGTATACGAAAATCCCACAGGATCTTGACCATCTGATTTTCGGTGACTTTTTCAGGCTTATGTTCCCACCAGTTTGTTGTTGTTTTAATATTATAATTTTTGCACAAATTCCAGTGGATCATTTCTGCTACTGAATTGTGCCGCAATTTATAATCAGTCTGCGCGATTTTTTTACAGCAGCTGAGTATGTGGTCAACAGTTTCATCAACTTCTTTGCAGAGTCTGCATTTGGCATCATCAGAGGATTTTTCGATTTTGGCCTTAATGGCATTTGTTCGGATAGCTTGTTCTTGCGCAGCCAGGATTAGTGACTCTGTTTCTTTCTTTAATGTACCTGTTGTTAACCATAACCAAGTTTTTTCACTGTCCACTTTAAATTTTATTTTTTCCAGAAATTGACCATGTAAGGCTTTGTTCTGCCAACTCTCCATTCTTGATTTTATCACATCTTTTCTGTATTCTTGTTTCGTCTGTTGGGCCTTCAGTAGATTTTTGTTCTTTACTTCGATTAATAGATGTTCTTGACTTTCTTTTAAATAATCAGCTAGTGCATGTTTTTCTTCTTCAACTATTTGCTTCACTTGTAATAATCCTCTGCCACCTGATTTTCGGGGCAGGTATAGTCTATCAGTGTCACCACGTGGATGTAAACTGTAGTGCATTGTCATTAGTTTCCTTATTTTTCGGTCCAAAATGTCCAAATCAGCTTGTGTCCAGTTAACTATACCAGCTGTGTATCTTATAACTGGTATTGCCCAGGTATTTATGGCCTTGATTGTATTTCCACCATTTAATTTAGATTTCAAAATTTTCCTAACTCTGTTGGTGTACTCTCTCCTGACAATATTTTTTACTTGTCCATGTTTGATGTTATCCAACTGCAAAATGCCTAAGTATTTGTAGGCTTCATTTTCGTTGCATTTAATTAGTTGGCCATTGGGCATTTCAATTCCCTCACATGTAGTGATTTTGCCCCTTTTTATGGATACAGTGGCACATTTTTCCATGCCAAACTGCATTGAAATATCGGTGCTGAATACTCGGACAGTGTTTGTCAGTGATTGGATTTCTATTTCTGACTTTCCATAGAGTTTCAAATCATCCATATATAATAAATGTGAAATTTTTTCAGCTTCTTTGGCTGTTTGGTAGCCTAATTTCATTTTTTTTAAGATTACTGATAGTGGGATCATCGCAATGATGAAGAGAAGAGGTGAAAGTGAATCACCCTGGAAAATTCCTCGCTTGATATTAACCATTCCATAGTTCTCATTCCCTACTGCCAACTCAGTTCTCCATTGTTTCATCGCCTTTTCAGTGAAGGATGTAATATTTTTACTAATGCCAGTTGTTTCTAAGCATTTTATGATCCAACTATGTGGCAATGAGTCAAATGCTTTTTTATAATCAATCCAGACCATATTCAAGTTCGTTTTTCTTTTCTTACAATTTTCTAATATCATTTTATCAATTAGGAGCTGATCTTTTGTGCCCCTACTCCTTCTTTTGTTGCCTTTTTGCTCTACTGGCAAGATGTTGTTTGTTTCCAAATAATCCATAATGTTATCTGCAATAATGCCTGTGAGTAATTTAAAGGTTGTTGGCAAGCATGTTATTGGTCTGTAGTTTTCAGGTATTGTTCCTTTAGTTGCATCTTTCTGAATCAAGTATGTTTTTCCAGTTGTCAACCATTCATCAATTTGACCATTTTGTAAAATTTCATTCAGTTGCCTGGCCAACACTGCATGTAAACTGGTCAGATATTTGAGCCAGAAACCATGTAATTGATCATTTCCAGGTGATGTCCAATTCTTTACTTTTTTTACTCGATTTTTGACCATCTCAGTTGTTATTTCTAATACTTGCATTTGTTTGTTACCAATGCTTTCCTCAAAGTCATGTATCCACTTTGCTTCCTTATTGTAGTCCTTTGCATTTCCCCACAATTCTTTCCAGAATTCAGCTGTGGCCTGCTTTTCTGGTTTTTGACTTTTGGTGCCACCATTCACATTAAGACTTTGATAAAAACGCCGTTGGTCTGATCGAAATTGTTGATTTTGTTTATACTGGATGATTCGTGCCTCATATCTTTCAATTTTTCTAGCTGTTGCTGTTATCTGCTGTTTTACAATCTCTACAGCTTCATTGATGTTTCTTGTATCCAATCTATATCTTCTGATTAGCTGATCTATGATTTTTCTGTTTTTAAGCCGTTGCTCATGCATGTTCTTTAAGTTGCTAGCATCTGCCCTTAATTTTTTGACTTTTTGTTCTAATCGGATTTTCCACTTTGGCTTTGATGCTTTTTCAATTGTGTGATTAGGTACTTTGATTTTAATGCCTAGTTCATTAGTGACTATTACAGCTGCACTGTACATTAACTGATTTGTTTCCAAGATGGATCCCGATTCAATTGTTGAAAGCACTGCATTAACCATTTTCATGATAGGACCCAAAATTTTCTTAGGGACAGTTTTTAATGATGGTAAACATTGCCTTTCCTCCCTAGCCAGAAAATGCTCCATGATCTTGTCCTTCAGTTCATTTTGTTTTTGAGTTGGTTCATCAGTTGGTTCAATGGTAAGTAGTTCTGGTGGTATTTTTTTTTATTTCCTCTCCGGCAGCTTCCTCTGAGAGTTCTCCTATGATTTCTTTAGTTGTGTCATGAGTATCACTTATTTCCTCTTGTGATTTTTTTTTTTTTTTTTGCAATTTGCCTGAATTTCCTCAAGTTCAACTTCGCTAAACACTTTATTTCGTATAATAAATCGCCTTTGATCTGCTAGTCGTTGTCCACTAACATTTGAATCTGGATATTGTTGTTTCCATAAATCATACATTCGCTTTAAATAGCCTCTTTTTTTTGGCTCTGAGTTGTAATAACAGGCCATTATGGCACGATTTTCATCTGCACTATATTTCTGTCATTTTGTTGGCTGGTCCACTTGTAGCCCACTTGTCGACGGATGCCCAGGGACCTCAACATCCGCCGCGGCCCTTGTTAACCCGCGCGACGACCGATGCGGTATAGAATTTTTATTTGTTTCTTTCACCATGTTGTATGGGTTGGTGAGTTTTTTTATGGGGCCAGGTTGCCAACCTGACCCCAACCCTCCTCCTTTCTCATCCGGGCTTGGGACCGGCAATGGCGGAGTTGTTGTTGTTGTTGTTGTTGTTGTTGTTGTTGTTGTTATTATTATTATTATTATTATTATTATTATTATTATTATTATTATTATTATTATTTCTTCTTCCTCCTCCTCCTCCTCCTCTTTTTCTTTTTCTTTTTCTTCTTCTGCTTCTTCTGCTTCTGCTTGGATCTATATCATATATGACTTACGTTCATGCAAAATAAAATTGCATGTACATTAATTTTATTAAATTGTATTGGAGGCATCAGTTATCTAATTTTAGTTGTTTGGATTGGAAATATGGATTGGAAAATTCTTTTTATTTATATGCATATCAAATTTCACAGCGGTGTCCAATTATTTTTCTGTAAGCAATTTTAGTAGAACATTTTATTTTCCAAATTACACACAAACAATTTTAATTTATTTAAATAGTAAATGGCATACCTCATCATCTTGACTTTTATAAATAGTCAGATTTTAAGTATGAAGACTAAAAAATGAAGTAAGGGTAAGGAATGAGTTAGGAAATTTATGGAACCATTATAATTATATTAGATAATTTATCAAGACATTTCCTATTCATTAAAGCAGTTAAAAAATGTCAGAAAGTTAGAGTAAATACCTGTATTTCTTCTGAAATTCCTAGAGATGAGTTACATTAATCATTGTGTGACTGTTCCAAAATACAAATATATTATGAGGTAAATACTGGTAGTCCTCAGCTAATGACTGTAAATAGGAGTGGGTATTCCACCACTAAACAATGCAGTCTTAAAGTGAGAAAAAGCATGACTGCACCAACTTATAACAGCAATTCTGGCAGTTCCAATTGTGGTTTTTAAGTGAATCACTCATGGTGATTAAGCACAATGCCACATAACTGGAACTTGTGACTTTTTGCTAGATGTTTCATTGACTTTACTTATCAGAAGCTGGCAGTGAATGTTGCAAATGGAGATCAGGTGACCATGGACACTCTGATGGATGGAACTTCAAATACTGGCCATGTTTCCTCACTTAGTAACATCAAAATTTTGAACAGTCACTAGATAGTGCTTATATACTATAGAGATGCAGAGCTGGGCAAGTGGGATAGATATTGTCTTTGGAGAATCTCAATCATCCAGGTCATGGTTGCCCCAAAGGTGGCTTTTCTCTCTCTCTCTTTCTCTCTCAAAAGGCAATTGGTTTTTCTTGATATTTCTCCTTTGGAAACTTCTCATCCAAGAAGCTCCTTCAGTTCAGATAGATATCTGATCAATGGTCTGGCAGGAGAAAATACAAAAGTGATACACTCCGCAAGAAAATGTCTCCATATCAGTATAAATTCAAGACACCCAAGATTTCCTATATAGCAGATGTGTCAAATTCAAGGCCCATGAGCCACATCTGTTCCACAGGGTACTTAGACCTGGCCCAGGGGGCTGCCTTGGAAACAGCAAAGGACTGGCCCACAGTGCCTCTGCCAGCGAAAATGGAATTCCTGGGGTCCATTTTTGGCCACAACAGCTCCATTTTCACTGGCAAAGGGCTGCAAGAGGCTGACAAAGCCAAAATTGGGGACCGGGATGAGCTGCATGCACCCCCCCCCAAGCTCCATTTTCACTGGCAGAAAGCTAACAAAACAAACTAAAACAAAACTAAAAACAAAACATTTGAGCATGCAAGAAGGGACAGGAAAGGACAAAGGGAAAGATGAAAGACAAAGAAAAATAAGGAAAAATGGGAAGCAAGCAAGGAAGGAAAAGTAAGGAAAGGAAAAAGAAAGGAGAATGAAGAGGGAAGGAAAAAGAAGGAAGGCAGGAAGGAGATTATAATGAGAGTGAGGGAGGGTCTGAGGGAAGTCCTGCCTTAGCAGTTGGTCACTACAGGTGCAACTGGCATGAGTGATGTTGAGCTGGCCATGCCCATCCTGGCTACCCCCACCCCCTGGCCCTCTGAGGTCAAACACAACCTTGATGTGGCCCTCAATGAAATTGAGTTTGACACCCCTGCTGTAGAGAAAGTGATGGAAGCACATAGGGTCCATGGACATATGAGCTGTTCCTACATGGATGCACATGTTGATATAGGAGAATATTTGGCAAGAGGATGGCGGAGCAAAATAACCTGAATCAAAGGAAAGCCCAGCAGAATTTCTGAAATGATGAGATATATGTAGTGATCTCATATACTACAAAGCTAAGAAGCAGATTTAGGCCAATTTAAAATCAATGTCTCAAATAGACTTTTAGAAAAAAACTACTTGCATTGTCAGAACCTAAGGGGCAAAGTCTCTCCAAAGAAAATCCTTCATAGTGAATCTTGCAAATAACATTTTTTTAATCAAATTGACTTAAAGTAGTCTTTGAGAAGCAATGGACCCAGATCTAGTGGAAGGCAGGATGGAGAAGAACGGAAGATAATTTTAACTTAAAAAGATGACATTGATCTCTAGTATCAGTGGAGACTGAGCCCATTTCTAAGTTAAATTTAGTATTTTAAATCCATGTTGGAACTGCAATAATGTATCTGACAGATTGAATGGTTTCAAGGATGTCAAGGTTTCCATAAATATAGGCTTAGATGCTATGGAAATGCTGGAAGATGCCTTTGGTCATAAAGATGAAAGATGAAACAGACTTCTTTGAAGTGAAGGGGGAAAAAGTCTCAGGACAGCTGAAATGCTACAGTTAGCAATAGAAAATATCCTCTCCAAAATAAGGAGGCCTGAATTAACATTCAAGATACTGATATGTGTGAACCTGCTCAATTATATATTTCCAGAAATTTGCTAAATATGAAGTTATTTTGTGCAAATAACAAGGCTCATTTTCTATTTATTATTATTATTTTATTATTTTATTCTGGGCAGGCAAGAAGAAGAAGCTAAAATTCTCATACTCCTTCTAAATCGCACCTGAGAGATAGTCATAATCATAAGATTGTCTGCACATAAACAAAAGTAGTCTTTGCTAAAAATAAGGGAGAGATGAGATGACCCAGAGAGACAGGACCCGATTTATTGAGTTGATACAGAGATTTAAAAAGAAGATGCTCTAGAATACAATGCTCCCTTACCTCTCTATGGATAGCCACAACTCCAGGGAGATATCCCTAAGGGAAACATTTGACTTTCAAAGTGACATTGCAATAGAAGGACTGAAAGAGAAGAAAAACCCTTATAGATGTCGAGGATACTCTGGTTTTCCGACTGCTTCTCCCTTGGAATTAAATAAAAAATAAATTTAAAATCAATAAAAGCTACAAAAAGACAGTTTCTATGCTGGGAAGAATCAGACAGTAGTCAAGAGCTCATTGGTCCTCCTTGAAGCCTGCCAGCATCCTCATAGAGGATGTTTTATTTTAAAGTAGTTCAATAGTTTTGAATACAGTTATTATTTATTTATTTTATTTTATTAAATTTATAAACCGCTCCCTCTCTCCGAAGGGACTCGGGGTGGTGTACAATCAAAAGTTAAAAACACCATAAACATATACATATACATAGACATTTACATAGACATTTACATAGACATTTACATAGACATTTACATAGACATTTACATAGAGGAGGCATCAAAACCCATAAAACCAATTACATAAAATCTGTACAATGCTGATAAAAATACAAAACAACATTAAAATCTACCCCAGAATTTAAAATAACTGCCAGGAGGATTAAAGGATAAAATTATAATTGGGCCAGGCCGGCTAATTGGAACAGGTGGGTCTTGAGTTTCTTGCGGAAGGAGCGGAGATCAGTGGTGGTTCTAATATCGGCGGGGAGGTCATTCCAGAGGGTTGGGCCCATCACAGAGAAGGCCCTACTCCTGGGCGCTGCCCGCTGGCATTGCTTAGTGGACGGCACCCGGAGGAGTCCCTCTCTGTGAGAGCGAATTGGTCGCAGGGATGTATGAGGTAGGATGCGATCCCGCAGGTAACTAGGTCCTGTGCCATGGAGCGCTTTGAAGATGGTAATCAACACCTTGAAACGCACTCGAAAAACCACAGGTAGCCAGTGCAGCTTGCGCAGGAGAGTTGTTACATGGGAGTACCTAGTACTCCCCATGATTGCCCGTGCGGCCGCGTTCTGGACTAGCTGTAGTCTTCGGGTGCATCTCAAGGGGAGCCCCATGTAGAGAGCGTTGCAGTAGTCCAGACGGGACGTCACCAGCGCATGAGTGATTGTGCGAAGGGCGTCCCGGTCCAATAGGGAACGCAATTGGCGCACCAGGCGAACCTGATGGAACGCCCCCCTCGCCACGGCTGCGACATGGTCGTCCATCGACAGCCGTGCATCTAGGAGGACGCCAAAATTGCGCGCCCGCTCCACGGGGGCCAGTTGCTTGCCCCCAATGGCCAGCGATAGGGTCAACTGGTTGAACCGGGGCGCCAGTAGCCACAGCGACTCCGTCTTGGAGGGGTTGAGCTTGAGTCTGTTGCCTCCCATCCAGACCCGTATGGCTTCCAAGCACCGGGACATCACTTCGACGACCTCGTTGGGGTGGTTTGGGGTGGAGATGTACAGCTGCGTATCATCAGTGTACAGATGGTATCCAACCCCAAAACCACGAATGATCTCACCCAGCGGCTTCATATATGTGTTGAACAGGAGAGGTGAGAGGACCGACCCCTGCAGCACCCCACAAGTGAGCGGCCTCAGGGTCGATCTCTGCTCCTCTGCCAACACGCATTGCGTCCGGCCGGAGAGGAAGGAGCAGAACCACCGCAAAACGGTGCCCCTCACCCCCAACCCCTCCAGCCGGCGCAATAGGATACCATGGTCGATGGTATCAAAAGCCGCTGAGAGGTCTAATAGGACCAGAATGGAGGAACAACCCCCATCCCTGGCCCTCCAGAGATCATCCACCAATGCGACCAAGGCCGTCTCCGTGCTGTGACCAGCCAGAAACCGGACTGGTGCGGGTCTAGATAAGCAATTTCATCCAGGTGACGTGGGAACTGTTGTGCCACCACACTCTCTACAATCTTCGCTAAAAAGGGAAGGTTGGAGATGGGACGGTGGTTAGCTAGCTCAGCTGGGTCCAGAGAAGGCTTCTTGAGCAAGGGCCTTACCACCGCCTCTTTCAAGGCGGCCGGCAAGGACCCCTCACTCAATGAAGAGTTCACTAGCCCCAGGAGCCAGCCTCGTGTGACCTCCCAGGATGCCAGCACAAGCCAGGAGGGACACGGGTCCAATAAACATGTAGTGGCTCGTAGTCGCCCACGCAACCTGTCCATATCATCGGCGGCAACAGAGTCAAACTCCTCCCAGAGTGGTCCCTCAAGGCTCGCCTCCGACGTCCCCCCTAGCTCACTGAAGGGGACCCATTCACTCCGGATTTGGGCGATTTTGTCCTGCAGATATTCACCAAATTCCTCTGCCCTGCCCTGCAAGGGGGCTTCCCGCGGCCTTTGTAACAAGAGGGAGCGGGTCACCCGAAACAGGGCGGCAGGGCGGTTGTCTGTGGACGCAATAAGAGCAGCACAGTGTCGACGCTTGGCCACTCTTAATGCCACAAAGTAGATCTGTAAATAGGCTCTTACCTGTGTTCGTTCAAATTCGGAGCGTGAAGATCTCCATCTGCTCTCTAGGCGTCTCTTGTGGCGTTTCATCACCCTTACCTCCTCGGTAAACCAAGGGGCCAGGGTGGTTCGTTGCCGCAGGAGGGGCCGCAAAGGCGCAACCCGGTCTAAGGCCGGCAGCCGCACTATTCCATGCGGCCACCAGGTCCTCCATCCGGGTGCGGGTCAGGGCTACAGGAAGTGGCCCAAGCTCCGTCTGGAACCTATCTTGTTCCATCAGGCACCTGGGGCGGAACCATCTAGGACGTTCTGGTTCCGCCTCCCCGCGGTGGGGGGTAGCGCCAGGGAAGTCAAGCCGGAGAGACGAGTGATCTGACCATGACAGGGGCGTAATAACTAAGTCCCCTATTCCCAGATCCCTCGTCCACTGGCCAGAGACAAAAACAAGGTCCAGCGTGTGGCCTCCCTCATGTGTGGGGCCCTGAATTAATTGGGTCAGGTCCATGGCTGTCATGGAAGCCATGAACTCCCGAGCCACCCCGGATGCTTCACCCATCGACGGCAGGTTGAACTCCCCCATAACCAAAAGTTTGGGGGTCTCAACCGCTATCTCTGCGATCAGCTCGAGGAGCTTAGGCAGGGCCGCTGATGCATAGCGAGGAGCCAAGTATACAATCAGCAAGCCCAACTGTCTCCCTGAGCCCCACCTCATGCCAAGAGACTCACACCCGGGTATCTGTGGCACAGTGAACTCCCTCGGTTCCAGACCCTCCCTTATAATCACTGCTACCCCACCACCCCTACCTAGGGCCCGCGGCTGATAGAATGCTCGGTAGCCCGGTGGGCACATTTCCACGAGGGGTAATCCCCCCTCGTGGCCCAACCAGGTCTCCGTTATCCCTGCGAGGTCCGGCTCCCCCTCCGAAATCAGATCATTGATGAGGGGGGCCTTATTGACAATGGACCTCGCGTTGCATAACATCAGCCTCAGGCCCTGGCTCTGTAGGTCCTGGCCAACTAGAATGCGGGGGTTGGTGCAAGTGACTGGGCATGTCCAATGGCCACGGTCTCCCAACCAACTACAGGATTTTCATCTATCCTCGCATCCACCCCTCCCTACGACCGTTGGAATAAAAAGGCCCTCTCCTGGAATATCATTCTCCCTCCCCTCTCCCACTCCGCTCACTCCCCTCCCGACCACACCTGTTCGCCTGGCACTAATCACACTCCTGGCCTGGTTATCCCTCTCCCCCACCCTAGAACCCCCTAAAACAGTTAAAAAACATCTAAATTTAAAAAACCCTGAGTCTCCGCTTCCTCCACCTCTCTGGATTAATGAATCCGTCATCAAGGTGGGCCCTTGAAAGGGCGGAGGGCCATACCTGCGAGAGGGGGGACTCTCGGAGCAGGAGCAGGTCTGGCCTCAAATATATCATGATCTTATAAACTGCAACAGGGCCAAAGCTCGTTACTGGGTGCTGTTCGATGTTAGCATAAGTTAGCAAGCCAGGGTTCCATGCGAAAGAGGATAACAGATGCCAATATTCCACATCCTAGATGGAAGGGATGGTAAGCCGGTCAGCTGGTCTATAGATGGGGCTGGGAGGCAGTTAGTAGTGGGCGGTAGGGGGCAGATAGCCCATAGTTGGTAATTGGTGAGTGAGCGGGGGGGGCAAATGGACAGTAAAACGGCAGGGGTAAAGTACCAAAACCTCCGGCGCAGACCTCCAGCGACTCATCCCTACGGCCTGCCTCCGCCACGAGTGGCCATCCGCCTGCTCGGCGACCCACAGCTGTTGTTCCTGGCCGAGCGCCACTCCAGCTGGCCTACGATCCTCCCGCCAGCCTTCCATCGATCTCCGGCGCCTTGGGCCTCGTTCCGCCCTCCCACGGCCCTCAAACGGCCCTCGCCAGGCTTCCCGCTGGTTTGAAAACTCACAGCGGCTGGAAATTTGGCGTTTGGCGTCTCCAGCCGCCATCGCCGTCGCCGCTCAGGTCGCTGGGTCGAGTGCCGTCGCCGCTCAGGTCGCCTGGGTCGCCGCCGCCGCTCCCTTCGCTGCTCCCTTCACATTCCACCGCATTCCACCGCCGCATGGGCCATCGCCGTCCCTCCGCCGCTTGGGCCTCTGCCGCTTCTGGCTCCCGGCCCAACCGCCAGTCTCCATCTCCAGCCAGCATGTTCTCCTCCTCCCCCCTCGCTGTCCGACCACCCTGGAGGACCAGCTCGGGTCCTAGAAAAAGCCAGGGTGGTCGTTAGCTGGATCCCTGGCCCTCAAGATGGAAAAGAGGGCCGGCAGCATCCCTGCCCTGTTAAGAGCCCCCATAGTCATGCAGAGCTCAGAGGCAGACCTCCATTTCCCCAGGAAGCTCCTCCTCCTATTAAATATACTGTTAGCTGGTTGTATTTAGCCAGATGATGGACCTATAGCAGGGATGGTGAACCTTTTCGGCACCAAGTGCCCAAACCGGAACACATGTGCATATGAGCACATGCACCAGAGTGATGGAAATCTGAAGACCAGCTGGCCAGCACATGAATGCCTGTTTTGCCCATAGAAGCAGGCAGGTTTGGGGACTGGGCCACTTTTTGAGCCATTTGTGACCCGAAAAATTGCCTGAAAACTGCTCAAAAATGGCCTGAAAACAGCCCAGAAAATGGCCTGAAAACAGCCCCAAAATGGCCTGAAAATGGCCCAAAAATGGCCTGGTTTGGGGGCATTTTGGGCATTTACCTGAGCCTGTGAAGACCAGCTGACCGGCCCATGCATTCCTGTATTGTTGCCATTCATTTGGTCATTTTCAGGCTGTTTTTTGAGCCATTTTTGACCCACCAAACGGCCTGAAAACAGCCCAAAAATGGTCTGTTTGGGGGGCATTTTGGGTCATTTTTCAAGCTGTTTTCCAGCACCCATGAAGACCAGCTGGTCAAAGTGCATGTGCCCACAGAGAGGACTCTGCGCACTACCTCTGGCATGTGTACCATCATGGACCTATAGCTAGGAAGATCAAATATATTTCCCTTATTTGGTAAAATGAAATGGCATGGCTCCAGTCAATAGGAAAATGGACTGAAGTTCTTTCATAATTCTGAAAGGAAAAAAATATCCTCCCAGGACTTTCCCCATTTTCCTTGGCTTTGGCTGTGAACATGAAGAGAAATTGAAAAGAACATTTCAAAAGTAAGACGTCAAATCTCACCTAACTGAACAACCTTCTATGTGTGTGTGAGAGAGAGATAGGATGTTATAGACGCATTTGAGGATGACTTCATTCAAAGTAAGGTAACATTGATGTGAAAATTTTGCCACATCATTTTAGGAGAATGAGTCAAATACTCATTGCCTGGCTTCAGCCCTATCCTACACACACCATAGGCTGAGAGTCCATGGTAAAACAGATTAGCAGTCATTTGTCTTTTCCAAGAGGAGATAAATTGGTCATCCAGAATAAGTTGAACTAGACTGAACTTTATTTTTGGTTTTCAGCATCCCAACGTGGTGGATAGTGAAAGTTGCAAATAGGGTAAAACAGGGAGGAGAATTTACTTAACAAAACCCTCTTTCTCAAAGCTCAGACCATCATGAGAGTCCCATAGCTTATTCATGTTTTCTGTGTAAAAAGACAAACCAAAATGAGCACCACTCTATTATTATTATTTTTGCCTTGAAGTTGCAGTTTTGTACAGCTAAGCAACAATATCTTTTTCATCACCATGCTTGGCTTTACTCCATGAGTGTTTTTCTTGAGGCAACTGAATATACAGTAAAAAGATTGGTATGGATTAGAACACTCAGACAAAACCATGTTGACAAACTCTGAAGAGTAACTTTAAGGCAAAATGATGGTGTGATACCACTGCAACAATAAACACTTCAATGGAGTCAAGTCCTAGTCTTCTGATAATTCTTCAAATTGGATCTAAGGATATTCTCCTCTGTGAACTGGCAAGCAGTCAGTTCATTTGATACTGTAACATAGAGAGCCTAAAAATGAAGGGAAATGGCTAGAAGTGTCAGTTTCAATTCATTCTCCAGATTTCATCTCAGTTATGAATTTCTTGAACTACCATGTCTGAAATATATCCATTATTTTCTCTTCTCCACTATCCTACAGTCTGAGACAGTGGGTGTTTTCCCAATGTAAACAATTAAGATTGTTCTTTCCTGCACTGTTTTTTTCAAGAGTCCTGGCCCCTTTCAAAATGGCATTCGTATTTTTAATTATATTGGCACATTGTGTGTGAATTATGTCTACTTAGATTTGATTATCCTATCTTCAACTCCACAGGGGTATGTCGTCCATCATCCAAATACAGTCTTTTTGAAAGTGCTCTCAGATTTCCATTTTGAGTGCTCCGTATTTAGATGTCCTCATAGCCCTGTCTTTCTATTACTATAAGCTGCCTTCATTTAACCATTTTTCATGGTTTTTTTTTTTTTTGTCTTCTAACAAGGAACTGTCAGCCTCTACAGAAACTGAGGAAGGAGTCGGTGTTTATGAGATACCCCATAGAAGCTGCTTGATTTTCATATCCACTTTCCGATAAAAAATATTTTTAATCTTTGCTTGTTCTTTGCATGATTTACCAGAGTTGTGAATTGATCTCAGGTTTCTACATTTATTAATATTATGTCAATCAATGGCAGTCATCACCTTAAGCAGAGATATAATTATTTTTTCCTATCTTGCAGTAATTGGACATAGTAATGTCCCTCTGCAATTGACGTATGCTTGTCCCTCATATAAAATGCACTGAGACTGTGAAGAAAACAGCACAGGATTCTTCCAATGGTAATCTCTTCTTCAAACATAACCTTTCTAATTTTGCCCTGTAGCTTTTTATCTAAATACAAGTGCCTTAATCCCCCACTTATTTTGTTCTCTACTGTTTAGGCAACCTGAGAGGAGAGGAACCTTTGGCTGTGTAAGCAACCTGCAAGGACAGGAACATGTTTCTTGGATGTGTTTCCTACCCAAAAGTCCTTTGCAGAACTAAAAAAAAGGTCTAAAGGGGAGTGTCAGGGTACTTACTTTGTGTGTGAAGAGTCTAGGGTCCAAATTGTGGCAATACTCATAAGGAGTATTGGTAATGTACACTGAAGATGACATTTAATTTCATTGTACAATGACACTAAACTAAACTAAACTAAACTAAACTAAACTAAACTAAAATTGTGAAGTATAGGATATTATGTGGCTGGTAGTAGGAAATACTACTTATGAGTGTTGTGTAAGGGCTTGTGCTGTTAATGGCTCATGGGAGTCCACAAAATTGGATATAGTTATAAAAGAACCCATGCCAGATGAGATTCCTACACAAAAGTCCTTTTCAGTACTAAAGATGTCCTACATGGTTGGGTAGGCATGTCCCTCAAATGTATGAATACACAAAAAAATTAAAACCACAATTACATATAAGCAACCTATCTGTCTCCGGATTGCAGGATCTACAGAACTATTGGCTTGTACTTGGTTACTCCAGAGATTCATGAGATTTAGGTCAACTAGTTCAAATGCTTGAGATTTATCCATACCAAATACTATCTCCAAGCATTTGAGTTGTATTTGGAAGCATGAAACATAAGTTTTGTGCCTTGCTTCAAGGTCTTTCCCTTCAAAACATGTTCATATTTTATTTTGGGAGTTTAAGGAAGGGGGAAATATATGACTTACTGTAGTTGAAAAGGAAAAAAAAATAATGTCTTTCTTTTATATAATTGCACTGGACTGAAGCACAAACTACCTACGAAAAGAAGTCTATGTTTCAGGATGTACTGGCGAGGAAGGAAATGAAATGCTATGTGGAATCTCTCATTTTCCATTTGGAATGTTTTACAAAAACAAGGGAAAATCATTGCTAAATAATCAAATTATGAGATTAAAATTAAATAGACCTCAATAAAAGCAGCAACTAGGAACTTAATAATCAAAATCTTCTTCATATGGGAACATCACAATGACCCATATGAATCAGGACTAATACTTTGACTATTCTGTCATGTGCCAGAGTATTAATATAATTTTTTTTTATTTTTGGAATCTAAATATGAGATGTATTTTTAGCTGATAGAAGTTGCATTAATGGTGTTGTTTGCATCAAATGATTTCTACTCTAAGAACTACTAACTCGAGCCACTTGTTCTTTGAAAGGAAAATCCTTACTTTTCCTATGGATATAACCTGTCAATCATATTTAAAAAACAAATAATGCTGTTAGAAATTCATAGAAACACACAAAAATCCTATGTGCGACAAACATCATGTCAATTGAAAGCTAAGATCTACCAACACCGGCAGGCAATCAAACGCCACAATCCCAAATCCTTAGCAACCAGTTACAATGGACCCTCTCAAAAGCTATCTACTGATTTTGAAGTTAAGATGGCCTCATAGACACAAATCCCATGTCACATGATCACATTTTGGGCACTTGACAAACAGTTCACTTTTATGACTACTTGCAGCATCCTGCAGTCATATGACCATGATTTTCAATGGTGTTTTTTTTTTGTCAATTTCTGGTATTCACTTCTGATTTCTGTCATAAAAGTCCCATTGAGTAAAATGGATTCACTTAATCACCACAGCATTC
Source organism: Natrix helvetica (assembly GCF_964273705.1). Lineage (NCBI taxonomy): Eukaryota > Metazoa > Chordata > Lepidosauria > Squamata > Natricidae > Natrix > Natrix helvetica. The sequence goes on along the minus strand of NC_138549.1, from coordinate 95,963,103 downwards.
ACTTAATGACTACAGTGTTCACGTAATAAGTGCAACATTCACTTAAAAACCACACATTAATTTAATGATCATGGTGTTTGCTTAACAATCACCACAAAAGATTGGATTTGGTCACATGTTGACCTGTTTAACAACCTCAACAATTTACAACTATAATTCCATACTCTACTATGGTTGTAAATCAAGCAGGGGTACCTGTAATCAATCTGTCTTAAATCTTGTCTTTTAGAACTGAATAAAATACTCAGTCTCAAGAATCACTGATATACATTTTTACTAAATAATGCAGGACAAAAGCATTGAATGTCTTTGCTAAATCTGTAAAAAATACTGTTCTGTGCTATCCAGTCAAGTAATTCATCCTAAAGGTGTGTAGCATACAAGTTGTTCCCTACACGTAATAGGCCAGTGGTCGGCAAGCCGCGGCTCGCGAGCCACATGTGGCTCTTTACACATTTTAATGCGGCTCTTCTGTGTGCCGGGCGCCCGCTCCCCTCCCTCCACTCAGGCACTTCAAAACAAGCGCCTCTTTCTCTTTTTTCTTTTCGACCCACAATGATTAGGGAGGATCCTGAAGTCGGGCGGGGACGAGAAGCGAGGAGGCAGAAAAAGAAACGGAGGCTAAGGAGCTTCCCCCCCGCCCCCTCCTAGCAAAAATCTAACCGGGGAGCCGGGCGGGCAGTAGCAAATTAGCCGATCACACTGCGTGCGTGATCGGCTAATTTGCTACTGCCCGCCCGGCTCCCCGGTTAGATTTTTGCTGGGAGGGTGTGTGGGGGGGAAGCTTCTTGGCCTCCGTCTCTTTTTCTCCCTCCTCGCTTCTTGGGGCTCCATCAATGGGGGAGCAAGGCCCACCCAGCGCCAGGCTTTGGGCTAACACAGAGGTCTGCAAAGTTGGCTGTTTTAAGACTGGTGGACTTCAATTCTCAGAATTCTGGGAGTTGAAGTTCACCAGTCTTAAGAGCCAATTTTGCAGATACCTGGGCTAATATGATTGATGCCCTTGGTGGACTTCAATTCTCAGAATTCTGGGAGTTGAAGTCCACAAGTCTTCAAGCTGTCAGGTTTGAAGACCCTGGGTTTTTTTTTCTAAAGGGTTGGGGGTGCGAGGGTCTTGCAACTTGACAGCTTTAAGACTTGCCTGCTTCAATGCCAGAGTTCCTGAGCCAACATGACTGGAGGAGGAATTCTGGGAGTTGAAGTCCACAAGTCTTAAAGCTGTCAGGTTTGAAGACCCCTGGGTTTTTTTTCTAAAGGGTTAGGGGTGCAAGGGTCTTGCAACTTGACAGCTTTAAGACTTGCGTGCTTCAAATGCCAGAGTTTATTGAAACTAAAAACAGTGTACCATCCTATGTATTTTCGGTTTTAAAAATGTGGCTCTCAAAATAAATTTCAATCGTGGTTTTGGCGAGATTTGGCTCAGTTGAAAAAAAAGGTTGCCCACCACTGTAATAGGCTAATTGGCAGCAGCTTCCCAGATTCTATTTACCACCTTTTGTGTATTCTTGAATTGTAACAGAAACTAGTCCAGTCTTTGGAGAACTGAAAAGAATTATCTATTTGTATAAATACTGAAGTCAACACTGGAGTTCACAAATCCTGATTTAATATTTAATATTTCTATTTAATGAATTTGCGAGGAGGTTCCTAGCATCTGTATGTAAGGTGAGCTATCCCATTCTTCAAAAGAGAAAGGATGGCAATGAGCTGAAAAGAGCACAGAATCAGGAATGCACTGTTTATAGTGAACAATGGAGTCAATAGTGGCAAGTTGTTCAGGGTGCCAATCTTTCCACAATGGCTGTGGGGTAGGACCCAGAAAGCCACATCTGATAGTAGAGTGGACCAGATGCATAATGAATCATATTAAACAAGAATATCACTATATAGTCTGTTGATGTTCTTAAGAAATTACGTCGAACCAAGAGATTAATTATGTTTCAGTAGTGCATTCTCTGGAACTGTTTGTAGATTTTTCCATGAATAAAAGACTTCTATATCATGCACAAGTTGCTTTGGAAAGTTTCCTAAGTTTCAAAAAATGGTTTTACCATGTGTCTTGAGTAGCCTAGATTTCTCTTTGACAGTAGGTATTAGTTACTTAGACCTTTGGGCCTCAGAGTTTATTTCTACCCTAATGCTCTTAATTTGTTTAGCTAAGACACAAACTCTCTTTATTATTATGTATTGTTGAATTTACTTTGTTGCTCATGAGAAACGGTGGGCTGGCCTTCTCTGAAAGACTTGTTCTATGGAAAATATATAGTGGAGGTGTCCATCAGATCAATGACCACAGTCTTCCTGAACAGCGCCCTTAGTAATTCAGGGTTAATGTTAGCAAGCCTAAATCTTCCTGATTAGAACTTGTCAGAAAGGCTAAATAACCGAATTATATATCGTTGGACTGTGCTGACAAGTTGAGTGATGGTTTTTAGTGAGCTGATCTGACTACAAAGTCAGTGTTGCTTCATGTTTAATCCTATTCTCCTGGGGGAAACTGGGTATTATAGCCTCCAACCCAACCAGTTCTTTATGAACATAATTACATTTACAGGAAAGCTTCTGGATTTCATTTTAAATCTTACCTACCTTGAGCCTGTTCGCAAAGTGGCAGAGAGTTTCCACAAAATTCTTGCTCTGTGAAGTAATGAATGTATGAAGCCTATAATCTGGGGGAGAAAAACAGTACTTGTTATATTATTTTTGAAGATAAACATTGAAATTAACAAATAAGTTTTTACTGAAGTTGATGTATTCTCTGCTCCAGTGGGTTTTTTTTTTTAAGATAGGAATTGACGCTTGAAATAATTACTAAACTTTATTTATCCCAAGTGCTTTTCATCTATGAAATTTTTACATCTAATACATGAGTGCTTAATGTTTTACAGATAGATTATAAACCTACTAAAGAGAAAATATCATAGCAGAATACATCACATCATCATTCCACTGGCTCAAAAGCCTTTTTTTTTACTTTAAATTATCTTTCCCATTAAAAGCAGGAGCTAGAACAATTTTATTCTATCATGTTACTTGTATATTAGAGCTTGTTTTACCCCGATTGCTTTTATTTCAAATTCTAAGGTGTCAAATTTTGAATTTAATTCTTCTGATCCAAACTAGACTGAAAACCTATGCATTTTTTTTTTACTGAAAGCACATTTTGTTTTTGTTTTTAAAAAGAGTGCAGATTTTACTCCACTAGTTGTTGCAAACTTTAGGGGTTGGTGCTCATCTCCATTTCAAGGCCAATGCCTCAGTGCTATCCCAAAGAATTTCCATGTTCATGTGGCCAGCATGGCATGTCACTGAGTACTGTTACCTTCCCATCAAGTTGGTACCTATTTATCTACTTGTATTTCCATGCTTTTGAATTTCTAGGTGGGTAGGAGCTGGGACGAGAACAGGAGGTCTCCTTGTTATGTGGTTCTCTGGTCTCGAATCTGGACTGATGGCTTTGCAGAAGACAAACACATTTTGTTAAATATGATAGGAATTCAGCTTCTCTTTAGACATGCTGTTGAGGGTCTGACATAATGTTTAATGTTTAAGATACAAACGCTCTTTCCTGAACAATGCAAAGGTTAATACCACATTTTTTGTCTTTCTCATATGTAAATACCCTCCCCCCCAAAAAAAAAGTTGAGCTACAATTTATCAGAAGAGGGTTAAGGTTAGAATTAGGATTAGGATTAGTGGAACTGCAGGAGGAGGCAAAAAAAAATAGAGCAGGGAGAATTCATATTTTAAAAGATTTGTCAGGGCTTGAAGGAATAAAAAAAAGGATTCTGGGTAGATTTCATTGATTGGGCAAGACGGTGCCTCAAAGCTAGAAGAACTGAGAGCTCATAACAAGGAAAATGCTATCCTCCAAGACATCTATGGAGATTCTCAGTCATCCAGATCATGATTGTCCCAAAGGTGCTTTTTCAAGAGGCAACTGGACTTCCTTGTTTTTCTTTCAAGACATTTCGCTTCTTATTTTCAGCTCTGACTGGATGGTGGGAATGGAAGCTTTTATATTCCTTGCAGACAGCTGATCATTTGCATTGTTAGAGAGTCATTGAGGCACTTTGCATGTGTCCTCAGGGTCATTTGAGTAGTGCAAATGGGTGTGAAGCCTTCTTGGAACTACTGAAAGGACTGTGTTGTAGAGCTGTGCTTCCTGCACTATGTTTTCTGCCCTGTGTCCCTTTACTGTTGAACACAGGCACAGGCTGTTGGAGATGTGTTTGTGTTGTCTGCATCTCAAACTGAACTGCAAATGGTTTCTGTAGTCTGCAATTTTTCTGGAAATCCATTCATATTATCTACCATTTAAAGAATGTTCATCCCAAAATGCATAGCTAAATCTCTATAGAAAACCTCAGTTATCCAGGTCATGATAGTCCCAAAAGTGCTTTTGAAAGTGGCACTGGGCTTTATTGTTTTTCTTTGAAGATGTTCTGCTTCTTAACCAAGAAGCTTCTTCATCTCTGACTGGATGGGGAGGAATAGAATCATTTATATTCCTTGCAGACAGAATTCCTTGCAGATAGGACTTGGGACATATTTTCCAAGATCCACTTACAAAGATGAAAACAATTGGCACTTGCCTTTTCAGCACTGGAGGGAAGAGCTGTGTTGACTGCTGTTGCATTGAACATCTGTCTGGCATCATTGCTCTAGTGAATGAATGTATTGAGACTTGGATCAGAATTATTCGGTTTCATTTCCAGCTGGATGGAGCCTGAGAGACATACAGTTTAAAGCTCATGTGCAGAATTGCTGTACGTTGAAATTCTGTTTGGAATGAACTTTTTGTATCCAGGTGTCAATGATAATTTTCACCTAACTTAATCCTTTTCAGTAAAGAAATACTTACTTATGTAAGCCAATATCTATATTTAAACATTTAAGGGAAAGGATAGGATCGTATGTGCAGCTATTCTCTTGTGCTCTAATCACTTACAGCGTGCAAGAAATGTGTTGTAATATTCGTAATTTCAGAGGAAAAGTCATCAGTATACTGATGAAAAAAACACAGCATTTTCTCCCTTGGGGAAACACCATGGCAAATAATATAACATCTGATCAATCTCTGTAACACAGCTGGTTTTGCATATCTGGCCCACTTCTTCCCTAGCTTGTTAAAACTTGGCCATTTGATAACAATTTGGAAGTGTTTTTATTTTCTATTATTTTTAATATATTATCTTTTCTTGGAACCAGCCCAGAGTCAGTCTGGAATAAATGACACAGACACCTAAATAATAAGTATTAATAAGCAAATAGGAAAGAAAGAAAAGGAAAAGAACAATTGTTTCAGGAATTGTTTTGATTAAGAATGGAACCACTAAATTTCTGTCTCCAACAAATAATCCAAATGTTTCAAATGATTCAAAAGACATCCAGAGAAATCATGATGTGGGATGGGTGTGGGACAGGATGCAAATTAGGAAATATTTGGAGATAGTGCATTTCACACATGGGCAACTTGGTGGTGGTGAAGATGCTCTCCACCCATCTGGAAGGTTGAGAGTTCAATCCTAGATAGGTGCAGATTTTCTCACTTTATTTGAGAGTGTCATTCAAATTGCGTTCTTCCACCACATACTATATTTGCTCATTTTACCAACCTTAGAAGGATAGAAGGCTGAGTCAAGCTTGAGTTGGTCAGAATTGAACTCCTGGCAGTTGGCAGAATTAGCCTGCTATACTGCATTGTAACCACTGCATCACCACGGCTCCTTAAGAGAAGGTCACTCAACCCAGGTTGGTTCAACGTAATATGTCATCCCAACCAAAGTTCCAGAGAACAATCAGAGCACTTCCTTTTTCACATTTCCAATAAGAGATGATGACAACTTAAATGAATAACTAATCTTTAAATCAGGAATTACTGTCTATTTTTTTCCAATGAGAAACTGACTATATAGTTTTTAAACCAACGTGTTCATTGCTAAAAGACAATGGAGGTCATTCATTTCCCAGTGGGAAAGTGTAGAATGTCATAAGCTATTTTTATTCTTAGTTGAGCAGAGCAACGTTAATTGAAATCTAAAGTTACATATAAGATTGTTGTAATTTCAAAGACAGTAGACAAAAGGTAAAATGTGGTGTCATTGCAGAAAGGTACATGTAGCTAAAAATGTGCCAAGACAGAATATGACAGAGTATAATTAGAACACTAAAAGAGGAGAAGAAAAGCAAGTCTTAAGGTTCATTTTAGGCATACTAATTTTAAAACACCAGTCAGTAAAAAAAAAAAAAATCTTCAAATGTCAGGGTAGTTAAACACAACTTTGCAAATTACTGATGCCATCCAATTGCATTAAGATCAGAGTGAAGTTTTACAACAGAACTAAATGGAAATATATTGAACAGTATGGTTTTATCATCCCATTACCAATTTGCATCTGTGTTTATTTACAGCTCACTTTATTTGAGAGTGCATTCAAATTGCATTCTTGCCACCACATACTATTTTCTCAAAAGTGTGATTCTTTTAGTGAAAGCTGATCTACTATTCAAAATTCAGAGAAGTTAGATTAATGCCTCCGCTCATAATTCGTTGATTTAATAAATTAATAGAAGAAAGAATGAGGATTGGTTAAAAGTGTTGTGTCCCGCCAACTGCAAGTGGAGCTGGCAGCAGACTCGGAGGATGAGGAGGTTGGGGAGGAGCTTGGGCCAGTCCTGGAGTCTGGGGAAGGCTCTGATGTATGCTCTGTGTTGGAAGCAGAGATAGACCTAGGGCCGTCCGACATTTCCAAGCTGCCTTCAGAGTCGGAGATAAGTGGGGACGACAAACAGCTGGGGTATGTTCCAGGTGTGAACATGCACAGAGCTGTTAGGAGAGGGGAACAACTGAGGACAAGGAGCCAATTCAGGAAGAAAGGCACACGTTGATGCTGAATGGCCATTCCCTGGATGGGGAATAAATAGGAGGAAAGGGGAGGGAGGGTTGCAGGAGACAACCATTCGGATTTCTTTTGGAAGATTTGCTTATCATGGTTTGTGCCTCAGAGACTGCTTGACAGAACTTAATTTACAGCTTGGCGACTGGAAGCTCCTGGCCTGGCAAGTATCCCAAGGAACTGATAAAGTCTGACACTACAGATAACCCCTTTAAAGGATTATTGCCTGGACTTTTCAGTGTGTGAATGCCAATAATTCACAGAAGCTAAATAAAGAGAGGTTTTTTTAAACAAGGAGTCTGTTTCTTGGTTCTGCTAAGGCGGGGTCAGAACAAAAATATAGTAGATTCTGGTTGTTAAACAGTTGTTTAGCTCCTAGTTGTTTCTGTGAAGTTCTAAAACTTTACTTTGATTGACATGCTATATGTACACAATAGGTCAGTGCATCTGCCAGAAATGCTGATATGAAATTTTTCATTACAGGCAGTGCTCAATTTACAACAGTTCATTTAGTGACCGTTCAAAGTTACAAAGGCATTGAAAAAAGTGACTATTATGACTATTTTTCATGCTTACAACCATTGCAGTATCTCCATAGTCACATCATCAAAATTCAGATGCTTGGCCACTGGTTCATATTTATGACGGTTGCAGCATCCCAGGTTCTGTGATCACCTTTTGCAAGCGTCTGACAAACAAAGTCATTGGGGAAGTCATATTCACTTAACCATTGTACTAACTAACTTAAAACTTACTAACTTAACAACTGCAATGATTATCTTAACAACTGTTGCACGAAAGGTCATAAAATGGGGCAAAACTCACTTAAACAAACGTTTCACTTGCCAATCGATATGTTGACCTCAATTGTGGTTGTAACTCGAGGACTGCTTGTACTATGTTTTAGAACTCTTGCAAAAATCACTTTAAGTGAGCTGGATGCTAAGCCCTTTTCAAACACCACATTCCTTCCTTCTAAAGGCCTTCCAGATAGCTGCAAGATATTCCTTCTCATGTACAAAGTAGGCAGAGAAGTCTCTTCCAGTAGTTGTTGGATGAACTTTTGAATGACACAAATCATAGGAAACAAATCACATAATTTCTCTGCTGGAAAGTATTTGACTACATTTGCAGGGGATATCTCATTTATCCTGTTAGTTTGCATTTGTTGTTTTCAAATCACTGAGAACTGTACTCCTTAGGATTGATGAAATCTCTGCAGACAGATCTCTTTCAACAGACTTTTCATTCGTTAGATTATTTTAACACAATTTTTATTGTTAATTTTAATTTGAGACTTTTGTAAGACACCCACCAGAAGTGGCAGTGGAAAAATAAATAAATAAGGGAAAAGAAACTCTGAGGAATGCATGTTATAACTCATGAATGCTTATTTTGACACAACATTTTACTGAAACCTTGTGCGCCTAACATATTAATGTTTTAAGTTTAACTGATATGTAATTTAATCTCTCCATATAAAAGTGCCTCAGAAGTCATGAAAGAAAGGAAGCAGAGAACCTAAAGACTTCTTATTGAGCTTTTCTAAGATACAATTTCAGGAGAATGTCTGCTTTTATTATGGCAGTCTCAAAAGTGAGCACAGGTTAAAGGCTTACTGTTGCAACAAGTTTGAGTTGGCTTACAAAATTTAAATTGAGACTTGTGTGACCTAAAATGTTTTTTTTTTAAGAATTCATGTTTTTTTAATGAAGGAATGAAAAAGTTTCAATGTTTGATTGAAGTATTAATAAAAAGTAATAAATATAAAACTTTTGAACCCCTTACGCTTAACACTGGAGAATCTTTCCTTAATGCTTTTAAATGACTATGGGCAAACTATTATTTGAAGGAACTTGCAGAAAACATTTGTCTGGCCTTTATAAATCTTACACATCACCCCCCAAAAAATCATTTCCCCTCTATTTGTAAGAATTTTGTATTAACCTAAACAGAAAGATCTATCTGAGTGCTTAAAATAAACACTGCAGAACAAAATGTTCACAGGCTAATTCACTTAGCTCCCTAAAGCTAAGCCTTCTTTTTGTCAATTCTGTGAGGGATACCAGGTCAAGAACAGCCACTAGAAGAAATACTGAAACACTTCTTTATTAATATAGATTATTATAATCACACTCTCTTGAAAGATTGAGTTCCTCATTCCCTTTCTCTTATACCCATAAGAATCAAGGTGCTGAATCTTGAATTGCCTCCTCACTCACTCCTGTTTTTCTGACCTAAGCTGATATTTTGGTTAACACATTTTTTCTTCAAGGCTAACTCCACATTCTACAATTCTCATACTCCAACTCTTCAAGGACATCTATTCAATGGCTGCAGAAATCTGGATGATTCTGATTTTGTGCTGCTCCCTAGTGGTCAGCCTGTTGAGCAGTTGGCTGGTTGACCCATCACTTAAAGGTCTCTGCATCTGTTAGTATGTGTGTGGGTATGAAATTCTGAGAGCAGAAGTCCACACATGCTAAAGTTTGAAAAATACTACACCACAAAAATATTTGCTCTAGTAAATAAAAATCATAGATAACCTTGGTTCCTTCATTTTGTCTCTATTACTCACCTAATTTAAGCTACAAGATTTTGTGCCCCTTTGCCTTGTCTTGACTCTGTATGGTCATTTTGAATTTCGCTGCCCATTTATTCTTCTACCATTTTAAGCAAAAGTATGCTTGCATTTGAAATTACTATAATGGCTTGGAAACAGCATGTTCTCTTGCATTCTTTTTCTTCGGTATAGATATAAAACCAAACTATTTCAATCCCTTCCAGTCTCCTTCCAGAATTATTGGCATGCACTTGTTAAGCTTTTAATTCTGTGTTGTCTTGCAGCTTTAAATTCAGTGGGTATTTCATGCGGGTCAGATTATTTTCTAGTTTTGACAGCTGGATTTCAGCCTAGTATAGTACCCCAAATGCAATTGATTTCCTGCATATATATTCTCTCTACACATGTTTCTGTCACTCCATAATTTCGATATAATATTTTCATCTTCTTTTAATGTAAACGCCTCTACCGGATCTCTTTTGTTATTACTCTTGTATTAACCTCAGCTGTAAATTTCCCTGTAATTGATATGCTATTTCATTTAAATGTAGTTCATTTTCCTTTGTTTGGTGACATTCCTGATTGCAGTATCTTTCCTCCTTCCTTTTTGCTTGAACCCAAGAATACATGCACAGTCATTATACATTATTATGTTATCCAAGGGTATTGTTTGAAACAATGGTTGCTTATTTTAAAAGCCACTTGAATTCTTCACTCTCTATGGTTCTGTGCTTCAGTTTTCCCAACATTACTTATTTATTCCCAAAGCTCTCAAATTCTTCCACATAAATGTACTGAGTTTGTTCCATACATTGACCTTTTCCCCTCCATTTTGCAAACAGATATACAGAAAGAACCAGAGAAACCAAGTTACGGAATGCTAGTAACCATACCAAAAAGAGACAGCCCTCCTCCAATTATATGGTTACTGGAGAAGAGGGAAGCACTTTTAGAGTAGCCGCACATAAGAAAAAAACCACTTACATTTTGGCACTGAGAAACAATGGAGTGTAGTATTCCACCCACATATTAATTACGGAAATGTGCATCAAGTTCATTCAATTAAATGTTTGTTTAATGAAGCAGTTCTCAACTCGTGATGCAATAAGGCTCTTCATAAGTACCTTGGTAATGGGAACTTTGAATTTTTTGTGGCCAAAAAATGACATCATCATCTCATATCGAGTCTCCTTTCCTTTGAACATCCCAGTTCTAGGAGCTGCCTGAAAAAAAGAGGCTACAAAAAACAGCTTCTAGTTTATTCAACTCTTTTATGATATGTAATTGATATAGCAGCAAAGATAGCCCTATAAAATTTTTAAAAGCGCTAATACAAGTAGGAGCTACCTTAAGGCAAGCGTTGAGGTCTGCTTCTTTAGCTCCATATTTAAACGGAGACAGCAGAGCTTGTCTGCGAAATGAGTTTCATTTGCAACTGATTTTATATGTGTGAATGAGATTTACGGAGTGTTACTTGTTAAGATACAGCTGTTCCCTGTTTTGTAATGCTCACAAAATATGTGGTGCACACATGGCACTGAAAGGCAAGAAAGTGAGCTACTATATAAAAGGCTGGGGCAGGTAGGAAATGATTGATGGGGTGTGTTTTCTGCTAAGTGGAAATGGTTGGAGGAGGCTAGGGAGACAAGGAAGTGGTAGGCAGTACATATTTTTGCTTTATTTTTTAATTAGATTGCTCGTCTTGTCTTAACCAAAATACCATTTTACTCAGGCACATCACATCACAGATTGGCTATTTTCCCTTTCTTTTCCCTCTCCAACATACACACAAAATGGCCAGATGAAAAAGAATCCCTATGAATGGGGAATTGTTCAACTAAGGCATTTGAGGTTTATCTACTTTTAGTTTTCTGCAGATACAATGCTAGTCCAAATTGAACTGCTTAGCTTTCCTACACCCTAAAAATGTCTTTATGGTAGCATGATAATAGCATATCAGCTTAGTAATAAAGATTAAGCTACATAACTATGCCATTAGTATCCTCTTGCACCGATGAAGATTAAAATGAAGACATGAAGCTCCAAAGCCTAAACAGCTCACACAAGTCAGAAACAATATTGGCATAATTAATTGATTGATTAATGCATCTGAATATATTTACTGCTCTATCAAGTGCTAGTCTGTGGCATATTTCTTGGCTGCTGGTTCCTTAAGTGTTGATTAATTATTTGCCCCATCAGGTTGTTGTTGACTCTTTGCAATTACACAGATTTCTCTCCTGGGCAATTTGTTCCCAACCTGGTCCCTCAAATTTCTCATTATAAATTTATCTCCTTCTAACCCAGCCTCTCTCAATAGATAGTCAATAGATAGGCTGAATAATCAGGGAGAGAGTAAGCAGCTTTGTCTTGTTCCTTTGTTGACCTGGTAACAAAACATTGCACCATTCTAGAGAGTAATTATCTATCCATTTATAGGTTTTGTATGTGGTTAGTTAAATGCTCTGGGTTCCCAATTTCCAAAGGACATTTTAAATACATCTGAATTTGACATAGTTGACAAAAGCCTATGCTAACTAAAGCTTTTCTATAACTAATGAAGCATATATTATGTTTTCTGTTGGTATTCTTTGCTTTATCAGTTATCCAGTGTGCATTAGCAATGCTTGTTCCTCAATCTTCTTACACCAGCATGAGCACTTACATTTCCCTCTCCACATAAAGCTCTAGTTGCATTGGATGATCTTGAGCATTAGTTTACTGGCAAGTGAATTGTATATTATACAATTGTTTGTGTACTTTATTAAGTCTGCTAATCATATTCAGACTACTACTTCCATTTAATTGGCCATTGTGTGATTTTTTTTTTCATATTGGTTTACAGTCTTTAATGATTTTTTTAGTTATTTGCCATATTTCTGTAGATATTCTAGTCCATCAATTTCTGTACCCTTTCTAGTGAGTAATGACCAGAATGCTGATATAACTTTATCTTCTAATACTAAATGCGAGATATTTTAAGGTATCTTGAGTGCTGACATTTCTTCTGTATACAATTCCAATATATTCCTTTGTTGACCTTCTTTGGATTACCATTGGTGTCCTGTAGCATACTGACTTGAAGTTGGAGCCACCTCATGAATTCAAAGATATTTTGCAAGATGTTCTTGTTTTTCTTTCTTTCTCCCTTTAATGTCTTTACATGTGTTGTCATAATAGTGTTTGTTGTCATTTCTAATGGCTCATTGAAATTCATTGTCAAGTTTCTCCCTGAGAGTTTTGCCTTTGATTTCTCTTCTTGGAAATTTCCACCATCTGATATACAGTTTGACTTCTTCTGAATAACATAATAACAGAGTTGGAAGAGACCTTGGAGCTCTTCTGTTCCACCCCTTGCACAAGCAGGACACCCTGTACCATTATGTTCAAATGGATTCCCAATCTCTTCTTAAAAACCTCCATTGATGAAGCATCTACAACTTCTGAAGATAATCTGTTCTACTGGTTAATTGTTCTCGCTGTCAGGAAATTTCTCCTCAGTTCTAGGTTGCTTTTCTCCTTCATTAGTTTCCATCCATTGCTTCTTGTTCTGCTTTCTGCTGCTTTGGAAAATAGGTTGACCCCCTCTTCCTTGTGGTAGCTTCTCAAATATTGGACCACTGCTATTAAGTCACCCCTAGTTCTTCTTTTGACTAGACTAGACATACCCAATTCTTGCAATTGTTCTTCATATGCTTCTTAATTTTTGTAGTCTCTTTTCATATTCATCCTTAATGTCTAGACTTCCCCTATCAATGAGGTTGAATATATGAATAAGTGATCTATTTCATTTTTGCTTTTGGCTATGTCTCATGAAATTATTATTGAACTTTTCTATCTCCTTGTACCATTAGGATAGATATTTCCATTTTTGTTTCTGTCTGGTTATATTTATGAATATAAACATTTCGGGAGGGGGTGAGGAAGGTGTTAAAATGAAGCAAGCATGGGATTGGTAGAAGCTGCTAAGTTGTTTTCTTGCATCATTTCTTTTTTCCTAGATCGTATAGTCCATTTTCCTCCTTCTTCCTCCTAGACCATATGGTCCACTTTCCTCCAACTGCATAGTAAGCAGTATGATCTTCTGACATATCCAATTCCAGCCACTAAAGTCATAATCCATCTCCAGTATGGATTGTCCTATATTGCAGAAAGTCCAATTGCCCCTTGAAAAAGCATCTTTGGGAAAACCATGACCTGGATGATTGAGAATGTCTGTATACATATATTGCTGCTATTCAACAGAGATGCTTGTTTGCTTTGATTTAGCAGCTGGGAAAGCTTTATGACTTGCATTAACCTATATATTCTTGATTTAAACTTTCATAGTTTCCTCTGAGGAGCATCACCCAGCCCCCATGAGGAATAGCAGGAAGTGATTTGGGGATTGGCATAGGAGTAGCTATCAGATAATTTTCCTTTTCTTCTATCCTTGATACATTTATTTCTGATAAATTATATAACGAAAGAGAGCCAGTTTGGTGTAGTGGTTATGACATCAGGCTAGAAAGTAGGATACAGTGAGCTCTAGTCCCACCTTCATCACAAACCCAGTGGGGTGACCTTGGTCTTTCTCTCAGCCGAAGGAAGAAGGCAATGACAAACCATTTCTGAACAACCTTGCTAAGAAAATTGCAATGACTTGTCTAAGCAGCCTTCAAGAATCAGGCAAAGTAAATGGAAGGGGTGGAAAAAAGAATAATAAGCCTTTAAAAAAAAAAGATACATGTATTAGCTCTAATTTATCAAAGTTCTTCAATCCAATCCAATGATGGTATTTTATTCCATTATGGGGAAAATAATCAAGAAGGACATTCTAATTCTTCTTGCAGTCCATCAATTCTATGCAGCAAACTTGGACAATAATAAAATGACAAAGAAAAAACTCATTTCTGTTGACAAAAATAATAGCAGCATTCCCAGCTTTTGTGATATAAAAGCAACACATAGATTAATGAAGATGATGTTATCCATTCAGTTGTTTCTGACCCTTGGTGATTCTGGGGGTCTGGTCTCTCCACATCTTCCAATCAGGTATATCCACACACCAGTGGTGGGATATGACCGGTATGCCCCTGTATGGGTGTACTGTGCCTGCTAGGAACACCAGGTACTGTTCCGGTATGGTGATCCAGAGGGCCCACCCGCCCGCTCTCTTTACCTCTATTTGAGCCGACCGGGGCATTTGCGCAAGGGGCATGGGGCATACGGCGCCTGCGCAATGCTCCGCAGTTGGAGCATCAAGGGTGGTGGGCATGCATGCACGGCCTATGCAGGTGCACGTGGGGGACACCCAGCCCAGTTGCAGTGTACCGGTTGCAATGGGAGCCAGAACCTACCACTGCCACACACCCACATTTGCTGATCATATTGATCAATAAGAACATATTACATATAAAGAATTTAAAATAAAATCACTGTATAGTAAAATTTCAAAATATCACTCAATAAGGAGATGTTGTGGGTTCCATTGGCTAAAGAATTTGGATCGGTGGGATCTAGAAAGAGAGGCTTCTCTGCTGTTGTCCCTGCTCTTTAGAAAATCTTACTTCCTGAGGTGACTGACTCCTCACATTCCTGCCCTTCCAAAGACCTGACTCTATTGCGCAACTTGGGGGCTGGCTAGTGGCTTAGGGGTACTTCTTCCACCTTTTAGCTTTGTTAACTTTTAACTTTGATTTTTTTTTTATTTTACCTTGTAAATTTTAACTTTGTCTTTTAACTGTTTTTAACTTGGGTATTAACAACACTTGTAGATAGTATATTAAGAAATACAGTATTGCATATAAATCTTTTACCTTCAGGGCTTAAAAAACAGAATAGAATAAACTTTATTGTTTCATCTTTCTCCAAAGGGAGAAAAAAGACCATAGAATCTTCTAAAAAATTGTCTTCAAATTAACTTATCCCAACTACCTCTCAGCTGTCCAGAAATCTGATATCTCATTTCAGCATTGTTTAGCTATTTTGTTTTTAACAGAAATCTGACAGTTACGTACATGTATGGATCTATCAAATGCAGGATTGCTTGATTGCTTAACCATCTGCCAACCTCTGTGTTCTTCATGTAAAGTCATTTTCAAAGTAATGCATTCAAACTATCCTTCCTGACATTCATTGTGTGAACAATCGTATTTTGCCTACTTTGATTAAAGAATGACATTATCATTGAAAATACTTTCTTTTGAATTTTTTGGATCTACAAATAATAGAAAGGACAAATACAGATCATCTGGAAACCTTCAGAATATAATCACACACAAACGTGCTTTGGAAGGTAGCTTTATTTTATATTTATAGTTAAAGCCAAGTCTTCTTCAGCAGGGGGCCTTAATGTCTAGTGACTTCATGATCACATCCATGCTGGGTTTTTTTTGGGTAGCAGTATGGAAGTGGTGGTTTTTTTAATTTCCTAGTCTGACATCTTATTAGAATGTGTAATGACATATTATAGAATAACATATTATTTTGTTCTATTATTTAACATATTATATTACAGTATGTTATAATGCTATAATGTATTATTATATATTATACTATGTTCTATTCTATGTTCTGTTTTATCTTTTGGGAAGGGAAGGGGTGCTAAGCTATGTTATCTTAACAGCAATATAATGAAGGTCTGCCATTCACATCCTAGCCAGATCTAAATTTCTTTAGCCTACAAACCAAAGCAAGGACAACACATAATATAACATTAATTAAAACTAGCTATTACAGTATTGAATGTAACTACTAATGAAGTTTAGAATGTAAATGGAAAATTAAGCAACTATTTAGTATTTTAACAGAAAGAAATGACTTGGCTAAAGCTACAACGGCTTAATAATTTAACTGAGACATTGAATTAACATACTGTACAATTTTGATATTGACAAATGTATGCTGTTGGCATAAAAATCCCACAGATTCATATGTACCACTTTGTTTTTGTTTTTTCCCCTACTGGGACTTTTTATATAACTAACAGCTTCTTCCTGCATGGCAGGGAGGACAGTTGGTAACCTCCACACATGCATAATGCATG
Organism: Natrix helvetica; assembly: GCF_964273705.1. Classification (NCBI taxonomy): domain Eukaryota; kingdom Metazoa; phylum Chordata; class Lepidosauria; order Squamata; family Natricidae; genus Natrix; species Natrix helvetica. The sequence continues at coordinate 95,946,614 of NC_138549.1, read as the reverse complement.
TGGCCGTTACAGTACATAGTTCAAAGCCAATAAATTACTACTAGGAACGGAACACCGAACCCAAGTAGGGAACAAAGACTGTTGGGACAAAAGTTGATGAAATACTTCTACACCAATTTACAATGTACTAAACAGCTGCCTGTTTCATTAACTGAAGCTTCTTTCACTGTAGTGGCGACTCTACAGAACTAAATCCTCGAGTAGTTGGTTTCATGAATAGCAGATTATTTTCTTCTTTCACAGGTGTCCTTGAAGTATTCTGTTTCATTCCTTTATTACAAATATGCACCTAATGGGTGTCAAATAGCTGAACTTGACCTTTCACTTTTTTAAAAAAAAGCCCACATTAGGTAGTTTTAATGGTTTTTCTTTTCACATAAGATGTTAATGTAGTGAGAATGACCCTTGGTTGTGTAAAATCCTTCAGCTTTGTTTGCAACAATATTGAGTTCAGAAGGAATGTCACAAGGGATGTGCTGTAGGTCCCAGCCTCACAAAAAAAACCTCTTACTGGAGATAAAAGTATCCCTGAACATGTTTGTGTCTCTGCTGTGGTCACCTGTCTCTTCAGTCTCCAAGCTCTAATACTTTACAATTCACATGGCACAGTTTTAGACTTCTCGTTCCTAAAAGCTTATTTCTGCTGATTGCATCTTAAAAGACAAAAAAAAAAATCATGTGTTGCTTCAGGATAGTATGGAGTCTGAGTGGGAAATGTTTATGTGTAAATCTTTGAAAGCTAAACAGTAATTTTCTCTCTCTTCTTTTTTTCTGGAGGAATCCTAAACTTTGAAAGAAGTAGCCACTTCAGGAATTAAATCTTTTCACACCAATCCCTCTTGGTACATCAGCTGGAATATTATTAGTAAAAAAAACAAGTTCTTCTTTCTTCCTCATTGCTTCAGTTCACCAGAAGTTGTAAAGTTAATAATAATTAGCAATCAATAACAATCAGGGAAGAAAGAGAGAGTGAGTGAGAGAGAGAAAAAAAACTCCTAAAATTGATCCATTGTGTGACATTAAATCCCTGACATGATGATGCACAATGTATTGAACCTTGTAATAGTTCACACAACCAGTATAATAGGATGACACTGACAAAATTGTATAGGGAACAGACTTATTGTAATTAAATTGCAGCTTTCAGCACAAATATCATCCATCTAATACACAGCACACAAAGTGAATGGAAGCGTGCAAATATGATTGTAGTGTTTACAACAAACTAATCAAGACTTCAAGCTCTCTGTTAACAGCAATATATCTCTGGGTACAAGTCAGCAACCAGTGCCTGCAGTGTTCTGCATTTTGACTGAGGATTTATGGGAAGCCAAGCTAAGTTTTTGTAACTCACATCAAATACCTGCAAACTCAGAAGGAAATGGAAATGCATTAACAATGGTTATTCATCAAAAAAAACAAAACCTCACACACATCATGTTTTCTGGTATATGCTTATGAGGGTTAAGGAAATGCATGCTAGAACTACACGAGGCTTGAAAAGTTGGAGTATTTTGTTTTCTTTTTTTAAAAAAAGAAGGCTGATGGGATTGGGCAAGAGTAGTATATTCATTTCAGAATATGTCATTTAAATGTTTGCTGTCACTTGACAGCGGTAAAAGAATAAGACTGCTGTTAGTCACAGGAATCCATATTAGGACTGCAGAGAAATGCTATGCATGTTTACTCAACAAAAGTAAAGCCAACTGTATTTGGGCCTTCTCTCTACACAAGCAAATACATAATTTATTTTCATTAAACAAGATGGGCTATAAAAAATACAGCCATCTTTCCTATTGTGCTCATTCAAAAAATCTGCCTTCAGAAACAATTGAACAATTGTGCTAAACAGCAGGTAAATACGATCCCACTTAAAACATAGGAGGCAGTCTTGAGCTGGGGGGCTAATTCTGCAGATCTGCCAAGCAGCATCTTTTCAGCTCCTATAACATTGGTTCTCCGCAAACCTGAATGCCAACTTTTCTACACTCCAGGGAGAGACTTCACTTCTTTTGAGTAGACCCAGTATGAAAACAAATATCTCTAACTACGAAGTTTTACAGCTTTTACTGTGATAACACAGAGGTGCATGTGTTGTATACAAATTGATACATTAGGAATTCTGTATTAAGCTATGGAATGAAGAGTCTGGAAACTACAGTAACAGCTTTTCTTCCCCACTGTTCCCAGTGAGCTCATTTTAATAGCCTTGATCAGTGTTTCCTGTACCTTCATGAGTTAGAACTTCCAACTGATTTCCCCCCCTCAGTGTCTCACCCTATTCAGTTTTTTCTTGAGCTAGAGCTCCACATTGCTTCTTTGCTTCTTCTCACAGATGAAATGTCCAGCTCTTATACCACATTGACTCAGCTGCTAATTGTTGTTCTGCTAATAGTGTACACCAAGCTTCAGGGGAAGATGTATCATCTTGATCATAAGCATTATTTCTGCAGTAGAGAGGGGAACTTTTAAATGTTCATCCTTTCCTCTTTCTCTCTACCATTCACCTTCTTTTCATCCCAGATCTGATAGAGAAATAGATAGATAGATAGATAGATAGATAGATAGATAGATAGATAGTTGGATGATAGATGATAGATAGATGATAGATAGCAGTGGTGGGATTCCATTTTTTTTTTGCTACCAGTTCTGTGGGTGCAGCTTTGTGGGTGTGGTAAAGGAAGGATATTGCAAAATCCCCATTCCCTCCCCACCCCAGCTCCATTCTCCTGTGCAGGGCAACAAAAGAAGATCAGCTGGGAGGCTGGGAAGCATTGGGGGCAGGACCAGCCTATATGCCGACTCTCCAAACTACTCAAAATTTCCACTACCGGTTCTCCGGAACCTGTCAGAACTGGCTGAATACCACCTCTAATAGATAGATAGATAGATAGATAGATAGATAGATAGATAGATAGATAGATAGATAGATAGATAGATGATAGATAGATAGATAGATAGATAGATAGATAGATAGATAGATAGATAGATAGGGAGAAAGAGAGAGAGAGAGATGATAGAGTTGGTAGAGATGATAGAGATGATAGAGATAGAAAGATGATATATAGAAATATAGAGATGCAGAAGAGAGAGGGGGAGAGGAAGAGGGGAGAGAGAGAGAGAGAAAGAGAGGGAGAGAGAGAGAGAACAATTTTTCTGCTTCCCCAAACTATCTTCTTTATCTTCATTCTATCCCCTCTCCTGTTTTCTGAACTTTAGAGCTGTGGCAGGTTAAACTACAACCTACAATCAGCATGTTTCACAAGAAAATATTCCTCATTCTTTCCAGATCTGTACCTGAGTTTACAGATTCAGATCTTGTTTCCTATTTCCTGGCATGTATAGCTATTAGCTTGCAACCTGAACCTATTTTGCCTTTCACCCATCAACCCTAAAAAGCACTGGACTGCTAGGAAAATGTAATTTATGTGAGCTTCACCTTGTGATACAGCAAATAAAAACTCCATGATCTATATTATACAGATGAAATAGGACAACAATCAAGGTACTTGACTCCAAGCCCTTGGAGACAACACTAAAGTCCAAGAGTTTCCCACAACTATTGCTAAGCAGACCTAGCAAGTAATAATTGCCATTTCTGCCTCTTTTTGCCCTCCATATTTCAGTATTGCAGAATCCCACCTGAATTAATACATTGATTTATTGAAAATAAACATAGCCTTCTCCCAGTTGTAGATTTCTGCTTCCTGATCATTTTCTTTCTCCTCTTCCCCACCCCCCTCTAGTTCTCAAGGATATTTCATATTCAAAGTCTATCTCTCAAGGCATTCTTTGTAGCTACAGCCCCCACATCCATTTGTTTTCCCTTCCCTTTCCACATGAGAAAAGGTTTATATACCTTTGGTGATGTCATCAAGAGTTTCTCTGCTGACAGAACCTGTGAGAAGAAACAGGGATAATTCAGGGTGGAAAGTTAGAAACAAATCAGCCAAGACAGTTTAAAAATGTAATCTCTGCTGAACTTTCATGAGTCACTCCTACAGAATAGCTATCTTGACCGAAACAGGTCATGTCACACTTTGCAATCAACATGATATTAACTAATAATAATGAGAAGGAGGAGGAGGAAGAATAGGAACAAGAAAGATGGGTATTATCATCAGGTTACTGTGACACAAACAAAAGCCTAGAAATCAAATTTCCAGGCAGAAATCCAGTTTCATTCCTCATAAATTGTTAACTGTGCATGTAACTGTCAGAAGGACACCCAAGAACTTGTAAGCAATAATACTTGGGAGTGTCTTGGGAGGTTCTGACTTTAGTAGATCTCCTAGGTCCTACTAAACCCTTACTCAGACCATAATGCCAATCTAACTGGTTTGTAAAAAGGGGTTTGATTGCTGAGAAAAATGATCTTAGGTAATGCAGACTGGTCCTGCTGGACTTATATATTTTGATATGTTTTTTACGGTAACTACAATTACTACATATTTATAACTCATTGTAATAAACACTGCCCTGGAGAACCTGAGATGCTGATGTTGATGTTAGACTGGTTCTGAACCATACTGATTTGTAATTGCAAAGTTTGACCTGACCTGTTTCAATAAGGAAAGAAGCCAAACCTGTGGAAAATAATCCAATGTGCTATGATACGTGTTTCAACTTTAGGTAGCACTGCCTTTTTCCTTATTTGGGATGACAATGAAGATGCTTATAGGGAAGAGGTGAAGGCTCTGGTGGACTGGTACAATAAAACTAACCTGGTTCTAAATGTTAATAAAACAAAGGAGATAATTGTAAATTTTAGAAAGAGTCGACAGTCATATTCCATTCAGTATCAAGGATGCAGCTGCAGAAGTGGGAAACAGCATTAAGTATCTGCAGATGACTATCTGAATTGGTCTCTCCATACATCATCCTTAGTGAAGCATGCAAACCAGCATCTTCATTTCCTATGTCAGATGGGGAGAGCACATCTTTCTCCTTTTGTCCTGGTCATTTTTTACAGAGGCATGATTAAGAGTATTTTAACAAACTGTATCACTGTTTGGTTTGGTGGTAGCAGTGCCTCAGATAGAAAGTCCCTACAGAGAGTGGTAAGGACAGCCGAGAAGTTTATAGGAAGCTTGCTTCCTGTTATTCAGAATATTGCCTATAAGTGCTATGTGCGTAGAGTTCAAAGCATTGTTAGAGACCCCAAACATCCACTTTACTGCCTGTTTCTGTTGCTTCCCTCTTTGGGGGGGGGGGGGGGTTGAAGTATTTCTAGCAGGTTCTGTAACAGCTTTGTTCCCTGTACCATCCGTCTAGAAACTCGCAAGATTACTTTTCTCACCATGTACATGCATACATCTGAACTAGACTGTGTTGTTTCTCTGTGTCATGTAATATATGTGGGTATAGGCATAATTTTGAATTTATTCATTATTATTTTTTTATTTAGTCATTTTTATGTAGTGTTTACTGGAGGTGGTGATCCTTTGAGAGCTGTATGAAACTCTCAAAAAAATTCATTTTAATGTATGCCACTTGACATTGACATTAAGTTGTTATTGATTAGCCCTTGGACCATATCAAAGTGCAAAGTTCCAGAAACAAATTATTACTAAAATGTATGCCGATTAGTGGACATTCAAAGTGACAATAAAGTTATTATTCTATTCTATTCCATTCCATTCCATTTCAAGAGTATGATTTCAAGAGGAGTAAATGAAGTGTAAGGTCTTACCTGGCCATCAAAAAATAGTCTTAGCTGAATATAGCTTCAGTGCTGGTGGGATATGGTGTACTGCTTTGATAAAATGAAAACATTAAATTGTGGCCATTGTTTTTGGAGCATTTTATATCACATAACTTTGGAGTGCACTGCATTTGGTGGAACTATGAAAAACCATGCCCAGATATTTAAAAGATTTCACTTGATCAATACTCTGGCTATTGATTCCTCCAGGCGCACAGTTTAGGTCTCATCACAAAGATCTGGATTTTAAGATTATATGGCCATATATCCCCAAGCCAGTAAATGTGCAATTCCACATATGCTCATTACAGGATTGTATGGCTTATGTGTGCTTCCCATATGCTCAGCCAGCTTTCCCAGCTGATGCAAGTTCAGAGCTTGGGTTTCTTTAAAACACAAGGATGAGAGCGCTGAATGGGAAAGCTTTACTGAATGTAGCAATATATGTACTCAAATGCTTTTGCCAAGATCATAAAGATGGAAGAGGACACACTGCATGAAGATTCTGTATTTACAGTGCTGTCAAATCTCAATGTACATTAAATTGAAAGAATGGTTTTGAGATTCTGATTTTAAATAAAGAATCCTTGACATAGCTTATTTCAGACCAGAATCCTGAAAAAATAGCTACAAATTTTCAGAAGATCAACATGGTCATGTATAGTAATAAATTATGGGATAATAGGTGGCAACCCAAAATAGGTTTACACAATATGTTGATCAGAATTATGGGACAGAGACCTCCTCATGAAGAACATTGTTTTCAGCATAGATACTCTATTCAGCAATGTCTAAAAAATCCATCTTGGATTTTATTTGATTCTAAATACCATGATCTATCTAGGCTACAACATCATTATATTGTACATATGGCATCATTATCCCAAATGTACTGACATCATGGCCTTCTCAGCAAGGAAACTCAGCAAATATCTAAGGATGCTTCATATAAAATCTAGGTTTATTGAAGAAAAGTTACAAATATGATTAATGATAAGCTATAGATCCAAGACAATGCACCCATAGACACAGACACAGACACACACACACCAGTGGTGGGTTCCTAACCAGTTTACTGCAGGTTTGCTGAGAGAGGGATTTTTATGTGTGCAAAAATGTTGCATGTGCACCCGCCGCACATTGCACAGTTTACTGAAAACTGTTCAGAAACATGCCAGTGACAGGAGAAGAGACCTGGAAACCAGTTTGGGGGCGTGGCAGGCCTGGGTCACTACCAGCTCCAGCGATCCAGGCCAGAAAACCAGTACTAGTTCAGCCAACCAATCCGAACCGGTTGGAACCCACCTCTGATATACACACATACTCACATATATGCATATATACATATATGCATATATGCATACACACACACAAACACATATACTCATATATGTATATATGCATACACATATGTGTGTATGTATATGCGTATGTATATGTGGGTGTGGTGTGTATAAATTATATAGAAAAAACAGGTTTGCAAATTCTTCAAACCTTTCTATTTTTCTGGGACTTTTTTTTTAAAAAAATATCCATTTTCCAAGTTTTAGATTTTATTTAAAACAAATGCGTTCTTGTTTACAATAATCCAAGTTGCTTTAGATGATTATTAGAAAAGAACCTTTAATGCTATTGATAATATTTGAAAATTGACCAGAAACCATGCTAGTTTATGTTCCATTTCAACTAGTCCAGAACTTAAAACAATTTCATTTATAGCAGGCAGAGAATAATTACAACATACACCAAGAAGAGAATTTCAGACAGAAGATGTTCTCCAAGAATCTGATCCCAACATTTTGTTGATTAATACAAAAGAAAAGATTCCCTCTCAATACATTATACACAGAGAGAGGGACACTCTATAACTGTAGATGTCATCTATGATCAGAACTAGAAATACATTAGCATTGAATTGGTTCAAAACTAATAAGCCAGCTTTATTTGCAAGCAGTAGACTAATTTAGAAAGCATCAGTCTATTTCCCAACTTATTAATACTATTTATTCATTTGATTGAACATTGGTTGGCTCATCTTTCTAATGGTAGTATCTCTTTAAATAGTATTTTACAAACAAGGGGAATCACATAAAGATCGTCAAGGTCTCTCTTTTGATTCATTTCTACTCAGAAATGGAGGGATATTGACATTTACATGAGGGTACATATCATTGGTGGGTTGCACGCGGTACATCCTGGTACGGAGCCTGCCCGGAGCACCGGGTACCATTCCTGTATGGTGCTCTTGAGGGCTCACCCGCCTGCCTGCACTCCTTACCTGTGTTTAAACACTTCGGCACTTCTACAGCGCCTCCGTGACACTTCATCAAGCAGCTGGAGCATCACAGAGGCGTCGCTGGGCGGTGAGACACATACACCCACTGCACGCGTTCATGTGGAGGACTCCGGGCTCCGCTGCAATCATACTGGTTGCTACAGGTCCAGAACTCACCACTGGTACATATTATATTTAAGGCTGTCCATGTTCCAGATCAAGTTATTTTTCCCTGAAAAGAAATTTAAAAATAAAATTTGGAATACAACAATTCACGTAGCAAGATAAAGATTCCCACAATAAAGCAATGATTTGCATTTTCTCCATAATAGCTGGAATGACCATATGTCCTTTATTTCAGAAAACTGTTCTTATACAATATTATTATCTTTTTTAAATTTTCCTCTTGAACTTTCCTTTGTAAAGCAAAGTTATAAACATATTTTTAATCCTTATGAAGCTCTTTCAGATTTGCCTCTTTTTCAGGTTTATCCTTTACTTTTCCCAAGAAAATAGTCAGGAAATGATTCTGAATTATACTCTTTGAATGTAACTAGGAATGGAAGCATTTAGCAGCCTGGTAAAAAAATTTTTTTTTTTCTGAAATAGAGTTAAAAAGAGTGAGAGGGATAGTGGAGAACAATGAAGGGAAGAAATATTTAAAGATATATCAACTTGTTCTAAATGTTACTTTAAACAATACTGTACTTATATACAAGAATCATCACATTCTATCACAAGGGGAAATATTTTAATGAAGCAGGAAGATGATAAAATTGATAACATTTCAGTGTGAAATAATAAATGTATTCTGATTTCTTTTCCTCCTTTTTTAAAGGAACAGAATTATCATATACGGTGTTAGAAATCTCTTTACTCTCTAAGCATTCTTCTTCTTCCTCCCTCCCTTCCTATATTAATCTTGAAGACAGATTCCACTAAGCAACATGTGGTTTTCTTTTTCCTGTTCTAGCTGAAATATCTATGTCACTAGAGGGCAGCCATTATCTGTTGGAGAAGTAGTGAAGGTCTCCAAGGAAACAGAAGCCGAACTTCAGAAGCAAAGGATGTAATTCTGGATCACTGGGCTGTGTCTCAGCTGTACTAATTTTCAAGAAAAATGATGATCAACATTTCAAGTCTGCGCCTTGGGATGATCAATATAGCTTGCTTTTTAAATCTGGCAAGAATACTGAAGGTGCAGGGGTTGAGAGAAACCAACTGTTCCCCTGTATTCAGCATCAATTATTTAAATGCATAGTACTTAAATGCATGGTACCAAATTCGTTAATTTTAGTCAATCTTCAATTGTTATTATTTTTTTAGTGTGTCAACTAAAATGTTTTTTTTTTAATCTGCATTCTTAATAAATCTGTAAAATAATTGTTAGCAGTTATTTCAGAATCTCAGATGTGGTAAATAAATTAAATCCTTTAACTGCTCATTCCACAACATGGATATTCGGAAATGAGGCAAACTGACTGAAATGTATTCAGATAAGAATAAGTACACAGGCTAAATTTTAAAACCTGATATAGAAAGTCCACTCTGTATACATGTCAATAATTTCTTATATTGTGATTCTGGATGAAGCTGTGCATTATACTGACTATAAAATAGGATTTTATTTGGATTGTAATTTCCTGCAATCCGGATGACAGTCCTCTATTGATTTTGATGTTCACCAGCAGCAAAGTGTTTAAATGTTCTCAAATTCTATAAAATGTTGTTCAGTTCAGATAGGAAAATATTCCCTAATGGTTATATCACCATTACTCTTTTTTAAAAAAATCACTAAATACTAGGATTGCTGAATGTTTTCCTAGCATTTAAGGGCACCATGTTTAATATTTAGATTCATATTTGTGTGGCAATATTAATATCTGTGAGATTTTTAAAAGACATCAACTACTTTATGACAATCATAGTTACTTAAGAATGTGAACATAGGAAAAAATAACACAAGCTTTTCATTTTTTTTTCATATTGACTACTGTGAGGTAGTTAGACAGTTGCTGAATAATTATTTTGAATTATAAATCCATTATGAAATCAAATTTATTTTACCTTGACTAAAAGCAAATTACTGGATACACTTAATATATTTGAATAATTAAAATGTGATGCATCTGTAAAACAAATGACGCCAAAATAATAATTAAAATGCTACAAAACAAATGTTGCATATATATAGTCGACATGACATGGTAAATGTTAAAAGAACAGTGAAAACATAATAAACTGCAAAATTGGTAACAATATATGTTTAAACATTTTTCTCACAGACACATACCCATATATATGTACATGAGCACACAAACACACACACACCCCTAATAAATCTCTTCCTTAAAATGATTTAATATAATTTTATAAATTTTTTCTACTCTTATACAAACCAACTAATTTTTCTATTTCAAGAATGAGGCATGGGACGTAAGGTATAAATTGCAATAATATTCCAATTTAGCCAAGATCAATTTAAAGTCTGGAAGACCTGGGGAAGAGGAGGGGAAAAATTAAATTTATTTTCACTTTCAGTTCATGCATAATTTCCATCAAAAATCTGTATTTGAAGCTTTACTGAGGGTAGGAAAGCCCACTTAAAATCAATCAGCAGATTGAAATTAGACATTGTCTAAAGTAAAAACCTTTAAGAAGGCTTGCTTATTCTTTGCCCCAACAAAACTATCAATGCCTATTCAAAGATAATGTTGAAAAAAAATGTTTTTGGAAGACTTGGAGATAAATTATCTATGATGCTTGGGGAGGGGGAGAGATGCTTATATGACTTGCATACAACTAACTTCTGAAAGTTTTCGGTATTGATTACTGCATTTAAGAACTATTTGAGAAAGAAAATGACAGTGGCTTTATCTTTGTGGCACAACAGTCAAACATTTCTAGTTGACCTGAAATTGCCTGAACGATGTTGGCACCAACCTTCAAAGAAAACAAGGAATTGCCTTCAGGAATTAATTACTATGAGCTTTCCAATGAGTAAAAAAGTGGTTGAAGCTTCATATTGCTAAGGTTGGCATCAAATTCTATTTACATAAGGAAATAGAAGCTTTTCTGCTTCCACAATGTATGATACTATTTCTATCCAGTAAATGTATCTACCCATAAAGAAGAAATCTTGTTCTTCAAAGAAGGAGGCATATATGAGCTTCTTTCCAACAAATTCTTGCTGTTTTCCCATTTTTTCCTTGCCTTTGGAACCACATTCTTAATATTCACAGGTTTGATTGCTATGCAATTATTGTTGATAAAAACACTATTACCTTGTCCAACTAAACTGTACAACCTATACATAGGTTATCCATTTGTTTCAGCTTTGCCTGTCTCAATTCCTTGTCCGTTAATTAGTTTTTCTGCCTTGTTTCTTGCTTCTATTTATTCTTATTTTTTTATTGCCAGCAAAAGTTATTTTGTTTTCGTTTCAAATAAATGAGTGTTATTTTTGTAAAGGTGTCTTTCCACAGCAAATGTTCATTGTTGCATCTCTGCAGATGGCTTTAGAACAGTGGTTCTCAACCTTCCCAATGCCGCGACCCTTTAATACAGTTCCTCATGTTGTGGTGACCCCCAACCATAAAATTGGTGTCTCGGTTCTAAGACCATCGAAAATGTGTGTTTTCCGATGGTGTTAGGTGATCCCTGTGAAAGGGTCGTTCGACCCCCCCAAAGGGGTCCCGACCCACAGGTTGAGAACCACTGCTTTAGAAGATCATCTTTTGCTTACTTATAAAGTAAGAAAGAGAAAAGCATTTTGGTGGAAATAGCAAGGTTGGTTTGCATTTATTTATTTACCCTCATTTTAATTAAACAACTGATATAGTGCATCATTTATCCAATATAGAGGAGGATAGCCTTCTAAAAGGAGATTAATTAGAACTTATAATGTCTCAACCTGAAGGTGTTCTGCAGATGAGAAAAGGATCCTTCACAACCTTGTGTGTAAAATAGTATGAACTCTCCAGGTCTTAAACCACTGGTGCTGATCTAGGAAAATATAGAAAACTATATATAGAATATAGAAACTATATACAGAATATAGAAAATATAGCAAAAAGTAAAACAAGAAAGGCTACTTTTCCCCCCATATAAGAAGCTGAAAGTACCGTATTTTGATTCATTTGATGATTGATTTTACTGACAGGGATGCAAAAAGAAAATATACCCTGCTCTTTTTCTCCAGTATTTTAGTACTAAGCTCTCACATATCTTAAATTTAACAATAATCAAAATTTTTCCTTCTTCTGAAATTTAAAATAGGAAGGGAGCCTGGGGAATTAGACCAAATCTTCAAATCAATTATTTCTTACAAAGATCTAACTGCCCTTATTAAAAAAAAATGTAGTTCACAATAACTTCACTTACATTTCACTGTGATGCTAAAAAAATAATTGTGGCATGGTCCAACCAAAGTTAAATGTTTAAGTTCTAACTCCGTCAATGCAATAGTATCATAAAGAAAAATCATCCGCACTATATTTAAAGCTTTCTCACTATAATCAAAACAATGTCTAATGTTTAATGTTGGCATGACAAAATACTCTTGAATAGTTTTGTTTTGGGGGGTTTTTTTGAGGGGAGGATTTTCATGATGCATTTAATCTGTACTGCTCTTTCTCATTTGCAAGTTATGGTGTTTTGAGCTGTAGCTGTGACCCATTCCAGATTAGGGAGAATGCTTGGAGGGGGTGGGTAGGAGGATTCCAAACTGTTCTCAATCCTTGTTTTGTGTGTTTGTGTGAGAGTGAAATGCAGTTCATGGCTACACAAGTTTTAGAACAAAAATAAATGCTAGTGTATGACATGTCTTGATTGCTTGTTCCTGCATTCTTGATGGTTCGTGCTAAACAAAAGCTGTCCATTAGTACCTTCATTGTCATTTTGAAGGCTAGTTGTTGTACTAGTTATAATTGGTTTGATTTTCTTTATATTTGAGTTTAATCCCATTTCTTCACTATGCTGTTTGATTTGTATTACTAGATCTTGCAGATCATTTGCACTGTTGACCGCCTTCGACCGACCTAAGCGTAGTACATAAAATTATCTGCTACAATATCCTATCTGTCAATGAATACTTCCGCTTCAATCACAACAACACATGAGCACACAGTAGATACAAACTTAAGATAAACCACTCCAAACTCAATTGTAGAAAATACGACTTCAGCAACAGAGTTGTCAATGTCTGGAATGCACTACCTGACTCTGTGGTTTCTTCCCCAAACCCCCAAAACTTTAACCTTATACTGTCTACTGTTGACCTCACCCCATTCCTAAGAGGTCTTTTAAGGGTGTGCATAACCGCACCGGTGTCCCTACCGTCCCTGTCCTAATATTCCCTTGTATTCGTATTCATTTCATGGATTCATAATCATGTTTATACTTATTTCTATTATCTAATTCATGCTTGACGAAATAAATAAATAAATAAATAAATAAATAAATAAATAAATAATAAATAAAAATAAAATGTTATCAGCATATGTGATGTGTCTTCCCCCAGTATTAAAACCGTGCTCATCTTCTTCCAATCCAGTTTCCTTTAATACATATTCAGCATGTAGGGGAAAGTATAGTTTTGTCACCCTCCTTTGCCAGGAATCATGAAAGGCACCTCTTTGAAGATTGCATTATTTTTGGCAATTGGATGTCCCATGGGCAATGGTGTTGTCGCTGGCAAATCCTTTCTACCCAGCAGCACTCTTTGGTTAACTATGTAGATGCTTCTAACATGAATGGATGGATGGACCCTCCTTTGCCAACATAGAACCAGCCTCTTTCCCCATGTTCTACCTGTACTGTGGCTTGCTGAGCTGTGTATGACTATATGAGGACAATAAGATTTTTTGGGGATTCCCATTTTTCTGGAGGATCCCACATTCCATAGCTTAACATGATTGACACAACTGAAGACTTTTCTATAATCTGAGAAGTATGTTCTGACTTATTTTGGTATTCCTTGGCTTTCTTGGTTACCCAGTATGCATCAGCAATAATGATTCATGTTTCTTGGCCTTTTCTAAAACCAGTTTGAACATCTGGTATCTCTTTTTCCATGTAGGACTCTAATCTATGTTGGATATTTTTTTTTACTACCAGTTCTGTGGGTGTGGATTGGTGGGCATAGCTTGGTGGGCATGGCAGGGGAAGGGTACTGTAAAATCTCCATTCCCACTCCACTCCAGGGGAAGGTTACTGAAAAATCCCCATTTCCTCCTGATCAGCTGGGACTCGGGAGGCAGAGAATAGATGGTCGGGGTCAGTCAGAGGTGGTATTTACTGGTTCTCCAAACTACTCAAAATTTCTGCTACTAGTTCTCCAGAACTGGTCAGAACCTGCTGAATACCACCTCTGGATGATCCTAAGCATTTTATTTGAAAGCAGAAATAAAGGATGCAATATGGTTGGTTGCACATTCTCTTAAATTTTTATTTGGACGAAATTGGAATGTATAATGTCCTCTTCCAAATTGTTGGCCACTGAGGTTCTCCAGATGTGCTGGTATAGCTTAGTAGAATCTTTAATGATTTTTCTTGTGTTGTTTGCCATAAATAACCGTGGTCTATTATTCCTGGCTGTGATCCAAACTGTGGTTTTGCTTCTAGGGACAAGGTTAGTGATAAACTATGCCAGACAAATAACATACTCCTACCAAATTCACTTGAGGTTGATATTCAAAGAATAGATCTTTGATATAAGAGATACTGGTATAGAATAGGGGAATCCTGTAACTGATCTACTTTTTTTCAATGTATACCAGGAAAATATTGCTTAAGCAAATTATCTCTTCCTAAGATGTTTTCCAGAATAGTGTGCCACTTGCTTATCACATGAGAGCTGGGAACTAAATATTTTCCCACTCTGACCTTAAGAAATTAATAGGCTTTTTTTTTTACTGATTTTACTGCCTGTATCACTGAGCTTATGTCTCACCACCAAATGGCTTAGCAAGTCAAACAGATTTTTCAATTGTGTCTCTTTCCATGCAGATTTCCCACTATTTGTCTATGTGTTATTTAGCTATTTTTTTAAATTATAGAATCAAAGCAAATATAATATTCTAGCTGACCTTTCATAGACTGAGTTGAGCATTCCAAGGGGTGCAGAGAGGAAGGGGAAACTATAACATCTGCCCTACAAAGGCAAACCTTTTGTGAACAGATGCTATGTCATTTCCTCCTTGTTGATCCTGTATGTATGGGGATTTCATTAATAAATTTTTATAATTGTAATTACCAGGCTTTTTTTCTTATGCTTACCTTTTTTGGTATCCAATCCGCAAATGCTAAATAAGCTGGTAACAATGGGGAAGTAATGTGTTAATCTTGACAACAAAAAGGCATGGACTCGAGTAGCATTTTCAGGACTTGGTTTATTAGGACATTAGCAGTGGTGGGTTCTGCATCCCAGTGCAACCGGTAAGGTGCAATGGGGCCAGGCGTCCACCACATGAATGCTTGCAGCACACGAGCACATGCATGCAGCATGTGCATCTGTACTTACCACCCGCGATACTCCGCGATGCTCCATGATGCCTCTGCAACAATCCAGCTGCTCAGTGGAGTGTCACGCAGGCGCCATAGGCTCCATGCACAGAAGCCCCAAACAGCTCAAATACAAGTAAGGAACATGGGTGATTGGGTGGGTGGGCCCTCCGGAGCACCGTACCGGAACGGTACCTGGTGCTCCCAGCAAGCACCAGTACGCCCATACCAGGGCGTACCAGTCGTATTCCACCACTGGACATTAGTATCTCTAGAAGTGAACTCCTTTTCACAATAGTTTATAGCACAATAAATCTGTTTAGTCTTTAAGATCTTCTTTGATAAAGTATCTGTTGATCTGAACATCATCGAAATTTATTCCCCAAATGTTTAACTATATATTATTGGATTAAAAGTGTACACTGTTACATATAATGAAGAGTTAAGATCAAACACAAAACTCAAACTAAAATTCAAACATTCATCTTGGATGGACCTATAAAATAAATGCAGGTTTGGAGAACTTGATAAGTATGAACATTGTGAAGAAAATAGTTATGATGCTTATTTAAGCTAGCTTATTATAAAAGGCATTTCATATTATTTATATTCTGTTTCTCTTCTGAAACTGCTTAATGAAACTTCAGCTCTCATCATGGTATTTAGAAATATTAAACAGCTGTACTAGTATGTGGAATTTCTTGGTAATTGTTTCACATTTAATATTAACTTTCCTACACAACAGATACATATGATTCATGTTCAACATCTATTTACAGTAAAAAAAAGACATTTCTTTGAGCACCCCATGTAATCTCTCTCTCTCTCTCTCTCTCTCTCTCTCTCTCCCTCCCTCCCTCCCTCCCTCCCTCTCTCCCTCTCTCCCTCCCTCCCTACCTACCTCCCTACCTATTTATCTATCTATCATCTATCTATCTATCTATCTATCTATCTATCTATCTATCTATCTATCATCTATCTCTCTATCTTGTAAATGAAAATGGTGATGATTGCAGGTGATAGTTTTAAGTGTATGGCCATGTTTGCACTCTCTTCCACCTTCTCTCCATGATGGTGTAAGAAAAACCTGTTCAGATCAAGACATGTTGATAATGGATTATCGGGGCTGTTGGAGAACAGGAAGCGAAAACTTTCTCTTTCAGGTTACAGAAAACCAGTGGAATGGTATAAGGCAATTGTTACAGCCATTATGATATTACATTACTCGTGGTAAAAGGTAACTAGAAAAGGCATTACAGACTATACAAATCATTGACTCAGTTGAAGGTCTGTTGTTGCCCCTGAGGCTAGCTTTCAACCCACTACACTATTACTCAAAGCAGAGAGGAGCATTCATGTTGACAAAGTTTACTTCAGAAGTGGAGCAGAATTCTTGAGATCACGTTGAAGATGAATCAGGATTTATTGAGGAAAATGCTATTCATTTCTGCCTGTAGGAGATTTCCAGGCTGAGCCTGAGGAAGGGATCAAACACATCAACAGTCATGAGTCCCTTCGATCCCACAAAAGATCTAAATCCAGTCCACCTTGAATTCCTTCTACTCTTATTTTTCATTAATTTACCTTGACTGTTAGTAGTTCAGATTCTTGTACAGAGCTCAAGCTTACACTAAATCTTAATTTGAACAGTCTGGAACTCCTGATTTTCCTGATGCTTAACACTATCTTCCACTAATGGCCAACAGGGTAGGGCTGATTACATGAATACGATAAGAATTACAAATGTCAGGTGAGAATAATGTCTAGATCCTGTGATCTTTGTCACTGCTTGAAAAAGAACTGCAATTCTGCCCAAATGTAGAATTAGAAATATTGATTGTTGCTTTTAAAGTGTTTGTCTTTTGAAATGAGAAGCTTGTTAACAGGCATTTTTTAAAAAAGAAAACCTGTCGCTATCTTAATTATATCAACATATGACACAAGGGCATGATTCTACCATAATGGTATGTCGTATGTCCCGTAGATGTGATATAAATACAAACATATTACATGGAAACGTATTTGCCCTTTCTCTAACCTGAAATGAATACTTGTATACATTTAGGTTGGTTAAACCTGTTACCAGAAGTAGAGAAGTTGCCAGAACAACTTTGAGAGAAATGAATAACAAATCTGCAAGCATCAAATTCCTGAAACACTAAAGATTATTTGGTCTTTAAGATAGATGTTATTGTGTTCTAATCTTATAGATTTTTTTTTGCTTTTTAAAAATTGTAATAATTTAGAATTAACCTTGGAGTTTTTACAGTTGTAGGAAGTTATCACCTAGCCCTCTCCCAGAAAAATGAAATATCCTAGGAAATATTGATAAGGCAGAATATTATATTTTCCTGGATGTGAAAAAGGGAGAAACACATTTTAAACACAGAGTAAATCCCTGCAGCTTCCCCGCTTTGTCAATGGGCCATTAAGAAGGCCAAGCTAGTCCACTTTACATAATAAAGAGTTCTCCTCTTCAGCTGTGATGGGATTAAGGCAGGATAATAAGCCTTTACTCAACTGACCACATGGCATCTAAACTCAATCAAACCTGAATTCAACTCACCCTAGAGGGTTGCCCCTGCATGGGCCCATGTGAGTCTGGCAACCAATCAGAATACATTTCTTACACAGGAACAGGAAACAGATAGGTGGGGCAGAACAGATTATAAAAATCCCTGCAAGCCCTTCTTCAGCCCTTCTCTTCCCTTCTCTTCTCCACCAACATTGAAGCATGTGATCACTTTTCTGTTCAGGGCTCAAGCCATGTGGTCCTGTCCACCATTAAAACCATCTTTCCAAGCAGCCTCCATGTCTCCAGTGTCTTTTTCCCCACTTGGAGCCGAACCCAGAAGGACATTTCTCCCAACACAGTCTTAAACAGCCATTATGCATCCATACGTGACTGACAAGATCAATAATCTTAAGATCAAATTGTAGCATCAGACTTTTTTTGTTTTAATCAGTGTCTTTTTGGTTTTTAGCCCTGCCTACAGCAAGATCCTGTTTTTTGCATGTCAACATAGCTTCCTGCTGCGTGCTGTTAAAAGAGTGAGGAGACAAGATGGAGAATCAATTTAAGAAAAAAGCTTTACTGTAGATCAATGGAATCTGGGTAGTTAAAATATCTGTAGTAGCATACGTTTTGTCTGATCCTATCCTTGAATGGAATCAGTTCATTTTCCTTCCTGTTTTTGATGCAATGGAGCTGAAACAACCCTTTCCATAAACTTTATTTGTCTGCTAAAATTCTCTAATCATATCAATTTAACGCTTTATGCCTTAAAGTTACAAAGTTCTAACACTGAAAAATCACTTAACAAGTTTGATATGCCATAACATTAATTAGAAGTTTGTCCTTCACAGACTTTCCTCAATAAAAAGTTATTTATCCAATAGAAGGCATGATGGCTCAGCAGTTAAGAGGCTGAGTGCAAAACCCCAGCATCATATAACAGGGTGAGCACCTGTTTTCGCCTAGCTCCTGCTCACTTAGCAGTTTGAAAGCATGAACATGCGAATAAATAAATAGATATCACTTCAGCGTGGAGAAGAAGTGCTCCATAACCACATAACCAAAGAAATGTCTTCACACAGAATTGGATGATGGCCTGGAAATGGAGACGAGACTCACCCCCCTAGAGTTGACAAAGACTAGCACATAAAAAACCAAAGATACTTTTTTTTCTCTTTCCTTCCTTCTATCCAATAAAAGCCAACCAATCAAGTACTAATGGTTTTACTACAGCTTTAGGTTTTTTTAAATGATGCTTTTGTAAGATTAATACTGAGGTTTTATCACTTATGTATTTGAAAAGGTTCTGCTACAAGTAGGAAATTTGTACAGATAGCTGCAAAGTGGATGCATTAGTTTAATACTTATACAGATTTGGGATGTTTATTTGATTTGATTGCACCACGTTTGAATTCCTGCAGTAATTAGCTATTGAAATTTCTTAATAATAGCCAAAAAAAAAAACCATTTGCATTTCTTACATTTATGCCCATATTGTCACCAAAGTTTATATTTAAAATATGATAGAGCACCCTAATCAGGATCCTGATAACTGATTATATGGAAAAATGCACGTAAGTTCATCAACATTAAATAATTTAGAACGTGAGCTTAGCCCTGTAGCTAGTTTACAACAGAAAATGAATAATCTGATCCAGATTTCTCAATGAACTTTGACCTAATGATTCTGTAGGCTTTAAGGCCTCAACTTTGAAAACTCATTTAATTGCTTAGATAATAATTTTTGCATTAAAATGCTTCCTTTTGATTTTTATCTCTTGTGATATATAGAGATTCTGGTTACTCCAAATGTAATGGCTTAGAAATCTTATTGAAGAAACACTATAATTAAAAACAGGAGGGTTTTTTTTGGGAAGTGTACCCACTTTATTTAGCAAAACTAGTTTAGGCATATTGATGCTCTAGAGTGGATGTGATACTGAGCTTTGGTTCTTAGAAGGGAATTTATCCAAATGAGTCCATTAGCTAAGTAAAGAAACTACTGGAAAATAATATCCTTATCCTTTATCCTCCTTTCTTCTCTTTTATAAAAAAAGTATGTCTTTATTTAGTCATTTTGTCAATTTATGCTATTTTTTTTAAGCGTAACATTGCTAGGAATCCTGCTTAAAAATGTATCATTTGTTTATATAAGGAAGCCCAGCTACATGACAGTTTGGGACAATGGATGATGCTTTAGAAAGATCTAACAGCCAAGATGTCAATTTTATTGATTGCAAAGGCCAAATGCTTTGGAGGTCTAAGCAGATTTGTTAGCGCAGTGTTTTTATAAAACTGCTCTCTCATGAGCTGGACATAAGAGGTGTCAAGAGTTTTATTCCAATACCCAGGCATCAGTTCACCTGCAAGAGAGAGACCTGCTTCAATGTCCAGACATATGTGACAGATCAGGTTTGGGAAAGAATGAAGATGACCAGCCTATCCAAGATTAAAAATATAGAGAACTTAGAAATACTTTTATATTGTAGAAGACTCCAAGATTGTCTCAATTTGTGCAGAAAAGAATCTAATTGACAGGCAAGTCACAAGGAAGGTGGGCAAAACTGTATGTGCTGCTTCTCCATGTTACCTTCTGAAGCAATAATTGAGAGCTAGCAGACCCCAGAGGCTACCACTTCCCAGTCACCACTAGTGTGCTACATCTCATACATGTAGCAAGGAGAATGAGAGATGAGAAATGCAATTTCATATGAGATCAGAAAAGTCTAGAGATATGTACCCTTGGCTACCAGGATTGAGAGAAGGTTATGGCATAAAGATGTGACATTAAACAACAGCCAGTCAACAGCTGAAGTTAGAGGAACACCTACAGGTGAAACTCGAAAAATTAGAATATCGTGCAAAAGTTCATTTATTTCAATAATGCAACTTAAAAGGTGAAACTAATATATGAGATAAGACTCATTACATGCAAAGCAAGATAGTTCAAGCCGTGATTTGTCATAATTGTGATGATTATGGCTTACAGCTCATGAAAACCCCAAATCCACCATCTCAGAAAATTAGAATATTACATGCAATCAATAAAACAAGGATTGTACATAGAACAACATTGGACCTCTGAAAAGTATAAGCATGCATATGTACTCAGTACTTGGTTTGGGCCCCTTTTGCAGCAATTACTGCCTCAATGTGGTGTGGCATGGAAGCTATCAGATGTGGCACTGCTGAGGTGTTATGGAAGACCAGGATGCTTCAATAGCAGCCTTCAGCTCTTCTGCATTGTTCGGTCTCATGTCTCTCATCTTTCTCTTGGCAATGCCCCATATATTCTCTATAGGGTTCAGGTCAGGCGAGTTTGCTGGCCATTCAAGCACAGTAATCCCACAGTCATTGAACCAGGTTTTGGTGCTTTTGGCAGTGTGGGAAGCTGGAAAATGAAGTCAGCATCCCCATAAAGCTTGTCTGTGGAAGGAAGCATGAAGTGCTCCAAAATCTCCTGTTAGACAGTTGCATTGACCCTGGTCTTAATGAAGCACAGTGGTCCAAAGTCCTGTTGCTCCCTGGTCCAAAGTCCTCTTTTCTGATGAGAGCAACTTTTGCCAAAAGCACCAAAAACTGGTTCAATGACTGTGGGATTACTGTGCTTGATTGGCCTCTCCATTCTTCCTCCATACTCTGGGTCCTTGGTTTCCAAATGAGATGCAAAAGTTGCTCTCATCAGATATGGACCATACTACCATTAAATAGATACAGAAGATGTTGAAAAATCATAGCCATCAAATATGTTTAAAGGGCTCCAAGTCAAATTGGAAAATGGTGACAAGTAGCACCCCCAGAGCTCTGTTATAAATCCACTACTGGCCGATATCTAGTATGATCTGAATAAGGGGTTAAAATGGAATTATGTGGATAAAGTTTCCATAAAGACATTGAAAAGATATCCATGCATGTATCTACCAGAATCAGAACAGTGCAAGCCATGGTATTCCTGATGAAAATTTGTGGAAGTGAAAATTGGACTTCCATTAAAAAAAAAAAAAATCAACTCCAAATATTCACTTGATGCATAAATGACCAGGTTAAAATTATGAAAAGACCTATCTCTCTAGAGAAGGCTCTATGGTAGGAAAGGTAGAAAGAAACAGACGAGGAAGATCAGAAGCATGTTGGGTAGGTTTTGTTACAATGGTGATGAATGCACTGTTAGAAGACCTGGAAAATCAAGATAGGCAGACAATCACAGAGAAAATCTAAGTATATGGTCACTAAGAGTTGACATGACTGTATGGTACATAAAAAATCAATCAAAAGCTCTGTAGAGAAGCATAGTGTTCAAATCAACATAACTTTGTATTCATTTCTATTTTGCATTGGGTGAAACTAGAATATTAAGTCAATTTCTGGCATCACATTTTAGGTCCAAGCTTAAAAAAATTGGAACTTAATTATAGGATCTCAAGTAATATTATAAAGAATATGGAAGGGAAAAACGTCAATTGGTTGGAAGCATTGAAAATATGTATCCAGGAGAAGTGAAGGTCAAGTGAAGGTCTTCTCTTAAATATCAATCGATGATATTTGTCTACAAGTATCTGAAGGGCAGTCATATAAAACATAAGGATAGACTTGTTCAGAAAGTTAAGATATGAAAACAATTGGAATTGAATTTCAAGGGAACAGTTTTTCCTTAGGCATCAGGAAGAATTTACTAATGGTAAAAATTGTTCAAGAAGGGAACAATGCTAGAAGAAGTATCCTGACTGGGGAATTCTGGGAGTTGAATTCCATACATCTTAAACCTGCCAAGTTTGAAAAATGTTACACTAGATAATCTGTCCAAGGCTCCTTACTCTTACATGCTAGATTCTCTGATTTCCATTTTAATAGAAGTGCAGTATAGTTAAGCAGCTGATACATTTCTTAAGAAAAAGCTGTCAATTCTTGTTGCAGGATTACATTATAAAACCATTACCCAGAGCCTAAGCAAGTTCAATGCGTTATGGGTTAAAATGTGAATCAAAAACACAGTTGTTTGAAATCACACTTGTTCAGCTGTTGTCTCAAAAACCAGTAGCTCTTTGTGAATGTTATAGGTTAAAAATTATTGCCCCCTGTGTAAACCATAGACAGAAATGCCAAGGCTTAGATGTTTTTGAGTGACAGTTACCCTGTAGCCGAAGAATTGTGTGACTTTGATTGAAAGCCTCAACACATGGGATTTAAATGTACTTGGAGAAGGGTTAAAAACAGACACAGAAACTTGATGCAGTTTGGAGATCGAAACCGGTAACTGAATCTTGGAAGAAAACTGTCTATCTGAAATTCTGGGTGAGATTTTATAACAACTTGAATGCTTCAGTTTTGCTCCCTCTCCATTTTGTGTGCTTGCTTAAGACACCTAACTTGTCAATAAAATAGAGGAGAACTGTGTTATTCTACAGTAGATGTGATCCTTTTCTTTGCCTTCTTTCTTTCTCCCTGATTCATGCAAAGAAAACAATATATGTGTCCACAACTTTAAGTATCTCTTGGTTGTGTAAAGCTAGTAATGTTCTTTGAATTCAAGACATCTAGTTTTAGAAGGATAACCGATGCTTTTGATTTTGAAGTCTTGTTCTGCAACTTTAGCTATGACTCATTTCTTCTGTCATTGAGGGCAGTGCTTTCTCTCTCACACACACAGAGATTTCATGTCTATTAAAATTTAAAGATAATTTTAAAAAATCATCCACATAGCACACAATCATTCAATTCTAGAGGAAAATTGTTCCCCACCCTTGCTGCAAATATAATTTGTTAGACTTGGAAATCTAACAAAATTTCTGTTTATGATCATAAGACTGAGATTCCTTGTTTGTTTACCTGCCATTCCAAAGAGTATGGGGTACTGGTGCAGGGGTTGAAAGAGGTGGGTGGGGGTAGGGAAGCCTCAGAAATGTGGTCTTGAGTTATTTCTTCAAGACAAAGCTTCTGTGTTTACATACTTTGGAAATTGACTTGTATTGATCTCAGAAATGCTTCATGGCTATGTGCTAGATAAATATAACACAGTTAGACTGTTATTTTAACTGTCTTAATATAAGCCAGAAGGTGGGAATGAGCTACTTATTAACTCATTATTATTTGTCATAAGGTCTATGTCTATGTCTCTAGGTTTATGTCTCTACATGTTTATCTCTCTACATCTCCATACCTCTACATCTCTACTCCTTTACATCTCTACCAGGGGTGAGCTGCTGCCAGAATTACTGCCGGTTCAGTGCACGTGAAATTTTGTGTGCATGCTAGATGTGCGCTCTGCGTGCATGCACAGTTTCCTATGCTCAGAACATTAAAAATGGGGAAAAAAATACATGCTGTGCTGACCGGGGAACCAGTTTGAAGGTGTGGCAGGCCTGGGAGGCTGTCAGTTCCAGTGACCCAGGCCAGCAAACCACTACCGGTTCAATCAAACCGGTATGAATGGTAGGAACCCACCTCTGATCTCTACTCCTCTCTTCCACCTCTGATCTCTACTCCTCTATTCCTATAGCTCTACTCCTCTTTTTCTTCTTCTTCTACCTTCTATTCCAGTTAGGTCATCTCAATGTCTGTGGAACAAATGTTACATGTTGGTAGTACAGTTTCCTTTTCTTTTGAGGCAATAAAAGTAGTTTGTCCTTAAATAACACAATTAATTCCCAGTCTTAAAAAACAAACCAATACAGAAATATCAATCTCTATCTAAATGCATAATATAACCCATCTGGCTCATTAATCCACCCCCTTGCAAAATTAAGTGCTTGTTAAGTGCACTGCAAAGTTAAATGTTATGGAGACCAAAGACTGTCTATTTCTGAATGAAAAGATCATTTTACGTGTTAAATTGTTGACATACAAACCTTACGTATGGTATATTTATTTCCATTGGAGCTAAATTACCATCTACTTTCTCATTACAAACTTGGCAATGTGTATTTCCAAGTAACAAGATTTTTTTTAAAAAAAAGAATATCTGCTTGGTTTTATATAAAAGTTTACCCTAAAAAAATCAGGGCGACGTGTCCTCTTTTTTTTTTCCCACTGGAAAAATTTGAGGCTGGAAAAAAGCCTATGTCAGG
This sequence comes from Natrix helvetica, assembly GCF_964273705.1. Taxonomy (NCBI): domain Eukaryota; kingdom Metazoa; phylum Chordata; class Lepidosauria; order Squamata; family Natricidae; genus Natrix; species Natrix helvetica. The sequence goes on along the minus strand of NC_138549.1, from coordinate 95,921,553 downwards.
AATTCTGTACCTTTGGGAATTCTTTGGGAAAGAGAATTGTGGAAACTTTTACTAGATGGTTGCAATGTATGTCTCTCAAAACAAACACAGGCTTAGGGTTAGGCTGGGATCTTATAATGGCATTTCAAAGCAACACATTCATGGGAAAATGCACGTAGTATTATTGTACAACAGTAATGGATATTGGGTAATGTCTATGATTGTAAAAACTATGCAAATAGATAAAGACATTTTAATGATTACACATATAAATGTCAGGGGCTATAATCAAACTGTTTTAAAGCTTAACATAAAATTTTACCCAGAAAAATAACAACCTAAATGTTGGTCATTCAAACCCTCCCTTGATCCCTGAGCTTGTTTAAAGTAGCTCTGATTCAATCCAGGTTGGAAATTGGAGATTCAAAGAGGGTATGATAACCTTTGAGTTTGTGGCCTAATATTTGCTGGCAGTCTGTTTCAATCAGAGGCAGAAAAAGAATAAAGAACAAATGAATAAATAAATGTGAAATGCTAATGATGCAGGTAAGTGATTGCACAATCGTAGCTAAACCTTCTATGACCATGATGGCGAACCTATGGCACGCGTGCCCAAAGTGGCATGTGAAGCTATATCATGCGCCTTCCTGTTTGCCTTCCGGGTTTCTGGCATGCATGTGCATACAATGATCAGCTGTCCTTCATGCGAGCGGCATGAACCATGTTGAAAACTGGCCTGAGCATGCGCGTCAACCAGCTGATAGTTGGGCGTGCATATGCGCTAGAACCTGGAAGTTTGGCTTTTCTGAACTGTGGCCCCAATGAGCACGCACAACGTTTCCATGCAACCTTTTTGGCACAAAAGGTTTGTCAACACTATTCTGTGTGTAACAAAACCAGAGATTTAAAATCTTGCATCTGTTTTCTTGCTCTCATTTCTTATCCTTGGTTGTGAAGGACAACTGCACCATGCCTACCCAGCAAAGCTTGGCCTCTTCCTGGCAGGACTCAGAAAAATGCCACCTTTTTTCAAAGTGCAATTTTGTGTTAGGATTCAGTAGTTTTGTTGTTGCTGTCCACGGGGTTTCTAAGATGCCCGGGAACTGTTGCTTATTTCTGAAAAAGATATCAGAGAAGAACTGGAGTATATATATTTGACCCCGAGAAGTTGTCTTGAGACTTGTCCTTCAGATTTTCAACTGGGAACTTGAAAATGTATCTTCAAACACGGTGGGAGAAAAATAACCTTGATCACCTCTCCTCCCTTTGCTCCAATAATAATTCATGTGTTTTCAATTGTGCACGGCAGTGTGCAACTAGTGCATTGAGGGTTATCACAGGGACACAGTAGAGGGTTGTCATGATTTTACTTGAGTCTTCAGTTGAATTTGCTTGTTGTTGCTGAGAGCCCTGACCACTAAAAGATGATAAATTTGCTTTATCTTAAAAATAAAAGAAAAACACCAAATTTGCAGAAACTTTCATGTAAAACAGTCCGTGTGATATAAATCTGTTATTGCTGGATTAGATATCTGCTGGAAGATGTACACATTAAGATAAATGTATTGTCATCATTCTAGAACTGTTTAGTTTTGCATTTAGGAAACCATCTGTTCTCGGATGAATGTCCTTGTATATATTGTTAAGGAAGCTGCACTGGGGTTTTAAAGCATTCTAATACATGCCATCACTAATTACAAAATAAAGAGGGTGGGGAAACAGACAACAACAACTAACCCCCTTCTCCTATTTGGAAATAATGAATAAGGAGTTTCTCCTTCTGTATGGATTTTGTTTTAAGTTTTCATCACTGTTGGACATAAATAAATAGCTTTTGGAAAATAACTTATTTGGGGTAGGAAGTTAACTATTATTTTTAGCAGTTGGTGGCATTTTTGAATTAAACTCTCCTAAACTCCACTAAAGATATTACTTGGCCTGGTAATGAGATTTTCAGAAACGAACCCACAAGCTCAGAGAGCAAAACTTCACCCTCATTTTTTAATTACTTTAAAAAAAAAGATTTCAAGAAGCTTCTATTTTTAAAATAAAATGGGGGAGAGGAGCTTCTGTTTTTAAATCGATAATAAGCAAAACGTAAGTTTTAGTACACTTTATTTCATTCACTTCCCAGGAATAACACAGAGAAAATCCCACTATCATTGTTCGTCAATTAACCATTGAATGTTGGTGGCATATTCTCAGCTTCTCTGAGCATGCAAAAGAGGGGCTTGGTTCTGCATTAGGGCACACGGATCCTGCTGTATGGTATATTATCAGATTGAAAATGGTTAATATTAGAATTAAAAGTTCCTTTCCACAAATGTTAAGATTCCATGTCATCTAAATTACCCCAAAATTGCAGACCATTTTTTAGTGTTGTCTTATCTGCTTACCTAAGCTTTAGAGTTGTTAATAAACTTAGACCTTTGCAGGCATGGTCAAGAATACTAATCTTGTTATTCATATTTTTTTTTATCTTAAAGTAAGCCATGAAACAAAACTTAAAAGTTTTTATCTGTATTATATTTTAATTGGAAGCCTGAAAGTATTATTTTTCTCATTCTTTCTCAGAGATGAGCCAAATATTATTCAGGCAGAAATGATGATGTCAGCATAAAACGAAGCAGCAAATGTTGTTAGTGATGATGTGGAGTGAAATCCAGATTTATCCTTCAACTTGTAGCAGTGGAAGATAAAACAATAACCGAGTGCCAATACTATAGGATGAAACCTATAGAGGTGGGTTCCTGCCAGTTCTAACCTCTTCTATAGAAGAGGTTCCACAAATCTACAGTGCCGTTTAGAACCGGTTGCAGCTCCCTCCCCCCCTCCCCCCGCCCATCCGCACATCATCAAGAAGAGAAGTCTACAAGTCTTAAAGCTGTCAAGTTTGAACACCCCCGGGTTTTTTTTCTAAAGGGTTAGGGGTGCAAGGGTCTTGTAACTTGACAGCTTTAAGACTTGCATGCTTCAATGCCAGAGTTCCTGAGCCAACATGACTGGAGGAGGAATTCTGGGAGTTGAAGTCCACAAGTCTTAAAGCTGTCAAGTTTGAACACCCCTGGGTTTTTTTTCTCTAAAGGGTTAGGGGTGCAAGGGTCTTGTAACTTGACAGCTTTAAGACTTGCGTGCTTCAAATGCCAGAGTTTCTGAGCCAACATTTTGGTTGGTAAGCAAGAGCGTTGTTAAGTGAGTTTCACAACATTTTACAAGTTGGCCACACCCATCCAGTCACATGTCTGGCAAGTCACTCCCACCCAGTCACATGGCTGGCAAGCCACTCCCACCTGGTCACATGGCCGGCAAGCCACTCCCACAAAGCAGGCCACACCTACAGAAGAGGTTCTAAAAAATTTTGAAACCCACCACTGGATGAAACTAACCTCTTACTTTAAAGACGAATGTCTAATCAGGAACCAGGAGCCAATCAGAATTGAAAACTAGAGGATAAAGAAGAGATGGTAGAATTGAAAAAGTTTGAAGAAATTTGATATGGTTTGAAGAAAACCAAATAATTCAGTGCAGATGACTACAAAAGGAACGAAGTTCTCTATCTTATTGACTGGGCTGTTAGACTAAAAAGAAAATGTAAAGGTAGGTAAAGATAAAAGTTCTCCTTGTACATATGTGCTAGTCGTTCCCAACTCTAGAGGGTGGTGTTCATCTCTGTTTCAAAGCCGAAGAGCCAGCGTTCTCCGAAGACGTCTCCATGATCATTTGGCTGGCATGACTAAACGCCAAAGGCTGTTTACCTTCCCACCAAAGGTGGTTCCTATTTTTCTTGCATTTTTACATGCTTTCGAACTACTAGGAAATGGGACAAGTAACAGCTCACTCCCTTACGCGGCACTAAGGATTCAAACCGCCAAAATGTATATTACATTTATTCTCGAATAATTGATTAAGGTAATTGACTACGATGAATAATGAAAATAACGTTGTTGAATTCTCTTGAAATAAAAATTAGATACAGTAATTAAGCTTGTCACAAAAACAGGGATATTAAACTTCATAAATAAGGTCAATTCACACCCTAGAATTCATTTAAAAATACTTAATGTATAAGAAAATCCCTGCTCTACTATATATTTTTTTGCAAGTTTTTTCCTTATGTAAGATACTTGGTTCTAGAAATATCTCACTGTTTTTTTAACTTTTACCAACTTAAAGTCTGTAGACACCAAGCTGATAGGGAATTCTGGGAGCTGAAGTCCACACATCTTATAGTTCCCAAGGTTGGGTAACGCTACTCTACTGCTAGACACAATGCCAACAATAGAAATAAGTGCTTTTATGGACCTTCAATCCTATATGCTCAAAAGACCATTCAATTTGACAAAACTATAGGTCAGCCACTTGTTTCAATGAGTGTCCCCTCTTTCAGATTTTTTTCAGTTGAGTTGTGGTAGCTCCTGACTTGTAATGTTAACAGAATGTAGGAGGAAGTGGGAAGTGCAGATAATCCTCAATTTATAATAGTATATTTAGTGACTGTTCAAAGTTACAATGGCCCTCAAAAAAGTGACTTACGACTGTTTTTTACACTTACGATTATTTAAACATGGTCACACAATCAAAATTCAGACATTTGACAACTGATTCATATTTATGATGGCTGCAGTGTCCCAGGATGACGTGATCACCTTTTGTGATCTTCTGACGGGCAAAGTCAATCAGGAAATCAGATTCCCTTAACGACCGTGGTACTAACCTATCAGCTAGTGATTCACTTAGTGACTGTGGCAAGAAAAGTCATAAAATGCACTCAACAACTGTCTCACTTCACAATAGAAATTTGGGGCTCAATTGTGGTCATAAGTTGAGACTACCGAGAGGTGCAAACAACAATAACAACAAACCAAAATCAAGCAGAAAGCATAACAATGCCTAACTTTGTAGTCACTGGATATTTGGGTATAGACTGTACAGCTGTGGAAGACCAGTAAAACAAATTGGTTACTTTACAGCTATTAACTGGATAATTAACTATAATCCTCAGAGGCCAAGACAGTATTCTGCTAAACGCAAGCTGCTGATGGGTGAAGTATAAAGAGCAGGGACAATTTCATGTCGATCTTTTGGAAGGTTTAACAAGATTTATAGCAACCTTACTTGAAGGTAAAAATCTCCTTCAAATTGAGTTTGACTCCTGGTGACTTCATGGACAGATCAGTGAAGTTTTACTGACAACATGCTTTTGGAAGTGATATGCTGTCGATCTGTCTCCTCTTGTTTTAACTTCTGGTGTAGTCTACAGCTATAATATGCTCTGGAGGTTTCTCATCCAATTACTGACTTGGCTCAGCTTCTGAGTCCAGACAAATGCTACTAAATTCAGAGAGGGGGGACCCCTAGGGTGGAGCAAAGCATCCATCTGGTTCCATAGTAAGTACCCCCAAGCTGGGGATATGAAGCATATCTTCAGAAAGGGGTCTATGGTAGCAAACTGATTGGTCGTCTTTGGAGGCGTAACTGCTTCCCATAACAACATGTGGCGACATCCTGTATTAAAAGAAGCCTCTAAAAAGAAACCATGATTGAATAGTGAGTTTGTCTCTTGCCCCTCTTTTCCTTGCAGTATTTAGTACATGGTGGCAGCTAGTATAAGGTATACCATGTACCATGTAGAATTCCAGAGGGAGACTGGCAATAGGGAAACATGCTTGTAGGTAGACTTCCTGCTTAATTTGTTTCTCCGTAACTTTTATGGGTGTTAGGGATGTAACCCTAGTCTTGGCTTGGCAATGTATATAAGCCATGATTGTAACAAATGTATCTGTTACTTTAAATGCTAGGGAGATGTAATTGGTTGCTGTTACCTCAAGCAGCCATAAGAGGGAGCCAGAATGACTGTTAGCTCTCTGTTTGTTAGACACTGATCGGATACTGTATCGTAAGTTACTGAGTCTTGCTACTGTTAGCTACTTTGTGTGTTAAACTGAGAATATTGATAACTGACTGACTGAACCATGTATGACTTGGACTGTTTGATGGACTCTGAATAACTCTCTATTTCCACATAGTAAACTACTATTATTTATACTATTCAGTGTCCCTGTATGCTGGTTTGTGCGTGTTCTTGCATACCACTCTCATTATGCTTCTCTGCGTACTCACTCTCCTAACGGGTAGCTTACTTACTTAACAATGGGTAGGGCAGAATAATAATATAAGGTAAGGTTCATGGGCATTCATATAGATTAAGCTGAATTGCAAGGAGTTTGTTGCTGCCTATTTTGTCACAGAGCACTAACAAGGGTAATAAACTATATGTTAAATTATGTTAATCACGAAAGTTGAATTTTACAATGAAGGATATTCTCTCTCCCTCCCTCCCTCCCTCTCTCCTCTCCCTCCCTCCCTCCCTCCTTCTCTCTTAATCTGAGCACTTGCATACAATAACTAGAAGCTAGTTTAGCCCATTGCTTGGCATGCAACCCGTTGCTTTAAAAGGCCTTGCTGGAATGGTTCATTTTTAGCAATTATTCAAAATACTTAACATCTGGCACATATGCTTAGGGATGAACTTCATTTATGTAGTGATTCATCAATCATGATAATAAAGAGCTTACTGCATCATTTTGCAAACTCCAATGGAGCACCTTTTGGATTTTTCAGTTAGATCAGAGGGCAATAATGGACTTCATTGGCTCCAGGACAAAAATTAATTCAGATTGCACAGAGTATAAATATAAATGCTAACTCTGAGGCAAATCTGCCTGGCAATATCCATAGCAAGCATGAAGCATTGAAGACACGAGGTCTAAATTTTCCTAAGAGATTTACTTTAAAGATTTGCAAGCTGAAAAAAATGCCCTAGGAAGATTATCAGCATTTGATTAAAGGACCATTGATTATGAGCCTATATTGTACAATTTTAACATGCTTCTAAATATCTTTTGGTTTAACTGACTGAGTATTTGATGCATTTTCCGTGGTGCCTAAAAAAGCTATCCCGAGAGTTAAACACACTGTTCTTTTTGCATAAGTATATGCTATTTTATTCCATTGTTATCTATCTTGTTGGCAGTACTTAATACTTCCATGTAATATATTTAATATGTGTGAAGAAAGCTAAGGGGATATGACTAAAAATGCTTCTGTGTGAGAGCCAGTGGTTAACATGCTGGCTTAGAAACCAGGAGACTGTTAGTTATAGTCTCACTTTAGGCATGAAAGCTAGCTTGGTGAGTTTAGGCAAGTGTTTGCAAACATTTTCGAGTGCCGAAAAGGTCACACAGAAATGTCATGTGCATCAGGCCCGCACTCTGGAAAAACCACATTTCCAGGTTCTGGTGCACATGTGCACCTGACAATCAGCTGGCGGGTGCACATGCACACACCAGTTTCCAGCACTGCCATGCATACGAAGGACAGCTGATCATCATGTGCGCATGTGAAACCCAGAACACAAACCCTGTTCAACCTTCCTCACGGTAATTTTGTTTCATACCTGCAAAAATAGATTTAAAAACTTTGTTAGTGATTCAATGGGCATTTATCAGGGAAGGCAATGTATGGTATTGGCCTTCTGGTAGAAGGCTATGAGAAAAGAGACTCTAGAGTCTGTCAAAGACCTCTCCAAGATATCCGAGTGCAGTGTTATGCAATCTCATACTACAGAAAGAAATATTCTTTATAATTTCCTAACAGCACTGATTTAAATGCAGATCTGTATGCAGGGGGATAGGATGTGGTCATTTATCTTGAAAAGCCAGCTAGAGAGAAAGAGAGGATTTGAAAGCCATCGTTTGATTTCATTATTTGTGAACTTTCATGACTAGCTATTAATTCTTTGTGCAACCTGTTAGGCTGTTTTAGGAGGAGTCCGTGTATTAAGGATGGAGATGTTTCAAGGATGAAGAGTTAAATTACCCTGATCATTTTATGCCATAGCTGTTATTATCTCGTTTCGTTCTAAATCTTTAGAGATGCCTAAGACTAGGAAATCGTATTGACTAGGAGGTCATTTCTAAGCCTGGATAATGTATGTAACATAGATTAACCAGTTATACAGGCTGTCTGATGTGATGATTCCTTCCAATCTGTGATTCACAAATAAATGGAAGTCTTCAGGCAGCTAGTCTGCTTTCATCTATCTTGACTAAGCTACATTTTCACTGAGAAAATGTAGCTTTTCACAGAGTCCAATTCTGAGAAAGTGCATCTTCTTGTATGCATATATAGATAAATTAGGGAATATATGTTTATCTACAGGGCAGTCTGCCAGAGGTCTATGTGAAGCAGTTCTGGCTTGGTATATATCTCACTGCAGCCTTCTGTGGCAGTGCCTAAAGCTGAATGTTACTAGTATATGTGAGCATTGCACATGCACAGACCCAGGAATGGTATTCACTTACCAGTACCTTCCCTACCAGTTCGCAAATGTGAGTTGTGTGCACTCATTTAGTTCACGCTCGCCACATCCACACATGCGCTCCACATTCCATGCATGTGCATTGGCTAAATAAAGGGCCTAAATGGGATACTGTAGAGCCAGGGCAGATGGGCAGGGCCACACGTGATTTCTGCTACTGGTTCGAATGAATGGGTCAGAAGGGGCAGAATCCCACCACAGGCCTCTTTATGACACTTCTAACGGCTGAAACAAGGCTTTTGAGGATCAATAGAATCTATCTATCTATCTATCTATCTATCTATCTATCTATCTATCATCCATCCATCCATCCATCCATCCATCTATCATCCATCCATCCATCCATCCATCTTTCATCCATCCATCCATCCATCCATTCATCCATCCATCATCCATCCATCATCCATCCATCCATCCATCCATCCATCCATCCATCTATCTATCTATCTATCTATCTATCTATCTATCTATCTATCTATCTATCCTCTATTTCATTTACCTAACTTCAATGGATTCCCAAAACTGGAAAATCCATAAAAAACAGATAAAACGTCAAACTAAAGAGCTGAGACTAAAATGACCTCATATACTGATTATATACTTTACTATGCTTTGGAAAATCAGTGTGGACAAGATTATTTATTTTATTGATATATATTGTCATCTTTTAACATTGATCTTTGGTTGCTTCGTTTAATCTGTAGTTCAGTTTGGAGGAACTGCTTATTGTTTAGTGCTACTTTAATTGAATTATGGCTCTTGTGTTTATTTATGTAAAACATTTATCATCTTTTTCAAAGTATAAGATGCTCCGGCATTTAAGACGCACCTTAATTTTGGGGGAGAAAAATAAGAGAAAAAAAATTCTGGCTCTGCCTACCAGCATCCATTGATATTCATCTGGTTGGCGGCCTGAGCAAACAGCCTGGTCAGCTTCAGCACATTAGCCTGATTCAGCACGAGCAGTTTGAGAGGCTGCCTTTGCAAAGAGAAGCTCCTTTGCAAACGGAGCTTTTGGAAGCTGCAAAGGCAGTCTCTCAAACTGAGCTTTTGGAGCCTGTTTCACATGCTCTCCATTAGAGAGCATAGCCTCGTCCACCCACCAGCCCCTACCCTTCAGCCACCGCCTGTCCTCTCAAATGGATAGCCTCTCAAACAGCCTCCAAAAGCTCCATCTGAGAGGTTGTGTTTGCAGCCTCCCAAAGCTTTGTTTGAAAGGCTGCCTTTGAGAGGGTCCGTTTGAGACGCTGCCTTTGCAAAGAGAAGCTCCTTTGCAAATTGAGTTTTTGGAGGCTGTTTGAGAGGCTCTCCATTTGAGAGGCTACCTTTTCAGCCTCCAAAAGCTCAGTTTGAGAGGACATGAGGAGGCTGAAGGGTGGGGGCCGGCTGGTGGGCAGGTTTACATTTGGTGTATAAGATGCACCCAAATTTCCACCCTCTTTTAGTGGGTAAAAGTGTGTTTTACCCTCCAAAAATGTGATACATAGCCACCCATCTTATAAGGAAATCTGGATGACTCCCAATCAAAAGTAAAAGTAACATAAAACCCATTAGAAACATTAGAAACAACAAAACCTGGCACCAAGTCACACAGTTTTCTATCCTAACAGCTATGGTGAAAAAACAGGACAATTGTATGTTATCACTTTATTGGCAAAATGGGTGGTACATAAATTTAATAATAAATAAAAAATAAATAAAAACTGCCAAGAGTCTTTCAATTGCTATTGGCAAAAATGAAAATACATTACAATACAATCTATTTGTTCTAGCCTGGTGCCTTTATCATTACATCAAACAGGCTCTCAGATCACCTTTAAGTACTGCTATTTTAAACATCAATCTGGATAAGTTTCACCTTTTTGGGTCTCCCTTTTTACTATCCCCTTCACATATGAAAAATAGTATGTCCATTGTCTATAAAAATACCTTTCTCAGGATTGTTCTGTATTTGCTTAAACAGATAGTAATATAAGCAAAAATATATTGATTACTCTTTAAGGTCCTGGTCAACTTTTTTGGTGGTTTTACTACAAAAATGTTAATGCTGGCCATAGTTTATAGTGAATACACCACTGCAAACAAGAAAATATGAGCCAGCAGTGTGCAGCAGCTGCCCAAAAAGCCAACACAGTCCTAGGCTGCATAAACAGAGGGATAGAATCAAGATCACGTGAAGTGTTAATACCACTTTATAATGCCTTGGTAAGGCCACATTTGGAATACTGCATTCAGTTCTGGTCGCCATGATGTAAAAAAGATGTGAAGGCCTCTAGAAAGAGTGCAGAGGAGATCAACAAAGATGATTAGGGGACTGGAGACTAAAACATATGAAGAACGGTTGCAGGAACTGGATATGTTTAGCTTAAGAGAAAGAAGGACTAGGGGAGACATGATAGCAGTGTTCCAATATCTCAGGGGTTGCCACAAAGAAGAGGGAATCAAACTATTCTCCAAGATACCTGAGGGTAGAACAAGAAGCAATGGGTGGAAACTAATCAAGGAGAGAAGCAACTTAGAACTGAGGAGAAATTTCCTGACAGTTAGAACAATTAATTAGTGGAACAGCTTGCCTCCAGAAGTTGTGAATGCCCCAACACTGGAAGTCTTTAAGAAGATGTTGAATAGCCATTTGCCTGAAATGGTATAGGATTTCCTGCCTAGGCAGGGGGTTGGACTAGAAGACCTCCAAGGTCCCTTCCAACTCTACTATTGTATTGTATTGTATTGTATAATTCACATGGCACAAAAGCAGAAGGCTTTGACAGTTTTTTGGGTGAAGCACAGAAATATTTTTTTAAAAAGAAAAGGGTTTGGGTGTGTTTGCACACACATGTGCACACATTTGTGCATATAAAGTGAAAAGGAAGGGTGCAGTGGATCAACACCCATAAGATTCCCCCAGGTCATCCTTTCCATTGAAAAGGGTTAGATTTCCTTTATTAAACTCTAAGGCTGCAAAAAAGCTTAAAACCCGGAATCATTTCTGAATTTATCAATTGCTTTTTAAAAATATAATTAAAAGCATTAACAGCATTAGGCAAGATAAGTGAATGCTATCTTTGCAAAATTCCATCACCCAGTAATTTGCAAGGCAAATCATACTGAAGTCCAGCAGGGTTTTCTTGTTCTATTTTAACTTCTAAAATATGAGCTGCAAATGAAATGTGGTGTGTGTGTGTGTGTGTGTTTGTGTGTGTGTGTGTGTGTGTGTGTGTGTGTGTATGTATGGAGGGGGTGCATTTTAGATCCAGAGGGAAGATGCTATCCAAAGAATTCCCCACTGGAAATGCCAGCTGACAGAAAAATAAAGGAGGCTATTATTTTTTTGTGGTATTTAGTTGTATGGCCTATGAAAGATCAGTGAGGAGATAATGTGTGGGCCTAGCATCACTTACATACTATCAGTGCATATAATGAGAGTTTCTAATATTGGGAATCGATTGTTAGGAACTTTGGTGAATTGTGGTAGGAAGGGAAGCTGTTTTCTCTCTCTCCATCTCTCTTCCCCAGTTGTATCAGTAGTGATATGTCACTGGATCAAAAGTCATTTAAAAGTCAAAAATTAATCCCTGTTTTGCAGAAGGTAAGACATGAGTCCAAATCAAATCCCATGATCTATAAATGTAATGTATTTTAGATCCTTGACTAAAATCATGGCACTTAATAAGATAGGAACGTTCATAAAAGAGTTTTGTTGTTGTTAGTTACAAAGTCATGTCCGACCCATTGTGATCCCATGGACAATGTTCCAGGCCTCTACCATCCCCCAGAGTTCATTTAAGCTCACGCCTACTGCTTCAGTGACTCCATCCAGCCACCTCATTCTCTGTCGTCCCATTCTTCTTTTGCCCTCAATCTTTCCCAGCATTAGGCTCTTCTCCAGTGAGACCTTCCTTCTCATTACGTGGCCAGAGTATTTGAATTTCATCTTCAGGATCTGGCCTTCTAAAGAGCAGTCAGGATTTGAGTTAAGCAGTAATAATTACACAATAATAGCAAAAGCAGAGCAATAACAATGTATTGCTTTTATATGGAGCCCAACTCTTAGTGATTCTGGAAGGTTTACAAATTGTAAAAATATTAAAAAACCAATAACAATACAAGAAATATAAACCAACACAAAAGAATGGAACAAAACCCAGATGGGAACAAGGAAAAAGAAGAAAGAGAGAGTTAATTGTCCTTGTCCGAGACCTGGGCAAAGAGTGAGATTTTTAGAGCCCTTTGAAATGCCAGGAAGGTGAGAGCCACTTAAATCTTAGGGGGAATCTCCGATGAAACTTCTTGGATGAGAAGTGTAACATTTTTTCTTCCTCAGGAAAAGAACAGTCCACTTGACTTTTGAAGAAGCACCTTTGAGATAACTATGACCTGGATGACTGAGAATCTCCACAGATACTTAGGGCCAATTTCATTTCAGAGGGCAGCCATGTTAGTTCTTGGGTCTCAAAAGATGGCAGTATTTAACAATGGAACCTGGAGTGAACTAAAACTGCCAGATCAAAGTGGTTGGACAGATGCTATGGGAAACAGGCAGTTCCTCTAGTTACGAGGTCCTGTGCCATGTAGAAAGTAGACTGGCAACCAGCTGCAGAGGTGTTACATGGGTATATCAAGGCATGCCCATCACTGCCAATATTGCTGTATTTTTTTTAATATATGTTTAATTAATATATTTTTAATATACATTAAAAGCTCTGTATCTATTTGAAGAATTTGTTGTCTGGGTTATCTGGGTACAATTAGTTTTGAGTAGAGATACAACAATAATCATAATGATAATCATAATATACATATCAATATTAATCACATAGTAATAATACAATTAGCTTATTCAGCTTAAAAGTTTCAATATATAATTAGCTATCCTTTTAATCTTTTTTCATTTCTAACCTCTGTTTCTGTTAGTTAGCAATTGGTAAAGCAAATCCCATGTTAAAAAGTATTGTGCTTCTTCCTTTTCTTTTATTTTAAGTGTTAATCTACCCATCTCAGCACATTCTAATATTTTTATAACACTTTCCTCTGCAGGGATCTCTTCATTTTTCCATTGTTGTGCATACACAATTCTTGTTGCCACTAACACATGTAAAATTAAATATGCTTTCCCTTTATTATACTGTTCTGGTAATATACACAACAAAAATATTCCTAGTTTCAAATCTATGCATTATCAATTTTTCTAACTATGTATGTATTTTAGTCCAGTATTTTTTTTTTGCCTTTGGGCATGTCCAGAACATATGATAATATGAACTTGGTATCTATAGTTATAGTTTATAGTTTATTTAATTTATAGACCGCCCCCTCTCCCCGTAGGGACTCGGGGCGGTGTACAGACCATTCATAATCAAAACAACAGAAAATAACATAAGACATAGAGCAGAAACAACACACACACACTGTCTGTATATAAAATCCCAAAACCAATTTAAATACTTAAAAAACAATTTTAAAACCCGTTTAAAACCCCAATATAAAATTTAAAAAGCCATCCAGGAAGGTTTGTAATAGATGTTAAATACAGTTAAGATTATAATTATAATTAGGCCAGACCAGCTACTCGAAACAGGTGGGTCTTGAGTTTCTTGCGGAAGGAGCGGAGATCAGAGATGGTTCTAATATCGGGGGGGAGGTCGTTCCAGAGGGTTGGGCCCATCACAGAGAAGGCCCTACTCCTAGGCACCGCCCGCCCACACTGTTTAGCGGATGGTACCCGGAGGAGGCCCTCTCTGTGAGAGCGGATTGGTCGCAGGGATGTATGGGGTAGAATGCGATCCCGCAAATAACTAGGTCCCGAGCCATGGAGCGCTTTGAAGATGACGATCAACACCTTGAAATGTACCCGAAAGGCCACAGGTAGCCAGTGCAGCTCGCGCAGGAAAGGTGTTACATGGGAGTACCTAGTACTCCCCATAATAACCCACACGGCTGCATTCTGGACCAGCTGGAGCCTTCGGGTGCATCTCAAGGGGAGCCCCATGTAGAGAGCGTTACAGTAATCAAGGCGAGAAGTTACTAGGGCATGGGTGACTGTGCAAAGGGCATCCCACTCCAGTAAGGGACGCAATTGGCGCATCAGGCGAACCTGGTGGAATGCCCCCCTAGCCACGGTCGTCACATGATCATCTAGCGACAGCCGGGAATCTAGGAGGACGCCCAAATTGCGTACCCTATCCACTGGGGGCAGTTGTTCCCCCCCAATGGCCAGAGATGGAACACATTGGCTAAAGCGGGGCGCCGGTAGCCACAGCCACTCCGTCTTGGAAGGGTTGAGTTTGAGTCTATTGTCGCCCATCCAGACCCGCACGGCTTCCAGACACCGGGACATCACCTCGACGGCTTCGTTGGGGTGGTTCGGGGTAGAAATGTACAACTGAGTGTCATCTGCATACAGATGGCACTCAACCCCGAATCCTCGAATGATCTCGCCCAGCGGTTTCATGTATGTGTTGAACAGGAGAGGGGAGAGGACCGACCCCTGTGGCACTCCACACGTGAGCGGCCTCAGGGTCGATCTCTGCTCTCCCGCCAACACACATTGCGTCCGACCGGAGAGGAAGGAGGAGAACCACCGCAAAACGGTGCCCCTCACCCCCATCCCCTCCAGACGACGCAATAGGATACCATGGTCGATGGTATCGAAAGCCGCTGAGAGGTCTAACAGGACTAAGATGGAGGAACAGCCCCCATCTTTTGCCCTCCAGAGATCATCCACCAACGCGACCAAAGCCGTCTCTGTGCTGTGACCCGGTCGGAAACCGGACTGGCGCGGGTCTAGATAAGTAATTTCCTCCAGGTGTCGAGGGAACTGCTGCGCCACCACACTCTCAACAACCTTCGCTAAGAAGGGAAGGTTGGAGACAGGACGATAATTGGCTAACTCAACTGGGTCTAGGGAAGGCCTCTTAAGTAGGGGCCTCACCACCGCCTCTTTCAAGGCGGTTGGCAGGAACCCCTCCTCCAGCGAGGCGTTCACCAGACCCAGGAGCCAGTCACGTGTAACCTCCCAGGTTGCCAGTACAAGCCAGGAGGGGCACGGGTCCAATAAACATGTGGTGGCCCACAGTCGCCCACGTAGCCTGTCCATATCCTCGGCGGCAACAGAGTCAAACTCCTCCCAGATAGGTACCTCAAGACTCGCCTCCGGTGTCTCCTCACGATCACTGAAGGGGACCCATTCGCTCCGGATCTGAGCGATTTTGTCCTGCAGATATTCCCAAAATTCCTCTGCCCTCCCCTGTAAAGGGGCTTCCCGCGACCTCTGTGAAAGGAGGGAGTGGGTCACCCAGAACAGGGTGGCAGGGCGGTTTTCTGCAGACGCAATAAGGGTGGCATAATATCGACGTTCAGCCACCCTTAGTGCCACAAGGTAGGTCCGTAAATGGGTTCTTACCTGTGTTCGGTCAGATTCGGCACGAGAGGATCTCCATCTGCTCTCTAGGCATCTCTTGTGGCGCTTCATCACCCTCCGCTCCTCGGAGAACCAAGGGGCCAGGGTGGTTCGCTGCCACTGGAGAGGCCGCAAGGGTGCTACCCGGTCCAAGGCCCCGGCCGCCGCACTGTTCCATGCAGCCACCAGGTCCTCCGTCCGGGAGTGGGTCAGGGCAACAGGAGGTGGCCCAAGCTCCGTCTGGAACCTATCTGGTTCCATCAGTTGCCTGGGGCGGAACCATCTAAGATCCTCTGGTTCCATCTCCCCGCGATGGGGGGTGGCGTCAGGGAAGTCCAGCCGGAGAAGCGAGTGATCTGACCATGACAGGGGAGTGATCACCTGATCCCCTATTCCCAGATCACTCTTCCATCGACCAGAGATAAAAACAAGGTCCAGCATGTGTCCTCCCTCGTGTGTGGGGCCCTGAATTATTTGGGTCAGGTCCAAGGCTGTCATGGAAGCCATGAACTCCTGAGCAACCTCGGATGATTCACCCGTCAATGGCAAGTTGAAGTCCCCCATGACTAATAGTCTAGGGGTCTCAACTGCCACCTCCGCAATCACCTCGAGGAGCTCTGGCAGGGCCGCTGAAGCATAGCGAGGAGCCAGGTATGCAATCAGCAGGCCCAACTGACTCCCTGGGCCCCATCTCACACCTAGAGTCTCACATCCGGATATCTGAGGTACGATGAATTCTCTCGGTGCCAGGACTTCCCATATAATGACCGCTACCCCACCACCCCTACCCCGGGCACGAGGCTGATGGAATACACGGTATCCTGGTGGGCACATTTCCCCGAGGGGCACACCCCCCTCGTGGCCCAACCAGGTTTCCGTGATCCCTGCAAGGTCCGGCTCCCCCTCAGAAACCAGGTCATGGATGAGGGGGGCCTTATTAACAACGGACCTTGCGTTACATAACATCAGTCTCATGCCTCGGCTCTGTAAACCCTGACCACCTAGGATGCGGGGGTTGGTACAAACGACGGGGCGTAACCAACGCCCCCGGTCTCCCAACCGACTGCAGGATCTTCTTCTGTCCTCGTATCCACCCCTTCCTGCGACCGTTGGAATATAGGAACCCTCTAAAGGAACGTTATACTGATTCCCCTCCCCCGCTCCGCTCCCTTCCTCCTCAGCCCCACCTGTTCGCCTGGCTCTACTCCTATTCCTGGTCTGGCTAGACCCACCCCCCACCCTGGATCCCTTTAAAACATTTAAAAAACATTTACACAAAAACCCCCGGAGCCTCCTCTTCTTCCACCTCTCTGGATTAATACATCCGTCATCAAGGTGGGCCCTTGAAAGGGCAGAGGGCCATATTTGCGAGAGGGGGGACTCCCGCAATAAAATCAGGTCTACCCTAGAGTAAAAGTAAACCATGGTTCAGCAGGGCCTCAGATCGAATTGAGGGTGCTACAGATATTAAAATTACTTTACAAAGATGTTAAAATAGGTGCTGCATACAGCACCGAGTCCAGGAGAAAGGGAAATGCAGAGGGATATAGGGAGCCAGGGCAGATATCAGTGTATCTGATTACACTTCCAACATTTAGTTGACAAATTTTCAAATATCTTTGCTAATCTCGCTGGTAGTAAATGCCACATACAACACATTTTGTATAGATTTTCCTTATATGCCATTGACATTGTTATTTTACAATTTCTATCCCACAATTTATTCCATTTATCTAATTCTACCAAATAACCAAAATTTTTGGTTATTCCCATGTTATCATTGTTTTTTTCTCTTGCTCTTCCATTTTAATACTCAATACATTTTTTTAATTTTTTCATCTGTCCGTCATCTAATCTAATTCTACTGGTTGTTTATAAAAACCATATATTTTTGTGTTTTTTTTTTCATATCTTGATTGTATTTATACATGTGGCCACCATGCTAGGTCAATTCCTTGATTGGCAAGTTCTTGTTTAGATTTAAGTTCCCCTTTTTCATTCAAAATGTCACTATATCTTACAATTTTTTCCATTTCAATCACATTTGGATATATCAGTGCCTCCATCATGGAAAGCCAGACTGGTATTTTCATATAATGTCCTTCTTTGATTTTTTTTCCCCCATACAAGCAACAAAGCATTTCTAACAGTGTCATTGAAAATATCCATGTATTTTGTTTTTCCCATACCACAGAAAACCATGCCATCCCAATTGGAGACCATAGTATCCCTCCAGACTTATTAATCTTTTCTGTCTCAGGTTTATTCATTTTTTCACCCATACAAGTGCAGAGGCCTGGTAATTTAACTCCCAATCTTGCTGTATTTTTGATCAGTTGAAGCATGTGGGTTGTCTTCAAAGATAGCCCTATGTAATCTCACCATGAGGTGACCAATTAATGACTTCTCTGAAGGGTGTGTCATTGTGTCAGTCCAACCTCCCCCCCCCACACTCTCCCTCTGCCAGTTTTTTGTTACTTTCAGTATTTATTTTCTGAGTGCCAAATTTTATATGCAAAGGAAACATTTGCTGAATTTCTCTTGTTCTTGAACTCATCTGTTATTAGAAATTTCCATAGCTCCTCTAGGGCTCTTGTCTAACAAATGTATTTATATTGCCAAAAAAAAAAAAAAGCTCAGTGTCATTCATTCAGCGAAATCAACAAATATTATTTAAAACCAGCTGTTTTAACAATAAGATAGAGGTACAAAATTAGCCTCAGGTAAGTTGTTATTGAGAAGAGAACACAAAAAGAGGGATTATGCTCAGGGAGAAAAACACCCTCATAGTGCAGCTGGGCTGATGGAAGGGGCCTCCAGTCTTATTAGAAAGTTAGAGTTTCTTTAAATAGCAATTTAAAAAAAATAGCCTGTGAAATTTAAAAAATACTGTCAGCATGCAAGACCACACTAATCAAAATTAAAAGAAAACAACATTCTTGAATATGGAGATATTTTTTTTCACAATCAGAAGGCAGGATAAAATACAAAAAACAAATGTAGTCAGAGAACAGTCTTGACATGGCTGATGGGAAGATCCATCAAAAGTATCACTGCTCTCTAAGTGTAGTTGAAAAATAAAAGCCAAGACTGGCCCTCTGATTTCACACAGGGAAAATAATGTTTTCAATAGATATACTTTATATCTTACAGTAGAACCAAAAATGATTCTTGCCACTGCTTGCCAAGGCAAGGAAAATGTTTATGTGTTTTAAGACATCAATGTCTTATCGTGGATTGACAAGATTAAAATTAGAAATCCAACTCGGTTTTTGTACTAGTCATGCCAGTGTCTAGAAGAAGAAAAAAAAATCTGACTGACCAGACATATGATTATCAGACATAAACACAACTTGAACTTATGATGAATAGCTTCCCTGTCAAAGTAGCAACTGTAATAAATCTGGAAGTCTACTATTCACCTTTGACACTATTTGGAGAGAATTTCAAATAATAAAGTTTATTTTATTCACTGAACGAACTTCGGGAATCAACCAGTTATTCTGTTAGGGATAGTAGACGGTGGAAAGAAGACATGGGAGTTTGGTTTTATACAGGACATCAACTGCAAAGTTGCTATTTAGCCAAAGATGGAAAGAAGGAAATACAGTCACAGTGGAAGAATTGACTTTGAAACTAACGGAACTAGCAGTGATAATGAAATTGACTGTTTTGCTTAGTGACAATAGTTGGTTGTGACTTGGAGGCCACTGTTGGATTTGTTACAAGATAGGGAGGGAAAAAAAAGAACTTTTGACCTTGGTATTTGAGGACTAGATCTGATTTGATTAGAGAAATGCTGTGGGTTTTCAAATATATGGTTATTCACACTTGAGAATGTATGTGTTAGGTTAGATTCAGACAACCATTGGTCTGAAATGGTTAAAAAATGTGGCTTGTAATTGTATTTCCTCCATAATTACAGGTAAACAAAATGAAAAGTCTTTTTATTTCCTCCTCCTTTTACACTTATCCCCCCTTCCCCCTTGTTAATTAGGCTTATTTTGGAAAGCATGTTATAAATACAGCAAAATTGCTTTCAAGGCTTTTAGAACTGAGGTTCCAATTCACCCAAGACTCCTTAAAGTAATTTGTTCTCTTCAGTCTTGCAAATGAATCCTCAGAGAAAGAAGGTGACAAGAATCTAAGTTTTGGCATGATCCCAAGCTCATCAAAGTGCTGATTCCATTGCTCCTTGTGGCAATTTTTTATTTGAAGCAATGAGTTTATCAGCCATCACAAAATGAACTCTAGGGAGCCAGAACAAATGAAGTGTAACACATATACATGCAACTGAAAGTTTACTCATTTATTATTATCACTGTTGTTTGTTGTTGTTGTTACTATTATTATTTCCAGTGAGAGAGATGAAAAAGAGGAACAAGAGATCCAAGTGGTAGTCTTATAACAAAATGATCTGGAGAAATCTGTTCATCTTTAAAGTGGTTCAAGCAGCAATTATCATATGCCTGTTAGAATGACCTATGTTCATCTTTGAAATGCTGGAAGGAATGCTGTAATGTTGTCTGCTCAACTTTGTAGATTTGAGAAAGGTCTGAGGAAAATGCATCTTTATGGTCCGAGTCTAATAGCATTCTCTACCTCCTGACCAAGGTACATCATCTGCCAAAATAATTGACGTACAATACCCAGAGATACAGATGCCATTACTTTTGTACCTCTGTGAATCCAGAGGTAGCCTATAGGCCTCCTTGGGAATCTAAGATTTCAAGCAATGTAGTGTTAGGAACCTTAGTGTTGCAAATAGAAGAAGATCAGAAGAAATTACTGTAGCAGTAGTGGGTTGCAGGCAGTACGCCCTGGTACGGGTGTACAGGTGCCTGCCGGGAGCACCGGGCACCGTTCCGGCATGCTGCTCCGGGGGGCCTACCCGCCCTCCTTACCTGTATTTGAGCTCTTCGGCGCTTCCGCGCACGGAGCATACAGCGCCTGTACGACGCTCCGCCAAGCAGCTAGAGCGTCACGGAGGCGTCGCAGGAGGTAAGGACACATGTGTGCACTGCGTATGTGTGCTTGCGTGCTGCACGCGTTCTTGTGGTGGACGCCGGGCCATTGCAACATACTGGTTGCAATGGGATTCGGAACCCACCACTGTACTGTAGCTATCACCTTGGTAAAAGACAGTTTTAACAATTCTGTCTTGGCATGTCAATTTAAATAAAGAAGACCAAGTTACAGCCTACATTATTACATGTTATGTAATAGGTATGTAAAAGGTTAATCCGTTTATGTACAATTTGTTCCAAGATAGATGTTCACTCACATTCACCGACATGCTACTGGTTGAATTTTATCATATAAATATATATTCCTTAAATTATCCTTTGTTAAGTCATGATATCTCTGTTCTTCAGAGAATTGATTTCTTTATAGACGTAGATACAAATCAGAATATGTATTATGCAAACCAACAGTGATGTGGTAGAATTGTAGGATGTTACCTTTTTACCTCTATATGAATTTGAAGGAGAAGAAAAAGTATTTTCAATTGCTATTTTTTTTAATGTACTTGTAGCTTTTTGTTGAGCTTTACTACGGTAATTGTTCTGCAGTTGAAATTTATCCAGAACCTTCCTTTTAGTCTGTGGCATTTTTAAAATTAGCAATAAAATACATGCGAATAATGATTCCAGGTGCAGGCAGGGATGTTTTTTTTAAAAAAAAACATGACCCTATAGTTTAGTTTTATCACTGTTTGTCAATAAACACCTTTGGTTCACTACATAATTCATGCTAACTCTTGATTTCTTTGGGCAACTCACAGGGAGGTTATAGATGGTAACTACTTGATATGATAAATGCCTTGTTACCTGCTGGCATTTGGAAAGAGGAAAGAAACATTTCCTTCATAACTGGTTCCCACTAAGAACTTCTCAGTCAAACAGATAAAAAATACAGTTAAGTGTCCTGTAGAAAAAAGAAAAAAAAGAACAAGAAAAAGAAGACAGGTGCAGCTTCCATACAGACAAGGATTATTTATTGCAGGAAGATACTGGACCTGAAACTCAGCTAAATAATAGCTACATCTTTATGTTGAAATTTGGACAGTGAAGAATAAAGAGAAACTCAGGGCTCAGGAGATAGATGGCACTGTACCTGTGTTCTCAAGCGAACTAGTCATCTGTTAGGTTTTGCTATTTCTTGGATTATAGAGATGGACTACCTGCTGGAAAACAGTGGAAACATCACCGGGTCTTGCCTGAATAAAATAGTGGCTCATGAGTCATATAAATGTCAGCTCTATTCAGATTTACTCATATATCCATATTATTTCAAGCAACAGTAATGACAGATTTTAGTGCTATACTTTGAAAAAAATAATGATTTCAGTGCAGTAGAAAGTACTGAGAAGAGAATTTAAATTATGGGTAAAGCAAAATGAATAACACACATAGTTACAACTGTGGGGAAAAAAATCCCTTTTGGTTATTTTTTTCTGGGAAAAAGAGGTCAGCAACTTCATTAAACCTCTCTTTCATTAACTTTTAACACGGATTCATCCTTGCCCGTTAAATTTTAAATTTTAAATTTGTGTTTATGTTTTAATATTTTATCTGTACATTGCCCACTTTTGAAATAAGATGATAGATGATAGATAGATAGATGATAGATAGATAGATAGATAGATAGATGATAGATGATAGATGATAGATGATAGATGATAGATAGATGATAGATAGATAGATAGATAGATAGATAGATAGATAGATAGATAGATAGATAGATAGATAGATAGATAGATAGGCAGGCAGGCAGGCAGGCAGGCAGGCAGGCAGGCAGGCAGGCAGGCAGGCAGGCAGGCAGGCAGGCAGGCAGGCAGGCAGGCAGGCAGGCAGGCAGGCAGGCAGGCAGAGACACAGACAGACAGATGTAAATAAATAAAAATATGTGTATTAAAAATGACAGGGCTTCAATCACAGGGTACAGCTACATCTTGATCTTTTTGACCCCACTGCCAAATGGGAAAAAGTGTATGACCTGCGGAAAGTATTGAGAAAGGTACAATACTTGTTCTTTCCTCAATATTGGTATTGTGCTTATTCTTTTGTGTCATGGCTGTGGTTTTATTTGCTCCTAGTGCTGTTGCCATCTAGCAAAATGAGGGAAAAAGTGAGAAAAGCTTAAACAAAGGAGAACTCTTTAAATACTTGTTATGAAAAGAAGGAAAAATAAAATACAAACAAATGAAGAACTGAGTAATAGCACAGACCTGATCAGTCATTCTTTCTATTCATAGGCTTTGTATCAGAAAGGGCAGAGCAGGATGCCTTTTGTCTCTGCTTTGTTGCAGAGTTTGGAAATTTTGTTGGACTTCAAACACATCAGAAGGGCATCAAGTTGGAGAAGAATGGCATACATTGTTGATACACCGACAGAATTGTTGACTAAGTATTGAATTGCCTCAGGGACATACCAAATACTGTGTAATGCATGAAGTCAAAGAAATAGCATCAGACGCATTAATACACCAATGCCATTTTCTCTTCACAACTACTTTTGTTCTTCACATATAATCAATTATGGCTTCACAATCAGATCACCTTTACCCAGGGTTTTATTCCTTTGTTTGTTTTATGGTACCCTTGAGTACAAAGTAAGTTTGTAAAAAGTGTTAATGAGGCCAGGCACATCACAAAAGTATTCTAGGAAATAAATAAAGCTCTAAATCCATTTTCCTTGATTTGTACATTTATAAATATTGCAAAGTATTTAAAAAAAAAAAGATGGCAAGGATATCCATAGAGCTGGGCTGAATATTCTCTTCATGACTTAGACACATTTTTATAAAGTAATTCAATATTTAAAGCTTTTTGTAAGTTTCAGAGAAGGAAGAGTAATTTAGAAACAGTCAGCACTTAACTATTAAAAATGAGTGAGCCCACAATATTTCTCACTTTTTTATCTTCAATACATGCATCCCCAAACAACACTTTCACGGAGTAGAAAATTGGCCCTCAGAGAAAGTCCAATGAGAACTATTATATGTCAATTAATGTCGATATAAATTCTCAGGTCATGGTTGTCCCAA
This sequence comes from Natrix helvetica, assembly GCF_964273705.1. Lineage (NCBI taxonomy): Eukaryota > Metazoa > Chordata > Lepidosauria > Squamata > Natricidae > Natrix > Natrix helvetica. Next base: position 95,897,748 of record NC_138549.1, on the reverse strand, counting down.
AGGTTTTTTTTTTTCAAAAGGCAATTGGACTTTCTTGTTTTTCCTTGAAGACATTTCACTTCTCATCCAAGAAGCTTCTTCAGTTCTGACAATACAATATATAACTTCAGTCAGAACTGAAGAAGCTTCTGGATGAGAAGCAAAACGTCTCCAAGGAGAAACAAAGTCCAGTTGCTTTTTGGAAAAGCAACTTTGGGACAATTAATAATGTAATTCTGCAAGGTATACTGTATAACCGAGGAAGCAATCTTCTCTCAAGAATCTGGCTGAGCACAAACTATTTATTAGGCCTTGCAAGAACTTCAGATTTGATTCCAAAGAGGTTTTTCGTAACATACAGGAATGTAAATTTAGCCCTTTCTGCAGTTTTAAAGCAGCCATCACTTTCCTTCAATCACATATTCTGAACTACCTTTCTGGAATCAGATCAAAACCACTGCACAGTGATAAAATGTATTTACTAGAAGACTTTCACCACAGATTCTCTTGGGACCAAATTTGGATGTGTCACTCCACAAGAGTGCATTAATTGATAGCATGAATGGGAGATCTGCCAGTATTTCTATTTCCTCTGAACCCACAGGATGAGGGAAGGTTGGGGGATATTTGAAAAAAAAAGGGGGGGGGCATCATTCAAAACTGCACACACTAAAACAAAATTTAATTACATCCTAGTTAGGTAGGTGTTGTGACCCAGCAGGATCCTTTGCAGCTGCTGAGTGACTCAGATAGCGACGACCCCTATGAGTCAGCTACGGAGGAGGTGGAGGACCCTGGGCAGGGTTCAGATGCAGAGATCAGAGAGGACCAGAGAGGCTGGTTGGCCACCAGGAGGCGCCTGAGGCATGGAGCAGTGGGAAAGACCAGAGGGAGTTTGTCTCTGATGCCAGATTAAGATGGGTGGAGAAACGAAGGCAACAGCTGCTCCGGAAACACGCTCATAAAAGCTCAGGTGGTTGGGGTGTGGCCCCTCCCAAGAGCTTATATAAACAGAGATTTTGGGAGGAGAATTCTTGCAGGACACAACCGTTTAAAGTAATCTGCAGTACGTCTGGTCTGAACTGTTTTGGATTCCTGTTTGTAACATGCTGGAGAAGCTGTTATCTGTATCTGTTGGAGTCTGGGTTGCTGTCAAGGTTCCAATCTGTGAGTTTGTGTTTGGGCTTTCAGCCACCAAGATTGTAGTCCTGTTATTAAAGTGTGGCATCCAGCTAAGCCTGTGTCGGCATTCATTACTGTGTGGAGGGGAGTCAGAACAGGTAGGTAGGTAGGTAGGTAGATTGATAGATAGATAGCCAATATTATATTTAAGAACCTCAGTAAAATTGAGGTATTATGATAGAATATTTTGGGAGTATGTTTGAATCAATAAGCATTACCAGAAGCACAAATTTGCTGATTGGCAGCACTGGAGAAAAAAAAAACAAAGCAAAAAAGACATGAGGTTGTGGGGCCTCCTTATAGACTTATGCAATTTAGAATGTGCATGGGATTTGGCTATAGCAGCCAAGTATTCCATTGGGTATAACATTCATGTGCTCAGTGAGGTCCATCAGTGCAACTATGAGGTAATGGGCAAAGCTACAAAGACAAGAGGGTTTAGAAAGAACAAAGAAAAAGCAATATAGTTTCTTTCTAGAAAATTACTTTCCTATCCCGGAGCTCTGCTCACTTCCCAGAATATTTTCCCAGCTTAACATCATTTCTTGGCCCGCTAAATATTTTTATGGCTGAGTCAACAGTTTTCATTTCCTTGCAAAGGTGCTTTGTAGAGTGGTAATTGCCTGATTTGACTCCATGTAGCTGAGTCAGTGCTTTTTTTTCCCTGGAAAGATGTATTTGGGTTACAGCTTTTAACCTCACCCCTAATAATTTCTGAAGGAAGGCAGGGAAGCAGGTAGGCAGGCAGGGAGGGAGGGAGGAAGTTAGGAAGAAAGGAAGGAAGTTAGGAAGGAAGGAAGGAAGGAAGGAAGGAAGGAAGGAAGGAAGGAAGGAAGGAAGGAAGGACATTATTTTCATTTTTTTCCTCAAATGTTCTTGGTTAGGTTTTGCATCTCTGATTGTCATCTCTGATGAGCATCCACTTTTAACTCCAATGAAGATTCGAGTAAATCATGCCCCTCAAGCACAAATGTTTGTTGAATGGAACTGTGAAATTGTAGAGCAAAGCACCTCTTCGATCTGATTATAGAGTGTCGGCCCTGAAGACTTGGAAGCTTGACATTGAGATAGAGTGAGATTCCTTATTGAAGCAAAGTGTCTTGTTAAGTTGGAGTGATCCAACTCTTGTGAGAGAAATTCATGTAGTCTTCAACTTACAATCATTTGTTTAGTGACCATTCAAAGTTACAATGTCCTTCAAAATCATTCCTCGAGCTTACAATCATCACAGCATCCCAATGATGTCTGAAATGGTATAGGGTTTCCTGCCTAGGCAGGGGGCTGGACTAGAAGACCTCCAAGGTCCCTTCCAACTCTGCTATTGTATTGTATTGTATGATCATGTGATTGAACTGTAGGCACTTGGCAACCAACCAAACATTTACAATGGTTGCAGCATCTTAGAGTCATGTGATCACTATTCGTGATCTTCCCAGCAGGCGTCTAACAAGCAAAGTCAATTGGGGGGGGGGGGGACACGACCAGATTTGCTTAGTGACCACCACATGTTTCACTTAACCACAATGATTTGTTTAACAACCATGGCAAAAATGATTGTAAAACTGGATGTGACTCACTTAACAACAACCAAAATTCTGGTCTCAATTGTGGCTGTAATTCGAGGACTACTCTTATTTACCATCAAACTCCACAATCCAAATTCTTCAGCAATTTTCATGAGCAGGTAAATATGATAAAGGTATATGCATACAAACAATGTTTACATTAGAATTGAGATAGAAAAACTATGCTTGCTGCCATTTATTTTTTAATCCCAAAATCTACTACAGTGACTGAGGAACTGTAATGTTTAGTCCCTTATTTCTGTTCTGTGTGTGTGCTTTTGGGAGGTTTATGGGATGAAATCAGTTCCTTGAACTTATCTTTTTTCTTTTTGTGCAGTTCTTAAGAAGTAAAAGTTGTCCCAATTACTTTTGCCCATTAGATGTTCCCTGAAGCATCTTAAAATTCAAAGGACTGAGTTTTCAAGCCTTTGTCACTATTGCAAAAAGGGTCACCGTATCAATATTCTTTCTACTGGTAAAATAAAAGAAATATTGACCTATTGGAAATGAGAAAAGAAAAGCATTTTCCAAAAACTCAAATGTAAAAATTTAGAATTAAACTAGCATTTAAACGTGTTTTTTTTAAATAATAATGTAATTAAGGGAAAAGTATAAAGTGTTTTGTCCATTTTTATTTTATGTTGTACTGATTTGCATATTTTTAGTATTGACAGCAATAGTTTTAAACTAGAAAGGAACAAAACATGGCAATAATGTCACATCACATATCATACATGATATTCTCATGCAGAAGTTTAAAGTGACCTGTAGCAATGACACAAGTTTAAAAAGATAAGGTAAGGGACAGGGTGGGTTCCAGCTTCTGTTACTGCCAGTTCACTCAAGGACGCACCTTGCACGCATGCCTGTGCAGTAGTAAAAAATTGCTTCTGCGCATGCGCAGAAGTAAAAAACAAGATGGTGCCACCTATGGCGCTGCCAATAGAACCAGTTTGAGGGTGTGGCAGCCAAGTTACTACCTACTCAGGCCAACTGGTCCAAAACCAGTAGGAAACCACCTCTGGTAAAGGATTTGACTAGCAATAAGTGAAATGTGGACTGATTTCAGTACAAGGCTAAAATTAACTTTTTGGGGGGAGAATACTTGTGGAGATTTACGTAGTTGTTTTAATTTTGTCAACTAACCAAAGTGCCTTTTCATGCCCTTAGATCTTTTTTTTTAAAAAAAACTCAGCTATTTCATATTTTCTTTAAAAAAAAATAATGCCTCATTATTATTTCTGCTTATTTGAAATGTACTGTATGTTTTTTTCTTTTTGGATTCTGCTGGCAAATTTATATTTCAGATTACTTTGCCATTAATACTCCTATATAGTTATGTGAACAGAGTTTCTGGCAGATAGAGTATCTAGTGTAATCTAATCTTTGTTTGAATACTTGCTTCATAGATGTTTGTCAAATTCAAACTTTGCATTTTATAAGTAAACAGCATTTTTGAAGAACCAAGTTAAAATCCAATTTTAATTTTTGAGTCACTAATGTTTCTTTTATATTTCATTTGAGTTTCACACAGTTTGTGAATTCTTGCAGTTGTATCCATTAGCTAATTTCCTGAATTTGTATATCATTAAAAAAAATAAAAATTGAATCCTTTTTCAAATATGATCTCTCTCTCTCTCTCCCTCTCTCTCCCTCTCTCTCCCTCTCTCTCTCTCTCTCTCTCTCTCTCTCTCTCTCTCTCTCTCTCTCTCCATTTATTTCTCAATTTCCTTTACCATTATTATGTTTCTTCATTTTGTTGAAAATACTACAGCTGATTCCTTCTTTGGAGCACTGTGCAGGCATTAACGGTAGATATAATGATCCTTCAGAGAAATCTGTATATTGTTCCTATTGACTACATCTTACATTCCTTTTCTCTCCAAAACTGTCCATTCTATTGGCTGTTATTCTCTGTTGATTGATTGACAGATAAAAGAACCTTTGTTCAGGACTTCCAATCAAACATTTTATGACTTCTTATTATATGTCCTTTCTGTTGCGTGAATGGGAATTGGAAGGTGGTCTCTCCCCTCAAAACAAATATTTCATGACAAACAGACAATTCCCTTAGTGCTCTTCCTCCTATAACAAGCACCTACTCTATTAGCAACTGTCTTCCCCCTGGATGAAATAACACAAAGGATGGTATTTTTTGATGTCTAGCAAAATGAGGCGACATCTTGTACGTTACGATTCCACTCCAGATCCAGATAAATATATATAGGTGGAATAGTGGCTACATTCCATATTCTTTTCTGGGCCATTAAAGATCTCTCTACCTGACTGATAAGTATTTTAAGATATCCAATGAACACTATTCTAGGAATAGGATAAAAATCTTACAAAGAATATTTGAAACAGAATACTTGAAATTTGTTTAATTGTAGCTTCTAGAGGAAGTTTTGAAAAACTTCATTTAGGATTGCTTTTCTTTCCTTCAATAATGTTGAAATAAAATGACACTATTGTTAAGTAATTAAGCTCCCCGTTAGAAGAGCGAGTATGCAGAGAAGCGTAATGAGAGTGATATGGAATAACATGCACAACCCAGCAAACAGAGACACTGAATAGTATAAAAATATAGTAGTTTACTATGTAGAAATATAGAGGTATTCAGAGTCCGGTTAACAGTCCAAGTCATACACGGTTCAGTCAGTCAGTTATCAAATAGTCAGTCTAGCCCACAAAACAGCTAAACAGTAGCAAGACTTAGTAACTCACGATACAGTATCCGATCAGCGTCTAACAAACAGAGAGAGAGAGAGAGATCTAACAACCATTCTGGCTCCCTCTTATGGCTGCTTGAGGTAACAAGCCAATTACATCTGTTAAGCATTTAAAGTAACAGTAAAGTAATCATAGCTTATATACATTGCCAAGCCAAGCCTAGGGTTACATCCCTAACAACTATGATGCAGTGTTTACAAAAAAAAGAAGACTTGATGAAAAGTCTGCTTTTCAAATAGTGCAAAAGAAGCAGCTGAGAGTAGTGGTTAGAGGATCAGCAAGGACTCAGAAGGCCCAAGTTCAATCTTCACTCAAATGAACCTTAGTAAGTAATCAAACTTTGTGGGGATAAAGGTGGTAGAGAAGTGATATTCCCTGCTATCTTTGGGGGATAGTGGGATATAACTGTAATCAATCAATAACTTCAGTGTGAATGTCAGGACATTGGCTGTGTGAGTATATGAGGATGAAAAAAAAAAGACAATGACTTTCCTATTTTACCTTTAAAAACATTGTTATAATCATTAATCATAGTTCTTTAAAGATACATTCATCAAAAAAAGGAATGAGGATATTGAATGGTAATTTATATTTTGGAAAAGATAGTAACCTGATCACTAAATCTTCTTTTAAAGTACAGTTCATTCAAAGTAGATAGGATTCCCAGACTATAGTAGCATGTAAAATTTGCATAGGAAGGATTATCTCATATAAAAATACCTTTTTTATCTGAATTGAATTCCGTGCATTAAGAGTTTCCACAGAGTTTTGGAATTATTTTGGGCTCTAAACTAAAATTGTTCATAGTAGATTACAAAAATGCTCTTTGGAAGCAATAGATTCTTTACTTTAAAAATGAGAATAGGAACATCATTTATAAAAAGAAAGTGAAGTAATTTTGTTCTTTTCCTCCCAGTTCAAAAGCTCCAGTCCTGTATTTTTATCACATACTCACTACATAATCCAATCATATGCTTACGGTCCCAAAATGAGCTGAGGACTCTCATCTTAAATTGATTTCAAATTCCCAACTTTCACAAAGTATCCAAAAAGGATGTCCACAATGTGACACTTTAGATTGTCATATATGCCTCTGTTTGTGAGCCCAATGATATAGCAGGTTTGGAATCCATTAATTTTAATGTCTACATATACCGGTGAAGCTCAAAAAATTAGAATATCGTGCAAAAGTTCATTTATTTCAGTAATGCAACTTAAAAGGTGAAACTAATATATGAGATAGACTCATTACATGCAAAGCAAGATAGTTCAAGCCGTGATTTGTCATAATTGTGATGATTATGGCTTACAGCTCATGAAAACCCCAAATCCACAATCTCGGAAAATTAGAATATTGTGAAAAGGTGCAATATTCTAGGCTCAAAGTGTCCCACTCTAATCAGTTAATTAAGCCATAACACCTGTAAAGGGTTCCTGAGCCTTTAAATGGTCTCTCAGTCTGGTTGAGTAGGAATCACAATCATGGGAAAGACTGCTGACCTGACAGTTGTGCAGAAAACCATCATTGACACCTTCCATAAGGAGGAAAAGCCTCAAAATGTAATTCCAAAAGAAGTTGGGTATTCCCAAAGTGCTGTATCAAAGCACATTAATCGAAAGTTACGTGGAAGGGAAAAAGGTGGAAGAAAAAGGTGCACAAGCAGCAGGGATGACCACAGCCTGGAGAACATTGTCAGGAAAAGGCCATTCAAAAGTGTTGGGGACTTTCACAAAGAGTGCACTGAGGCTGGAGTCAGTGCATCAAGAGCCACCACATACAGACTGATACTGGACATGGACTTCAAATGTCGTATTCCTCTTGTCAAGCTGCTCCTGAACAACAAACGACGTCAGAAGCGTCTTACTTGGGCTAAACAAAAACAGACCTGGTCTGTTGCTCGGTGATCCAAAGTCCTCTTTTCTAATGAGAGCAACTTTTGTGTCTCATTTGGAAACCAAGGACCCAGAGTATGGAGGAAGAATGGAGAGGCACACACTGCAAGATGCTTGAAGTCCAGTGTGAAGTTTCCACAGTCTGTGTTGATTTGGGGAGCCATGTCATCTGCTGGTGTTGGTCCACTGTGCTTCATTAAGCCCAGGGTCAATGCAGCCGTCTACCAGGAGATTTTGGAACACTTCATGCTTCCTTCTGCAGACGAGTTTATGGGGATGCTGACTTTATTTTCCAGCAGGATTTGGCACCTGCTCACACTGCCAAAAGTACCAAAACCTGGTTCAATGACCGTGGGATTACTGTGCTTGATTGGCCAGCAAACTCGCCTGACCTGAACCCTATAGAGAATCTATGGGGCATTGCCAAGAGAAAGATGAGAGACATAAGACCGAACAATGCAAAAAAGCTGAAGGCTGCTATTGAAGCATCCTGGTCTTCCATAACACCTCAGCAGTGCCACAGGCTGATAGCTTCCATGCCACGCCGCATTGAGGCAGTAATTGCCGCAAAAGGGGCCCTAACCAAATACTGAGTACATATACATGCTTATACTTTTCAGAGGTCCGATATTGTTCTATGTACAATCCTTGTTTTATTGATTACATGTAATTTTCTAATTTTCTGAGGTTGTGGATTTGGAGTTTTCATGAGCGGTACGCCATGATCATCACAATTTTGACAAATCACTGCTTGAACTATCTTGCTTTGCATGCAATGAGTCTTATCTCATATATTAGGTTTTTTTTAATGTTGTACGCCGCCCTGAGTCCTTTGGGAGAAGGGTGGTATATAAACAAACAAACAAATATTAGTTTCATCTTTTAAGTTGCATTACTGAAATAAATGAACTTTTGCATGATATTCTAATTTTTCAAGTTTCACCTGTATAGTCATTGATTAATAGTGCAGATGAATATCATAGAATAGCAGAATATCAGAGTTGGACCTTGGAGGTCTTCTAGTCCAACTCTTCTAAAACCCAAGATTATTAAACTATACTAGACAATCTATTGTGATTGTTTGGGTCATTGTTTCAGAAATATTTCCTTATCAAAACAGAAACAAAATGACCATGGGTCAGCAAAAAAGGAGTGGAAGTGGATGTGAGGCTAAATTATAAATGCCCTTTGAACTATTGTAGACAATTTTGCAAGTCACCTGTTTATGCTTTTTTTTTAAAAAATCTACATTTTTCTTTTCTTTCTGCAGTTTAGCTTTCTTTCATTTTCTTTATTCTTTCTTATTCCATTTTAATCTGTATTAATGTTTACTCTTGGTTTAAAACTTCAATAACATTGTATCAAAAATGAATTAATTTTCAGAGTAATTCTTTGGCAAGGATGTTCATTTCAAGGAAAGCCATGAGGAAATTAGTGAAATGGCTCAATCAAAATATTTCACTTTTTTGTGGCTTGGAACAATAATTATTACACCAAAATTTATTTCTTAGACAATAATTAGAAATTTTAAAAAAACAAAAATGAAAGGAAAAGCAATTTAAAAACCTTTTCAAATACTGCAATGCACACACAGATGTATGTACTGTGATTCAACAAAATGTGGTATTTTCATCCTAAGAAATTCTTACTCTAGCAAGGAATCACGTACAAAATTGCAGACATTTCCAGATATACATATGCTATACAGAAAAGAGAGAGAAAAACTATGTACTTTCAGCAGTGCCCATGACATGAATATTAATTTCTTTTATAGATTGATGTATTGATTTATATAGGGGTGCAGTGTCTCAGTGGTTAAGATGCTGGGCTTGTCAGCTAGAAAGCCAGGTTCAAGACCCAAGTGCCATATGATAGAGTGAGCTCCCATCCTCCCAGCTCCTGCCAACTAGCAGTTCAAAAGCATGCAAATGCGAGTAGATAAATAGGTAGGAAGGTAACAGCGCTTCATGTTGTCATGCTGCCCACATGATCATAGAAATGTCTTCAGACTTGGCTCAATGGCTTTGAAATGGAGATGAGCAGTCCTATAGATTAATATATTGTAAGCAAGTAGTAAACTTACATTTCATCCTATCTGTAGGTGAACTGACTGACAGATTACTCTAGTATAAAGTTGTTTCCTAGTTTGCTTGAATTTGGGGATTCACTTACAGTCTAAATGTCATGTTTATTGGCTGTAAATATTGCTTCTAAATAAACAAACATTTTATTTATTTGTAAATGTATAAATTTATTCGATTTATATAATGTTGAATTTTGCCACCCCCTTAGCAGTTTAGAGTGGCATATAAAACTCTTTAAGTAAATAATTAACAACATATAAATACTGTACCAAATGCAGTTTATGCATGGCTTTGAAAAGTTGTCTCACATAGGTAAGGTGACCAACTTTTTTACAATGAAAAGGAGGACAAAACACGTTCTATTGTCCAAAATGCTAAGGTGACCAACTTTTTTACAATGAAAAGGAGGACAAATAAATTGGAAAAAATATATCGTAAATAAAAGAAATATTTTATTCATTGCAACAATAATACACTAAAATATGATATATGCATAATAAAAACATTTGCAACATTTTATATTGTAATTATGCTTACATGCCTGTTAATTATTATTTAAATGAGTACTTTTCCATTGAATTAATATTTTTTTGTCAATGTATCATCTTCTAACAATATATTGGAAATATCTGAACAAGAAATATCCTTTATATTGAATTTTATGGCAAGTGCTGCAGCTAGAGTATCAACATTCAATCTCGATTTCTCACTTGTCAAAAAATCATTGGCAATTGAAAAAAACTCTTTCAACTGCTGCATTAGTTCCAGGGCAGCACAACGTAAATTGAACAAGTATAAATAAATGTTCACATGGAATATGTTCATTTTTGAAACGGCTGAAAATATCCACCCATCTTTTATTAATTTCAACATGTTGATTTTCCCATTGTATTAATTTTTCAGAATTTAAATATACATTCAGTCTTCTAATTTCTTCAAAGAGACAATTGTCGTCTATTTTAATGTCTATCATTTCTTTAGATAAAAATTCAACACAAGATTCAATATCTGTTCAATATACTTGTGATGAAGTAAAAAAACCACCATTAAAAACTGTTTAATAAAATGCGTCACATAACGCGCAACAGATTAGCCTTCAAATATCAAAAAGGAGGACATGTAGGAGGACACTTTTTGAGGGAGGACAGAACTTACAAAAGAAGGACTGTCCTCCCTAAAGGAGGACGGTTGGTCACCTTAACATAGGGCATATTTGAATAATCTATACAGGGTGATAAGGCTATGTGTTACAATCACCACTATATATAATAAATAATAATAAATAATAATAATAATAAATATTTATTTCTTAGCCGCACCCTCTCCCGAAGGACTCGGGGCGGCGTACAATAAAACATAGGAAATAAATATATAAACAAACATACATATAACAAAAATGTATACCAAGACATATACATATACAAGGAGGAGGTGAGCTGATGAACAAAAAACAACCAAAAACACAATGTTTAAAAACCCCTAAATAATTTAATACAATTAAAATACCCCAAATAAAAAACCCGTCAGGAGCGATATAGTTGGATCAAAGTTGAGCCAGGCCAGCTACTTGAAATAGGTGGGTCTTGAGCTTTACACAAAAGGAGCGGAAGTCAGAGGTATTCCTAATATCCGGGGGGAGGTCATTCCACAGGGCTGGGCCCGCCACAGAGAAGGCTCTACTCCTAGGCGCCGCCCCCCGGCACTGCCTGGTGGACGGCACCTGGAGGAGACCCTCTCTGTGCGAGCGGATTGGTCGCAGGGATGTATGGGGCAGAATACGATCCCGCAAGTAACTAGGTCCTGAGCCATGGAGCGCTTTGAAGATCATTATCAAAACCTTGAAACGCACCCGATAGACCACAGGAAGCCAGTGCAGCTCGCGCAGGAACGGTGTCACATGGGAGTACCTAGTACTCCCCATAATTACCTGCGCGGCTGCGTTCTGGACCAACTGTAGCCTCCGGGTGCATTTCAAGGGAAGCCCCATGTAGAGAGCGTTTCAGTAGTCCAAGCGAGACGTCACCAGCGCATGAGTGACCGTGCGTAAGGCGTCCCGGTCCAGTAGGGGGCGCAATTGGCGCACCAGGCGAACCTGGTGGAACGCCCCCCTTGCCATGGCTGTCACATGGTCATCCATGGACAGCCGGGCATCCAGGAGGACGCCCAAATTGCGCGCCCGCTCCACGGGGGCGAGTTGGATGCCCCCGATGGCCAATGATGGAATTAATTGGCTGAACCGGGGAGCTGGTACCCACAGCCACTCCGTCTTGGAGGGGTTGAGTTTGAGTCAGTTGCCATCCATCCAGACCCGTACGGCTTCCACACACCGGGACATCATTTCGACGGCCTCGTTGGGGTGGTTCGGGGTGGAAAAGTACAGCTGAGTATCATCAGCATACAGATGATATCCCACCCCGAAACCACGGATGATCTCACCCAGCGGTTTCATATATGTGTTGAACAGGAGTGGCGAGAGGACCGACCCCTGTGGTACCCCACAAGTAAGGGGGCATAGGGTCGACCTCTCCTCCCCTGCCAACACACGCTGCGTCCGGCCAGAAAGGTAGGAGCCGAACCACCGCAAAATGGTGCCCCGGACCCCCAACCCCTCCAGCCGGCGCATAGTAAACAGCCATAATTTTACAGTTCATCTTTGTAAAGAGTTAAGGATAGGAACCCTGATGTTTGAGTAGAGATTCTGATCTGATTGTGTAATAAAGTTACTAACATTATTTATTCATGCTATCGTTTCAAACTGACCAGCAGTACTTCTGACTATTTCTTACAGTTTCAAGCAACTGACTTGCTCTTTTAAGTACATAAATCAAAGGAAGATGAAAGTGAACTCTACGGATCTGTGTACAAAACCTTCAAAGATAATTTTTAAAAAGTCTCTAAACAAATCCCTGGTTGATGATATAACAACATTTTGTTATGATACCAGCTGGACATTCAGCTATTACATCGAACCGGAGTCCAAAAAAATGAATAATAACTGGTTATAGAAGATGCTGAAAAATAATAATAATAAAAAAGATTGCCCCAAACAAGACACACTCTATGGCTTTGCTTCTCACTATAGGGGGTAATTAAATGCCAAGCAAGCTAACCAAATAATATGCCATACGGGAATATGCCATGATACAGCAATACATAATACAAAGTAAGTTGGTAATGCTTGTTCCTATAGTGTCTATGATTGAAATAGATTACGCAATGATATAATTTAACTTAAAATTTTGCATTGTTATAAAAGGATGCTATAAATAACAATCATCATCCTAGTAATATTGCTGAGCCAAATTCATACTATTTAAATTTTAGATGTGAATTAATTATACTGGCCATGAGTAAAAACTTTAGCAGTATTTGTTAACAAATAAGCACAGTTATGTCTCACTGTTTGGTAAAGTATTCTAGTTTTCTAGTATATCTCATCATTATGGTTTCAGATTTATAGTGAATTTCCATGACTTATTAATCAAGCATATCATTTCCATCAGTGGTTCTGGAGAAGATGCATAGTAATATCTCCTTCCAAGATTAAATTTGTTCTTGTTTGAAGAAGTAATAAACTTAACACTGCACAGTTTGTCAAGTTGTCCCTTATATCTAGTATGGTATCCAGCGGTGGGATTCAAATTTTTTTACTATCAGTTCTGTGGCTGTGGCTTGGTGGGCGTGGCTTGGTAGGCTTAACGGTTCTGTGGCTGTGGCTTGGTGGGAATGGCTTGGTGGGCATGACAGGGGTAGGATACTGTAAAGTCTCCTGCCCCCTTCTCCAGGGGAAGGTTACTGAAAAATTCCCACTCCCTCCGGATCAGCTGGGACTCAGGAGGCAGAGAATAAATGGGGGCGGGGCCAGTCAGAGATGGTATTTACCGGTTCTCCAAACTACTCAAAATTTCCTCTACCGGTTCTCCAGAACTGGTCAGAAACAGCTGAATACTACCTCTGATGGCATTCAAATATCACCCCTCTTTTTGATCATTTGGCCTCTTCCACAGAAGAGAATATACACTTTCTTTTAGCAGACATTGCTGGAGGAAAGTCATGTTAATCTATGATGGCAAAAATCAACAACAATACAGGAATCTGGTAGCACCTTTTTCAATTGACGAATTTTATTAAAAGGCACAGGCTTTTTATTAAAAGCAGAAATTGCAGTTCACAAAAGCCTGTGTGTTTTAATAAAATTGAGTAGTTGGAAAAGGGTGCTATCAGATTTCTGATTTCTTTTAGCAGATAACTGGTTAGAAATCTTTAAAGAGGTTTCAACATTTTGTTCAGTTTTGATGGCTACTTATTTATTAGATTTTTATCCTGCCTTTATTACTGTTCTGTCCTCACTACAGCAGCTTGACACGCAGCTAAACCCACCTATCCTGCAATAAAACAGACTGTGTGCATCGATCTGAATGCTTTATTGAAAGAACAGGATATGGTGAAACTGCGGAAAATAGGAATACATACAATGAGGACCAAATACAAGATAGACAGCATTAAGTTACTGCTGAACATATCAATAAATAAATAAATAAATGTAAAGGAATTTAAATCTCACCAGTGATGCTTTGTGTGGGATGTGAGTTTGTCCTTGGATGACCTTCTGCTTCTGCCTTCTCCAAATGCTAAAGAAAATAGAGTCTGGCTTCCAAGCATGCTTGGTTGAGAATGTGGGCCAATGGGTAAAATGAGTTGGGTCAGCTTCAAAACAATATACATGGGGCATATTTGTCTTTCTGGCCACTAGATGTGGCTAGAGGGCAACAACAGTATATAAATTTATATGGTGTGGCATGACAATTACTTTATAAATAATTGAAAGTTTGAAAGATATGAAGCAATCTTCCCTCCTCCTCTCCCCCCCCCCAACAACCCTGTGAGGTCAGTTGGAGAGACAGACAGACAGACAGATAGACACTCAGTTGGCCTTCATGCCTAAAGGAGGATGAACAGTTTTCTGGTTTTTAGCCTGGTTCCTTAATCACAAGACCAAATAGGTTAAAGGAAGATTCTGGGTCTAAACTAGGTTTAATTAAACCAATTACACTATTAGAAGGCTATTATTCATTTCATAATGTTAATATTGCTTTATTTATACAATTTTCCTGATAGTGTATTTTAATTTTGATTTGTGAGTGTATATAAATAAATAAGTCAACTTTACTATGTTCAGGTAGGTCAGATCAATAATATATGATGATATGTTATAAATATTTACTATATATATATATATATATATATATATGTATGTATGTATGTATGTATGTATGTATGTATGTATGTATGTATATGTATATGTATATGTATATGTATATGTATGTACATATGTACATATGTATATATATTTGTGCTGATAATTCTCCCTTTATTTATTTATTAGCACAAATACAACACACACACGTGTGTGTATGTGCGTATGTATGTATGTATGTATGTATGTATGTATGTATGTATGTATATGTGTTAGCCACTAAGCCACAGGTTCTCCTCCTTTATCATCTGCCTAATATGTAATACAGCCCAGGTTCAAATCCCAGTAAGGGTATGGCTAGCTGATGAGAGCTAAATAGCTTGAAATAGATCTATACTAGTCTCCCTTTATTTATTTAATATGGTTTTCTGCCTGGATGGTCTCCTGGAGTGAGCCGAAGGACAGAAAGGGGAAGCAGTGTGTCCCCTCCCATATTTGGGCATACCAGTTGTATATATGTATATATGTATATATGTATATATGTATATATGTATGTATGTATGTATGTATGTAGGTATGTACGTATGTAGGTATGTACGTATGTACGTATGTACGTATGTACGTATGTACGTATGTACATATGTACATATGTACGTATGTATGTATGTATGTATGTATATTCACAGGTGTAGGTATTCTGGTCTTGTTGTATTCGGGTCTTTTCCTTTGTAAGATTGGGATTGTCTTGGCAACATTTTGGCGAGGTCTCACTCACCCTCTTCAGGCTGGGTTTTGGGCTTAAAGCATGGTCAGAGCTGCTGTCTTTATAAAAATCTTGGTGGGGGTATGTGGAGTGCTGGATTTGTTGCTGTAAGTCGGTTGATTGGCTGTGTAGATGCATCCTGATTGGAAGATGGAGTTGATGTTTGTAGATTGGTCGGATGTTTTGTATCATCCTGCATGGCTGAGGTGCTGGCTGGTAATGACCTGGGTGGTTGGTGGGGCTCGTTTGTTGACTAGGGCTGGTTTCCAGATGTCTGGTAGGTGGGAGGTATCATTATGTTTATTCATGTTGTAGGGGTGTTTCTCTATTTTGATGGCTTCTATAATTATTCTCCTGTTGAAGTGTTCAGTTTTGGAGATTAATTTGGTTCCTTCAAAATCAATTTCATGTCCTATTGCTTTAAGGTGCTGGAAAATGGAGAAAGTTTTTTTTCTTTTTTTCTGACTGTGTTCTTGTGTTCTGCGATGCATGCATTTATTCTCCTATTAGTTTGTCCAATGTATGTGCCAGGGCATATTTTTCATGGTATTTCATAGGCTCCTTGGTTTTCTAGCTGGATCTTGTCTTTGGGGTTTCTTAAGATGTTGGGTATTTTTTGGTCAGTGCTGAAGGCTGTCTTGATATTGTACTTGTGGAGAATTTTGCTGATTTTATCCGGGGTGCCTTTGATGTAAGGGTGGAGGGTAATGCCATTGTCCTGTTTTGTGTCTCAGTACTTGGGGGGTGCCTACCAGACATCTGGAAACCAGCCCTAGTCAACAAATGAGCCCCACCCACCACCCAGGTCATTACAACACAAAAGAACAATGGACACATAGCCAGCACCTCAGCCACACAGTATGATACGAAACAGCCGACAAATCTACAAACATCAACTGCAGCTACCAATCAGGATGCAACTACACAGCCAATCAACCCACTTACAGCAACAAAGCCAGCATTCCTCACACCCCCACCAAGATTTATAGAAAGACGGCAGCTCCGACAATGCGTTACTCGCACAAGCACGAAGCCGAAAACACCAGCCTGAAGATGGCGAGTGGGACCTCGTCGAAAAGTTGCCAAGACAATCTCAATCTTACACAGGAAAAGATCTGAATACAACAAGATCAGCATACCTACACCCATGAAAATCAATGAAAACAAATGTATACAATCTGCAGGAAGAATCAAAATAATTATTTTTAAAAGGTAATAATTAATAAGCTCATTTCATATCTTTCAGGCTATTCCATCAATAAGTGTGCATTTTAAAATCCAAATAGAATGAGACAGTATGTAGAATTATCAAAGATAATTCTAAAGTTCTTTCTGGAAAGAATGTATTAATACCCAGAGACATTCTTTACACAACTTTTGTGTTTACTTCTCTGCTTCTCTGCTTTCATTGCAGCATCTCTGATATTAGGAAATGAAATGAAAATTGAACTGTATGTTTTTCATGTAACAAAGTAGACCTGAATACAATTTTCAAATATGAATCTCAGCAACAGCAGTGAGCGCAGTGCAAGATGAAAATGAAATTACCTTACAGAGTTGACTTGGCAATGATAATCTTTCACCCAACAGAATTGAAAAAAGCTGGTAGATGGATTATACGTTTTTCCTCTATGCTGGGAATATCAGTGTTGAGAACAAAAATCTAAAACATCCCCTAAGTCTGCTAAAAGCTTTTATTTGTAGGATAAAAAATGTTGCTTTTTGTGAAAGCTAGTACAATATGCTTAAGAATTATTAAATTCATAATGTATAAAAAAGGAACAGAGAAGCTATACAACTGCAATCTCCAGAGTTTATTATGAATCTTTAAACTTGCTTGTAAATATCAAAGAAAAACAGTTAGACTTCTAAACATCCAATACTGCATATTCTAGTTGCTTACAGCTTGCAGCCCTGGTGATGCAATGGTTAGAAGACAGTATTGTAGGTTCACTCTGCCCACAGTCTAGAATCTGATCCTGACAAGGCTCAAGATTGACTCAGCCTTCCATCCTTCTGAGGTTGGTAACATGAGGATCCAGAATATTGGGGGCAATATACTGACTTTTTAAACCTCTCAGAGAATGCTGTAAAACAGTATGAAGTGGTATATAAGTTTAAGTGCTATTGCTATTCATAGAATTTAACAAATCCTTAATTTTTACAAACGAATCAATATCCCACATATACACTTCTTAATTCAATGTCCGAGTGTAATTTTTCCAGATTGTTTCACTTTATAGAGTACATTGTATTTTTGCTGGATTTGTAAAAACACATTCATACCTCCATAGCACGCTGCAAGACTTTACTGAATATACAGAAAATTACCATATGACCTACCTTTTTTACTCATCTCCAAATACTTCACATCTACTAAATATAGTCTGGTTGCTTTCCCAACTTTACAGAATATATTTCCATAGAGACAGTACACAAGATGTTGTGCAAGGAATCCTTTCTGCTAGTGTCACACAACCAGATGGCCATTCCAGGAGCCATCAGAAACGCCATAATGAGTTCACGTTGAAAAAAAATTCCAAAAAGATAGAACAGAATTTCAGCCACCTAGTAACTTTTAGCAAATAAGAATGACCAATGTTGAATTTACCATTGATTTTTTCTTAACTCAGAATGCAAATTTGCCAGAACAGAAATCTGTCAATAAAGCAAACTCTATGTGAAAAGAATACCATTCCACCAATCTCTACTTTCCAGTAATGACAATGTAATGTTGAATTTCTACCATTAGATGACTTTTTGCTAATGGTTGTCTCTTGTGTATATATTTGCATTCATAGGCTTTTTACTTGATTTTCAAATATATTTGCCATAATCTTTTGAAAATTTTAGTGGGTGCTCCATCACTGGAAGTTTTTAAGAGGAGGATGGACAGCTATTTGTCTGAAATGGTATAGAGTTTCTTGCTTGAGCAGGGGATTAGACTAGAAGACCTCCAAGGTCCCCTTGCTTGAGCAGGGAATTAGACTAGAAGACCTCCAAGGTCCCTTCCAATCTGGGGTGAAAGGAGGAAATGGTGCAGATGGCTGAGGGAACAGCGTGAGCCTGTCCCTCCTGACTAGCATGTCCCATCTCTCAATAGCTGACCAGCACTGACTTCAAAACAGCACTGATAGTCAGTAGCTCTCAATGCTGACTTTGAATCTACTAGGAGTCATTTGTGCCAGGCCTCAGTCATTAAATCTGCATCATCTTGTTTGTTTCTGGGTTATTGGCAAGCTTGTTTGGTTCTGTGTTTCCTTGGCTGGGCTATGGACATATGAGAGTTATTCTATTTTTACGAAATAGTTTGATTTTAATTATCTTTGAACTGTGTTTATCCTTCATAAGATTAACATTTATGAACCTTTCATTAACAAGCAGTCTAGCAATGAGAAAGATATAAATAAAACTACACAGGTATGGAGTAGCATCAGTGTGTTATTTTAAAGTGAAGAGCTATAAATCAAATCACTGAACTCCTTCAGATTCTGCTGTTTTTAGAACTGAACTCAGGATGACCCTTGTTCAAGGTTATAGAGCATTCTTCTTACTTAAAAAAAAAGCTTTCTTAAGGGCTACATGAAATTGGAGATGCAAGTCTGGAAGTTACAAATAACAAGCTCAGGATATATCTTGCAGTGGGTGCAGAGAAGGAAGGACCATCCCAGTCCCATGGGAATCTGAATAATCAGACCATTGCTCTGTTTAAATGAGAAGCTCTTCAAAAGTGTACAGTTTTAGTCTAAGGTCTTTTTGCATTGTACTTGTGTATATCAACACAAGTCATACTCAAAGTAAGCAAATTGATCATCAGAATTTAAGTGTAGTCTAATGATTCAATTTTAATCTGATGAGATGGTTCTACTGGTCTTCTGGTACAATTAGGCATAGCTTTTCTAATTTTAAAAAAACCTCAGCTGAGTCAGTGAAGAATATATAAGGTAAGGCATAATATGATTTCTCTGGTGTCTGGCCATTTACAGTGCATTCATCAAACCACAGTTAAGCAAATAGAATTGTAGCATTACAAGTCAACAATTTCAAAAATATAGAAAAACTGCATCAGGTCAACCTACCCTCATGTGATAAATAAGCAAGCACTGAAGATTCAGTGCTTACCTTGTAGAGAGAACGGATAACAGTGCCTTTCCTTAGCTGGAAAAATGTTAGAAACATGTTTTCAACCAGCTGTTATGGGGATTCAGTCCAGCTCTATCACTCGTATGACAACAAAAGCTAAAAACTTACTGTATATTTCTCTTTAAAGGGAAGGAAGGAGTCTCTGAGGTTTTCCATCTTATTCCAATCTTGTGAATAGCATATGTCAAGAAATATTAAAGATTCATATCAGACAATCAAAACGGTAGCCTTCAGAAATTAGTGACAGAGCAGTTCAGTGTCTCATTAGCAGATACTCTATTAACATTCATAAAATAACCATCCTAACAATTCATCCCAATAGTCACCTACTACCTGGACAGCCCAAGACAAGTTTTAGGTATTCTGATAAGAAAGTAATGTTTTACCTGTTACTGACACAAGGCCTTCAGTGAGAACATTCGAGTGGAAGGATTCAGATGTTGGTGATCTGCTGGCCTCCAGCTGTCCTAGCAGCTTTCTTGTGAGGATGTCTCCTTTAGCCTGAAAAATGATTATGTGTCTCCATGATACCAGACATCTCGGTGGTATGGCCATTTTCTTCTTTTTAGAGGATCCCAAAATGGAAATAAGGACCTCATGTAAGATTGGATACTGGTTTACCAGGAGGTCAATATACCTGTTGGTATGTATACAATTTGTGAAGACTTTGATAAACCCAAGGTATAATTGCATAAATGCATACAGCCTCCTATTATTCTATTACCGTTTGTTACTAATTAGGAAAATTATCATCTCCCTGGATGAAAATTGATTGTAATATATAAGCCAGCCAAGAGTATAATCAAGCATACTGTTGCTGCACTATACTATTTTTTGTGCTCACTTTCATTACATCCAATTTCTTTGAAGTCTATTAAATCTATTTTAAAAGTGTTTTGCATAGGAAACTCTATAGATTAATATTTCTATGACTAGAACAAAACCACTATTTAAAGCATTAGAAGGAGATAAATGACTATTCCAGATGAATTCCTACAGTACTTGGATTACAATACTCTGTAAATGTTCTTGTCTGTGCTTGATTTGTTTTGGAGAAATGAAAAACAATATCCTTCAAATAAAAAACAGTAATCATAATAAGGCTCTATTCATAAAAATTCTTTGAAACAGTATAGAACTTTCTCCTTCTGTGTTCAGGGATGTGATTGGCAGTTGTTTTCTCCCATGTAGATGATACTGACTGGGAAGGATGATGAGATCTTGGCAATTGCAGATCCTACATTACAATGTGTGCAGGTAAGACAAAGGAGACATACTTTAGATACTGACATGAGCACATTATATGTACTATCCGTTGTACATATTAATTGAACCAAATTTGGAATGAGATACATATCTCTCCAAAT
The DNA here is from genome assembly GCF_964273705.1 of Natrix helvetica. Lineage (NCBI taxonomy): Eukaryota > Metazoa > Chordata > Lepidosauria > Squamata > Natricidae > Natrix > Natrix helvetica. Next base: position 95,876,845 of record NC_138549.1, on the reverse strand, counting down.
TCTCTCAACAATAATCACAGAGATATGTAAGTTTGGATAATATGTTGGATTGTATATGTATTCATCATTCTACTGGATCTCTGAAAATGTCTAGATCTCATAAGAACTTCTACTCTTCCATTTATTCTTTGGTTTAGTTTTAACTACCGTGTTTCCCTGAAAATACGACCTGTCCTGAAACTAAGGCCTTGCCACATTTTTCTGGTAGGCAAAAATATAAGCCCTCCCCCACAAATAAGCCCCCTGGACAACCCCCCACCTCCAGCCAGGCAGAGTGCCACTCACCAACATAGCAGTATCCCGAACGTGCCAAGCTGCGGGAACCGGGGGGCGGGGCAAAGGTGATCACATTGCTTGCCGCCTTTGGGATACCCTAGGTTGGTGAGCAGCGCTGTGCCCAACTGAAGAGGGGGCTTTTGCCAGGCAGCTGCTCTCTTGCGAGAGGGCTCCCAAAGAACCAGGCACAGCCTCAGGGGCAAATGTCTGTGTTGCGCTGTCACAGCAGCACAGTACAGCAGCCATGAAGTGACCACGCTCACGAGCAGCCACCCGGCAAACCCCCTTTCCAGCCGGGCACAGTGCCATTCACTGACCTAGGGGTATCGCCAAGCCTCATGAGTGCCTGTTCGCCTCCACCTGGCTCTCGTGGCTTGGTGCCTTCGAAATGCCAGTGAAACGAGCTCTGCATGGCTGGAGAGGGGGGTTGCATGAGTAGCTGTTCCTCTCCCGCTCACGTGCCTCTTAGCTTCACAATGTCCTGGCCCAGCTCTCCCCGCAAAGCCTGTTTGCCGCTCACCGGCTCTCGCGGCTTGGTGCCTTTGAAATGCCAGTGAATTATGCGAGTGGCTGTTCTGCTCCCGCTCGCATGCCTCCCAGCCTCACGATGCCCTGGCCCAGCTCTCCCCACAGAGCCAGAGCACCTCTGCTGCCACCGCCGCCATCCCAGCATGGCCTTTTCAGCAGCTTCCAAACCGATTTGTCCTGCAGTGGCCGCTCTGGGCTTATGCTCTATAGTTGTACGTTCTGGGAGTATGCTCTGCTAGCAGCCAACTCACAACCATAGAGCATACACCCAAAGTGGCCACTGCCAGAAGACTTGGTTTGGAAACCGCCGAAAAAGCCATGCTGGGATGGTGGTGGCGGCGGCAGTAGAGGTGCTCTGGCTTTGCGGGGAGAGCTGGGCCAGGACATTGTGAAGCTAGGAGGCACGCGAGCGGGAGCAGAACAGCCACTCGTGCAGCCCCTCTCTCCAGCCATGCAGAGCTCCTTTCACTGGCATTTTGAAGGCACCAAGCCACGAGAGCCAGGCAGAGGCGAACAGGCACTCATGCGGCTTGGCAATACCCCTAGGTCAGTGAATGGTGCTGTGCCCGGCTGGAAAGGGGGTTTGTCTGGTGGCTGATCCTCGCAAGACAGCAGCCGCCCGGCAACCCCAAAACAATAAGCCCTCCCCTGATAATAAGGCCTAAGCCATATTTTGTGTGTAAAAAGAAAATAAGACCCTGTCTTGTTTTCGGGCAAACACGGTAGATGTAATTATATTATTTACATGTGTACAACTATTTTACTCTTTTAAACAACACATTTCCTCTATGTGTATAAATCTACAATTTCTAGGCCAATTTGTGCATTCATCTGTATGGTATAGGACTGAAGGTTTAATTCCATGTGTGGGTTTTTTTTTTTGTGATTACAGAACTTTGATGCCAATTCAACTGGAAAACATACAACCAAAAGTAACACAGAATAGATGAGAAATAAATCAAGAGCCAGCAATTTTCAGAGAAGAGATGCCAATAGTATGAACTATGGGAACAGAATCTTACAAAATATATTTTTTAAAAAAACAACAAAATAATCTGATGTGACATTTGGCTATTATTTAAACAAGGAGCTGAGCAACTATGTATCCTACTCCTCTGGAACACTGCTAGTCCTTTACACTAAGTAATGAGGAGTATATGTGTGGGTGAGTGGATGCATATGTGTGTGTGCAGGCAAATATAGATAGGTGCAAAAATCCACTAGAAGCTAAGCAAACTGTCAACCTCATCTCCGATAAATCAGCCCTATCTTTTCTAGTTGAATTGGCATCAAACTTCTATAATCATCAAAAGAGCATGAACTCTGCTAGCCAGAAATAGATTTGTCATATAATATAATATATAGTAGAAGTAATAATTTATGCCAGCTCAAATGAATATCAAAGAAAAAAAATATTCAAACCAAATCTAGGTATGATCCATGTCACCCTGGTATAAAGTTGTAGAACAAGCATGCAGATGTGTAGTTAGAAATAATCGGAAAGTGATTAAGATCTGACTTTTCGGGAGCTATTGGGTAGTTGAACTGTTTTGCTCTGGGTGGCATATAAATGTAGGTGATTTTAACCACAGGAGTATCAACATGGAGCAACATGAATTATGATGTCATGATGCAAAGACCATACTTCTGTATTTGCATTGCAACAATGTAGGAGTTTAAAATTCCAATACAAATGGATGAGAATCCAGACAGAGATATAGATGTAAATACCGCAAGGCAAATGACAATGTCCTTTAAAGGGGAGTTTCAAATGCCTTTTATGATAATAGAATCCTCACAGCATTGAAAAATTAATGTTAGAATCAGATCTAACTTCTTTTTAAGCTGACCATTTCATTTCCCTCTGATATCTCACAATGTTTTGCATCAATCAATTAAAGCAATTTATTATATTACAAGTACATTTGGATAATTACAAGGCTTGAGTACCCTTCTAGAAAGGGTCTCATGTGTTAATATTTTGATTGCCCTTTTAGCCTGCAAGGGAAAAATAAATATAATTATGTCCACTGACACTCCGTAAAATACTTTACACTTTAATTAGTATTATAGCCACCATCCTTGAATGACCCCAAAGTAGCAGGATTGTGAAGTGGGATTATACTAATGTGTGATTCATGATGGCTGGCCTTACCACATTATCTGCTGTAAGCAAGCATGTAACAGATGGATGTCATAACCATATAATATCTGAGTTTCACCACTTGATAGGTTTCTTTACCTGCAACGATAACATTCTGCATTTTTTTTACAAAAAAAATCTATTATACTTGTCAGATCACTCATTAAATTATGCAGTTATGCATTTCGTTATGCTACAGATCCTTTCTATTTTCCAGTAGCTGGGTGCATGTGTGAGTGTTTAATAGAGTCCTCCTGTTGATTTTGTGGCTGGGATTTTTTTTTTTAATGCATTTTAAAATATGCTTAAATCAGCAGCATCAACATTAACAGTGTTAACATAAAAACCCAATATGATTTCAACATCAAATGCAGGATTTTCATTTTACTTTTGTTTAGTGCATTCACATCATACTTTTCTGAGGTAAAGTCATATTTAAGAAGGAAAGATTATTAAGAACAGATTTACAAATAAATAATTAAAAAACTTAAAACACCAGTTCTAGGAATCAAAGATTTCATCCAACCAGTTATTCATGAATGCTAACGTTTGATAAACTTTTAAACCTTCCAGATAGCACACACAAAATTTTAACACAACTGATAATATCTATAGAAGCAATAATAGGAATAACATATCTAGGCTGTAAGCATTCAGAATAGGGAATTCATGACTAGCTAGTTTATAAGTGATAATGATGACTCAAATAAGCAGGGGATCGTGCTCCAAAATGAAGAAAGGCGAAATGGGGAAGCAGGTATCACACATCAGTCACAGAAGAAGAGCAAGGTATACAAAAAGAGAAGCCACCTTCTGGTTGGTGATTCAATCGTAAGGGATGTAAATTTAGGAGAGGATATGGAGGTTTTAAATGAGGTCAGGTGCTACTGCCAGCAGAGATGAGAGGCATATTCTTAAGATAGTCAAGAATGCAAGTAAGGACTGTGATGTTGATGCTATTATACATCTTGGCACTAATGATCTGTCCCAGAAAGATGTACTTTCTGTGCAGAATGATTTCCAGAACTTGGGGTATGAACTTAATAGTATAGGTTGTAGGCTTATCTTTTCAGAGGTTTTACCAATATATAAGGAACAAAAAGGGAAGGGCCAGTGTGTATCAGAGTTTAATGTGTGGCTAAAGGAGTGGTGTAAAAGGGAAGGCTTTGGTTTTATTAGTCATGATGCCTGTAGCTGGTCCAATGAAAAACTGTACAAAAGAGATGGGTTGCACCCATCCAAGAAAGGGACTGAGTTACTTGGCATTAAATTCACAGATTTTCTTGATAAACATTTAAACTGAAGAGCGGGGACAGAGAATTAATAGATACAGAACATTTCTGTCCCCAGAAAACTAAAATTCATAGGGTTATAAGTGCATGTAACATAGATGTGTGTGTGGGTAAGATTATCACTCCTGCTGTCAAGCAAAACCAAGCATTTAATAGTGATTGCCATACCATGTGCATGAATCACACAAGTGGCAAGAAAATGGGGGCAGTCAGGCATAACACAGGTTATGTAGACAGTAAACACAAGGTCAATCAAAATGGACTCAAATGTCTATATACCAATGCACAGAGTATGAGGAATAAACAGGGTGAATTAGAAATTCAAGTAAAAGAGGGCGGATACGATATTATTGCCATTACAGAAACTTGGTGGGATGAAACCGACAAATGGAACATACAGCTAGAAGGATTTAAATTATTTAAAAGAAATAGACCAAATAAAAGAGGAGGGGGAGTTGCATTATATATAAGAAATAACTACATCTCTATAGAAATAGAGCACAACAATGATGAGAACTATCTTGAATGCATTTGGGTCAATATTAAAGGTTGTGGGGGAAATGACATTGCCATAGGTCTATACTACAGGCCACCCAACCAAGCAGAGGAAGTAGGTGAACTTTTTGCTAGTCAGCTAACTAAGGTATGTAGGAAGCACACCACAATAGTAATGGGAGATTTTAACTACTGACATCAACTGGGAAACAAAGTCTGCACCAAGTGGAAGATCCAACAGGTTCCTAACAAACCTAACAGACAACTTTGTTTTCCAAAAAGTAGAGAAGGGAACAAGAGGATCAGCCATATTGGACTTAATTCTCACTAACAGAGAGAAAATGATAGAAGGTGTTGAAGCCATAGGAACCCTGGGGGCAAGTGACCATGCAATATTGGAATTCAACATTATGCAAACACAAGTAGTAGAACAAAGTCAAACTAGAGTCTTGGACTTTAAGAAAGCTAATTTCAATAAACTTAGAGAGAGCTTGGGAAAAATTCCATGGATGAAAATCCTCAAGGGCAAAACAACTCAAGAAGCTTGGGAAATTTTGAAAAAATGAGATTACAAAAGCCCAGTCTAGCACAATACCAATGAAGAAGAAAAATAACAGCTCCCAAAAGAAACCAGCATGGCTGCATAAACAACTATCTGACAAATTGAAAGACAAAAAAGGTAAGTATAAAAAGTGGAAGGAGGGGGACATAACTAAGGCAGAATATCAGCAAATAGCCCGAGCCTGTAAAGAGGAAGTGAGGAAAGCTAAGGCTCACAATGAAGAAAGGCTTGCCACAAAAGTAAAAATTAACAAAAAAAGCTTCTTCCAACATGTTAAAAACAAGAAAAGGGTTAAGGAAACAATTGGTCCATTGCTAGGAGAAAGTGGCAAGAAGGTGACAAGCAACAGGGAGAAAGCAGAACTGTTTAACTCATGTTTTGCATCTGTCTTTACACAAAGGGATAAAACAGTCCAACCTATCAAAAGCAGCACCACAAAAATCAGATTAGGAACACAAATTGAAATAGGGAAGAAAATGGTAAGTGAGCACCTGTCTACCCTAGACGAGTTCAAATCACCAGGACCGGATAGATTACACCCCAGGGTTCTGAAGGAACTAGCAGACGAGATCTCAGAACCACTGAATTATATCTTTCAGAGATCCTGGAGCACCAGGGAACTACCAGAGGACTGGAAAAGAGCTGATGTGGTTCCCATCTTCAAAAAAGGGAAAAATTAGATCCAGGAAACTACAGACCTATCAGCCTGACCTCAATACCAGGAAAGATTCTGGAAAAAATAATCAAGCAACGAATTTGCGAACACCTAGAAGCAAACAAAGTAATAGCCAAAAGTCAACATGGATTTGTCAAAAACAGATCATGCCAGACTAATCTTATTGCATTCTTTGATAATGTGACAAAATTAGTGGACCAGAGGAATGCCATCGATATAGTTTACAGTAAGGCTTTTGATAAGGTAGACCATAACCTACTACTAGATAAAGTAGAAGAATGTGGGTTAGACAGCATCACCACCAGATGGATTCGTAACTGGCTGACCAACTGCACTCAACGTGTAGTCCTCAGTGGAACTGCATCTAAATGGAGGGAAGTATGCAGTGAAGTACCCCAAGGCTCTGTTTTAGGCCCAGTACTCTTCAACATCTTCATCAATGATTTGGATGATGGAATAAATGGGGAACTCATCAAATTAGCAGATGACACCAAGCTGGCAGGAATAGCCAACACTCCAGAAGATAGGCTTAAGATACAGAAGGATCTTGACAAACTTGAACATTGGGCACTGTCTAATAAAATGAAATTCAATGGTGAAAAGAGTAAGGTTCTACATTTAGGCAACAAAAACAGAATGCACAGGTACAGTATAGATGATACCTTGCTCAGTAGTAGTAACTGTGAAAGGGATCCTGGAGTCCTAGTGAACAACCATTTAAATATGAGCCAGCAGTGTGCAGCAGCTGCCAAAAAAGCCAACACAGTTCTAGGCTGCATAAATAGAGGGCTAGAATCAAGATCACGTGAAGTGTTAATACCACTTTATAATGCCTTGGTAAGGCCACACTTGGAATACTGCATTCAGTTCTGGTCGCCACGATGTAAAAAAGATGTGGAAACTCTAGAAAGAGTGCAGAGAAGAGCAACAAAGATTATTAGGGGACTGGAGACTAAAACATATGAAGAATGGTTGCAGGAATTGGGTATGTTTAGCTTAAGAGAAAGAAGGACTAGGGGAGACATGATAGCAGTGTTCCAATATCTCAGGGGTTGCCACAAAGAAGAGGGAGTCAAACTATTCTCCAAGGTACCTGAGGGTAGAACAAGAAGCAATGGGTGGAAACTAATCAAGGAGAGAAGCAACTTAGAACTGAGGAGAAATTTCCTAACAGTTAAAACAATTAATCAGTGGAACAGCTTGCCTCCAGAAGTTGTGAATGTCCCAACACTGGAAGTCTTTAAGAAGATGTTGGATAGCCATCTGTCTGAAATGGTATAAGGTTTCCTGCCGAGGCAGGGGGTTGCACTAGAAGACCTCCAAGGTCCCTTCCAACTCTACTATTGTATTGTATTGTATTGTATTGTATAAGTAGTTTGTTCTCAATTACCTGTGCTAGAAATTCTGTCTCATTAGCATTTGTACTGATTGTTTCCTGATTTACTGTTGATAATTGACTTTCTGACTCTGCATTTTTGAACCTGATTTTGTTGTTTAAGGCTACCATATTTGAGTTGCAATGGTCTACACAACCACTAAAAGGCATAGAAAGAATTAGAAGATATCTAGGGATTATTCAATTTTAATAATCCCAACAGAATTAGAACTATTGAATTCTTTAGCTTCCAGTCATTATGGCTGGCAGGAGACACTTCTTTGTGTTCAGAATCAGATAATCCCGAAACAGTCTTTACTTCTAAAGACACCTGTTCTTCAGACATGCCCTGCTTATTTAGGACTGAATTTGCAGATGCTTATTTTCCCAAAAGCCCAGCAAAATTTATACTTCCCTGTCTGATTCAGGGATAAGTACAACTTTTCATATCCCTTAGAAATCATTTTCCCACTTCCATTTCTAGGGCAAGCAGGGCTTAGAGCACATCCATTCATTTGTCTTCATTTCAAACAAGGAGTCAGAAGAAGGACCATGATACAAATAGTTCATGTTTCTTCCTGGATTTCAATGTTAAAATCAAATTATTTGAGGATCAAATCAATAAACTCCCACTCAAAGTAGTCTTTACACTGGCACCATCAGAGCATTTTTGTCCTACCATGCTATGCAGCTTATAGGGAACTAGCGATCTCCAGCATTTTTGGTCTTGGGCAAGTACTTCAGTATCTTCTCATGTGATGTTTAGAGTCTTTAAGTTTTCCATGAATGTTCTTCAGCATATATTTTGAGGGCATCCTCTTGGTTGTTTGGTATCGAAGGAGGTCCATCTCACTGCCATCTTGGGGATTCGATTATTCTCTATAGAGAATATGACCTCTGAGTTGGAATCTTCCGAGAGCGACAATGTTATATTGTTTTCAGGAGAAACTCTTTTGGACCACTTTTTCATTAGTAATATGGTCAAAATAGCATATATTTAGGATTTGGCATTTTGCTGAAAGACATCAAGTCTATGTTTAATATTTGCTGACTTCTTCTATCTCTGGCTATCAGAGCATTGAAGATTTTTTTTTTCCTGTTCAGTCCTTATGTGAATAAAGACCCAGCATTAATTGATTTCTAGAGCTCCAATTACATTGCTCTATCAATATGCATTTCTCTGGCATCTGCCAAAGAGAAAGGAAAGAGACAACAAGGCCATACCTACTGATATTGCTGGGAACAATTCACGCAGAGCTCAGTTGTCCTAGAACACATTAGATCAGGGGTGTCCAAACTTGGGAACTTTAAGACTTGTGGACTTCAACTCCCAGAATTCCCCATGGCTGGCTGGGGAATTCTGGGAGTTGAAGTCCACAAGTCTTAAAGTTCCCAGGTTTGGACACCCCTGCATTAGATCAATTCATGTTTCATTTCTGAATAGACTTCTTCTATACCCTCTCCAGCAACCAGTAAAAACTGGCTATATGTATTCTCATTACAGGAAGAATTGACTGATGAGAATTACAAAATCTTATGCATGGTTTGATGGAGAGAGAGAAAAAGATGATGCTGAGGTTAAACCATTATTTTCAGCTGTTTTCATTTTTTCTGTATCATTATTTTGACTCACTTTTCTGCCAAACTTTCAGTATGAAATGGACATAACTACAATGATACGATGACAAAACATGTGTCACACTATCACAATTTTCATAGTTGTATCCCAATGTTGCATGGTAATAAATAAAGGGTATCATTTCTATATCAACATTGCAATGGACATTTCTCATCTCCTACCCTATAGTGTTGGTCCTTGATCTTCCCAATGGGTAAGAAATTGACCTTCCCAGGACTGACCTTCCCAGTCTACAATTGCTAGAATGAAAAAAAACATAACAAATAAAGCAGAATATTTGTAGTTCAGATTTGGAATGTGGGGTCCTTGGTGCTCTCTGATCTTGCTTCTTTTCTTGCAGGTGTTTCATTACCCAAACTAGATAACATCATCAACGAAAGACATCAAACTGCATTCCTTACTAGACCTGACAATGTTGTCTAGTTTGGATAATGAAATGTCTGCAAGAAAACAAGCAAGCTCAGAGAACACCAAGGACCCCTCAAACCATAACAAAGCTAAACCATACAGATCTGTTGATGGCATTCCTTATATTCTCTAAACCAACCTCCTGCCCACTTTGCTGGAGTTGAAGTAAACTTAAAATACTAGTTCAAGTTGAAACATCAGTGTCATCATCTTCTTCTTACATTCTTAGCAAAATGTCATTAAAGACCCTAATTTGTTAGGCTTTCAACCTTATTTTTCCGTAGAACTGGAAAATGATTATTTGCCAATGCCTTGGGTATGACGTCCATATTTTTATGATGGAAAGCAATAGGCCAAGCCTGGAAGTACATTTTATAATGCTTCCCAGAATTCCATGCATTATAAAGGCATGGCTAAGTGGTTCCTTGGTTAATAAATCAATATAAAAAGGTCCCTGGGTACATCAGATTTTAAAAACCACTGACTAGATAAACACAGATTCTGTGCTTATAAATGACTCATAATTGACTCTTGAGTAAATGGATATGTCTGCGTGTTTTTCCAAGACATCATTCTAGCCAGATTTGTTTCTTTTAAGCTTCATCAAAGGAGACATTCTCAAGCATTTACACATCCCTTAATGCTGTTTGTTTTCCAGCTCTTGTGAGCTCTTAAGAACGTAATGAACATGTTAGAATTCCGATGAAAGTTAAGCAAGTATTAATGTATTGAATTAATATGAAGGAATTGTGCTTGTTTCTTTTTTTCTTTTAAGGGCACCATGATTTGCTAATCACTTTATTTGACCTTCATTCCTGGGCTTCATGGTCTGTATGAAAGTAGAATGTCTATCTGTGTAAAATGTTTTGTTTGAATATATAGTCCAGTAACACTGATTGATGGTGATGCCTGATCTCTAGAACCTTATGGATATTGCATTCTGAATGAGGAGAAACAGAGATAGTTCATCACCAGGTTCAAAGTAATCAGGTCAGATAGATGAATGACTCTTCTGCATGTCTCAAGTAGTGTCATTTTCAGGGACTTTTATGTCAGGACATGTCATTTATCTTGTGGATTTCCTTGGAAAACAAAGGCATTAGCACCTATTCACTTTATTTTCACATTTTGTACATGATGAGTATATTGTTGCTGGGGGAAAAAAAGAGAACAGAGAGGAAAACTATTATAAAGTTAAATGAGTTGTAACAGTTAAATTGGAAAACGACTCACAGAAGCTATGTAGTTATTTCACTTTTGCTTCCTTTTTTATTATTTTCCTTGTACAACTCATTTATGTGGCATAAAGACGGTTACCAGCACTTCAGTGATTGAAAGTTAGAACTAATATTAGAAACCACGAGGACTAGAAATTCTCACACAGAGAGGCACACTCCACATATCTATGGAGATTGATGACAGCTTTGCTATCAGCTGTTTCTCCGTTTAACATTTCTGAGTCTTGCAATGCATTAAAGGACAAGCTTCAGTCTTCTCCCTATCTCCCACTCCTGTTAAAAAAAATTAAACTACATAGCTTGGTTTCTCTTTAGGGCAGGAAGAAACTGCCTAATAACTGATGAATAGCTCTGTGCAAATGTGACCCAAGAGTGGTCAAGGGGAAAAAAATCACTCTAGATACACAAGCATTAGGAGGCCATTTAAAACAGCTTGTTAGTTGAATTGCACAATAGGGAAACTTGTAGTTAAACAGCTTTGCTAGCAGGTGTTCCCAGTGTGCTGGTAAACAGCTACATGTTTTAAACAATGGAGATAGCAACTCATGTGGAAATTCCAGTCTTCCCATCCCAAATGGGGCAATTAATGTCACTTAAGAGCTTTTTATTAAAATATTTAACTACAGCACAATGTCGCTATGCTCCTTAAGAATCAGGGGCAGGTTTTATGGTTCACTACAACAACTGTCAATTATGTTTTACAGCAATGGTTTGGAAGTAATCTTTTCCCAAGAAGCCTTCTGTTATTGACTGATACGGACTTAAGCTTGCCCAGGTGTCATGAACATGTTCTAGAGCAGTGTTTCTGAACCTCAGCAGGTTTAAGATGTATGGTCTCCAACATTCAGAATTGCTGTTTGGAGGGGTTCTGCGAGTTGAAGTCCATACATTCTAAAGATGCTGAGGTTGAGAAACACTGTGTTCAGTATTTGTCAGATCTTTTTAGCTTCTCAGGTTTTTTTTTTTTACTACAATAAAAAACAATTTGACTTTTTTTGACTTAGAAAGGATTCCCACCACCAGGTTAAGAGTGAGGTTTAACAGAGTAAATTGAGAAGCCAAGAGTATGTTTCCTTCAATGCAAATAAATACAAGTCATACAGTATTTTGATACAATGAGTCTCATGTAAAAATACATAGATACAGGAGACTTCATTGTTTCAGCCAAGGTTTTATGTATCATGATACACTGAAAATCAACTAATTGTTTCAGTCCATTTTTTTTGCATAATTATGCACTGAAAATCAACCAATCAGGCTGAAATTAGGGCTTATTCTATGCAAATAAATGTACGCTGTGGTTTGATGGTCCTTTCAAGTGTAAACTGTAAGAAGATTTGTAACAACTCATGTAGATCTGCCTATAGAGATTCTCAGCCATTCAGGTCATGGTTGTCCCCAAGGTGCTTTTTTCAAGAGGCAACTGGACTTCCTGATTTTTCGTTGAAGATGCTTTGCTTGTAATCCAAGAAGCTTCTTCAGCTCTGGAGCTATCTGGATGAAATCAGAGCTGTAAGGGTTTGAAGACATTTCACTTCTCACTCCAAAAAGCAAAACTTCTTCAAAGAAAAACCTGAAAGTCCAGTTGCCTCTTGAAAAAAGCACCTTTGGATCACATAAATCTGACATTTACCAGATCTCCTCCCCACTCAAATCTATTGTCTTTTATACACACACATTTATGGAAACTTCATTTCTTTGTTCTTTCACATCTGTTTATTCATAGATATGCACACAAAGGTAATCTCATATAGTCATAGATGTAGATACAGGACATATTGGAGTATTTAGTATTTATTTGATAAATGACTATATACAGTACACAGATTTCAATCTCAATCACAGCCCATGACATATCATGATGTATCACAATGTTTTTTTTGCCTTTGAGAAGCTGGGGTGGGCATGGACTGTGTGTGACGCATCTGGCCCTCGGGCCATCAGTTTGACAGGCCTGGCATAGTACATCAAAAATCAAGTCCTATGGACAATTAATTATATAAATTACATTAAATATTTGAATTGGTTACCATTTTTTTTAAACCACTTACTTACTCAACTGGTGAATTATCCTTGAACTTTCCTAAGTATAGTACAGTAATATTTGAAATAAAAGTAATAAACATATTGTGATGTAGTCTGATTTCTAGTACACTCTGCATATTGTATTATCCCAAAGAATCCTATTTCAGAAATAAATCCAGCTGATTTCAGGAATTCTTAACCAACACGGTACTTAACCATCATATACCAATGTATACAATAGTGTTAAAGACTATAAGATTATGGGCACTGGATTGCAATGCAAACCTTATCTGTTCTAGATATGCATCAATTTTATAAGAAACATGACATCCCTATATGGCAGATTTTTACCCTACCTATGGGTGCCAGGGGTTTTTACACTAGGGCCACAAGTTTCACACAGTTGGTTTAGGGGATGACAGAACAGGTCCATTGTTTTTCCTTTCACACAATAGTGAAATACTGGCTGAAAACAGATTTTGTTTTTTTTAAAAAGCAAATCCAGAAATTAATAGTCATTGGCTATTGCTTCACACATAGAAAAACAGGCATTTAACAAGCTTCCGCTATCCCAATGTTTTTCAACCTTGGTGATTTGAAGAATTGTAGACTTCAACTCCCAGCAAGGCTGACTGGGGAATTCCGGGAGTTGAAGTCCACACTTCTTCAAGACACCAAGGTTGAAAAGCACTGCAAAAGGATGCAGTGTAAAAGGATGGCTGGGAAAAATAAGGACAACTACTCTCAGCACTGAAATGGGCATATAGTGCTTCAAATGCAATTTCATTTTGTTCAGCAAACTTTCTATCTCAACTGTAAATTTCTATACTACCTGCATTACCCAGTACTTTCTGAATGAACTCTAATAGCTTACTCGGAGTGATTCCAGGTTTTTTATGTTTCAGATACAGATACTATTGAAAAAGAGAAGGTGTTCCTTCCTCACTGAGAGTTAAGACATGGTGTAAAAGCCATAAGTGAACAGAATGGGCACTTTAAAAGCAGCACTGGTAGTAGAAACAGTGAGATGGGCTCTATGGCAATAATATTTAAATCCTATAACTCTTTCAATGGCACACCTGAAGACAGCTGGCTTGAAAAATGACTTCTTCAATGAGGCATATGTGTGTGAGTAGATCTGTAGTGGGATTCAAAAAAAATTACTACTGGTTCTCTGGGCATGGCTTGATGGGTGTGATGTGGCTTGGTGGGTGTGGCTTGGTGGGCGTGGCAGGGGAAGGATACTGTAAAATCTCCATTCCCTCCCCATTCCAGGGGAAGATTACTGCAAAATCCCCATTTCCTCCCGGGACTCAAGAAACAGAGAATAGATGGAGGTGGGGTCAGTCAGAGGTGGTATTTACCGGTTCTCCAAACTACTCAAAATTTCCACTACCAGTTCTTCAGAACTGGTGAGAAACCTGCTGAATACCACCTCTGGAGTAGAAGCTATCCAATGCCTTTTAGTAGTAGCATGAAATGCCACTGGTAATGAAACAGATACTAATCCATCTTCTCTTGAAGAAACCAAATTTGGCAGTATGTAATCCATAGGAGATAAAATTTATACTACAAAGCATCTTCAGTTTACAAAAGCTCAGAATGATCTGAGCTCACATGGCAACACATTGGTCCATCACCTTCCATGTCTTTGCCCAATTAGGAAACACAGGAAACCCCATATAGAAAATAAAAATGCTTCATAGTCTATCACCAGTGTGTAGGGTGGATCAATTAGCCATGCATGCATTCATAATGAGTATTGTGTAATTGTCACTCTAGGCACAAGACAGAACTGCCCTCCAAATCACTGTGGAATTTCGGAAGCACATAATAGAAGCCATCAGATTCCATCAGATCCATGGGGCTGGCTACCTGAACACATCCTCTCAGAGGGTGAGAGTACTCACCATCTGCAGCATGGCCAGAAATATCCTACCCTGATCCATATCCTAATCTAACAATAGTAAAAGGTAAGCATGAACTTCTTTGAGTTTTGGATGGGGGACTGAGCTCCTCCTGGTTGTAGTTGGTCCAATGAAGCCTGTAGTTGGTCCAATGAAAAACTGTACAAAAGAGATGGGTTGCACCCATCCAAGAAAGGGACTGAGTTACTTGGCATTAAATTCACAGATTTTCTTGATAAACATTTAAACTGAAGAGCGGGGACAGAGAATTAATAGATACAGAACATCTCTGTCCCCAGAAAACTAAAATTCATAGGATTATAAATGCATGTAACATAGATGTGTGTGTGGGTAAGATTATCACTCCTGCTGTCAAGCAAAACCAAGTATGTAATAGTGATTGCCATACCATGTGCATGAATCACACAAGTGGCAAGAAAATAGGGGCAGTCAGCCATAACACAGGTTATGTAGACAGTAAACACAAGGTCAATCAAAATGGACTCAAATGTCTATATACTAATGCACAGAGTATGAGGAATAAACAGGGAGAATTAGAAATTCAAGTAAAAGAGGGCAGATATGATATTATTGCCATTACAGAAACTTGGTGGGATGAAACTGACAAATGGAACATACAGCTAGAAGGATTTAAATTATTTAAAAGAAATAGACCAAATAAAAGAGGAGGTGGAGTTGCATTATATATAAGAAATAACTACGTCTCTACAGAAATAGAGCACAACAATAATGAGAACTATCTTGAATGCATTTGGGTCAATATTAAAGGTTGTGGGGGAAATGACATTGCCATAGGTCTATACTACAGGCCACCCAACCAAGCAGAGGAAGAAGATGAACTTTTTGCTAGTCAGCTAACTAAGGTATGTAGGAAGCACACCACAATAGTAATGGGAGATTTTAACTACCCTGACATCAACTGGGAAACAAACTCTGCACCAAGTGGAAGATCCAACAGGTTCCTAACAAACCTAGCAGACAACTTTGTTTTCCAAAAAGTAGAGAAGGAAACAAGGGGATCAGCCATACTGGACTTAATTCTCACTAACAGAGAGGAAATGATAGAAGGTGTTGAAGCCATAGGAACCCTGGGGGCAAGTGACCATGCAATATTGGAATTCAACATTATCCAAATACAAGTAGTAGAACAAAGTCAAACTAGAGTCTTGGACTTTAAGAAAGCTAATTTCAATAAACTTAGAGAGAGCTTGGGAAAAATTCCATGGATGAGAATCCTCGAGGGGAAAACAACTCAAGAAGCTTGGGAAATTTTGAAAAATGAGATTACAAAAGCCCAGTCTAACACAATACCAATGAAGAAGAAAAATAACAGCTCCCAAAAGAAACCAGCATGGCTGCATAAACAACTATCTGACAAACTGAAAGACAAAAAAAGTAAGTATAAAAAGTGGAAGGAGGGGGACATAACTAAGGCAGAATATCAGCAAATAGCCCGAGCCTGTAAAGATGAAGTGAGGAAAGCTAAGGCTCACAATGAAGAAAGGCTTGCCACAAAAGTAAAAATTAACAAAAAAAGCTTCTTCCAACATGTTAAAAACAAGAAAAAAGTTAAGGAAACAATTGGTCCATTGCTAGGAGAAAGTGGCAAGAAGGTGACAAGCAACAGGGAGAAAGCAGAACTATTTAACTCATGTTTTGCATCTGTCTTTACACAAAGGGATAAAACAGTCCAACCTATCAAAAGCAGCACCACAAAATTAGGAACACAAATTGAAATAGGGAAGAAAATGGTAAGTGAGCACCTGTCTACCCTAGACGAGTTCAAATCACCAGGACTGGATGGATTACACCCCAGAGTTCTGAAGGAACTAGCAGACGAGATCTCAGAACCACTGAATTATATCTTTCAGAGATCCTGGAACACCGGGGAACTACCAGAGGACTGGAAAAGAGCTGATGTGGTTCCCATCTTCAAAAAAGGGAAAAAATTAGATCCAGGAAACTACAGACCTATCAGCCTAACCTCAATACCAGGAAAGATTCTGGAAAAAATAATCAAACAACGAATTTGCAAACACCTAGAAGCAAACAAAGTAATAGCCAAAAGCCAACA
Organism: Natrix helvetica; assembly: GCF_964273705.1. NCBI lineage: Eukaryota > Metazoa > Chordata > Lepidosauria > Squamata > Natricidae > Natrix > Natrix helvetica. The sequence continues at coordinate 95,860,186 of NC_138549.1, read as the reverse complement.
TGGATTTGTCAAAAACAGATCATGCCAGACTAATCTTATTGCATTCTTTGATAATGTGACAAAATTAGTGGACCAGAGGAATGCCATTGATATAGTTTACTTGGACTTCAGTAAGGCTTTTGATAAGGTAGACCATAACCTACTACTAGATAAAGTAGAAGAATGTGGGTTAGACAGCATCACCACCAGATGGATTCGTAACTGGCTGACCAACCGCACTCAACGTGTAGTTCTCAATGGAACTGCATCTACATGGAGGGAAGTATGCAGTGGAGTACCCCAAGGCTCTGTTTTAGGCCCAGTACTCTTCAACATCTTCATCAATGATTTGGATGAGGGAATAAACGGGGAACTCATCAAATTTGCAGATGATACCAAGCTGGCAGGAATAGCCAACACTCCAGAAGACAGGCTTAAAATACAGAAGGATCTTGACAAACTTGAACATTGGGCACTATCTAATAAAATGAAATTCAATGGTGAAAAGAGTAAGGTTCTACATTTAGGCAACAAAAACGGAATGCACAGGTACAGTATAGGTGATACCTTGCTCAGTAGTAGTAACTGTGAAAGGGATCTTGGAGTCCTAGTGGACAACCATTTAAATATGAGCCAGCAGTGTGCAGCAGCTGCCAAAAAAGCCAACACAGTTCTAGGCTGCATCAACAGAGGGATAGAATCAAGATCACGTGAAGTGTTAATACCACTTTATAATGCCTTGGTAAGGCCACACTTGGAATACTGCATTCAGTTCTGGTCGCCACAATGTAAAAAAGATGTGGAGACTCTAGAAAGAGTGCAGAGAAGAGCAACAAAGATGATTAGGGGACTGGAGACTAAAACATATGAAGAACGGTTGCAGGAACTGGGTATGTTTAGCTTAAGAGAAAGAAGGACTAGGGGAGACATGATAGCATTGTTCCAATATCTCAGAGGTTGCCACAAAGAAGAGGGAGTCAAACTATTCTCCAAAGCACCTGAGGGTAGAACAAGAAGCAATGGGTGGAAACTAATCAAGGAGAGAAGCAACTTAGAACTGAGGAGAAATTTCCTGACAGTGAGAACAATTAATCAGTGGAACAGCTTGCCTCCAGAAGTTGTGAATGCCCCAACACTGGAAGTCTTTAAGAAGATGTTGGATAGCTATTTGTCTGAAACGGTATAGGGTTTCCTGCCTAGGCAGGGGATTGGACTAGAAGACCTCCAAGGTCCCTTCCAACTCTACTATTGTATTGTATTGTATTGTATTGTATTGGTTCTTTTTAGACCTCTTGATGACCTTTGTTACCATTGATCATAGCATCTTGTTGGTCCACCCATCAGCATTAGGAGGTGGAGGCATTGCTTTTTTAAGAGGTTCTGCCTATACTAAATGGGCAGTTTCACTTTATAACTATGGTAGGTGAATTCACATGTGTGATTGCTGCAATATGTACAGTATCTCATGGTTCAACCCTCTCTTCTATGCTTTTTAAGCATCTTGATGAAACTCTTGGGGAGACATCATCCATAGGTTTGGGATGAGATAGTATCAGCTCATAATGCATTGATGATACCTATATCACCGCCACCCAAGCTGGAAATTCTGTGGAAGTCTTGAACTGGTGTTTGGAGACTGTGACCGACTGGCTGGGCAAAAATAGAAGCTCATATTAAAGCCTCACAAAATGGAGATTCTGAAATAACAGTATCATTTCATCACCGCCTGAGTCTAACTATCTTTGATCTAATATAATCCAAATTTTCTACAGAAAATACATTCGGCTCCTCATTTGGAGCAAAAGAAGTATTTCTGAAATGGAGTGATTGTATGCCTGCTTTCCAGCCGGACCAGACCAACCAAAACTAATCCCCAATCTAGGGAAACAACAATTTGCTATCTATTCCAGCAAAAGATCATACACTTTTTTTTTTAAAATAAAAAGGTCCAATGCAACAACGTTATCACAAAGAGATTTCAAGATACCTAACAGAAAGGGAGAGAGATAAGTTAGAGTTTTGACTATAATACAACTTCTTGACGTACACATAGCTGAATGTGTACTGTATTGGGTTTGTTATAGTTGAAACAAGTACAGATCAAGTACTCAATCTATAAGGATGGGTTGTTCTTCAAAAATAGAATATATTCCTTTTCTAAAAAAAATCAATGCACATACAGCATTTTCCTTCATCTGCATTTTCTCCTCATAGGTAAAACCATCCCTTTATGATGATTATCACTCATTGCTTCATTCCACGTGGCTGTGCTTTCCATTTTTTTCCCCTTTTATTGATTTGATTGTAAGTTTGTTGATTTTTTAAAATACAGTTTTAGTGAAAATTTTAAAAACAAGGCATGGCTGCAAATATCTTTTTAAAATCCCTGACTGTTGTGCAGCGAGACCCAGCAAGAGATGAGGAGCTGGAGAATCAAACCCAGCCACTTCTCTCCACTGCAGTGCTTTCTAGACACGACTTACAGCTCTAAGCCTAAAGCAGCGGGAGGCGAGGGCTGCCTTGAGCACAAATGTACTGCGAGGAAGGCAGAATGCTGCGCAAGGGCAAGTACAGGAGTGCTTTGCTCCCACACTAAAGCTCCGCCCATCGCCACTGCTGCTTTGGCCCGTCTGCATCACTCCACCTTGCTGTGAGTGATGTCAACATGGCCACGCCACTCAGTCACAAGACACCCCCACCCCCAGCCATGCCTATCTAACCAGTTACTAGGGAGAACCAATTGTTAAATTACGTGATCGCATTGTTGATTTGAACCGATATCTTTCAGTATTTTTTATGTTCACCAAGCATGCTAAAATAACTCTTCTTGTTGTTCACATTGCAATGTCAATTTGAAGTACCTTTATGCATTGCAGATAATTTTTTTGTGTCATATACCAACAGTGCATCATTGTATAAAAGCTTACTTTAATATTATAATAGTATAAATGTTAATCCTTTCAACTATGTTTTACCATATATGTTCCATCTGAATACTAAAACCAGAATTTTCTATCTGGTTTCTATATTACTTTGCTTGTTCTTCTTTGGTTTCAAATTTCAATAGCATTTTATTTATTTTAGCAATCACATGTACATTATCTGCCTACAACTGCATTTCAAAGTCAATCTTAGAATATTCAATACCATAAATTCTTTTCTCTTCTTTGAATGTTTCTGATAATTGTAAATAGGAAATCTATTGATAGTCTCTCTACCATCAATTTTCTTGGATCCATTTTGTATTTTCTGTGACAAAATTCTTTTTTTAAAATAAACTTTTTTTATTTTTTGTTACATAATTAAAAATTATTTTATGAACAAAGTGTTGTCCAGATTTTCCCTTTAACATTTTCACACATACATAATTCATTTTACAATATATTTCATTTCCAATTTCCAATTTTTGCCGTATTACTTTTCTTCTCATATTTTCCAACTTTTAATTTTTATTATATACATAAACCATTTCGTTTTTTTTTTCTTCCCTTTAAAGATAAACCAGATTTATCATTCTCTTTCCATCTATTTTCTACAAGTAACATGTGTCTTCAAATTAGGCTTTTTATATAATAAGCATTTAACATAATTACTTTGCACACTTAAAAGTATTAATATAGCTCACACATATCTTAATTACGTACATACTATTGCCATGTTTAAGAGATTTCATTTCATTCTACTAATTTCATTTCATTCTACTAATCTCCAATTCCCAGATTTTCTTTTCCCATTTTCTTCTTTTTATATGTCTTATATCTTTTCTTCTGAATTTTTTCTATCACTTTCAGATAGATTGTTTAGATGGCTCATCCCCAAGTTTTTCCTTTCCACCTCCCATTGTTTCTATCTTTATTTTTGGCTAGTTTCTTTTTTGGATACCATTTTCCTTTCTTCCTCTCTACTCTTTCTGTGCTTCTATAAATCTCAATAACATTGTCCCACTGAGTTTTGTTTTTCATTTCTTTTTATACCTTGTTAGCTTCTTGTTCATTTGTGTTCCTTGTCTGGTCCTCTGCTATCTCCTGTTTCATCAATTTTTCTGGCTCCTTTTCTGGCTTCTTATAACCTTTTAATGTTGCTCGTACATTTTTTAACATTTCCAACAATTCCTCAAAGATCCCACCCTCCATGATCAAATTTAACATACTTTTAGTATCTTTATATTTTACCACAATTAATTCAGTCCCTCTTCTTATTTCTACTCTTTAATATCAGGTCCCAAAATAGTCCAGTTCACTCGAAGAGCCTTTATTTTTTTCTTCAGACATAGACAAATGAGGCCAGATAGCAGAAAAGGACCACACCCTTCTTCAACAGCTTTGTTTCAAAATGTGATTATGTTTCTTCTCTCCGGTAGGTGGCTCTTACTGTTCCTCTATGCAATAAAATCAATAGTTTATCAAAAATTACCAAAAATCGAACCAAAAGCTCAGAATCCATGTGCAAATTATCCAAATTTTTCCTTTTGTTGTTTTGGATTTCTCCAGTTCCACTTTTATTAATCAATTTTTTCTTGGGCTTGGTATTTAATCACCATGTATTTTAGTTAAATATGGTACAGTATATTTTTACCTCCTCCGTCTATGTCTATGTTTTATGTATATGTATTCTATTTTGATATGCATATGGTTTTTAATAAGGACTGTACACCGCCCCGAGTCCTGCTTAGGAAAGGGTGCGGTTTATAAATAAAAGTTTGATTTGATTTGATTGACCAATAGTTCCCTCCCCCCTTTCTTTCCCCTGTCCATGTTCCAAGTGACGTTTAACCACTAGTGAAAGATTTTTAAGCACCAAAATTGAGTTCTTTGTTCTTTCATCAGCCAGTCTTCCTCCAGTCCCAACACTCCATTCGTTATGCACCAGTCGTATTCCGGTTGCTCCAGTTCCAGAGTGGTCATTCGAAGATGGCCGCCACCCCCGTCATCGATCTTTGGAGAGCATAGTTGCTGGGGAGCTTGCCTCACTCCCCGCACTTGCCCAAAATGCTTCTCCTTGTTCCCCGTCCCTTCAAGATGGTTCCAATCCACAAGGGACCTCTCGACGGCTCTTTGTTGGCTGGATTTTTGCGTAGCTCCACAGAGCTCACTATTTCCCCAGCTGTTCTCGCCCTGATGTTTCTGGGTTCTCTGCCGGGACAAAATTCTAATAGCTCATGAATTCAAACATTTTTGTTTGCCTATTGTTTGTTGCCAATTTCTTTCATTGTTGTTAACCATCCAGAGTTGTTGGGGGTCAGGTGGCATACAGGATCAATGAATTATGATTATTGTCTGCACAGTCACCCAGATGTTTAGACAAATTTGTTATCCATTGTGTCCTTCCTAAGGACCTAGGATAGACAGGTATTCATAAATGATGTAGGTTTTGAATTATTCTTATATACAAAACAGATGCTTGTAAAATAATATATTTCTTACATTTCTTTATATGGTCTATTGCAACAAAACCAAAATAACATTATGGCACATTAAAAGCTTTAAGGCCAGATAATTATGTTTATTCCTTGAGTTATTTGTGAAGGAACTGACAGGGAATCAAAACTCATGATCTTAAAGGCTTCAGGGCCTTGGTTGAACATGAATAAAGTGACAGGATGACATTGCATTTGGGTTTTATTCTTCCTTTTTTCTCCCGTGTCATTATCAACTGCATTTCATGATACAGAAAAGAAAAAAAAATGGAAGGAGTTAAATCTAAGAGGCAGGCCATGAAGAAGCTCTTTTCCCTTTGTGTACTAGAAGTTAATACTCTTAAATGTGCAGCTGCCATCCTTCCTTCTTTTTATTTTTATTTATTTTTATTTTCTTTTGCAATTACATGAAACCTGAGACTAGCAAATATTCTGCAGGTGGGAAAAATGATTAGGTACAAGAAGTATACTGAATAGATTGCATGCTCTTTCAGACTCTATTATTTGTCAAACATCTGTGGTAGGATTTAAGTAGTCTAGTGTTCCTTTTCTCCGGACATTATTGAGAAGTGTACACAAAATATTTGTGTATGTAGGTAATAGGTAGGAAGTTATATCCAAGCAGCTATTCCATCCTTTTGATAAAGAATTGTGTTAAGTGCTGTATATGTATATTCCCATATCTGGACTGTGAAATATTGGATGAATATTTTTATCATTACTATTATTTATTAAACCTATATGCTGCCTGACTAAATGATTCTTGGCTGCAAGGTTACTATAATGCTAAGAGTATATAATCAATGTTAATTTTATGTACATTAGTACCAAGGCTGCTGTTGATTTCTATTTTTTTTTTCTGTAAATGATACATGATACACTTTTTGAATCACGCTGGGCTGGTTTTAGAATATTACAATGCTTTGCACATGATGAAAAAAAAAAGATGGGCTCCTTGAAGAAATAAATTAACAATTGTCTAGTAAAGATTCTGACTGTGATAAATGTCACATTTTTAATGTGCTTGCTTGGCTTTTAAAAGTACATTTCTGACAGCAGCATCTGTGACACCTAGTAAAACAAATTACAGCTGTAGATTGTCACTGCTTCTCATCTGCCCTCTTTATTATCATGTAATCTGTTAGCTTTGACTTCCCATGCATTGTAAATAAACTTTTGTACTGTGTTTGCATTTTTATGCAGAGTTCTTTGTTCCAATGATCAGTTCAAACTATCACCATGGAAAGTAGCACTAAAACATAATTGTTGTAATTTCCGACAATTAAAAAAAATCAGGGGGGGGGGCTGTTCTGGGTCTGCCCATGTTCAGGCGATCCTCTAGCAAAGATTCTGTGTGGCAAACCCCCAAATGCCACTCCCACCTCAAATCTCACCCCTCCCCACCCCTCCCCACAGTCTCCACGCAGCCTGTTTTGGATGCCAGGTAAGTGCAGGGCCTGCGCAGCGGCTCAGGGAGGGTGAAAAAATGGGCCTCTCAGAGGCTCTGGAAGACTAGAAATGGGCCTTCAGAAGGCCTCTGGAGCCTGGTGAGGGCAAATATTCACCCTCCCGAGGGCTCAAAAAAAGGCTCTGGAGCCCAGGGAGGGCAAAAAAAGGGCTCCCCGAAGTTCTGGAAGGCTGGAAACAGGCCTTTAGAGAGCCTCTGGAGCTTGGGGAGGGCAAATACTCATCTGCCCACCATGGTGCAGCAGAAGGCCAACTAGGCCACGCCCACCCATCAACCAGACAGAGAACCCATTGCTAACATTTTTGAAGCCCACCCCTGAAAAAATAAACAGGAAGTTGAATTAATTAAACACACACACACACACACACAGTTGTGTTCAGGAGTATAGGAGATTAGGAAGTCAACATAGCAGCTGCTATGATCAAATCTATACCATTTGGCATGTGTGGTATATGCACAACACACATAAAAAAGCAGGGCTTTATAATTGTATGGCTGCACACCAAATTTTGGCTCTGCATGATCTATCAAATGTATTTATCGCAAAGTGATGAAAGTAGATCAAAAACTGTGCTCTGAAAAAAAATAATTCTGCTTTTCGGAACTGATATAAAATCACAGGGAAGGGAAGGGAAGGTTTATGTTAATGAATTCCAAAGAAGGCAGAAAATATTTTTCTGTAATAATTCCAATTTGATTATGCTGTTGGGGCAGCATAAAGAAAGTAGTTAGAGGTGGTTAATTAATGCTACGTGCTAGAGTTAATATGGAAGCTCACAAAGGAATTTTGTTTGTGTAGCTGCTCTATTGGATGAGGTTATGCTCAGCTCATAATATGTTCATTTTGGATATCCTGCTTACCACTTTCTGCTATAGTCTTTTTGATATTGTGTCACTTAAGGGTAGAAGCACATCCCTTACTAGGCAATTTGTCTTGCTATAAAATTGTTGCATTTAATAAATGCCTACTTAAAACATTCCTTTTGAAATTAATTACAGAGGTTACCAAATAGCAATTACTGATTTTCCCCCAGTAAATTCTAATGAAAGAAGACTCAGAGCCATATTTTGTAAAAATGAAATAAAATCTATATAACTAGGACTTCTATTCAAACATCCGGAATCTAAAAGAGAGATTCAGAGAACAATTATACATCTGTTATATTTTTCTCAATGACCACAAGGGGGGAAAAAAACCACTGCAAAACAAACACTTTTCTGATTGGAGTGGAAACTAAACTTTGGAAATATGCAGCAATGGCACAATTAATAGCATACTTCCAGTTCAGAAACTTTATCCAAATGTAAGCCAGAATTGTGTCCTGTATATCCTACAACACACAATAAGGCAAACATAGACATTTAGAGTATGGGTTTTAAGGGAAAAGCTATGGCGTAAGCTCTGTAATCAGAAATAATTTTAAAGACTTGATTATAATTATTCTAATTATCAATGGGATACAGTGGGAAGAAAATTGAAGTCAGGTTAGCATTTTAATAATGTTTATATTGATTTTTCCTATATCAGTATGCCGATTGGTAAATAAAATAACCGTACATGTTTGTGTGACTTCCAGAATTTTGATCAGGCAGTATGATGCTACTACAATGTGAAGAGCGGGGGGATACACCTCTGTTTGTTGGAAGCTGGAATGAGCACAGTCAGGTTTCAGCAGTGTGTTGCAATGTTTTCATGTAGTAACATTATTAAGAGGAGAACAGAGCTATTAGTAGAGGAACCTGATAGTTTTCTCCATAATTTCAAGTGAGGAATTGAATCAAAGGCCAGTTATAGGTCTATAAAAAAGCCTCTTCATAGACTAGACAACCTTGAAGACATGACAATGCAAGATGATACACTGATCTGCTATTGAAAACCATGATCTGCAGTCAGCATTTTCCACATGTAAGATTTTCTTTAACTTAGTTCATCCAATCAGTAAGCTTTTTATAGAGATGTTCGACATATAAGATGTTAGTCACATATTGTTTGGTAATTTGGTAGTGATTAGCCCCATTAGATACATCATCTTTAAAAAAGTAAGGAGCCATGAGTTTAAGTCTTGTCTTAGCCATGAAAGCCAGCTGGGTGTCTTCTCTCTCCCTTAGCCCAACTCACCTCACAGGGTTGTTGTTATGGGGCAAATAGGAGGAGGAAGGTGTATTCAATATGACTTGCCTTCAGTTATTTGTAAAAATAATAAATGCAGGATATAAATATATAAACAACAAATTTAAGAGAGTACTGTTCAGCTCAGTTATGGAAAGGCAAAATGTTTAAGGCATGATAGAAAATAATATTAACTGTATTTCATTTTAATTAAAAGAAAAGTAAATGAACTAAAGTTTGATTTTGTCATGGTTCCATCCATTATTTTGAGGGATACAGCTGTGCCATGCTGCTCAAAGACCAATCTGAAAATGTCCATGTCATCTTTAGGCAGTAGTACCAACAAAACCGAATACAGAGATTTCACCACTGAGCTGTTGTGGTGCGGTGGTTAGAATGCAGTACTGCAGGCTAATTCTGCCAACAGTTTGATTCTCACCAGCTCAAGGTTGACTTAGCCTTCCATCCTTTTGAGGTTGGTAAATAAGGATCCAGATTGTGGGGGAAACTGCTTAGAGAGAGTTGTAAAGTGGTATATAAGTATATAAGTGGTATATAAATCTAATAGCTATTACTATTGCTTTAATTTTCTAGATTAGATTCTTCCAAAGAAGGCATTTCTACAGTTCGAATGTATTGATCAGTGAAAACTGTGCAGTTTAAATATTTCCGAAAACCCTTTTCCCCCTGTAAAAATATTATTTACAAACATAATATGGTATATCTGTTGTACTTTTTAGCAACATAATGTTAAGATACATGAAGCATTTATAAAAAGACACCATCTTATTGCAGATGAATGTTACCGCTGAGCAAATTATGAGTGCATTTATTTTAGTCTTACGCAGTTGAAATTAATTTTCTTGTAATATCAAAATATTCATAGAATTAATTTCCTGTCAGTTCAGCAGTATTCAAGTGAACATTTTATGATTTTGCATTAGCTGTATTTGTCTAGCGTTGTGACATGATCAAGTCATTCTCAGAGGGAAGCATATTAATAATTGAACTCTGTCCAATGTACAGTACTAAAGATGACAGCATAATTATATTTTTTTGAAGACCTTCTCACATGCCAAACAAGGAGAAGCACCTTCCTACTGCTTTAGGCTTTCAAAATTGCAAAAGATAAAAAGACAGGGTGGAGTCAATATGTTACCTTTTGTCTTCACGGCTTAAATGTGAATGAAACAGCAAATGCCTGTAACTATTTATTCCTCAAATACTTTAAAAAAAAAAAGACCACTGCATTTCTTTCATGGTTGTAGCACTGTTCATAAAAACAAAAATATTTAGCTGATGTATTGATTACCAAAGGAAAAGGGGTAATTCTACTTGTTTTCATTGCTATTTTATATTTGTATGAGTTGAACTTTGGAAGAAGTGTTATGAAGAAAATGATTCAACAGTGAATTCCAACTGAATTAAAAAATACAGCGTTCTCTGGAAGAAAACCCAATATTTAATATTGTGAAATAACAGTTCTCTCCAAAACTTTAGTAGCTCAGTTTTCTCCTAAACATCTGTAACAGTGAGTGTCACATTTTGGTATAGTATTACTGTATGTTATTTCAAAAATTTCTTCTATATGTTAATCAAAAGACAGTCGCATATAATATTCATTTTTTACAATTTACAATTCCATAACCATTTCCATCACCATGTAGTGCTTCTAGATAAAATAGCACATATGCAGAATGTCATCATGACATTTTGGAATAAGATGATGGAAACTTAAAACAACAGGAAAGAATACCTATGTTCTGCTAATTCCTAATATCATCCAATCAGTTTACTAAAATTTAAATGATTTAGAAGAAGTGAATCTGAAGCTTTATGACTTGTTTTATTATCAGATCCACATCACGGAACATTTGAAATGAACTATATCGTATCATCGTGGTTTGAGATGATGGGATTTTGGTGTAGCTGAGTTTGGCTCTTTTCAGTAAGCTGAAAGCAAGTTTTATGAAAGCTACAGTCTTCTGGGTGTAAGATTCCAGTAAATGTGTCTTTAAGAATAACTACAAGAACCATCCTCATGAGCTGGTTGCCCAGTTTGGTGCATGTTACCATGATTCTTGTAATTCATGCATCCCAAGGTACGCATCCACATCTGCAATATAATTATTTGAATTTGTTATATCATTAGTGTTAACATTTTAATTAATGATGAATATTTATAATCTATCAATATTCATGAGATGATGTTCACGTTTTTCAGGGTTCTGATCTACCAGGGAACTCCCAATGGCGTGGCTAAAGGGATTTGGCATACAAGCTCATCATAGGTAAAAATTATCATATTTCCCTTTTGCTTTTCAAACAATGGCAACATTTTTTTGAAATGTATGGCATGTGTCAACGAGGTCATAATGCACCATTGTTTCAATGATAAAATATGGCAGAGAAAAATGGTTACATGGGGATATTTTTTTAAAAAAAAGCTGTTTCCCAGAACTAAATTATGTGGTAATAAATCATATCATTTTCCAAAGATATACTGTTTGAAATAATTTATCAGCCTTTGTAATAGGATAAGACACTACCTAAGAAGTGCACATACATCATTGATACCTGCAAAGAACACCCATCTCATCTGAAAATGTATTTGATATGAGTTAGGAAAAACTTAAAGAACAAAAGCAAAAAAAAAAAAAACCCTCAACTCTAAAGATTTGGTAGCTTTTCACATTTGAGTGTAATCAATGCTCAGATTTACATTTCATATCTCCATTCTTATTTGCAAGATGAACATGAAGAACAGAACTGGAAGTCAATAGATCTTATTATCTTGAACACATTTTACCTTTCCATGGATGCAATCTTTGGCAAGCCATTTTATATCTATAGTATGATAAGGTCATGTAGAGATCCTAGGAAGAAGGTATCTTGCTAACAAATGTATTAAATTTTCTACCCATTTGCAGAGCAAGGGTGTTTTCTACAATTTATGAAATAATAGCTCTATTGGACAATAAAAATATATTAGTACAAAATGTAGACTTTGGGGGGGGGATGAATACATTTGTGATTTTTCTCCTTTATTTTCTAATTTAGTAGTACATTTAATGTAATTTGAGATTTAAAAAACCCAAATAAACAAATATTCCATTGATCATTACATTTGATTAAATATGGTTTGCTATAGGCCTAAATTGTTGTTTCTTCTACCATTGTGGCAATGAACCCTGATCTGATAGTGTTTTACTATCTGCTATATCCAGGGCCTATAAAATTTCATAACATTAACAAATGGAATTTATACTGACTGAAAATTCTTTGAAACTTGTTCAGCAATTAGAAAGAAGAGCCACATTTTAAAGTAAATGGTTATTCATCTCTTTAGCAGCTTCAAAAATTGCACATGAAATAATGAGCATGGTTATTTACATGTATCACCTACAATTTAAGCAATTCTTGTAAATGTTTATTGAGCCGAAGAGCCAAACAAGTTTTTCTGTGTAGTTTGCAACTTATGGCTGTAGTCGAAATTAGCTAAATAATAAAAAATCAGAGCTTTCTAGCTGCAGATAATATCCTAAATGAATGGGTACACAGTTTTGTGAATCCACTTATAAAATATGCACTGAGACAAGTATTGAGTGGTATCTAATTAGAGCAGCCAAATTGAACATTTTTGTTGAGATGTATTGTCTGGCAAAAGAAATACATGAATACATCTTGAATCTTCTTTATCCTAACACCAAAAATGTGGGGGTGGGGATCATTTTGGATCCTCTGCCTTTTGTAATGATAATAATTATGATGAATAACTGGCACTTGTTTTGCTGATTCCGCAGATCTGACTACTCCTGATAGACAATTGGTTGCTATAGCTGCTGATCCAAATAAATAACATGAAAAGAATCCATAGAGACAGAAAGAGGCTTTCTGCAGCCAAGTGAAGAAACTTATAATTTTGCAAACATGAAACAATATTGCTGATGATCATAAAATACTTTCACAAGACAACTGAGAAAAAGTAATACTGTAAACAAGAGGAATCAGCACCTCTTGATGTATTAAGTGGACCTCTTCCTGCAATGCCAAATTACTACTCTCCATACAAGGATAGGATAGCTTCACTTAAATTAAACAGAATATCCAGTGACTGTAAATGCACAAAATAATTATTGCAAGGATGCATTTATGATTACATTAGCACTTCTAATTTTCTAAACTTTTATTGTTGCCATCTTTTACAGAACGAAGATACAACCCTGACTGCATTAAAGCTGATATATTTTGAGATAAGTGCACATAGCCTTGTTGCCTAAATTGAGCGGAGCTTCAGTTAAAGGGGAAACATGTGGGCAAATAGAAGGATGTTATTTCTGTTGACCAAACAATTGATAAATAAGAGTTCTTTCCCACTACCATAGGCAACTCTTGAAAACAAAAAGTCAAGGATTTAAGGATTGTTCCATTCCGTATTCCTTCTTCTGTGCATGGCTATCAATCCCTCTCCCCCCCTTTTTTTTTCTTTCAAAAGCTTTAAATTCCAGAATTCATACACAATTTGAATTCAGTGAATTGATTAATTGACATGCTGACAGGACAATACTCTTTCTAGATAATAGAAATGATAGAATGACTGAGTGACAGCATTGATTGTTCAGTGACAAGCAACTCAACCATAATAATCTATCTACCATTGGACAGCTATTATGTAGCTCATCTCACTGAGAAGGGATGTTGACAGATTGAGTGTCCTAAAGCTAAGAGAAATGAAGATGGAATACATGGGTAAGTGTGAAGCAGAGAAGTGAACAGAAAGTCAGTGCCAATCTATTTCCTAATCTTTTCAAATGGGAGGTCCTGATGAATGAGGGTAAGATGACAATTCATACACAGAACTCATGCTTTGCATGTGGGTATTCCAGTGTCATTTCTAGCATTTCTGGATACTGTTGGGAAAGGTTTCTTTATTCAAATAAACTGTGGGAGACACTACCTAGACTGAGATTCATGAGTCACTAGGATTTGATGTAGGAGACTTTCCTAGCATCTCTCAATTGCATGTTATGAATAAACAATCGCCCTACTCATGCACACAGTAATACTATTAGAGTAGATATACATAATAGCATCTGTTAGTAGATTTCACAATCGGAAAAGTGACACACACACACGCACAAATGCACATGTATTTGAATCAATACATATATTCATATGTGCAAAGAATGTCATTATGCAGTTAGATTTTTTTAAAAAAACTTATAGAATTGTTAAATTATAACATGAAGAATAAGAATATTTTGTTTTGAGCACAGTTACATTTATGCATGTAATCCATCCTTTAACATCTTTTTACTCTGCATTATTATTATTATTGTTGTTATAAAAAAGAGCAACATGTTCAAAATCCATATATACAGTGTGTTGCCTGGTTACAGTACTTTGGAGTGATATTCTTCATAGTCATAATAATAGTATCCTCTAATGGTAGTTTCATAATAACATCTAGTTATAAAACATAATAGTAACATCTTAATTACTATTGAAAGGTCCTTGACAGATGTACTCTTTTTCCTATTCAGAATGGGTAGCCTAGAATCGTCCATTTTTTCCTACCTATTGTGTATCCCAGAATGAATGTTTGTACTTTCAAACTCCCAACCCCATCAATGTTCTTCTTATTCACAATGCACTTTTCCTTCTCTCACATAATCCCTTCTATTTTTAACCTCCTGATCCTAAGCGCTAATTTCAGTAACATCTGTAAAATTATTTTTTTACAGCCAACAGCACACACACTCACTCTCTTGTTTTACTTTGCCCAGCCCATCATCCACAACTGTGCTACAGATTATAGGGCATGAAGTGGACTGCTATTACTTCCTATGGTAGGCATGTGTGAAGATGAATGCAATAATGCCATGCTTGTGTTCTAATAAAATGACAATGTAGTAATTGGATGTATGATGCCTAATGCAGAGCTCTGCTGTGATATAGGAACAGGCAACCAGTAACTGCAAGTAACCATCAAAGAGACAAGGTAGCCATATTAAAAAGCGCTAGATGTAGCAGTGTTGAAATTAACAATTTTATAAATGTTATCTGTGCTGTTTTCATGTGAAGCCCTTCTCACTAAATGACAGTACACACATACACACCTTCTGCAAATGTTCATTTTTCTGATTCAATTATATTGGCTAAGACATGATCTACACACACACACACACACACACACACACACACACACACACACACACACACACACATATATATATATATATATATATATATATATATAATGATCATGTCTTAGCCAATATAATTGAATCAGAAAAATGAACATTTGCAGACTTTAATTTAAATGTCAGCCCCTTTCATTAATAAAAATGTGACCAGTGAAGATTTGAGGAACAAAGAGTTTTTAAATCTCAAAAGTTATTTCCCCTGTAAAACTAATTTTATATTTCTATGCTCTGTGCATTATGGCACAATCTTATCCAAAGGCTAATTATTTTATCCGTTTAGGTTTAAAAGTTCAACAGCAAGGTTACTGTTTTGTTACCTTTTCAAATCCTGAACATTAGGCTTCCATGTAATTTTTATTTTCCTGAATTTTACTGAAACTCTTTTTTTAAAAAAAATTCTTATGTGAAAGAGTCTTTAGTGTCAAGCAATAAAGTAGAAGACTCAAGGCGGTAAAATTAATGTTGTTCCAATATTTAACACTTATTTTTTTAACTGTAATGGGTAAATAGTACACTACTAAGTATACTATTCTATTCACGTGAAACCACACAATACTTATTAACCATAGTCAAAAGTCACAGATGCTTTATGTCTCTTTGAGCTGTATTGTCATCAATCTCTAGCCAAAGGTGTTCAAAATATTTTAGTAATTCTCATCATTGCTAGAATGTGAAGTGAAGAAATGTGAAACCACCCCCACTTTCAATTGTGGTAACAGCAGCAGCAGTCAACGGGGAATAATGTCTAAAACGAAATAAATAATCTTGTATCTGTCCTAGGGAGATGTTGTTTGGTTTCAGGTGAGAGGGGCTGATCTGATTAATAGATTTTTCTTAGACTGTGGCACATTTGCTTCATGGCATATTGTGTGCTGCAAAATATATTGTGAATCATAAATAATCAAAATGCAAAATGGAGTGAAGTAGTTTCCTTTACCTATAATGGAGGGTAGAGATTTGAACTTGCTCTCTTCCTGCCTCCACAAATTCATAGGTGATTTCCCTAGGATACAATGAAGTCTCTCTCTCTCTCTCTCTCTCTCTCTCTCTCTCTCTCTCTCTCTCTCTCTCTCTCTCTCTCTCTCTCTCTCTCTCTCTCTCACACACACACACACACACACACACACACACACACACACACACAGGGGGGGAGGCTCTTGTCAGTTTATCATTTATGTCAGAGAGGGAGCGGAAGGGAGGTGGATATTCAATACAATTACTGACAGGTTTGCCCTGAAATCTGAGTGATTCTTGTGCTCAGGCCCCTATTCTTCATCACAACAATGTCAGTCAAGCAGAGAAATGTTTAGGATTGAGAAAGATATTTGGTTTAACCATTTGTCTCCCAGACTCTTACTGAATGACCCTATGAGAACAATTTATTACTTGTATTAGTGAGTGAAACCTTGCCTAGCAACTTACTTTAAGACAAGATAAGCAAGTTATTTCTTCATACTTTCAACTTCTAACAAACAGCTCCATTACATATGGGAAGAGGAATCCCCCTTTTTTTGACAATCTTGATCATTTCTATAAACTTCTATTAATACATACATACATACATACACACACACACACACATACATACATACATGCATAAAAACAGACAGACAGACTTATAGGTATTTATAGAAAAGTCTATTTCCTGGCAACTGCATCAAAGTCTATCTAAAAAAAACCCTACTATGGTACACTTAAAACCAGTGTCAGATGTCAGCTTCAAAACCCCAGGATTATTCCTGACAGATATGGCGTAATTTAACTGCTCCAAAGATCTGGTTTACCTTTTCATTTCATTTCTGGTTTAACCCTTATATATCATCCCACTGCAATGAAAACAAAAATGTATGTTGCAGTCATGGAGAACATACTACAGAAAATGTTGCTTGATTTTCACTTTCTTCCAATCTTATTCTGGATCCATTCATTGAAACAGAATGAATTAGTACTGGAGTGAACCAGACTATATCAAACCATTTCTGAAGCTCCAAATAAGGTTTTCAAATTGGACTGATTGGTGTTTTAACCCTCAAATTTTTAGAGTAAATTTAGTTCCATTATGTTGTCTAGAATAAAAAGGACTGACCCTCCTGTGGTAGTGCAGAATGATTCAAGGACATTTATCCAACTCATTTCAGTTCCAGCATAATCAACCATGGTAATTGGGTTACTATGGTTGATTATGGTACAGAATCAGAACTGTGGATCACTGCTTTGATTTTTATGTCATTTTCATTAAGGGATAAATGCTCAATTTCCTTGGTTATGCTTATAGAAATTCAGATTTGTTCTTGGTGTGAATGTACTTACACATTGACATAATCTAGAATACAGGTATTGTGTATCCTTCAATTCACCACCATTTATTTAACGGCTGTTTGAATTTTCAATAACAATGGGGGGAAAAAGTAACCTGTGACCATTTTTCACATTTACAACCGTTGCAGCATCCCTTTTGTCACATGATCAAAATTCAGATGCTTTGTAACCGGTTCATATTTATGACGGTTACAGTGTCTTGGGGTCATGTGATCACCTTTTGTGCTCTTCTGATACAACAAAGTCAATGGGGAAGCTAGTTTCACTTAACATCATGATACTAACTTAAGAACTGCAGTGATTCACTTAATCACTGTAGCAAGAAAACTCATTTAACAACTGTTTAGCTTAGAAACTGAAATGTTAGGTTTAATTGTGGTCATAAATCAAGGACCACCGTACTGTGTGGTAGACGATTTGGTTTGCCCCCTTTTTCCATGGAGGCATGCTACTAACTTTACATAATTTTGGGAAAGATTTGGATCAGAATTTCTGGAGTGCAAAGGTCTAGGTGTCAGCAAAGAAGTGTAGACTTCTTTAACTTATGCTACACCTACTTGTCATCTGATATATGCAGCTATTATAGCCCCGGAATAAACTAGCAAAGATCTTTATTTTTAATATAGATGATAGTTGCTCATAATTAGAAAATATCTCCCCCCCCTTTTGGGGGCAAATTCTAAATCTTATAAAAATGAAGAAAGAAATGTTACTAAAAGACACTGTAGAAACTTTTGTTCAGCAAGATATTGTAGAATAAGAATATTATTTATTTATTTATTTATTTATTTATTTATTTATTTATTTATTTATTTATTTATTTATTTATTTATCAAATTTATATAGCCACCATCTCACCGAAAGTGACTCCATCGGTACATTATAATCAAACAAAGTTATGAAAATGCTATTTAGTATTAATTCTATTTTGAATTTACCCTCTAGAGCAGTGGTTCTCAACCTGTGGGTCGGGACCCCTTTGGGGGTCGAATGACCCTTTCACAGCGGTCACCTAAGACCATCGGAAAACACATATTTTCGATGGTCTTAGGAACCAAGATACCAGTTTTATGGTTGGGGGTCACCACAACATGAGGAACTGTATTAAAGGGTCACGGCATTGGGATGGTTGAGAACCACTGCTCTAGAGCTAGAAAATTATATAATGCAGAGATGCCTTTGAGGTTAATATATATCACATATAAATAGTATAATGTACTATGCAATTATGATACAAAACATAAAGAAAAAAATATTTAACCAAGATGAGCTATTTCACTGGCATTAGATATGTGGGAAAAATTATAAAGGTTTGGAATCAGTCCGTAAACTTAAGAATTATTTGTGTAAATGCTTAATAGCTTAACTTTATCTAACATCCTTTTTTAGAAAGGCAGAGCAGTTGAGGAAGGAAGACAACTTTGCCCAAGATGACCATTTAGTGCTGCACAAATTGAACAAAATGTTTGAAAGGGAAATTAATGAAAAGATCTGAGGGCGAGATTAATAGACTGTCCCTACAATCCCCACCTCCAGCTCGGCATGTATTGAAGTTCTTTAAAAGATTTTTTGCACCGGTAGCTTTCCCGTGGGTCAGCACTTAAACCTTAAAAACATCTTTGAAGCCTCCTTGCTGAGGTGCTTCATTTTTTAACATAAAGATTATGTACCAGCCAGAACTGACTCTGATAATAGTAAAGTTCTTCCATAACGCTAGTTTGTTATATTTCAGATGGGACAAGCTAGTTTATTAGGTTTTAAATGGCACAATTTAAACCAGGGATGGGCAACCTTATATGACCCATGGAGTTCACCAGAGTTCAGACTTCCTGACCCATAGTTGCCCATCTCTGATTTAAATCATGCTTATTTCCAAATGTGTTGATGAGTCTTATGAACAACATGGTGGAATCTGCTGAAATATGCAACAAATGACAATTATTCATCTGGAGATGGTTGCTCACAATCATACTATCTATTAAAATGGCTTTATGTCCTTAGAATTCTGTGCTAGTCCAGGGTTTCTTTGCTTTGAGTTTCTAATGCAAAATTATGTAAGAAAATGACATTCGTTATCACAACATTAAAGGAACAATTAAGCAAGCAAGCAAAACAGGAGGGAGTGGGTGAAGGCATACTTTTATTCACTTACAACATATAAGGCCCATGAAGAATGTAGCTGTGTTGGCCTTATTAGTATTAATAAAATTGTGGACGTTCTCAAGTTCAAGTCCTGAGACTGGATAATGCAGAGACCACGAAGAAGGTAATTACGGTATTGACATAGAATGTCATACGATATTGTATGTCAAGCACTGTGAATCTTTAAATAGATATAGCACTTAGACTTACTGTATATATCCCTTCATAGCGCTTTACAGCTGTCTCCAAGCAGTTTACAGAGTCAGCATATTTTCCCCAACAATCTGAGTCCTCATTTTACCGGAAGGATGGAAGGCTGAGTCAACTGTGAGCCGGTCAGGATCGAATTGCTGGCAATTGTCAGAGTTATCCTGCAATACTGCATTTTAACCACTGCACCACCACCGGTCCTATTTATACTCATTATTGATAATATTGCTAACACTATTGGTTAAGCAAAGGCCTATCAAACTGGCAGCCCATAGTCAGGATATGCAATACTGCATTTTAACCACATCTACCCCAGCTCCACAAAGGCAAAAAACATTGTGATACATCACAATGCGAGTGGGTTTGACATCCCTGGTGTAGCATAATGAAGATAGAGTTATTCTGAGTTTACATCTCATCTTTCCCTTTCTTTCCTTAAAGAATATCTTTTGCAATGTCTTATTTCCTCCCTTAAGTGTCTTAAGGAACTCTTTGTTCCTAAGGTTTTGTTAAACATTTCATCACAACATATCCCTCATAAAACTCCCAGAGGACATCTAAAGAATCCTAAAATAAAAGACTGGAGAATCCCAGGTAATCCCAAAATCTAATTCTTATGCTACGTCACTAGATTCCAGACAAGATTGTTCACAAACCATTTTGAGGAGTTGAGATTTGTTCCCAGTTGGTTATTTTGTTACCTGGCCATTCCAGGTAACAAAGGGAAAAGAAGTCCAACAATTGAATATTTGGAAGCTAAAAGAAACGTCTTATCCATGTCATATAGTTTATAAAATTTAACTTCTAACCATACTCAAAATAGTTTCCCTCTAACAGACCCTGGAAAAAAAGCTACCTTGGTAGCTTTTTCTAGTAGTTGGCCTAGAATCCAAGAGGCAGTGAGTTCTACATGGTTGCTAACATTCACTCCTCATGTCTTCCGGCAACAAATTATCCAGATTCCCTTCCAACAAAATTCATGGTTGAATTAAATTCCCTACCAGGGTGCCTACACTATGTGCTAAATCTTTCCTAGCAAATAAATATACATAAATAGGGAAAAGAAAAATATAGCTAATGGTTCAGACATACTACTTTTAGTTAGAAATTGTTTAAGGAAATAGTGACTACAATTTGATACCAGAGATGTTTTCAACTCATCACAGTCCTTTTCCTAAAACCTAAAATCAAGATTAAAACCTAGAACATACAAAGTATGAATCCTTCCAACAGTTGATTTTTCTGAATCTCTGATTCCAACCCATTTTTGAACCAAGCATAACTACTCAAAATTCTCCTTGTTTCTAAACGCCTGTTCTCTATATGTCAATTTTGTTTCACTTATCATTCTCTTATTTTATAAGCATGGTAAGCATGACAACAGAAAGAAAATTAAAATCAAGAATAAAATCAAAGACTAGCTTCATTGATGCTGGTCCTGCCTATGAGAATTGTCAAGAATTATTATGATTATAACTGCAGTTATGACTATTCCTATCTTCCACAACTAATATATCTACTAATTGTTTTTATTTTTACTCTTCAGCAGGTATTACAATTAATTTTGCTCTAAGTAGTTCTCCAAATTGCAGAACTATATTCTGAGCATGTTCTGCATATTTCAGTAAATATCTGCTATCTTCTCACTTCCTTTAAAAGACATAAACCATAGACTTCTCAGAACCTGTTCAGCTCTGTGGAATGCCAGAAAAGGGCATGGCTCCTTTAAAGACCAGCCAAGAGGTATAGCAAGAGTATCAATGCTAAATTCAAAGGACCTTTACTCAGTTGTGTTGAATTCTGAATAGCTTTAATCATGAAAATCCTTCTGTCCAGTTTTGAAGCACAGACTGCTCTTCTTCCATTTTTCTAAATCCAAGGGGATTTAGAAAAACAACAACTTATGATTATGTCATTGTTGCTATGAGCATTATTAAAAAGCTGATATTGCAATAGCACTTAGTCTTATATACCACTTCACAGTGCTTTACAGCTGTCTCTAAGCAGTTTACAGAGTCAGCATATTGCCCCCAACAACCTGAGTCCTTGTTCTACCAAGCCTCAGAAGGATGGAAGGCTGAGTCAACCTTAAGCTGTTGACAGTTGAACTGCCAAATTGCAGGAGCCGGCAGTCAGCAGAAGTAGCTTGCAGTACGGCATTCTATCCACTGCGTCATCACGGGTCTTATAATTGCATTCATTTCTGTTTTTAGTCTTCCCAACTGCCATTGTACTGCCTCTCACATTTGGGACCATTTGTAAATTCATGAAAGTTTGAACAAGTGATCGAATGGGAGTCTCTCAGTTCAAAGTGTAATAATGGCAATGCCCCATCAGCTAACTTTTTCTGAGCTTTGAAAATTTGTTAGCAAGTGGGAGACATTTATTCCAAAAGGTACAGCTTTTTGAAAAGATATATATTTCAGGGCCTGACAAGATGTATATTTTCTAGCTTGTATTGCTCATTCGTTATTGGACAATCTAGTCACCAGGACATACTCTTAGGTACTTTCAATTTGTACAGTGGTAGATACATTTTTATCAGTCATTTTTCAATTAATCAACTCTGACATAGTGAAATGTATTCTGACTAAGAAACGTGTTTGGTTATGGGATGTTTCAAAATATTTGTGAGCTGTCTAACCTCTCTCAAAGTAAGTGGAATTTAAATAACATCAATAAATAATCCAGTGTGGCATCTAGACATCTGCAAGTCCACCTGCATGCCCACCTGTTAATCCAACTGGAGTGGGCCTCAACTACTAGAACATTAAGGAAAAACTATTCCAGAGATCACTTTGACAATGTCCATGCACAGGGCCACCAAACGGATTATTAATGTTAGACTGGGTAATGGATAGGCACACACAGGCTTAACGGTAACAACAGCTCTTTATTATAACACAACAAGTGAGAACAATCCAGCGAAGGTTGAGTCTGACAGCAGCCCTTTTATAGGGAGCTGCCAGACCCTGCAACCAATAGGAACAAACCTCTGTTCCCGCCAGAACAGAGGACCTTGGTGGAAACCGTTGTAGTTTGTATGAGTATCTACCAATTAAGTGCTGGTACAAGACTAATAAGGGCCATATCACCTACACATGGACACATGTTTCTGTTTTTCCTTGCATTTTTGAGCCCAGATATTTGAGATGACATTTCATAACCATTCATAAACTGAAATGAAATATAAAATATATTCACAAATGAAATGAAACTAAACTTGCAAACTTAAATGAATAAGTAATCAAATTAAAATTCAATAAATGACATAAATAACTTTCCACTGAGTTTCAGAGTAATAAAGGTTACGTCAAGCAAGGCTGCAAGGAGGTTTTGCTATACACACAAAGTATAGAGTATGAAGTATATATCCAATATTGTTTTTCTTTTTAAAAAATTGATTTTGTAAAAAAAATTTGTTAAAAATTCCCCTTCATAGGTCCCATTTGAGCTCCATGGGCCCGGGAACAATGGATTGGCTGCAACCCCTCTCCTCAGGCCTGTCCGTGCACCATGAGGTCTTTTATTCTTCTTTATCCTTATATTTTAGTGGTCCTCCCCTTTGAGCTCCTAGAACCTCAACTCTTGTGGTCTTTCTAAGAAATTTAACATGAACTTCCCTTGGAACATTGTGTGTTCTTGCATAGGCTGAATTAATCCTATAGATCAGGTCAATATCCCACAAAAACTGTTGTTTATCTCTATTGATGTATTCTGCTAGTATTGTGGTCATAATCTTAAGATCTTCATTCTCAACTTCTGGCAAGTTTTGGAACCTAAGGAAAAAAGACATCCTTTCAAATTCCATTTTTATAATGTGGTTTTCAAATTCTACATTCCCCCTTTGGATTGTTTTCACCTCGTCTCTCATCCCAACCACACCCTCCTCCATTACACCTATCCTCTGTTCATTCCGTATGGTTTGTTGTTTCGTCTCTCTGAGCTGGTCATTTAAGTCCTGCAGTTGTTTTTTCATTTCATCCTGTCCCATTAAGATAGATTGAAGCACCAGTTGAATAGACAAATCCTTTGCACTCTCTTCAGGGGCTTTAGGTTGTAAAAAAGACCCCAATTGTGACTGGTGAGCCATCGGGCTTCACGTGGAAGATGTCGGGGCCGATGAGGCCTTACCAGTCTGTAACTTCTTTGGACCCATCATGAAGCCCAGAGATAGTTATTGTTCTATACAAAGAAATGGTGTCTGTGGGGAAGCACAGCCGGTAGAGATCACCAGGCAAACAAATCCAAAAGAGAATTAATCCTCTGATACAAAACTAAAGCAGATAGGTGGGTCAAAATATTCCAAATCCAGGGGAAAAACGTATTTTTTTTATTTTTTTTTTACTTTCATTGTTATTGCTTTTTTAATCATTGTGTTTCTTTTTTATACTTTTCTTCTGACTTTCAAAACAAACGAACAAGAGTTCCTGAAACAGGTTGAGCCCATTAAAAAAGTGCTCCTGGAGAATATGGAGCTTCAATCACCTCACGGTGGGCTCTGTACAACATGGCAGCTGCTGTTTGGGAAGTCCTTGAAGCCATAGGGCTAAGAATAGAATAAAAACCAGGCCACACAAGACTCCTCGGTGGGACTTCCTCTGCCCATAGGTGTAGAAAAGACACAATGTAATGCCAGGTGCCCCAACTACACCAGGTTCCCAACTTTACAGAAAGGCTGAGCACAGCAACTACTGGCCTCAAGGACTGCCCACGGCAGCCTCACTCTCTGAATCCACATCAGCTGCAGAGCCACAGAGCTAAAGTGGTCAGTTGTGGGCCACACGGTACAATGCAGGTTCAGAGGGAAAAACGTATTTGAAGAGGCTCCTGGAGATCTCTGGGGTGGAAGTTAGATCAAAGCCACAAAGTTTTCCAAGGGAGGAGTCTCATTCACAAAGGCAAAGAAGAAAGAGGAAGTTGGCCATCTTGGCTCAGCCAGTACAGGTGGTCAGGAAACAACAAGATCAAAATTCCCATACATAGTTTAGAGAAGAATCAGTTCAGACATCCTTTCTCTTGCAGTTGTAGTCAGAAAAGAAAATTTTCCCCATTATTTAAGGGAAGTGAAAGTAATTTTAAACTTTCTCTCTCTCTCCCATAAAAGGGAGAGATTTTCCAAGTGCCGCTTTTCCAAGGGAGGTGGAAATTCCCCCCCCTCCAATCTTAACTCCTCCAAAGGTTGAAACAGAGTCCCAAGAAAAAAAACTGCAGATCAATCAATAGAGTAGAAACAGTAAAAGACCTGGGGAGACCTCTCACCTCGCCGCGCTTCAGCTGTATCTTTCAAATGTCATTTCCTTCCAGGCTGCATTCGGCAAAGCGCACAGTGGCATTCCGCGCACCCCCTACGCTTCCCGGCTCCTGGGGCAAAGCTGGAGACCCCCCCATGGCCGCCACCGTTCCAGGGGGTCCCAGCAAGCTGCCCCTATGGCAGGGCGCCCCTCCAAGGCACCCTGTGCTCCCCCTAGGATTCAGGGGAGCCCACCGAGACAGCGAGAAGCGGACGCACGCGTCTGTCGCCTTCGGCTGCCAGAAGTCATCTCGACATCTTTTATTCTTGAATATTTCCTTTTTCTTCACTGATACTTACTTTATTTTTATTGTGTCTATTGGCTTCAGGCTTTATGATTGATATATGATTAGTATTTTTAATTATGCTGTGGAAGCTTTAGCATTTTTCTATATTATACATCATGCATCATGCAGTGATGGGTTCAGGACCGGGCATCTACCACATGCAAGGTTGCAGGGCGCACATACGTACTTACTGCCTACAATGTTCCAGCTGCTCAGCGGAGCATCACACAGGTGCCGTACTATCCGTGTGCAGAAGCCCCAATCGGCTCAAATACAGGTAAGGAGGGTGGGCAGGCAGGTGGGCCTTATGGAGCACCATACCAGAACAGTACCTGGTGGTCCCAACAGGCACCGGTACGCCTGTACAGGAGCTTACCGGTCGTATCCCACCATTGGCATCATGTAAGCTGCTGTGAATTGTCTTATTGTAGCAGATACAATAAATCAGTAAACTTGGGAAGGATCACAGCAAAGCGATAAGCCTAGTATCCATTAGAGGGATCAATTTCCTTCACAAGTTCTTCTGTAATTCCCTATATTTACATAAAAGGATTCAACAGAATGCCACTTGTAAGTAATTTTCAACTGGCATGATTTTAAAGCTGCATAAATTTCATTATGTGAATGATTACACAACGAGCTTCCTTGAGAAAAGGGTTGGGGCATGGATGGTCAAACATCTATTTCAATAGCCACAGAAAACAAGCCAAAAAAGGAAGCATTTAGAACTTATCATTACATTCACATGGTGGATAATTGGGCCCTTCGGGGCCTATTTCCTAATTATAAGAGGGCAGACAGAAAAGACATAGCACCAAATGAAAATACATATAAAATGAATATGAGTATAAATGGGCTGCGCTGGCTCCATAAAAGCTGTAAAACTTGATAGCAAAGGAATGCAGCTATTGTCAACATTGCCTGCCAATAAAAAAGCTTTCTTGGTACCATTAACAGAAAGAAGAGAAAGATACTGTTTTGAGGATGAAAGTCATCCAAAATCTGTAAACATCCAAACTTTAACTGCAAAGGCTCAGTAATTGTTACAACTTTAAGGCTGACATGAAATCTGAAAGGTACTTAGGAATAAAAGCATTTGTGGCAAGTATAAATACAACCTGATAGACCAGAGAGATAGAAAAGAGAGAGAGAGAGAGAGAGAGAGAGAGAGAGAGAGAGAGAGAGAGAGAGAGAGAGAGAGAGAGAGAGAGAGACCGAGGGAGGGAGGGAGAATAAGCTGAGAAAAAGATGAGTTTAAAGTGTGAAAGTGCTTCTCAAAATAAAATGCTTTTAAAACTTGAAACATTAATTAATTAAAATTGCATAAGCTTTAATGACATTGTTTATAAGTTTAGCTGTGGGCAAGCTTTTTATCTAACATAATTGAAATGGTGGTTTATTGCTTTGATTATGCACAAGTTAAAAACCGAAGGCTTTCTCTTGTCACATTTTCTCCATGCTTTTGAGGATAAGGGGGCGTATTATTATGCACTGCAGAGTTTTTATGAGATTGGCACTCATTTCACTTCGAACAATCTTCTTTCAACATACAGTAGCTATATAAATCTTAATTTGTTTAGTGATTGTGCTTGCAAAATAACAGCAAGATTGTCTCTAAAATCTGTCCTTTTATTAGGACATTGGACACAATGGCCATAATAGGACACAATGCCATATAGTCAGCTAGACTTAGGTTCTTGATCAGATCTGAGTATTTTATGTTCTCCTGTGCCAATTCGTCCCTTTGGCTGTTCCTATCCATCCCACATGAGATCAACTGGAAATTAGAAATCAAATGCAAATAAATGTATGCCATACTCTCACTATTTCCCTCCATGTAGATGCAGTTCTACTGAGGACTATACATTGAGTGCGGCTGGTCAGCCAGTTACGAATGCATCTGATGGTGATGCTATCTAACCCACATTTTTCTATCTCATCAAGTAATAGGTTGTGGTTTATTTTATCAAATGCCTTACTGAAGTCCAAATAAATTATATCCATAGCATTCCTCTGGTACACTAATTTTGAGGACCCAGATTGTTGGGGGCAATATGCTGTCAGGTTTCCAAGTGATGAAACCCAATAAAATGGCTACACATATGTCATATTCGGGCTCGACATATGCTGATTCTGTAAACTGCTTAGAGAAGGATGTTAAGCACTATGAAGTGATATATAAGTTTAGGTACTATTTTATTCATGAAGATTAATGCAGGGTTTTTTAAACCTAAAATACAAGCTATGAGATAGTATTAGAAACATTTCAAATATTCTGGAATACTTGGAGCAACATAAAGAAAAAGAAGCTGCATTGATATTCTTAGAACCAGCAAAGGACTTTGACAATTTGAACTGGGCATTCCTGTTTGAAGTTTTAAAAGATACGGTTTTTGGAGATAATTTAACTATATGGGTAAGTCCCGTTTACACTTCCCAGAAAGCACAAATAATGGTTAATGAAAATCAATTATCAACCCTTGTGATAGTCAAAAGGGGCAAGACAAGGATGTCCACTGTGTCTACTTTTGTTCCATTTGGTTCTTGGGGTACTGAATGGACACGTAAAACAAGATAAGAGAATTATGGGAGCTAAGTTTTTTTTAAAAAAAACTTACAAGTTAAGAGCATTTGCAGATAATTTGATGGTATTTAGAAGATGAGAGAGAGAGAGAGAGAGAGAGAGAGAGAGGGAGGGAGAGAGAGAGAGAGAGGGGACAAACATCAATGGATAAAAATTAAAGGGCTTGTGTATGTAAACAGAGAAAAAATTATAATTGTTATTGTTGAGGATAATTTATTTGATTAGAATATTCTTTTGATAAAAATTAACATTTTATCATGAATGATGATTTTGTTTTGATGATGGATGCATCATTTAAATAATGGCAAAATGATATATCTACATTTATGTTGAAAGGGAAAAAATCCAAGAGTTAAATATAAATTATTATAACATACAAAAGAAAAAGGAGCAATGGGTTGAAATTATTTGAAATCATATTTTGCTGCTTGTAGTTTGGCCTGGATGAAAGAATGGATGTTGCTGTGAAAGAACAGACTTTTACAGTTAGAATGTCAAGACTTAAGGTTTGGTTAGCATGAATATTTATAATACAATAAAGTTAACATTAAAATGGACTTTAAAAATAATCAATGGATATACCAATTTTTCCTTACTTTATACTAGTTTGTATTAGCTTTTATGTTTTTTTTAAAATTTAAGTTAAAAGTATGTATATATGTATATAATTGTCGTAATTAAAATAAATTAGAAATCTGCTTTCAAAATGATCAGAGTGAATTTATCTTCAAGTTAATATGTATTGTTCCATTTTAAAAATGTTATTTTAACATAAAATACATAAAATACTTATGAATATGAAATGTCCTTACTTACTTAAAGAAACAGATATTTTATATTTGTATGTATGTATGTACGTACGTACGTACATACACACATACATACAAATATGTATATACTGGATATGTATATACTGGGACTGGAGACTAAAACATATGAAGAACGGTTGCAGGAACTGGGTATGTTTAGCTTAAGAGAAAGAAGGAGTAGGGGAGACATGATAGCAGTGTTCCAATATCTCAGGGGTTGCCACAAAGAAGAGGGAGTCAAACTATTCTCCAAGGCACCTGAGGGTAGAACAAGAAGCAATGGGTGGAAACTAATCAAGGAGAGAAGCAACTTAGAACTGAGGAGAAATTTCCTGACAGTTAGAACAATTAATCAGTGGAACAGCTTGCCTCCAGAAGTTGTGAAAGCCCCAACACTGGAAGTCTTTAAGAAGATGTTGGATAGCCATTTGTCTGAAACGGTATAGGGCTTCCTGCCTGGGCAGGGGGTTGGGCTAGAAGACCTCCAAGGTCCCTTCCAACTCTACTATTGTATTGTATTGTATTGTATTGTATTGTATTGTATTGTATTGTATTGTATTGTATTGTATATATATACTTCGGTCACAACCGTAATCCATTCCAGGACTTCAGTCACAACCCTATTTGATTGTGACTGGAAGCAAGACTGACTGTGCAAGTGTATACAAAAAAAAAATGGTGCAGAAGAGGAAATCACCACAGCAGGAAAAAATGCCGCAGCTGTGTTTGATCGCCACCCGATCAAATTTGTTCACGACCAGATGCCAAAAATTTGGGAAATTTTTGGTCAGCGCCCAATTTGGTCATGGTCAGAAGCATTTGTGACCCAAGGTTTTACTGTACATGAATATTCCATTTCAAGGAGCTAATTGAAATTAGTCGATTTCATGTCTAAAGCCTTGTAGCCCAGTCCAACAATTAGGGGATATTTATACATATCCTGCTGAATATGGAGCACTTTTATTTCAAACAAATACGTATATACATATATTAGATGGGTTAATTGAGAAAATCTGCTCTAATTTTGATGTGTTACTATATTCCTCCTCCTCCTCCTCATCATCATCATCATCCTCACCATCATCATCACTAGTATTTTCATCTTTTACCTACTTTATCAGAAGATATCCCCTTGACATTTTTTTCCAAGGGAAAAAAAAAGTTGTGAAAGCTTAACCTAGCTGACATTTAATTCGACTCATGATTGTCATTTATTTTTTAATAATATTTACTGTTCACTAAGGTGGAAGAAATCAATACATATTTGGGATAAGGAAATAAGTAGAAAGTAGAGGGTTCTCAGCAGTCAGATTCTTGGAAAAGAAATGTATTGAACTGACTTTTTTCTCTATTTAAGTAGTCTTAAATATTCAATTGAATGTAGGGTGAAATTGGATATGTTCTTTTCTTTTTCTTTTCTTTTCTTTTTCTTTTCTTTTTCTTTTCTTTTTCTTTTCTTTTTCTTTTCTTTTTCTTTTCTTTTTCTTTTCTTTTTCTTTTCTTTTTCTTTTCTTTTTCTTTTCTTTTTCTTTTCTTTTTCTTTTCTTTTTCTTTTCTTTTTCTTTTCTTTTTCTTTTTTTTCTTTTTTCAAGTCTGAAGCTCATTAAGGGATTTTAAGAAAAGATTTAAATACTACATTCAAATGGTAGTTTTAGCTTTACATTAAACACCATAGTTGATTCAAAGGATGGAAAACTGATGAGTTTTTTTTTTTAAATTAAAATGTTTCAGGCTCTTTTGAACAGTTAGTTCTTAACCTTATCATGGAGGCTGAACATGTTTGCATGTGTGTAACTGACAGAAAGAAACAAGATGCTGTGTGCATTGAAGTTGATCCTCTAGTGGATCTGAGCTACCTCACAATAGCAACTGAAATGGGAAGTCAAGCCATAGTGATGAATTAGAAATCTGAAGCTGTCCACCATTTTAGTTTGCTCAGATATCTTGACCTGGCCTTAGAACAGAGGTGTACAGCTGCTTTAAGCCCTTGGTCTGAATTTCCCTTTGAATGAGTTGAGTTTCATTTCTGATTTCATGAGGATAAAATGAACTCAATATAATTAATGTAACTATTCTCATCAAGGTAATAATTCTTTCTGTTATACAGTAATCCTTGGTTACTAACCACACACTATGACTCTTCAAAGTTATGACGGTGTTGAAAAATGAGATTTATAGCTGGTCCTTGAGGTTGCAACAGTGGCAACACTCCTGTAGATTATGTAATTTTCATTTGCAACCTTCACAGCTGGTTTCTGACAAGCAAAGTCAGTGGGGAAGCTAGCAGCAAGTCACAAGTCAGTCAAGCCCTTGGTTAAACACATTCTCATTTTCCTTTGTGATTGTTTATAATTGTTAGCCTGCAGCTCTTACCCTGATAGTTCCAGTGCCAGATTATTCAATTCTTGAATAATTTTACCTCCCTGCAAAATCTTATGAATTGGATATATAATATATTATTAAAGTATTTTTTTTAAAAAAAAATCAGCAGGATGGAAAATGCATGCATGTACCAGATATCAAGTTTTTACTGAATGTCCAGTATATTGCTGAGTATATGAAATGAAATTGCTGTTCACTTCTTATGACAGTTTTCTGTACTTGCTTCAAAAGAAGTAAAGCAAAACAATGCATTGTTGGAGAAAAGTGTACTGCATAGCACATAATGGAATAACATATAAATGCAGAGCCTCTGGGCAATCTGTGCTAGATAATAATGTTTGCCATGTTCATTCTCCTGTCTGCTTCAGCAAGATTTTCTATACTCAATAACCCATCACTGCAGAATTTTAAAGGAGAAATGGATCCAGTCTACAGTAAATTCATCCCAAAAGGATATATTTAGGAAAAGAATTTTCATCTCTAGATATTTCCGAGTATCTACTGTAGCTGTGTAGGAAGTTTATCCTATATTGTTATAGTATTCTATCACATCCATAACAATAAGCTCACATATCATTACTCTTATCAAGGAAGATTAGTCAATCAGGCCTTTATTGAAATCTCAGACTGTTAAAACATAGTCTACTCAAAAGAATGTTACTTTTCAGAAGTAATTTGCCATTGGTTCCTAGTGCTAAAAGTGACTGGTTCTAGGTCATTCAGCTGACTTTGTACCTAAGGCAGGACTAGAAGTCACAGAAGTCACAGTCTACTGGTTTCTAGCTACTAGAACAAATTGGCCCTCCAGTACTTATTATTTAACCATAGTTATTTTCATTTCAACATCAGTTTTTTATATTACTTAGTATAAATACATCAGCAGGTTGCAAAAAAACCCAGATATTTCTTATACTTTCCAAATATGGTACATAGAATTTATTAATAATAAAATATCTTTTTTCTTAAAATACATTGACATATTTTAAAAGCATATTGCTAGGCTGGAATGATGATGTGCCATCAATGTTGATTCTTATCAGATTTATTAGGGTTGAATATTTCCGATCTTAACATGAACTTCCAAATCTTTCAACTCTCCCATTTTCCATGTCAAAAAAAAAAAAAAATAGACCCCAGGTTTTAAAGAAAGAAAGGAACGAGCATATAACTCAGTGCATTTAAATGTTTTTTAATTGCTTCCACCAAAAATGATTAAAATATTTCTTTTATTCATGTTTATATTATTCATTTCAATCGACATTGCAATAAATATACCATTATTTAAATTTAAATATTTTCTGGGTACCATTCTTGTTTGAATGAAATTAAAATGAATTCAATTTTTTCTAAAGCCTAATTCTTCAGCTCTTAGACCTTGCACTGCAATTCAGTTGCCTACTTGGAGCACTGCATGTTTTCAAAGAAAGGTTGTCAAGTTGTCAACCTTGCCAAGAAAACTGCAGGGACTGAAATAGAAGGGGGAAAAAATCAACAACAACTAAGTACTAAATCATAGCAGATCACAGCCCAGAGCCAACTTTCGTGATCTCCAAAAGCCAAGCAGACTCTGACGGAAATGCAGACTGAACTAGCATTTAAAAACGTACTGTAAAGAGAGCAGTGGCAATCAATTTCCTTATTGTTCTCAAGAAAACAACACAGCTATAACCGAAAAATAATTAGGAGTTGAGCTCTACTGAAGGAAAACTTTAATTAAGATAGGAAATATTCTTACCAATTATTATCCCCATTGTTACCCTGGTGATGAAGTGTTGATGCAACTAGCATTCATTATTCACCTCCTAGCAAAAAGAAGATGGATCCAGAATTTGCAGAAACTCCACTTGCTCTTCATCTCTGGTATGATTTCACTGTTATCCATATTTTGGCAGGGTGCCCTTATGTGTTTTCAGAGATGTTAAAGGGCTCAGGATTGTATGTGGCCTACTTAACACTGATTTAAATGGTGGGATTCAAAACTTTTTACTACTGGTTCTGTGGGCATGGCTTGGTGGACGTGGCAGGGAAATCTCCATTCCCACCGCACTCCAGGGGAGGGTGACTGCAAAATCCCCATTTCCTCCAAATCAGCTGGGACTCGGGAGGCAGAGAATAGATGGGGGCAGGGCCAGTCATAGGTATTATTTACCAGTTCTCCAAAATTACTCAAAATTTCTGCTACCAGTTCTCCAGAACTGGTCAGATCCTGCTGAATACCACCTCTGACTGATTTAATCAGTGGAAAAAAGAGAAAAAAAGAAACAGGAATAAAGGCAAAATTGTGTGTGTGTGTGTGTGTGTGTGGGTGTGTGTGTGTGTATGTATGTATGTATGTATGTATGTATGTATGTATGTATGTAGCAGTTCGAAAGCATGTAAAAATGCAAATAGAAAATAGGGACTACTTTGGTGGGAAGGTAACAGCATTCTTTGCATCTTCAGCATTTAGTCATGCTGGTCACATGACCACAGATAGGTCTTTGGATGGTGCTGGCTCTTCGGCTTTGAAACAGAGATGAGCACCACCCCCTAGAGTCAGGAATGACTAGCACATATATGAGAGGGGAACCTTTACCTTTACCTATGTTGTATGCATGTATGTATCTCCACCTTTTTGTCTTTAGTTTTGTTTCTTTTTGTTCTTTTTTCATTCTAAATATTAGTACTGTTAGTTTTTATTCTGTATTCAAAATGCTAATAAAATTCATTTGAAAAAGGTTCAACTCGTAATAATTCAATTTAGGAAAGAACAAATTTCAAAAAAATTACTAAAGGTTAGGTCTTGCAAGTCTGCCATGGGTAGACAGCTACATCAGAAATTGTATATGACTTAATTGATTTTGAACCATCGAGGTATATAGAAGAACTCAAAACACAAGCCAAAATTTAAAAAAAAAATAGATTTTCATTATTTTGTGAAAAAAATATATATGCAGGTATTCATTTTTAATGAGATAAGGATCTTATATCTGATTTCTATTTTCATTCCATTGAACAATAAATGATTTATTACTAATAGATATGTATTACATGCACTTGCAAGACATTTACATTTTGCAGGCTATAAATCTATGCGCAATTACTTCGGAAAGTATGGACTTTACCTGTGGCTGACGGCCAGTTGCCACTTACATACTTTACATAATCAAAATAGCAATAAAAAAGGAAAGAAGAAACAAAGGCAAACAAAATTCTCAACATTTAAATAATCTTGTTGCCCCAGATGCCCCAATTTCATTTTTTGTTCAAAACAGTAAGATCAGATATAGAGATGAGGTTCATAATATCTTCTGTCCAATTCACTACCTTTCTTCCAGGATGATTGAAAGCTATGCAAAAAGACTAAAGGCTAAAACATATGAAGAATGGTTGAGGAATTGGGTATGTCTAGTTTAATGAAAAGAAGCAATGGATGGAAACTAATCAATGAGAGAACCAACCTAAAATTAAGGAGAAATTTCGTGATTGAATGACTAATCAGTGTCTCCAGAAGTTGTGGATGTGCCAGCATTGGAGGTTTTTAAGAAGACATTGGACAACTATTTGTTTGAAATGGTGTAGGGTATCCTACTTGAGTAGGGGGCTAGAAGACCTCCAAGGTCCCTTCGACTTCTGTTATTGTGTTAATGAGAGACAACAGTGACAATCAGTTTTAACTTGAATTGGAATTTTAGCCAGTGGGATTGCACGCAAACTTTTATAAAAGCCCATAATTTATACTTATAATTTATATATATTTATATAAATTATCTAATTTATAATAATAATTTATAAGGCTACCTTTCTCAAGATTTATTACTCTGGGCAGAGTACATCAAAATAAAAACAATATTTTTTTAAAAAAAATGATGCAGTACAAAAAAGGTATTTTAAAATATCCAAGCATTACATAATCAGGACTGGTATAGTACTTACTTTTGCCATAGAATGAGTTTATCTACTATTTTGGTCCAATTTCCTGAAGAAAAGCCAGATCTTCATCACTCAGAAGCCTTTAAAGTAGAGATGGTATTCAGCAGATTCTGAACAGTTCTGGAGAACCGGTAGCTGAAATTTTGAGTAATTCGGAGAATTACTCAATACCACCTCTGACTGGCCCCACCCTCATCTATTCTTTGCCTCCTGAATCCCAGCTGATTGGAAAGAACTGGGGATTTTGCAGTAAATTTTGAATCCCACCACTGCTTCAAAGCCCCAAAATTGATTGGAAGGCTAATAGAAATGCCAGTGGTACTATAGCTAAAGTTCCTATATCTGCATAATTACAAATCTACAAAACTTTAAACAGTTGGTTAATCACTTTAGCCTTACAAATATTTATAGCAGTAAGAAAATAGAGTGAGAGATGGTGTTGAAGCTAGAATGTACTGGCAGGAACTCTTGACATAAGCAAGCAATAGATGTGGGAAGGAGTTCATTAGTAGCTTATCTCATAAATAGCAACTACGTGCAGGTTGCAGAAAGCCCAGGAGAAAAATGTTCACATATTCAGAGACACTTCATCTTAATGAACTCATTAATGGGAAAAGGCTGATGGTTCCTATCACAGTTTCCAAGATTTTATAACTTGCCCCTAATTAGAATTCCTTATTGAAGTCTATAGGATTCTTGGTTCTTTGACTGGGTCCATCAGTACAAGCCTTGACACATTGTGCCACCTCTGCTTCCAGCAAAATATGGAATAGCATTAGCAATCTTGTAGTTCTGATCATTAACAGCTCTGATTTAGTTTCACCAATAGCAGAAGCTGGACAAGTAAATCCCCAAATATTTAATTGGCCTGAATCTGCTTAGTACAGGTGCCATCAATCTTTCAGAAAAGTCTGCAACTTGTACGTCTCTTAGAAAAGATAGTCACCTTTGTTTTAATATAATTGATAATGCATAGTGATAAAGCAATGTATATCTACAAGGTAAAGAAAGATCTCCAGGGGTCCATCTTACCCCAGCTTATATGGTGGACAGCAGGGGTGGGTTCCGGCTTCTACTACTGCCAATTAGTTCAGGGAAGCACTTCGGGCCCATGTGTGCTACGCGCACATGAGCAGTAGTAAAAAAAAAAAACAAGATAGAAACAGTTTGGGGGTGTGGCAGGCCAAGTTACTACCTACTTGGCTAAACTGATCCAAACCAGTAGGAACCTACCCCTGGTGGACAGGGTCTAAGCATTTTATCTACGGGTAGAGGGATTGAAACTGGTTTATTTAGTAGATTTTGTCAAAAACAATTAAGGAATTGATTATTTATATTTTTGTCATGTAACATTGTTAACATTTTAACAAGGAAAGCTTCAAAACAGAAAAAAAGAAAAGGGGAGAAGAGCAAAACCAAAGTGCAGAAAAAAAAAGAAAAGATATAAAGAAAAAAAATTCTTTTTTATTACAACAGCTATAACTGATATTTGCCTCAATCTAAGGCATGATAGGGATTTCCTCCCTACAATCTAGTTTTTCTAATAATCAAAACCGTAAACACAACTTTTTTTCCCCTATTCATCAAAAACTCTAAAAGAGATTTCATGTCAGCAATAAATGTAGCTATTGTCTTTTCTCCGATCAATGAAGTGAATCTGGGCACCTCAGTGTTCCATCAACATCAACATCTATTCCTCCATTGCAGATCTAATCTTTCCATTTTTGTGTGTTTAAGAATCTCACTGCAGCTATCATACATGAAAATAAAATTCCGCTGCACTTTTCCAATTGTTTATTGACCAGTCCCAACAGAAAATCCTTTGGTTTCAATTGTAAACCAATCTTTAAACTCTTCTGAATTAGTGTATCATATATATTTCAATCCAAAACTTTCTGGCTTTTTTTTACATAGAGATGGGTTCCTCCCGGTTCGATCTGATTTGGCCAAATAGGTAGAAACCTGGCCAGACATGTGACTGAACCGGTTCGATCCCCGGGGCACCATCTTGATTTTCTGTTCTACAAATGCACAGTACAATCTTCATTGAAAAAATATATGTTTTTCCTTTTTTTATTGTTGTGCATATGCGCAGACCATTTTAAGTGCAAATGTGCATGCACACAAATTTTTTGG
The DNA here is from genome assembly GCF_964273705.1 of Natrix helvetica. Classification (NCBI taxonomy): domain Eukaryota; kingdom Metazoa; phylum Chordata; class Lepidosauria; order Squamata; family Natricidae; genus Natrix; species Natrix helvetica. The sequence continues at coordinate 95,822,933 of NC_138549.1, read as the reverse complement.
GGTGCCAAACTGGTAATAATGCTGGCAGGAACCCATCCCTGGTCTTTCAGGCATAATAAAAATGTTCTTTCTTCTTGTACATATTTCCAACATGAATTTGAGTTACCTTTATACATTCTTAGCAAATTCTCCAATGACATATTCCAACAATACATCATTTTATAAAAAAATATATAATTATAACAATGTACATTCCAAACCTTTCAAGAATTGATGATGATTTATGGATACAACCTTGTTTATCCCCTATTGCAATAGAAATAGGGCAATGAACACCCAACATGCATTGAAGTATTGTCTTGGACCTTCGTAACTGGTAAGAGGTAGTCTAGATTTAGTGACCACCATTGGGAAGAGCAGCCCTGGTCCTAAGCAAAGCAGTCATTCAGGGGGAAATCATGTGACCAGTTTGAAATATTTGGCTTTTGTTTGCATCCTAACCACCACTCCCCTATCCTTTCGAATGCCCACCACAGCACTGGGATAAACAAGAAGAGAATGTTTGCATTTACATTCACTGGGAAAGAAGCAATTGAAAGAGCCTAAGCAAGCCCATTTCTCAGTCATGTCAGAAGCACCGAAGCACTTCCAGGTTGAAAGGATTAGTGGTGACATGACTATTGCCAGTGGTGGGATTCAAAATTTTTTTACTATCAGTTCTGTGGGCGTGACTTGGTGGGTGTGATGTGGCTTGGTAAGCATGGCTTGATGGGAGTGGCAGGGGAAGGATACTGTAAAATCTCCATTCCCTCCCCACTCCAGGGCAAGCATATTGCAATATCCCCATTTCCTCCTGATCAGCTGGGACTTGGGAGGCAGAGAATATTGGGTGCAGGGACACTCAGAGGTGGTATTTACAGGTTTTCCAAACTACTCAAAAGTTCTGCTACCGGTTCTCCAGAACTGGTCAGAACATGCTGAATACAACCTCTGACTATTGCCCTTGGGATGCCTAGTTGGTGCCTCCTTTCATGTCCCTAGCAGGAGCTGGCATGACAGACGAGAGCTCAACCCCACCCCATGGCAGCAAGTCTATAATGGGTATTGGGTAATATATCAAAAGCAATACATTGGCATCAGGATCAGCAGCCATAAGCATATTACACAAATAACTCAATGCATTCTCCATTGTGGACTTCCTTACTGTTAGTGTGTATGTATGTGTGTGTGGAAGCAGTTAGAATACTTTTCAATTAAATGATGCAAAATAATTTCTGTACAAGCAAGCCAAATTATTTCTAATAGAGATGGCACTTTTCATCTATCATCTTGTTATCTGTGTTTTGTGTTATTTCTAGTTGATCGACAGCAGACAATAAATGATAGATGCACTTTTTTTTAAAGAATTGGGGTCAAGTTATCCATAACACATACTTGCTCTTTCCTCTCTATATTCATCCTCTATGTGGATCTGATTGATCAGCCAATTATAGGATTCTCTATGGTTTCCCATCTGTGTTGGCTTTCATCCACAAGTAACTAGCTTATTAGTAGTGAAGGGAGTTGCCCCCTTTATATCACAGGACACATTGCTCTCCACAAGTGACTCCCTTACTTAGCATATTTCTCTCCCTCCCTCCCTCCTTCGCTCCCTCCATCTCTCTCTCTCTCTCCTTCTTTTTCTTTGTCTTATGTTTAAAATTTAAAGAAACTTCAAATATAGGCCTTCTGTTGTTTCTGTTACAGCTAAAGTGGCATATTAAAATCATAATTTTCAAATATAAAAAGATACCAACATTATTTTTTCTAGGTGGTAAGCTGTAATATATTTTAATTTATTTTTCTTCCTGGATAGCCCCCATTTTTATATTATATGGCAATTAAAAGCCTGCTCCATCTTCTGCTATAAATATGAATAAAAATGATACATTCATTTAAATAATTTCCTTGCTTATGCTTAACAACCCAAAGCTAAAATATCATTAATATGCTAAATTATCTGACATAAATTCTAAGATCAAAGTCTCAAGATTGATAAAGATTTTGAGGTTAGATTTGGCAAGATGTCACACAACCATTCAATAACTCTGGAATAAATTACGTACGTGAATTTATGTTACAAATTTATATTTGCATATAGATAAATATCAGGAAAGGTCCACTCTGTTAACCTAAGGATATGCATAGCCACCCACCCACAAAAAATAAATAGCTTTGCCTCTTCCAACAAAATGCATAATAGACTAAAATCATTAGTCTTCACTGAATCTTGTCACTTGTTTATGCACTTGTTGAAAAAAGTGTGTGTCTGTGTGTGTGTGTGTGTGAACAGGTGTGTGGGTGTATATGCTCGTGTGTGTGTGCGGATTTATGCATTAAGGTTATGCAGCATCTCAGATTAGATCCAATAGGGAATGTAAAGGATAGCAAGTTATAGAAACTCTTTAAAGCAGCCACATCTTTTCATGGAAAAAGGGAGACAATTGTATAATTGGTGTAAAATACACAACTGCTTAAATAACAATAACCTTGACTAATGCATGGTATAAGCCATAGAAACAGTAATTTTATCCCAAAAAAGTAAAAAAAAAAATTGCTTAAGCAAAGAGACAAGTGAAACAAATATTTATTACAAATGCAAACTCTAAGCATGCATATTAACATCTCCGAAACAGCAAAGTCCAAATATAGTCTTCATTTATTCAGGATAGACATTGACACAATATTCTAATTTTTATTGGAATAATGGGGAAGGAGAAAAACCAACCCTACTTTCATCCATTTCTCCAATAAAAGGAACATTAACGTATTTTAAAAGTAATCAGACTTTCTCACCAAAGAAGGTAAAGAGAAACTGATTTCAGACTACCAGAGCCAGGTCTCCACATCCTGGAACTTCAAGATGGTGACCATGGGATTTAAAAAGGAAAAAAAAATCTGCTCAGAGAAATGCAATGAACAAATAGGATAGCAGGGAGAAATAAGGGCATTTCTCTCCGTGTGGCTATAAGTAAAAGAAGCATTAATTTAAACTGGCCTTTGACTTGAATAGGGAGCCATTGAAGAACTTATGTAAAATGAAAAATGACAACAACCTGGGTGTCCAAAATAACAGAATGACATTGGAGATGAAGACAAGAATCAGAGAAACCCAACAGGGACTATTGCAAGAGTTCAGGCATCAGACAACTAAGATATGTCCCAATTAAGCTACAGATCCTCCATCAAAACCTCCTTGATTCAATAAATATTCATCCAATGGAAACGTGTGACTCTTGCTGGGAGATCATGACTGCAGAGTCAGCTGATTATCAGTCAAGATCCTGAGGCTGTGGGAGGAAGAAACTCAGGGAATCTTAGTGACAAATGCAGAGCAGCATAGTAAATATGGACAAGACAATCAGGCTAAACACCACACTCCCATTGTCTCAACACCAGGCAGTCTGAGGCCATGAAAGCCAAAATACTAATAAAAACCTACTGTCACAGTTGACTGTGCCTCATTTCAAAGAGCCCAAAAGACCAAAGACCATGGATGTCATTGATGTAGCATTGATCCTGAAAACTCTGGTGGATCAGTGCATTCAAGGAAGGGTTTAAAGAATAAACAAAAGAGAACCCAGGATGACAGCTCCTATGACAGGAAATTCCAGAACTGCAATCCATCTTGTAGCAGTTGAAGAGAAAAGGGGAAAACAAAATGAAAAGCCCCAGGACCTTGACACAGACAGCAATACCTTAATGGATGATTGTATCAGATTCTGCCATCAAGTTCAAAAAGACTAGACTGGTACTATGTTTGAATTTTTGAATATTCGGAAGCACCTTTTCGGAAATGAATCCAAGCCTATGATATCCATGAGTATCTATCACTGGGATTTAATCCTAACAACCAGTGTGATTGTCAATATATAGTCATTAAGTCAGTGCAAAGAGTTTAGATTTGCTTTTGTAGGAAACTTCATGCCTTACAACGAGGCCATTGTCTCTTATCTTCTCTGCACAGCATCCTACCCAAACAGCATAGCTCATGAGCAGAAGCTTTTTTGAATTTGCAACTCCTGGTGGTGTCTGCAGAAAAGAAATGAAGAGCTAAGCCAAAAAAAAATTGCTGCCATTTCATTGAGGGGCCAGGCTTCTTTGCAAGCTATCTTCAAGAAGTTGCATCTCTCTGAACTTTGCTAAGGTGAACCATCAACTTAAAGGCTTACACAGCACAACCCTTATATCAAAGTTTGTTCTATAAAATTCAATGTGGTTTATTGAAAGAGATACAGGGAATGCCCTGTGACATCTAGTGGTTGTTCAGATTTTTGAAGCCTACATACATGATTTGCCTTGTGTAGAACTGTAGCTAATGATTACATCTGGACATGATTTTAGGAAACTCATATCACTCAAATAATCTCATTAATCTTCTTTCAACAGCCTTAGGATGCCGCTTTGTTTTAATTTTGAATTTAAATGCAGTCAGATCTGCATATAAAAGAGTCTTTATTTCAACACTTTACCAAAATCTAGCAAGAAGGATGAGTTTATCTTGTAGAGGGATGTTTAGAAGAAAAAAGTACCCTACTTCTATTGTTAACAAATATTTATTATATTCCTTTATTAAGGGAAACACGATATAGTTATGATTTGAATTACTTTAGAAGGGGTATTGGAGAAATTGAACTTAATATAAATTGTCTGATGTTTCACTCCATAGAAATTGGGACAGTGCTGAATTCTATTTTGAACTCCTACCCACATTTTTTTCAGACTTTGATTATGTGATTTCTAAATTTAAACTTTGCAGAAATTCATACATTATGGAAGGCCAAATAAACAATTATATTTTGTAATTCTTTCTTTGTTTCCGTGGCCAAACAAAAGATTATATTTTATGTGAAACCGAACCAACATAAGAAAGGCATGTACAAAAATATTTGCCATATTTGTGCTAGAACTTTCATTGACCATATTTAGAAGAGAGGAGAGGATGACACAATATGCCTATTCATTTTTGTGAAGATCCTTTTGTTGTTTAGTTTGTTAATTGACACAGTAGCTCTCATCCCCACGTTAATTTGTAATTTAAAAACATTCACGTAAAGAAATGGACAATGTTTGAAACAACCTGTAAGATAAGTTAGAAAGGATGAATACCCAAAATTGTTACCATCATAGTTCTGGTGGCTATAAAGCAATCATTTTGTAACAGTCAGCTTTCATGAAATCTATGTGCATTATAATATCATATACATGCTCACAATGGAATGGAACTTAGTGCACCGGGCTACTGTGCTATTGTCATCCCTTTGATGAAAGAAAACCTGCAAATGGTGCCTGGAAGTTCTTAGTATGAATGAATTTTCTGTCACTAGACCAGTCTCAGCCACCAGACTACTCTTGGTATCCATTCCGATAGTTTTAATAAGCATTTGTGCTTGCAGCCTTAAGCCAGCAAAATACATTGAACAGTTCATTTGCCCAAAATATAATGCAACATGTAGGGTTGCTCAATTTTATATTCTAATTTCAGCAAATTGGATGGCAGATTCAGGAATGTCCTCTCCAATGATAGAACCTGTTCTTGTGGTCTGGGTGTTACTAAAATGCTGGTGGCAGTCCTGTTTCATTGTATTTTTTTTTAAAAAAAATACATAAGTATAACAGGACCATATTGCCTTGAATTCAGAATATTTCTAAATGCCCCAGGAAAGTTTATGTTAAATAACTTCTGGATAACCCAAACACTAACTTTGCACTTGAACTTGTGTAGTTTAGCAACTCTGCTCATAAGATTATAAATCTTTGCCGATTTATAGCCAGGTAGAATATAGTTGCTGTTATCTAAGATCTCTTGCTCTAAATATGGCTTGTTATAATTATTTTCATAAATCATAAGAACCACATAGTAGGTGCTCCCTTATATTTTTGTCTCAGATATTAAGAAAGTTATCTCTGTCTCCCCGCCCCCCCACCCCCTCTCTCTTTATCTATCTATCTATCTATCTATCTATCTATCTATCTATCTATCTATCTATCTATCTATCTATGATCTATCGATCTATCTATCTATCTATCTATCTATCTATCTATCTATCTATCTATCTATCTATCATCTGTCTATCTAATCATCTATCATTAAATTATTATATCAAAGTGCTCTAGACTGGTTGTTTCCCAGTAATAGTTTGATAGACTGAAAATCTTCACATCTCTTCACAGATTGTCCAACTATAGTCAGTGCTGACTTTCTAGTCATCCCTTCCCACCACATATTGTCCATTTACCAACAGCTCACCTGCTTGTTACTATATAATACTTCAAGAAATTCTTCTAGAAAAAGCATATGATTCTTTTTCCTGTTGTTTGTTACTATGGTATAGGGACACCTTGGAGAAACTAGGCACCCACAGTTTCAATCATAACATGCATACAAACATGCTTTAAACCCAGGAAACCATATTAGTAAGAAATTCAGACTGGATCTACTCTAACTTCCTGGGGTAGAAGTGGGAGGGAAGACAAAACACAAGCACGCTTGCAAGGTACCATTTTTCTTGGGTCATTTATATCTCTGCCTGCACCTGAGGGTTCAGCGACTCATTTGGCTTTCCATTGGGAATCAACATCAAAGTTGTTGGGCAGATGTTTTTTTTTTAATTTGTTTTATCTACTTTAAAACAAGATACTGGGAAAAAGATGGACATGGGAGAAGACTAGGAATATACAAATAAAACATGCTTTATCTGGAAGTTACCAATACCTGTAAATCCAAAGTCTATACAAAAAGAAACCCAAAGAATCCCAAACAATCCCATTCCCCCCAAAAAAAATATGGAACGCTTCACGAATTTGCGTGTCATCCTTGCGCAGGGGCCATGCTAATCTTCTCTGTATTGTTCCAATTTTAGTATATGTGCTGCCAAAGCGAGCACAAAGTTGTTGGGCAGATGTTGTGCAAGTGCCAATGGAGAGTTCCTGTATTTGAATCTTCCAGCTGATAAACGAGAAAAGTCAGAATGGTAGGAGTGAGTTGTTCATAATTTTACTGCATTCTTTCACTAGTGCACCTTGCCTTTGTAAACCTGGCTGTGTGTGTCTCAGAACAGGAAGGCAGTGGTTTTAATACATTCACTTGTAATCCTCATGGTGTCATTGAGTCTGATGTCCTTTTTATTAATATGGCAGCTGTTAAACCATATAAGGACACAAAATGCTGCTTTGTTAATAAAAAGCCTATTTTAACAGAACTTTGAAAGCCTGCCTTTGTTTCCCCTACCTTTCTACCACTATTCCAGGAACTTATGGCAAACTAGTCTAAATTTCTTCCTAATATTTTCTTTATTTCCATGGTCTAAAGTCTGTCTGTACATGCATTTCTGAAACTACCTCTGCATAGTGCCCCCAAGATCACCTGTGCTTCTCTACAGCTCTTTAGTAGCAATAACAGCAACAATAGCTATCTGAGTTGTGCAGTGGCCAAGAAGAAAAAATGCTCGCCTCACACGTGGGTGGTTGAGAGTTCACTCCTGAAATAGCAATAGCAATTCCCTGTCAGGGCACAAAGAGAAAATATCTGCTGTTAACTCCACATAGGCATCAGGAAGGGCATCCAACCAATAAATGCTCAGCTCCATTCCATCTCCCCGACTCCATCCTGATAAAAGGGATTATGGGATCATAAAAATAAAACAAAAACAGCAGCAATAACTATTTGTATCTTTCAAAGAATATTGCTCTTCTTCTTATGCTAAGTCCAAGACAAATACCCATTGAACCACCTGATCAGATAATTTTGATCAAGGCTCCAAAAAAAAAAAAAAAAAAACCACCAACAAAAACGTTAGCATATCAATTAGAGTTTTTCTGTTTTTCCGATTCCTGACAAAGGAGTTCTCAAACTAACTTTAAGGCACTTTTAAAGGTTCATATCCCTTTGTGTTACTTTAGTGGGTTTGATTTGTATTTCTTTTCATATTCAGAAAATGATACATGCATGTGAAGAATAAAGATCAATACCACATATTATTTAAAGAATTAATTTAGAAGTTATAATTGAATAGAGCACAAAACATAAAAGAAGCATTACAGTCTGGTTATGGTAAGGTTATCTGAATAGGTGAAGGAAGATATGGACAATGGGAGAAGAGGTTAATGGGGGAGGCACTAGTTGTTTAACTTTCTTGGCAATGAAAATTAGAGAGAACTTATAAGCAGACAGACACACAGGTAGATATGTTAAGTAAGTAAGCTCCCTGAGTGAGTGTGCAGAGAAGAGAGTGAGTGTGCAGAGAAGTGTAATGGGAGTGGTATGCAAGAACACGCACAAACCAGGAAAGAGGGACACTGAATAGTATAAAATATAGTAGTTTACTATATGAAAATATAGAGGTATTCAGAGTTCAATTTACAGTCCAAGTCATACACGGTTCAGTCAGTCAGTTATCAATGTTCTCAGTTAAGGAATGATTCTTCGAACATAATCCAGTATCAAATAAACAGTTTAGCACACAAAGCAAAAACACAGTACCTCACAATACACCGATCAGCATCTAACACAGAGCTAACAGTCAATCTGGCTCCCTCTTATGGCTGCTTGAGGTAACAGCAACCAATCACAGTACAGTAGTACTTAAAGTACTACCATCCTGTTTTATATATTGCTAACCCAAGTGTTAGCTTACATTCCTAACAAGATAGATAGACTAAAACTAAAATTAAAGATATATAGATACCGAGGTACCTCAGTATTCAGCATTAATTGGTTCTGAGAAGGAGAATACTAAAAAGGATGAGGGCCAAACAAACCACATGACTTAGCAGGTGACTCTTTGTTTCGGCTGAAAAATCTGGAATGCCTCAAGCAATTTCAACGAAGCTTGGTACACAGATGACTTACTCTCTGGAAACAAATACTGTGGGGGTAAGACACCCTAACATGCCTCAGGGTGTGTGTTCTGTTAAGATACAGCCTGTTGTGCCTTAAAATGGCTTCTACTGTGCAGTGCAGTGGAGTTTTTCCATTTCCCAATGTTAGCAACCTTCCCAGCATGACTGACTTCTTGTACCGGAACAACATTTTCATATCAAAATGTGCTAAGCACCAAATTCTATATGTTTTGAAGCAGTTGAATACAGAGGTGCCAGTTTATAAAAATACATATACATACTGGATGGATGGATGGATGGATGGATGGATGGATGGATGGATGGAGATATGGACAATGGGAGAAGAGGTTAATGGAGGAGGCACTAGTTGTTTAACTTTCTTGGCAATAAAAATTAGAGAGAACTTATAAGCAAACAGACACACAGGTAGATATGTTAAGTAAGTAAGCTCCCTGTTAGGAGAGCGAGTGTGCAGAGAAGCATAATGGGAGTGGTATTCAAAGATATTCAAAAACTGGACGATATTTGATTTTAAGCCTATGGCTGTCAGGACATTAGGCTAAAAAGGAGCCATGTCCTCTTTTTGCTGGACTTCTTGTAAGCTCAGTCTATAAAGGCTGAGAAGAAAAAATAATTACATTTCAATATGATTTAACGAATGTCTTGGATTATAGATATGGATACATGTTTCCTATATACGTAAGCAACATGAATAATAATGTTTTGCGGGAATTAGAATTTACTGTTCATCTGCATGCACACCAACACCCATAATTAAATGATCTACAATCATAACCTAAAAATAAAAATAAATGCAAAAATTCATTCATGGAGCCATGCTGCTACTTAATTGCATTTGTGCATGCTGACAGACAAGCAGGATTTCTTTGCCATGCCTTTATACAAACTACTTTAATAAGTTATTACATTTGAAAATGTAAATGTGCTCCTCTCAAGTTAATGATCAAAAAGAACTTTTGTTTAATTTATGATCTGAATATCCTTCCCAATTCAAATATTCTGCTTCAAATACGTTTTCCCAGTGAAATTCATACATCACATACATATGAACATGTAGGGGGAAAGGAAGACTGCGAGTATGCTGAACAACTTTTTTTCCCCTTCACTTTGCAAGTTTTTAATGAAGCCCACAGCAAAACATCAATAAAACATACTGTCCTGTGTGCAGAATTCACTGGGATGTGTGTTGTTTCCACAGTCCCCAATTTGTAGAGCATCAGAGCACAGCTTTTTAATTTTAATTTTATTTTAAAAAAGGCTTTTCTATCACTTTAGAGCACGTCAACACTTTACTTTCTAGTGCAAATTCTTTGTTGTTACTCTTCATTGGTTTAATTATGATTCCATTTGTAAGTGTAAATCACTTCAAGCATTTTGAGTGGGAATTTACATTAAATAGTTTAAGAAATATTTGAAACATTTTCCTGTAATTGACAGTTACTCAGAATAGCTTCGTGGTTTCCTTTGTCGGTAGATTTATTAAACAATCACTGTTTTTTTTTATTTTGTCATTTCTTTTATCATAAACCTAACATAATCCTTCTGTTTTGATTAGAAATATTTCAGCCTACAGATTAAGTATCAGTTAAATGTGCTGAAACAAGAATTGTATAAATATTAACCCATGGGAACAAAGGGAAATAGGATGACGTATCCTGAGACTAATATATAATATTCACTTTTTTTTTTTTGCTTTTCTCCCACCAATGTTTTAAGCCACATGGTGGTTTTTCTTGGCCAGGATCTTAGCTGGCTTGTTGTAAAATCCTAGTCCATCAGCACTTCCCCCTTCCCTGTGCAAACTAGAGTCACTCTGCTGTGGCTCCCTATTGGGTGATCCCACCGCTGTCTGGCCTTGCCCCTCTCCCTCCTCTCCCTGTCACTCTTGCTTGGCTCGAGAAAGTAAGGGTGATGGCAGGGGGATGGAGAAGCGTCTGGAACTGATTCTCCAGCACCTCACTCTTGCTGGAGCTTCTTCCAGCCCTTGTTGGTGCTGGGCATGCCTAGGTTGCTTGCTCTGTAACCCGAGACACTGACCCAACCCAGCTGAAACTGACACTGGCCTCACTAACACAAGGGCTGGCAGGGTGGAAATGGGATATGGGAGGATGGGATAACAGAAAGAGCTGGGCCTGCAGCACCCAGGTGTGGCTTTAAAAAGTGTACTTTTAAGCTTTTAATGAAAGCCGTGTGTGTGTGTGTGTGTGTGTGTGTGTGTGTGTGTGTTGGGTTGGGTTCTGGCAGGCACTACTGCATACTGTGCTGCACAATGCAATAAAAATTGTTCCGTGCATGCGCAGAAGCAAAAAACAAGATGGCGGTGCCTACGGCACTACCCAGAAAACCAGTTCGGGTGCATAGCAGTCACTGCTGGTTCCAGGCCACAAAACCACTACCAGTTCAGCTAAACTGGTAGGAACCCACCACTGGTGGCGACCCCTGTCTGCTGTGGTGGAGCTGTGAGGTTGCACACAAGTGGGACAGCCTCCTCAAGCGAGCACCTGCCTGCCCCACATACGCTTTTGCTGCAGTTTGGCCGAGCCCAGCCACTCGCTTGAGGAGGGTCTCCCCACTTATGCACACCCTCCCGGCCTTGCCATAGCTGCCAGGGGGTCACAAGAAAGAGGGAAGGAAGAGGAGGGTCTCCAGAGCCTTAGTTCAGGAGTGAAGCACCACATTTGCACTCAAGACAGCCCTCACCTCCCACTGCACAAGGGAATTCTCCCCTTTTCGCTCTGTCATCTCGCTATCTTTCGTACACACACACACACACACACACACAGAGGATAATCTCCTGGGCTGGAATCACAGGGCAGTAATGGCGATTCCTCCTTCCGCTGCCACCACTCAGAGTAGCCAGCTGAGCTGTGCAGGAGAGTCAGAGTTCTCCCCTTCCTACAAACGGCGGCAGTGGCAGCTGTTCCTCCTTTCCTGAGCTGTTAAAGGAACCGCATATCATATTGAGAAAGAGAGAAGAGGGAGAAGGAGAGAGAAATGAGAGAGCTTGAGGAAAAGAATGAGAGAGAGGGAAATATTTGTGAGAACAGTGGTAAAGAAAGGAAGAAAGAAAGAGGAAAAGAAAAAAAGAAAAAGAAGAGAAGGAGAGGGGGAGAAAAAAGGAGAAAAACAGAAATGAGAGGGAAGGAGGGAGAGGCAGAGAGGGAGATAGAGACCCATTTCCCACAGAAAAAACAGGAGCTGCAAAATCTGGGTGGGGGATCATGTGACTGGGTGGGAGTGACATTGAGTTGGCCATGCCCACCCAGGTTTTGTGTCTCCCGGTGTTTTCTTTTCTGTGGAAAATGGGTCCAAATGGCTCTTTGAGTGTTTAAGGTTGCAGACCCCTGTCCTAGCGTATTCTAGGAGAAATGACATTAAGCCTCAATATTGCAAAACTGGTGGATTTGGTTTCGCAGCAGTATTGCTAAGGGCAACCAAACTGGCCTGGGCTTTGCTGGTAAGATGAAGACTCATGTACAAATTACCAAGGAAACTGGATAATGAGCATTTTCTTTTTACGCTGCACTCTGGAGAAAAGCTATCTTCTTCCTTGGGAAGTACAGGAGTGCAATCAAATAGTCAATCCATCCACAAATCACTATAGCAACCAAGAGATGCTCTTTGGCTTTTCACCCTAAACAGCAAAGGATAAAGAAACTATCCTACAAAACACTCCCGGGAGGTGGGGGGAGAAATGAGTTGGTTGCTTTGACAATAGAAGAGTGTCCTTTCCCTGTCACCTTACAGGTGATCTTCAAATGCATTGAAAGGGGGCAAAAGATCGGGGGCCTTACTTGTTACTCATACCAGTTGGGAGAAATAAAAAGACAATATAAGGGTCATTCCTCAGCACATAGCAGGCCAGCAATCATGAGCTATCTATGGTCAACCATAGTACTGCCCAGATCTTACCCTCATGTCAGTGCTAGAAATTGGTGAGCAGTAGCACTTTCTTCACTGTGGTCCATTTTGAGATAGAAACGATGCTTGTTGGGGGGACACTTTTTGTTTATTTATTGAAATATTTTTCTCTCAATTTTTTTCAGTCAAGAGTTTTTCAAGCTAAAGGCAAGCGCAATGTAATGGCAACTTAAAAACAGTGCAACGAAATAAAGCTTAGAGCCAGTGGTTGGCCTTTTGACAACAATCAAAATCTATTGAGCAAAGCAAAATGTCCTTTCAGGGTGCTTAAGTATTCTACAGTGAAAGAATACAGCCATTATCTATTTACAGCCCGCAATTGAAAGAAAAATTGTGAAATATCTCAACTATTTGTGGGCCAATCCTGAATGATAAATAACCTTCGATAATAGAATCCATATTTTTCCAGCCCTGCTACAATATTTAATTGGTTCCTCTAGAAAGGATAGAGGAAAAGAATAGCTCTACAGATCTGTTTTGGCTACATTATTCAAGCTTTCTAAAGTGTCATTTATTGTGATTTAATGCTCAATCTGTGATGCTTTCTTCTTTTCCAATAATACCTGATATCTTTCTCTTGTGTAATTTCAGTTTGTCATATGTTCTACTGCTATACATCTTAAAAGGATAAACAAACAAATGCTGTCATTTTCCCAAGATCTAAATAAGTCACACAGAGATGAGTCATCTAGTTTCTGAATAGCACCATCTCTAGGTGAGATCTCGGATTGCATTTTAGTCAGGGGAAAAAAAAACAGAATTTGCAAGAGGCAGATTCAAATCTGGGATTTCACAATGAAGAGGTTAAATAATGCTACTAAAGTGGCACAATTGCTCTTGGCTAGTAGCTTAGGGTGCCTCTAGCATTTTTGCAATTCTTGAAAAAGCCGGAGTTTGTATCCCTAAATTTTAACTGAAAATAGACAGATTTTAATAGCATAGGTTTTTTTTAAAAAAAAAACTTGCTGAAGTGATGGAAGCCAAAGACTGTAAGAGGTGAATGCTCCCACATACACAAACCCAACACAACTCCTGAAAAATGGGTCACAATCGCAATGTTTGGCAGCAAAAATCATGCTGCTGAACACTGAAATCTTGGCTTTCAGTTAAAAATAGGGACTAAGGTCATTGATGAAATAAAACCTCTATGTCAGGTGAAATTACACCCCCCCCCAAACCCACTACACACAGACACAAACAAACTCACTCACACACATAAATGCCTGAAATTGAAGACTATTTTTGTAATTGTAACTTTTTCTGTTGATGTCACTGAGTGGACAACCTCCTATGGTCTGTCAGCTGGTCAGAAAAGTGGATTGTCATTGCAGATTGATAAAGCTCATCCAATTTGAAATCTCGGGATGAAGAAGCTCAACATATAGAGTTGCATTTTGGGTATGTTTTTCTGCTTTCCCCTTTCAACCTTACAATATTATCCCAAATGCTGCCAGGATTTTTAGAATAGATTTTTATTCTATTCTCAATAAAATAGCTATAAACAAGAGTCACATGAAAATATTTGGCTACCAGGTGGGTCTATGACAATGATCAATTGAAATAACCAATTTTGTTGTATTTATTTTGTACAATGACAATAAGGACTATACTATCAGAAGCCTGATAGTCTGTTTTCAGGATGTAAAATCAGCATAGAAGAAATACAGAGAGGAAAACTTCATCTCAGTGCAAGAAACCAGCACACCACTAAGAGTCATACTACTATAATTCAAGATTATAACAGTTCATCCTTGACTTTAGTTCCATGAAAGTTGCAAACCATGGGCTTCAGCCTTACAAACTTAATTGGACTTGGTTTCACATCACTTGCTTGGTTATATCCTTCAATTTTATTTATAAAACTGTTCTTTAAAAATCTAGAAGAATCTATTTTTGACAGTATGACTTCTTTAAAAAAACCTTTCAAAACAAAAGCACATGTTTTCCTGCTGCCTGCTTACTGGGAATTGTACAGAAGCAAGGATACTCCCTAGAGATGTGTTAAAATTTCAAGCAGATGGGATATAGGAAAGCGCATGCAGAAGCATATGACAAGAAGAAAGAAGGACCAGAGATGGAACAGATGGGTAGGAAAGTGGGAATACACTAGAATTAATTCCTCTTAAAGGTAAAAAGAAACAAGATATAACTATAATTTGTCATTGTCCATTTAGAAATTTACCAGCCTGTTTAATGAGAATATAGCTAACTACCCTGAATGGTGCAAAAGCCACCATTTGGATAGAAAGAACAAATTATTGTCACTATAGCTGAATATATAGATAGAATGAGGAAAAAAGGTATCTGATTGAAGAAGGAAGGAAGGAAGGAAGGAAGGAAGGAAGGAAGGAAGGAAGGAAGGAAGGAAGGGGAGAAGGAAGGAAGGAAGGAAGGAAGGAAGGAAGGAAGGAAGGAAGGAAGGAAGGAAGGAAGGAACAGAGTTAGGGAGGGAAGGCGGAAGGAAGGGAGCGAGGAGGGAGAGAGAGAGAATGGGAGGAAGGGAGGTAGGGCTAAACCAGCACCGTATTAATATTTCAAATATGAATGCACTATAACAAAATTTCTCAACTGAAGAATTTGAGGAATGTTGCCAGTTCTCAAAAGTTGATTTTCTGCTTTAAACATGTGAACACTTAACAATAATAACAGTGGTGGAAAGCAGAGGCTTTGACGACATTGTTCCCATGGATTTGGCCTCACTCAGAATTATTTTATACTGGACATCTTCCTTTTCATTAGAACATTACAAGCTGTCCCTATGGCTACACTTATATACTGACATGTCAAGTATGAATTGCCAGCATGTAAAGCCAACATTACTGCAAAGGACATAAATATTCTGAACAATCATAGAAATTACTGCTGGCTGTTTTTATTGCAATCGGGTTAACTTGACATTTCTCTTTGTTTATTTATGGATTTCACGGGTAGGAGCAAAAGGTATCTTGACACTCCTTTCAAATGGCCTTTGCACAGGCACAATCGCTAGACCACATAACTTCCCAAAAACTCACATAGGATTTATAATGAGCTTAATGATGGGCAGTTTACACTGAGCCAGGAAAGCAATAAAGTTGCTTGGAGGCTCATTTTCTTTACAAGGCAAGTAGGGTGATGTTCAGTATCAATAGGCTCTAAGCTTCTGAAACTGCTTTAGCAATGTTTCAGATTCTTGAGCCTTGTTTTATACATAAATTATCAGTAATTATAAATCCTGTTCCACCACTAGGCTGGTTGACCGATAGAGCCTCCTAATCAATCTGAGTTGCAACTTGATTCTGACACCCAGCATGGCAATGACAGCTTGATAATTAGACCGGGTATGGAAGGGATTGCAAAAGGGTCTCTTGCCATAATAACTATAACTATGCAGTCACAATTCTTGCTTTCTAGGTGAAGGCTTTACTTCAATAATTGTGAGAATAGGAATAGACAAATCTAACCATCAGGTTCTACATCAGTCAGGTAACCTTGGTTCCCCAGGTACTTAACCCTTTATTCAAGAATCAGTTGAGTCAGTAGAATGCTCACAGATATGATTAGAAAAATGTATTTTACTGCAGGTAAAAATTTAGCTACAAACAAGGTTGATTAGCATACTACAGTATGCACAAACAAGACATATCTTGTGCATTTATTCCCATAGCCTTGGAAATATCTAATCCAGGGCTGTCAAACCTGTGGGCCACAGGCTGGATGCATCACATGCTGGCCACACCCACAGTTTAGCAAAGGGGGGGGGGTCCAGATACATCATGTGACACCACTGTTGATTTTGACACCCTTGATCTATTCTATGTTGACATAACATTCTCCCTGGCTTGAAAATCAGTGGAATCTTCCTTGCAATTTTCATTCACTACATTGTTTGGATCTCTGATTAATTCCTAGAAAAAGAAAGAGAAGAGTGTTATGTCCTCGACTTGCGACTGGTCTTAAGTCCTTGACTTATGACCAGCCGCAAGTCCTTGACATACGACTGACAGCCAGCAACAGCTGAGCCGGGCTTGATTGTCTAAGGCGTGGCTGGCTGAGTGTGGGCTGTTTCTGTGATCTTATTGGTTGCCCTGCTTGACAGCTGTAGTATTAATAGCTGTCAAGCAGGGCAAGGTGCTGAACTGTATATATGGTTGAAGTTGGTTCATGTTCTGTTAACAATAAAGCTATTCTAATTACCTCAGCCGCTCCACGCCTCATCTGTCCCTCTCAGCTTCTAACACTGGCAATGAAGGTGGGGTGCTGAAGGTCTTTAGCCAGAACAGCTACAAGAAGAAGGGAAAAAAATGACGAGGCTTAGAGGGGTGGTCTTAATGTGTTAGTTTTATTTTGATAACACTGCCATTGGAATGTTTCTACATGACTCACTAACATCAGACATTATTTTTGAATACCCTGAGAAATCTGATACTGAAGTCCTTACTCTATGGTCCACTTCTCCATTAGAGTTAGCAATAAAAGTCATTGGCACCCTGCTGCCCGTCTTAAACTGAGAACCAAATGCTTGTGCAAAGGTCTCTATCTGATATGTTGCTCGATGTTCCAGGTCCTTCTGAGGATCTATCTGGTTAGCTAGCTCCTGAGATGTAATGGGAAAGCTTGTTGAAGTCTCTAGGGCTTTTTGTTTCTTCTGGCTATTCAGTTTTTGAGGTGTGGTATGATAGCCTGATGAAGTGTCTATGCTTTTTTGAGAATCTATCAGGTCATCTAGTTCTTGTGAAGAAGTCAACTGTTGATGGGTTGCCTCCAAAGCAGACAAATAAAAACCCGGCTGAGATCCAAGCAACATCCCAAAAGGAGGCTTTGAAAATGCAGATGACAACACTGAGCTAAAAGATTGGCTGAAACCACACTCAAGTGGGGACGTAGTGTACACTTGTTTGTCTGGAAACAAAGTATGGTTATGAAGGCTTGAAGATAAACTTACAAATTGGAAACTAGGACCAAAAGCAAAACCAGTGCTATTGGTTGTTCTTCCAAAAGCATGTTGGAGGTATTTTGAGTATTCTTACAACATGCTTGCTTTGTCATTTGAAGCTGCCTGGGAGCTGGGACTCAGGTTCTCCTCTTGAACCATCTCTGTATGCTCTCCTGAAGCTTGCAAGTCCATACGCTGCTCAGTGATGCTGAAGGGATCTTCTTTCTGACCTAATTTGTGAGAGTACTGATCTAAAAGACTTTGCAAGTCTGGCATCAGGAATGCCAGACTTATCATGACAAGGTTTGATGTCAGCATTAAGAGACGCTGGGTCAATAAGAGATAATGGGGTCTCATCGCCACTTGGACCAACTGAGGTGCCGCCTACCAACCGAGGCCTTCCCCGAGTCAGGCCTCTCCTATGATGCTGTCGCTTGCCAGCCACCATCCAGCTACCAGCTTTAAGCTGAGCTGCCACTGTTATTGGATTTACCTTCTCAGCTGCCGCCGCCTGTCAGGGAGGGACCTCCTGATGTCACCTGGAGCTCCACTCCCATGGGGGAGGAGCTGCCACAGGCACGTCCTGCCTCTTCGCCTGCTGCACCACTACTGCGGCATTCTGGGCAGGTCCGACGTTGGCCCGCCTACTTAAGCGACTTCACTTGTGCCATATCCGCACATGCACCCTCGCTGGGGGGGGAGGAGTGTTATGTCCTCGACTTGTGATCGGTCTTAAGTCCTTGACTTACGACCAGCCACAAGTCCTCAACATATGACTGCACTTGATTGGCTAAGGCGCGGCTGGCTGAGCCTAGGCTGTTTCTGCGATTTTATAGGTTGCCCTGCTTGATAGCTGTGGTATAAATAGCTGTCAAGCAGGGCAAGGTGCTGAACTGTATATATAGTTGAAGTTGGTTTGTGTTCTGTTAACAATAAAGCTGTTCTAATTACCTCAGACGCTCCATGCCTCATCTGTCCCTCTCAGCTTCTTACACAGAGTGTCAAACTATTTATCTAAGACAGGACTTTTTTTTTTTCAAATTTTAAACACTAAGATGCATGGACTTGAACTTGGATTCCAAAGTCCACAACAATTTAAGATGTATGGATTTCAAGTTGAAGTCCACGCCTCTTAACGTTGTCCAGTGAAAAACCCTGATCTAAATAACCTGAAATCCAGAACGATCGGAGATATTGTCTGAGACCATCAAGTCATGTTTAAATTAAGTAGACATCATGCCATACCTGCAGTTCCAGAGCTAAACATGTGAAGTGTATTCCATGTTAGATTTTTCTGATAATCGTTAAAAATATTTAACAATACTTCTAAGACTAAGGGGAAGTGTTGCAAACAAAAGCTTTCAGATTTAATCTCTTAATTTCTTGTCTGCTATGGCTGTGAAAGATTTTATTCTGAAACTATAAGGAAACGCTACCCATGATTGGCAGCTCTTCTAGGCTAAAAAGTCAGAAACATGTGACTCTGAATAAAGAAATTTGTTATATTCCCTTTCTAGAAGAAAGGCTATTGTTCTTATTCAGTTCCTTTGAAGCTGTCAGGAAAGAAATACATATTCCAGAAATATTATACAAATTACCATACCATCATCCATTATAGGGGGGGTTAAAAGATTACTACTTAGTAATGGACTAAAGACTACAAGTAAAGGAGAATATTTAATTTGACTTATTAACACAAAATGGACCAAAATAATTTAACTCTGGATGGATTTGAGGATATTTATGAGCTATGGATCCATAGGTTAATCTTAGAGGAGCCTTCCATTATAGATAAATAGCTTTTAAGAAATGTTGTGAAAGAGGACCATGCTTTGCCAGTGAATCTGAAAGTGGATCTGAAAACGTCAGTCTGCAAGAATGATATGGAAAAAAGATGCCCCATTAGATATACAAATGAAACCGAATGAGGTCTTAATAACTGAAATGAATGTGCATGTTTCAAACGAAAAGAGTGAATTGGATAATTTTCTTATATTGGATTTACTTTAAAAAACTGTTCAAGGTTTGAAGAATTTTTTGAGAAAGGACAAAAAATAAAATACATTTTGAGATTATTTGAAGAGATTAAAGCTCAAGATTGTAAAAACCAAAAGGAAGTAATATAATTTGGGTTTATTTGATTAAAGTTAAAATAGACAAATTGTTATTTGTAGTAACTCTTAATGGACTTTGCTGACCTGGACTGAATGACAAGGTTATAAGGATCTGTTTGTAAATATGAAACGAGATATGGGATAAAGAGATTTTCTTGTTGTACTTTAGAGAAAGGTAATAAATTGTTTAAAAAAATTCACATCTTGTGATGAATGTGGAAATTACTTCTTTATATATTTATTTCTTTTTCTTTGTTATATCTTTACTTTTTGTGTACTTCCTTTTTTTCTTTTTAGTCTCTTACTTTTTGTACTTTGTATTAAAATCTGTTTAACTATAATGCTTTTGTAATAAGCTTTTATTATTAAAATAAAAATTTAAAAATCCCTGATGACTTCTTTCTTGTTCAAAAAAAAAGTATTTACAAAAGCTGGTAATTGATTTTGTTACCATTTTATCTCCCCTATTAAAGACATATCTCTCGGTGTAGGTCCAAATGAAGGGTCTGTATCTCCTAAATTGTGATACTACTTTCAAAACCTTTTTAGTATTCATGAAATCATTCAAAGCTGTTGGCTGTCTCTAATTTCCAATTCTTTCCAAGAGACTTGTAATAATAAAATTAAGATTCAAAAATTCTTTGCCACTGGATCTTCTGCTAGCAAAAAGTAAGGAAAACCATTTATTGAGGGCAAAAAGCTAGCTTTTGTTTCATCCGCTTTCCACTGTGAATGCATGAACATAACCTTAAGCTCTTATGATACATACTGTGAAGCTACTGTGTGTAGTGTAGACTTTAGGCTTAGAAAGTGTTGCCTGTTGAGCTGTCATCTTTGTTCAATAAAAAAGAGATTAAAAATTATAAAGGACTTCTCTGCAGTTCTTAGACTCAAACACCATATAAGCCTTCCTTCAGTGCACCTGTCCAAAGAGTGTTGTTGATTCATGCCTGTAGCCAACCTCAGAATATAAAGCTATAAAACTAAAAAAACAACAAAAAACAACAACAAGTCAACAAAGGAAGATTGCAGCAAGTGAGATCAAGAGATAATTTACCTATGGATAATAGGCAATTTCATGTAAATAGTATGTATATTTTCAGAATGAAATTGCAAATATAAAAGGATGAGACTTATAGTCCTTGAAAGCCATAACCTCCCCCCCCCGCTTTTTTTTTTTTTGTTTTTTTTTTGAGGTGCCATCAATTCTGCTAATTTGCTGCCTAGAAATCTGTAATTTAAAATGGTGTTTTTTATTATCTGGAATTCACATAATATAAAATAGATATTTTCTATTTTCACACAGAATTGTATAGAACATGTTCCACAAAATTTCCTACGGCCGTGCGAACAATTTAGATGGATTTAAATGTATGCTTGTTTGTATAATGGTGTGTGTGTGTGTGTGTGCATTTAATTGATTCAAACAGTACCTACATCAAAATAAACCATTTTTCAGGACACCTTGAGTAGCAAGAAAGGGTCCATTAATCAAAATCCATTGCTTAAAGCATCAAAGTGTCATGTCTTTTAGAAAGTTCAGGAGAGAAATATATATGAAGATTCTTGGTCATCCAGATTATGGTTATCCTGAAGATGCTTTCTTTCAAAAGGCAACTGGACTTTATTGTTTTGCTTGAAGGCAAAGGAGAGAAGACACAGTGCCTCAACATGACAAGTGGATTGGGGGGGGGGATTTGGGCATAGGACTGAATTAGAGAAGTGGCAGAAATTGTGGTCCCAAAATTACAAAATGACAATGTCAACAGCATATAAAAAAATTTGTATAAGAAGTTTTACAAGTGGCATCTATCCCCGATGAGAATAGCAAGAATGTTCAAGAATAAATCAGAAAAGTGTTGGAAATGTCATCAGGCACTGGTTTCATATTACCATATGTGGTGGACTTCCACAGAAGCTGAAAGACATTGGACTAAGATCCACATGTGGTTGGAGAAAATGACACAAAAATGTATAGACTTTAAACCAGAGACTTTTTTTATTGGGAATTATACCAGACGTATAATAGAGACTCCAAATACTTGATTGTAAATGTTTTAACAGCAGCTAGAATTGTATTTGCAAAAAAAATGGAAAAATGAGAAAATACCAAAGCAGGAGGATTATGGATTATATAAATTATGGAATGTGCAGAAATTAGTAAATTGACATTTGAAATTAGAGAACAAGAAAATGAACAATTTTACAAGGTTTGGGATTTGTTTTATCAATGGTTAGATAAAAAATCATGGTAATGGAAAAAGCAGGGAAACTTTTTATATTTTAAGAATAGAATGATATATGCAATACTATAAGGGTTTTGCACTGTTAAAAAGATTGTAAAACGATGTATTGGAATAATGTTGTATGTATGATTTCAATATATAGAATATTTTGTTTAAAACGTAGGAATAATAATTGGAGTTGAACTAGTGAGGCAAAACAATGTATGTATGGATTCAATATTCAGAATATCTTGTTTAAAATTAAGGAATAATAATTACAGTTGAAAAATTGACATTGAATAATAATGTACGTATGTTTATCTAATGAACAATTTGTGATTCGATATATAATTGTAAGTGGTGACCATGTGAAGGACGGACAAAATCTTGTAATCAAACGACATGCTATATGAAATGGAAGAAGGTTGTATGTATTTTATGTTTTTGTTCGTTTTTGTTTGTTTAAAAATAAAAAATAAATTAAAAAAAACTTGACAAGTGGACAAACAAAACAACCACTTCACAAATACATGGTAGAATATAGAAGAAAAAAGATTCAGCAGTCCATCTGCATTTGAAAGACAAAGGACACTCTTTTGAAGACAATAAAGTTCACATTCTGGACAGAGATGACACTGGTGATATTTTTGAAAAGTTTTTTTTTTTTGAACAAAGAAAGACAAACAAAAACATAAACATATACAACCTTCTGCCATTTCATATAGCGTGTCGTTTGGTTACAAAATTTTGTGCGTCCTTTCCATGGTCACCACTTATAATTATATATCAAATCACAAATTGTTCAATAGATAAACATAAATACCTTATTGTTATATATCAATTCTTCAACTATAATTATTATTCCTTAATTTTAAATAGAATATTCTAAATATTGAATTAATGCATACAACATCATTCCATTACATCATTTTAATCTGTTTAACAATGCTGAGCCTTTATAGTATTGCATATATCATTCTATTATTCTTAAAATATAAAATCTTCAATATTTTCCATTATCATGATTTTTTAATCTAACCATTGATAAAACAAATCCCAAAACTTATAAAATTGTTCATCTTCTTGTTCTCTCATTTCAAATGTCAATTTACTCATTTCCGCACATTCCATTATTTTTTGGATAATTTCCTCCTGCATTGGTATTTTCTCATTTTTCCAATTTTTTGCAAATACAATTCTAGCTGCTGTTAAAACATTTACAATCAAATATTTCAAATCTTTGTTGTATATTTCTGGTATAATTCCCAATAAAAAAGTTTCTGGTTTAAAATCTGTGTTTTTTTGTCATTTTCTCCAACCACATGTGGATCTTAGTCCAATATCTCTTAGCTTCTATGCAAGTCCACCACATATGGTAATATGAACCCAGTATCTGATGACATTTCCAACACTTTTTCAATTTGTTCTTGAACATTGTTGCAATTCTCATCGGGGGTAAATGCCACCTGTAAAACATCTTATACAAATTTTCTCTATATGCTGTTGACATTGTCATTTTGTAGTTTTGAGACCACCATTTCTGCCACTTCTCTAGTTCAATCCCATGCCCCAATTATTCCGCCAGGCTATCATAGATCCTTTAACCTGTTCTTCTAACTTAACCTCTAGCAAGTGCCCATAGTTTTTGAATTACCTTTTCATCAGTACCCATCAAAATTTTATCTAACTCCATAATTTTATCATAAGAACCTTCCTCTTTACAATCCTTGTCATATCTAGCTTGTATTTACATATATGAAAACCAATTCATCTTTATACCTTCCTTTTCCAATTCTTGCATAGATTTAAGTTCACCCTCTGCATGCAATATTTCACCATATCTAATTGTTTGTTCCTTTTTGTATATTATTGCGTATGAAAAAGCTTCAATCATTGATAGCCAGACTGGAATTTTTATATAATATTGTCTTTTAACCTTCTCCCAATTTAATAACAAGGCCTCCCATAGGTAATGTCTTCTAAAATACCCCTGTGTTTAAGTTACCATAAAAAGGCATGCCATCCCAGCAATAGATCATGTCCTTCAAGAGTCAATAATCTGGTATTCCTGAGTGTTATCCATTCTTTAATCCACATCAAACCTGCAGCCTGATAGTATAGTTCCCAATTGGGCAGGCCCAATCCTCCTCTTGTTCTTGCATCTTGTAACAATTTTAATTTTATTCTTGCTTTTTTCCCCTGCCATATACACTTCAACACTATTTTATTTAATGACTCTCAGAAAGTGTGTTAATGTCCACATGACTGCAAGGAATAAAAAAAAATCCATTCCCCAGCATTCAGTCAGAACTGAAGAAACTTCTTGGTTGAAAAGCAAAACATCTTCAAGGAAAAACGAGAATATTTGGAAAGATATATATAATTCCTGAATATTCTTCCAAATAATTCACACAGTTCTAGGGTTTGCCTAACCTCATAAACATGCAAGTATACCTGTGCAGGAATCATACATACGCCTTTTTGGCAAGCAGTTGAATTCATCAAACCTGAAGGCTTTTGAGGTTTAAAGTCACTTCATGCAAACTTGAATTTTTACGTCTGAATGTGAACTTAATTTAAGCCCTCTTCAAATGTTCTTGTGAACATTTGGAAGGAGCGAAGGAATTCAGATTCTGAAGACTGTATTGGTTCAAAAGTTCTCTTCAAATGGAGCACTGAATAAATGAGATGTTTTGAGCTGGAATAT
This sequence comes from Natrix helvetica, assembly GCF_964273705.1. Classification (NCBI taxonomy): domain Eukaryota; kingdom Metazoa; phylum Chordata; class Lepidosauria; order Squamata; family Natricidae; genus Natrix; species Natrix helvetica. Next base: position 95,798,210 of record NC_138549.1, on the reverse strand, counting down.
ATACATCACAACTTTTACTACACTAGGTGGCCAAATCTGAACAGAATTTTTATTAATGCTCCTTTGAAAGGGAGCAAAACTCACCACCACATTCATGAAGAAAATTATATTTGAATCCAAGTGAATGTAAGAGGTTGGCTCAGCTTTATCACTAAGGGTGGAAGATGCACACATTTATCGAGGACACTGAGAGTTGGGAGTCTGCATTCCACATCACTCACATACATGTATACATACATACATATACATACATACATACATACAGTCCCACTCATTCAGAAGTACATGTGCAAAGGTCTCCAGTTCAGGCCTATTTAAAGCTAATAGTGCTCACATGTGTGGACATTTCCCAAGTGAAGAGATTAGATAATAGTAAGACTGGTCTTCTGAGGCTATCAACTGCTATGGAACACAATGAGATTGTTTATTTTCCAGAAGACTTTCTACTGCCTTTTGGGAGCCCGATAAACTACAGTTAGGGTTCCAGGAATGGTAATTTCTCCAATTGTTTTACTTTTTAGCAAAGCTCTTACAAGCCCACAGGCTAAACATTTCAGGAAGAAGTAGGATGGAACCCATTGTTGGTTAATAGAGTCAAGCAACATTTCAGCTCACCCTTTAGAGATTTTCGCTCTGTTTATAATTAGTGCAGGCATTCTTCCTGACATCCCAGGGGTAGAGAAAAGCTTTATTGCACTGTGCATGTGCTCTAAATCAGGACTTTCAACACGAGCTGGGTTTATTTTTTTCATTCGACAAATATTCTTCTTTTACCCTCTTTAATAAATCTCCCAAAATGTTGTGAAACCGCTCAAAAGTACTTCCCACAGCTATTGGCGCCACTTTCCTTGATTCATTTCCTTGAAAATTTCTTTATACATTGCAGTGACCACCTGACATTACTAGCTGGTTATGATTTATATTATAGCATCTTCCCTTTTAGCCATTTCCTTTGTTTATTAGGCTGTTTCTGGTGAAGACATTTCAGGGAATGAACAACAATGGCAGGGTTTTTTTTTTCTTATCATTTTTGTCTTTTGAATCAACAGGAAAATGTCTGTGAGTACATAAGTGTACAAAAAATAAGCTGTTTTCCTGTTGATTCAAAACATAAAAACAAGAGAAAAAACACCTGCTGTTTGTTCTTTGAACTATTTTCACCTGAAACAGAAAACAAAAAGACCCCAAAATACATTTGCTACTCCTAGATAAAAAATGATATCTGGTGTGTTGTCTCATTATTCTCTCTCTCTCTCTCTCTCTCTCTCTCTCTCTCTCTCTCTCTCTCTCTCTCTCTCTCTCTCTCTCTCTCTCTCTCTCTCTCTCTCTCTCTCTCTCTCTCTCTGTGTCTGTGTGTGTGTGTGTGTGTGTCTGTGTGTGTATCAATCAATTGGACATTAAAAACCCAGAGGTTATATTAGAGGTAACTAGTTCATCTAATACAAGTCTCTGATTTAGGCCAATGGATACAAACAATGCCTTAATTGCTTATTAGTAACCTATCAGTATCACTAAGTGTTGTATCTTATGATTCTTGATGAATGTATTCTATTTTATTTTTTCTTTATGTACCCTGAGAGCATATGCACCAAAGACAAATTCCTTGTGTGTCCAATCACACTTGGCCAATAAAAAAATCTATTCAATTCTATTGTGCAAATACTACCATATTTTTTGCCCTATAAGAGGCTCCGGAATATAAGACACACCCAATTTTAAAGGAGGAAAATCTAGAAAAAAAAAGATTCTGAACCAAATACTGTAGTAAAATATTTTATATTAACTGTATAAAGTTAACAGCAGTTTAAGAACAATTTTATGTCAACCATGTAACATATTAAGAACTATCTTTACTCTCATTAACAGTCGGTAAAGTCAGTAAACAGTGAAAGTAACAAAAATAAGACTGTAATGTTTTTATTCGAACCCCAAGAATTCCTCTTCTTCGCTGCTATCAGAAATGAGGAAGAACAGATCCACGCAGTCATTGTCATCACTTTCTTCCTCACTGGTGTTTGCCTGCCCCATTTTTAGATGACCCAGGTGGCTACATTCGGCGTATAAGACGCACCCACTTTTTTGGAGTAAAAAAGTGCGTATTATAGGGCGAAAAATACAGTATATATCTTAGATGTTAAAGAATAATATTCGTAGTAGTCTAGTTCCTGAATTACCAAGGGGTTCATGGAGGTAAGTGCAACACTTATGACTGTTGAAGGATCCTCATGGTCATGTGTTCAAAATTTGGATGCTTAACAACTGGTTCATATTTATGATGGTTGCAGTGTCCCGGGGTGATGTGATCCCCTTTTTCAGCCTTCTGAAAAACAAAGTCAGTGGGGAAGCCAGATTCACTTAACAACCATGTTACTAACTTAACATCTGCAGTTCATTTAACAACTATGTTACTAACTTAACATCTGCAGTTCATTTAACAAATGTGTCAGAAAAGTCATCAATTGGGGCAGAATTTCTTCACTTAGCAGCTTGTATGTGTTGGCTAAAGATACCCAGTATTTTGTACATATTTCATGTATTCTTTGAGTTTTGAACACTCTTTTGAATAGGGCTCGCGATCTCAGCAATAAATAGAGCATTAATGTCCTTGGAAATGTTGCTACCCAATTAGATTACAACCCCAAACATTCCCTCCATAGAACCAGTAGACAGAAACAAAGTCATCATCCGGGAAACAGAAGATGTAACTCTTTATAATTCATATATTATACAAACATGAGATTGATAAAATGCTATTATTTCCTATTTGTGCATTGAATCAGAACCAACCCTTGAACAAACACCTCCTGGTATTAAATCAAACAACACTCCCTCTCCCCAAGCTAAAAGACTATCTGAACTGCATTTAAAATTGCTTGAAATATTGTGGCAGACTGCCAGCAAAGCAAGAAACAGACGGATGGGCATCTGAGAAGCTTTCACAAAGACAAGTCGATGGATTCTTTCATAGTTCTTTCCTACCATCTTTAAGCTTTGGACATCTAGAAACCATTAATCCAGGTGTTAAGATTATTTTGGGAACCTTTCACCATTTAATTTCTGAAATGAAGCAAAACCAGGTATACCCATTGAATAAATTGTAGTGTCAATTAGAAATAGAACTTTGTTGCATTTTTTTTAATGACAAGCAAAGGAAAGAAGGTTACTTATTATTTTATCTTTTGTACCGCCATTTGCCTTCTCTTTTCAAAATGTCCTTAGACATTTGCTTACCTAAAAATCCCTCCTGAGTCTTCTGAATAATGCATGGGTGCTACAGTGAAAGAACAGAATGAAGTTGCTGTCAACTTTTTAAAATTAATTTCGTTCAGAAGGCTAGTATTATCTGACAAAGTTCTTCATAGTTTGAAACTACTGTATCTGAAGGATATGTATGTGAGGCCCAATACTGTCTTTGAAAGCTCTTTTCTATGTTTCTGAGACATGTATAATGAAAGGGATTTGTTTTCCTCTTTTTAATTTCCAAAGTAAGCTTAATACTTATTTAAATATATAAAGCAAAGTTTTAAGATGAAGAATCCCTTATCCAAATCCTCATTACAGTCAAACTTTAAGTCAAATGGTATTACGCATGCTGATCTTTGAATAACTATTCCTCTACTACTTGATATGTGCTGTTTGCCTTCAGAGAAATGAGGATTTCATCCCTGGTGAACTGCTTTCAACTCACGTTAGAGAGAAATGAATTGCAAAGCAAAACATAAAACTTGGATAAATCTGAAGTGTAAATAGTGCTATCTCTTGTCATGCAAAAAAACAAAGCTTGAGTGAATTATTCACTGTGAATTATTTGTCCAGATCGCTTCATTACACATTAGATGATTATATATCAACAAATCCTTTTTCCAGGGTTCCTTCAAACATGCAGAAATTTGGCAAACCAAAGTACAAAGGTCAATTAGGATGACCCCACCATGCTTAGGATGAGATTTTTGCATTTTATAAGAAAAGCTACGATAGAACCTGCAGATAATCTGTCCATTATCGAGAAACTTATATGGTGGATTGTCCTGAAGGATAACCTGTACATAGGATAGAGGCAAGAAAAGGTATAGAAATACAAAGGAGCAGGCAAAAAAAGCTGTTTGATGATCCTGAGAGAAAAAGAGACAGATAACAGATAACAGACAGTTATGAAGTAGTATATGGGCATAATAAGTGCTGTTGCTTATGGAATATGGTGCTAATATTTACCATTAAGGTAGATTTGAGTCTTTAGAAGGGGGGGAGTAGAAATGATGGATAGCCATAATATGTGGTATACTATGTAGTAAGCCATAATACTGTCAGAAGTTCCATTCCTGATGGGAAGGTCACATTTAGATGATAATGGTGATGGTGATAAGGAGGAGGAGGAATGTTTAATATTGCTTGGGAAACGTAATCCATAACCTGCCTAGTTTCCTTTGGCCAGGAGTTCAATGATCACTGTAGTTGTGCATGCCAATAAAATAGACTTGGTTGCATCTAATTCCAAACACACTGTTGTTGTTTTTTTTAAATATAAGGTAGTATTATTTACTCCACACCAGGTATTTTGGGGTTTTTTTTTTCCTTTTCCCTATTCAAAGCCCCATTCCTTTGAGAGTAATCTGTAACCTAAGAGCACACATATCCCTGATGTATGGAAAGTCAGCAAGCAGGAAAGGGACAAGAAAAAAACTACAGCCATTTCTTTTCTCCTTCTGACATTCCATTTATTTGAATAGCTCACTTTTGCAACACTTCTGACCTGATGAGTAAAGAGTAAACACACAAAGTCAAGACCATATGGACATCCAGTCAAGAGGGGTGAGAAACAATACGGATGCAACCTTAGAATGCCCTGACTGTAAACCAAATTTTTCATCCCTGCTATAATCCCTGGGCAAGGTTTCTCTTTTCACCAAAGGTCAATGCATGGACAATATCATACACCTCCATGTCAAAGACCATGGCAATATTTTGTTGTTGGCTTGAACAAAAGAAGGAAGGGAGGGAAAGATTCCTCACTACCCTTTTTACAATCCTTCCACTATCACCGATTCTTTAAATAGAAGACATAAATAGGACTGCTAAGAACCACAGTTCCAGTCAGAGAGAAATTACTCAAGCATAAGTACTTTTCCTGTAATTAAGTTACAGTAGAAGAATGAATTCATATTCTTTAGCAAATACTGTATCACTTAAATGAACCGTTTAAATAAAAGACTAATACAGTCATTTCTCTTCTGTATTCAGACCTTCATCATGATAAAGATCTTGCAGAAAGTGATTGTCAGCAGCCAAATGATTCCGTATTGTTATGTTCTACTTCCAAGTTGGCATAAATCCCAACATTAATAAAACCATATTATTTTCCTTTCGGTAATTAAAACAAGGTGATCGTTTTTACACTAATAAAGATTTCAGGCAACTAAAAAACAGGAGGGACAATTCTCACTTTGGTAAGGTGATACTTTGATCAATAAAGAACAGATTGCTTTCAAATGATGAAGTGGTAGTGCTAGTTCTTTCAGTCAAAATAATGAACTTGGAGAACAAATTGCCATTCATTTTGTGGGTCAGAAAAAGAAAAATCAGTCAGACTATTTAATTTTCAGGGATTTTTACAGAATTTTAAAGAAATGATGTCTGTCAACACGCTGCATGAAGTACTGAGGCTAAACACAATTATTATCTATTATCTAGTTTTCTCTTTTTCTTCAGACTTCTGAAGCTTACTGTACATTGAAAAATATTGAGAATATTTGAGAAGCTTCACCATTTAGCAGTCTGCCCTTAAATCTGACGCAAGATCAATTTCAAATGACATCTCTTGTGTAGTTATCTGAGAGTTAAGCCAGTGAACTCTTTTGAGTTACCTGAACAAATGTAATCCAGTCAGTCTCATGTTACATGTCATTATTTACCTAATATTCTTTCATAGCCTGATACTGAACAGATGTGTTGGACCTCATGCCATCCTATGTTCTGCAAGGTTGATCTATGTAGGTCTGAATATGATCTAGTCAGGTACATGTGTACACATAAGAGGTTCACTGTGGAATATTTAAACAAATATTTAGAAGGTGGAACTTTTCTAAAACAAAAGCAGAAAGAATGCATTTATGACCATTCCAGGAAAAGTTATCAGTCTTACCAATTCATCTGTCAGTCAAAATCTTATTTATTTCTACTTTGTTGCCATTCCTTGTCTGTACAGATAGATGAGAGATGAGCTAGAGCAAGAGCTAGATAGAGAATAGAGGATAGAGGATAGATAGATAGATAGATAGATAGATAGATAGATAGATAGATGATAAATAGATAGATAGATAGATAGATAGATAGATAGATAAATAGATAGATAGATAGATAGATATAGAGATAGATAGATAAGATAGATAGATGATAGATAAGATAAATAGATAGATAGATAGATAGATAGATAGATAGATAGATAGATAGATAGATGATAGATAAGATAGATAGATAGATGATAGATAGATAGATAGATAGATAGATAGATAGATAGATAGATAGATAGATAGATAGATAGATAGATAGATGACAGACAGAAACACAGTCAGTCAGACAGACAGAAATGGATACATGGCTGGCTGGTTGATGGGTAAGATGGAGAGATGGACAGACAAATACATGGAAAGATGGACAGATAGACAGATAGATGGACAGATTGACAGTCAGAGAGACAGATAGGTAGAGAGATAGATGATAGAAGCAAGTGAAAATTTACATCCCTGTTTACTAAAATAAAGCAAACACACTGTAGGCATACTGCTCGAAATAATAATGGGTTGGTTTGCTTTTGTTGCTTTCAAAGAGTTATAAACTTGGTGGAAAACATCTGGAGAAACAAGTACTGTTTTGAGAAGTCTCTCTGTCTGTCTCTTGTATGCTTAAAAAAAAGATAATTCCTCACTGTGTATTCACCACCCTTGTAAACAGGGCTTCCCTCTGATAGTCGCAAGTGTAATGTTTTGAATATGGATATAGGGCCACGCCATCTCTCAGTAGGACTTATTTAATCTGAAATCTGATAATATTAGCACTGGCAGGTTTTAAGGGAGCAGCTTAGAGATAAACAGAGTTTGATGTATTCCCTCAAAGAATTTGTTCTGTCAAGAAAAGTTCCCAAGTATGTCGGGGCACATCAACCTTTCTCAAGAGGCCTGCCTTATCGCCAATAAAATGACACGGTCAGGGAATTACTTGTGTTTCACATATTTCTGATTTGAAACAATGCAACCCTTTGGATGCTCAATAAAGCACTTGTCTGTTCTCATCGCCCCTTTTTTTCAGAAATGCAGCAAAGTGAAGCAGTTGGAGAGTAAAGCAAAGTGAAGAAGCTGAAGAGCAAAGCAGGCCAGAAAAGGGGGGGGGAGAACCCTCCTGGGAAACAGTCAGAGAAGGATCCATTTGTAAGTCCTAATTTGCATAGAAATCAGAAACAACATTTGCTTCCCTCCCTAACTGGCATTTATGTTCTTTCTAAGCAAAAGAGGTGACTAAAGGAACAAAAGATAAAGAAGCAAACCCCAAAGGGCTAAAAATGGTGTGGTTTGTGAGGCAAGTGGGCTTGTGGGGGCATAGATGCACACAAAGGTTATGCACACATGGGAGTTTGAGAAAAGCTTGATGGTTAAATTGGCAAGGTTTGAAATATGCTTGCAACTCTGGCTGCAGATGAGAATGAGAAACTTACTAGTTTCATGAAACACTGATAATGCTTTTTTGACTGATTTTTCATAATATTGGCCATCGCAAAATGAAGACATAAACTCCACAGAGTTCCATGGACCTAGTTCTAGTTAAATGGTTAAATACCCAATCTGCAGCTTTAAGAATAGTTTAAAAATTAATATTCAAGGGACACCCTTGTAAGGCCAGTAAAAGACTGACTTGTTCACATACAATCTTTAATGTCTCATTTGCAAGACTGTGACCGGTAAGTGGTCAGGCTGATTGCTGATCTACAGTATGATTGCTTTTGTTATTTTATTTGTTGAACTACCCCAAGACTTTAAGAGTTGGACAGTATTATACACATATCCTCTACATAATTACATGTAGTTCAGAGTTTGAGTAGTTTCCCAAAAAGAAGGAAATGCAATGGGTTGATGGGAGAAATATAACTTCTGTGCATAACATGAAATGTGTGCTTGGCTTGGAATCCTGTGGATAATTTGTGGTATTTACAATAATACAATAGTAGAGTTGGAAGGGACCTTGGAGGTCTTCTAGTCCAACCCCCTGCCTAGGCAGGAAACCCTATACCGTTTCAGACAAATAGCTATCCAACATCTTCTTAAAGACTTCCAGTGTTGGGGCATTCACAACTTCTGGAGGCAAGCTGTTCCACTGATTAATTGTTCTAACTGTCAGGAAATTTCTCCTCAGTTCTAAGTTGCTTCTCTCCTTGATTAGTTTCCACCCATTGCTTCTTGTTCTACCCTCAGGTGCCTTGGAGAATAGTTTGACTCCCTCTTCTTTGTGGCAACCCCTGAGATATTGGAACACTGCTATCATGTCTCACCTAGTCCTTCTTTCTCTTAAGCTAATCATACCCAGTTCCTGCAACCGTTCTTCATATGTTTTAGTCTCCAGTCCCCCAATCTGAAAACATATTTGACAAACTCCTGCTGTGTCAACCCTCTACTGTAAGGTTTAAAACTTCTCCTTCTCCTCCACCTTCTTCTTCTTCTGTCTTCCTCCTGGACCTGGTTTGAACCAAGGACCTTTGTATCTGAAAATTATATTGCTTGAAGGTGATCTATCAATGGGCGTCCTCCTAGATGCCCGGCTGTCTATGGATGACCATGTGGCAGCCGTGGCAAGGGGGGCGTTCCACCAGGTTCGCCTGGTGCGTCAATTGCGCCCCTACTGGACCGGGATGCCCTACGCACGGTCACTCATGCGCTGGTGACGTCTCGCCTGGACTACTGCAATGCCCTCTACATGGGGCTTCCCTTGGGACGCATCCGAAGAATACAGCTAGTCCAGAACGCAGCCGCGCGGGTGATTATGGGGAGCTCAAGATACTCCCACGTGACACCTCTCCTGCGCGAGCTGCACTGGCTACCTGTGGTTTTTCGGGTGCGTTTCAAGGTATTGATTACCATCTTTAAAGCGCTCCATGGCACAGGACCCAGTTACCTGCGGGATCGTATCCTCCCGCACACATCCCTACGACCAATCCGCTCTCACAGGGAGGGACTACTACTGGTGCCGTCCACTAGGCAGTGCCAGCGGGCGACGCCTAGGAGTAGGACCTTCTCTGTGATGGGCCCAACCCTCTGGAATGACTTCCCCCCCGACATTAGAACTACCACTGACTTCCGTTCCTTCCGTCAAAAATTAAAGACTCACCTGTTTCGATTAGCTGGCCTGGCACATTCTTAGTTTTTACCTCCCGGTGGATATATTTTAATGGGTAATTTTGGGTAATATTTTAACTCCTGGGTTATTAGAGTTTTTAATGTACTATATTTATTATTCTATATACAGTCTTGCAACCTCCTCTACCTACGTATTTAATTATTTAACTGTTTTATGTATGTATTTTATAACGCATTTTAGTGACTGTAAACCGCCCCGAGTCCCTTTCGGGAGAGGGGGCGGTCTATAAATACGAATAATTAATAAATAAATAAATAGAAAGAAATAACATTTTTGGCAATACAAAATAAGTGCATTATTCCTCCCTGCTGATTTTGATGGTGGGGGGAAGGAAACCAAAGATTTAAAAAGTCCCATTCCCAAACTAACATCCTAAATCAGATTGAATTCCTGATACTTATTTTTAGATAGAAATGAAAAGGAAAGTTATAGCTGCTGTTTTCTAAAGTAGTTTACTTTGATTTGAAGAGGTAAGCTAAAGCATTTTAACAGCTTTCCTACATAGTAGATACTTGCATGTTATTTATTGTCTGTATGTGTCTGCTTGAATATATAATTCCAGTCCATACTTTAGGTAGATTTTAATTTTAGTTAGGCTTCCAAATATATCAAAACATTCATAAGGTTTTTGTAAAATCAATTAAAATTGAATTTCATAACTAAAATAGTGATTACCAAGAATCCTTCAACAGAATATGTCAAAGTAGACAGAGATATACGTGCAGCAATATTAAAAACAACACTCTCTGGGCAATAATAAAATTGACCACCTAAACTTTGAACAAACAGGAAGGGAAGAAAATAAAGATAGAAAGGAACATAAAGATAGCTGATTTGTAAGCCAATAGCCTTTCATTTTGGAGCACATATAAACAGAAATTATTATAGGAGAGGCAGTTTTGATAGAAGTCAAAATGGCAAACCCCCAACCCCAAAATGACCTTTTAGGGAAAAAATGAGCATAAGAAAGAATGAGATTCAGTATTTTAGAATTGAGAATAATGGATTCACTGGAAAACATATTTGTGACAGGTCTTTGTTTTTGAAATGATTATAGTCTCTTTCACAAAGGGATGTCTGGGCAATAGCCATAATGCAGTATTTCATGTTGCCCAAATTAGTTGCAAGATGTTTGGGGGAAAACAAATATTACATGAATTTCAAAGAGCTAGTGTCAGCATTGGACCTCAAAGATATTCCAATGAAAGCTTTAGGGGGTCTTTTTGTTTTGCTGATTGGTTGTGAATTTTAATATTGAAAATTGGGACACAAATGTCCTTTTCAGTAAAGAAGAGGATGCTGACTATTGCAATGTTGACTATTCCAAAATTGGAAATTGGAAAGAGGAGCACATACAATTTATACAAGCATAGTCTTCATTATGGGAACTACAGACAATTCATGAAACCTTGACTAGGAAAGAGATACAGAATGCTTGAATGTCATCCTTAGCTATTAAAACCAAAATCATCAATGCTGTAACAGAAAATGGCATGTCCCCAAATGCAACAGAAACCTTGACCAATTGGGCATTATGTTTGTTTCTCAAACTTTCAATGTTCTTTTCATTTCACTCCTAAGAAGCAAGGTATTGGGGTTTTTTTTCAGATGGTCCTGCATTCTGGTTCCTTCCAGTAGTGATCCTCTTCTTGTCTCTCTTGTTTCTGGATAATGATATTCTGCAGGAAGACGATTAATGGATTCACTGTACCAGGCACACTTTTCTTTCACCTCCCTTCCCCTCCCCATCATTTAAAAGGGTGATTTATCCTTTAAACTGGGGCTTTGACACTTCCTGTTTGGAATGACTATTCCACTGACTATTAGGTCTTTCCTTTTGGTTATCATGTCAGTTTGGCCTTATCAATTGCATGTAATCATACGTTTGTGAATGGATTATCAAATATTGACTTAAAGACAAGGTTGCCAGACATCTGGAAAAAGGATACACTTTCCTTTTTATCCTCATGTCTTCCGTCTGGCAGGCATAGCCTTAAATTTAAATATTGTTTGATCCTGGGAGGAGGGGAACTGTTTTCCTCACAGTAATCACTCAAACTTTGTGTATGGTGACTTTGCAAACAGTCTACTTCTTTCTTTTCCTCATCTGCTGACAGCTTCAACAGCCAAGATTTATGCTATTTGAGATTTATGCTTTTTCATGATTACAGAAATTAGTTTCAGTCCAGTTCCTTCAAATGTACAGTATGACCATTGTAGTCTGAAGATCATATGGCTTATTACAGTAATTATTTCTATATCTTGAAAATTGTAAAGTATGTTGTTGATTTGATATTACTGCTCAAATATGTTCTGAAAAACAAAGATTTGTTGGAAAAATATTTTGAGTGAAAAAAAAACACCAAACATTCTCATGTTAGAAAAATGCTCCGTACCTTTGAGAAATTTTCCCTGCAGAGATTTGACTGTGCCCTCCTTTGACACTTGGACATTCTTTCTCAAGGCCCCGAAGACCTGATTTTGCCAATCGGCCTGGGAAACCCATCAAGCAACTTATTTGATTGTTTGTTGTCCCCATGGGGATGGGAAGTTATTGTTTTTATTCTTTATATATTGGGTGGGTTTGTTTTATAAATTGTCTAGGTTCACCGAGACCCTAAATAATAAGTAAGCAAGCAAACAAACAAACAAAAGACACTGGACAACATAAGTACAGCAGTCATTATGAAACAATCTCTCAAAAATATTTTTAATATTACTTCTATTGATCTGAAGGGATAGTTAAGTAATTGCTTAACTGCCCCTTTAAATAAATGTGTTTCAAAAAGAAATAACTTTCAGTAAATCATATCTTTTGTATATGCTAATGCGCACTTAGTGTGAAAGTGAAAGGCATTGCATTGTTTTATTAAAGACATATTAAATATATCTAATAAGCTGAGCGTGTATGTTTACGTACGGAAAGTAAACAGAGATCAGACAACTTGTCTCTGAAATAATGAGACACTTACAATGACAAGAGATAAGAACCTGCCTTCTTTAACTACACAATGTTATATATAAAACACAACGTACATTTTAAAGAATCCTGATTAATTACTGTCATAATACAGCTTTTGTTTATTGAAAGCTATTAAGGAAAACCTGGTTATGGTAATAAGACATTGTAGGTGACAATTGCCTGCTGGGAAATAGCTACATCTAAAGCAAGTCTGTCAAAGGCTCCTGGCTTAATGCTTCACAGCTTCATTAATTATGTTCTACTAGATCTTGAGAAACTCTTAACATAGGTGATCAAACAAGCAAATCACCCCTCAAGTATTCATAGCAAAATGATGCTTCGGCCCTAGTGGGGTGAGCAGAACAGAACTTAGTAACTATAGGAAATCTTTGGCAGAATTGCAAAGAGTAGAGATGGGCAGAGTAAAGTTCGTGTGTCCAATTTTTATTTCCTTCATTGGGATCAGTGACTGTACATACCAATATTCAGTCTGTTTTGTTTTTTGTGAAAATTAAAAATCCAGCCATTTATTTGCTGCATTAGATCCAGGGGTTTGGCAATATTGGATTATTATATATTTTTATTATATATTATATTATTATATTTGGCAATATTGGATTAGATCCAGGGGTTTGGTAATATTGTACTGCTAACCAGAGCATACAAAACATTTGCTAGACCAATTCTCGAATACACCTCATCTGTCTGGAACCTGCACTGCATATTGGACATTAATACAATCGAGAGAGTCCAGAGATATTTTACGAGAAGAGTCCTCCACTCCTCTGCTCGCAACAGAATACATTATGCCACCAGACTTGAAATTTTGGGCTTACACAATTTAGAACTATGCCACTTTGGTCTGACCTATGCATAGTACATAAAATTATCCGCTACAATGTCCTACCTGTCAATGACTACTTCAGCTTCAACCACAACAATGCACAAGCATACAATAGATACAAACCTAAGGTAAACCACTCCAAACTTGATTGCAGAAAATACAACTTCAGCAACAGAGTGGTCAATGTCTGGAATACACTAACTGACTCCGTGATTTCTTCCCCAAACCCCCAAAACTTAAACCTTAGACTTTCTACTGTCGACCTCACCTCTTTCCTAAGAGGTCTGTAAGGGGCATGCCTAAGCACACCAACGTTCCTACCATCCCTGTCTTAATGTTTCTTTTTATTCGTATCCATTTTGTGTATCCAAAATCATGTTTATACTTATATATGTTATCTAAAACATGCTTTACGAAATAAAACAAACAAACAAACAAACAAACAATGTCATATGAAGGTTTAGAAAAAGTGAGAGGAGCAAAAACCAATTTTCCAAAGTTGATATTTTTCTATAATGTAGGCTGTTCTCATTATTTAAAGAAATAGAAATGCAATCTCAATCCTTATAAAAATTTTGAAACATTTCAGAATTATGCAAGAACCAGTTCCGGGGGCAAGCATTATTTAACATTCTTATTAATGATGGCAGTGATGGGTTGTTTATCAAATCTGAAGGTGACACAAAATTGGGAAATCTGACCAGGGTTAAGATAATTAATCTGGGTAGGCTGGATGACTGGACTAAGAGCACCAAGTTGTCCTTTAACATATCTTTTAGGGGAAAAAAAGTAGGTGCACATTGAAGAGAGATTTATTGCTTGGAAGCCCTATCTTTGAGAAGCAATGCAATTCAGCTTGTAGAAAAGCTAATGCCTTCCTGTGGAGCATTAGAAAAAGCATCATATCAAAATCATATCATGACACATATAAAATATTGGGTATGACTCTGGACATTTCCAGGAAGATATTGATCGATTGAAGGAGGTTCAGAGGAAGACAAGGAAGAGAGTACAGTGATGCCTTATGAGGACAGGTTGAACAAACTTGAGATGTTCAGTTTCAAGAGGAGAAGACTTAATGGAGAAGTGATAGTTATGTTCAAGCACTTAAAGGATGACTATAATGAAGATGATCCTTGACTATTCAGCTTGGGCATAGAAAAATATCCAGAAATTATACCAGAAGTATAATTTGGAGTTACCTAGATTTTGAAATATAAGGAAAAACATCGTCACTATAAGATCCATGCTTGTTGGCTCTCCACCTCAAAAAGTTTTTAAGAATAGATTGGACAATCATCTCTCATGGTTGAAATGGTTTTCCTGAATATTGCAGAGAAATGTAGTAGATGATCTTTATGGTTGCTTCCAATTTTAAAATATTATGATTCTGCAAAATCAAACATTCCATGAATTTGGGTGTGTGATGATGGGGATTCAAGGGTGGACATTAGCATACTTCAATCCTGCAGTTTCTTTTGGCTTCCTGATCCTATTTTCCTATCGTGCTGAAATGCCAATTTTCTAATGACTTAGAAATATTGGGAAATTGGAAGGGAAATTTTGATCAGTTCACATACCTGAATATTTTTAAAACACATATCTTAGTTCTAAAGCATTATTTCTGAACTTTAATAAAATGTGGGGACCAACTCCCTGAACTCCCCAGTGATCATGCAGTTTTTCCTGGGGTGAGAAACACTGGCCTAAAATATGACAGCTGGAAAAAGACAGATAATATAGTCCCTGTAGCACTAGACCACAGTATATAGTTGACCTTGACTTGGAAGCTAAATAGATTTGGCCCTGATCAAGAAGATAGGAGACCAATGAGGAATTCCAGAGTTATTACCTAGATTAGCAGTTGATGTAACATTCTAGGAGAAAATAGTGGGGAAAAAACTGCATGGATGCAGTCACCAAGAATCAATCTTAGTTTAAGAGCACTGAACCATGGTGGCATAGTTGTTAGAATGCAATACTGCAGGCTACTTCTGCTGATTGCCGTCTGCCTGCAGTTCGATTCTCACCGTCTCAAGTTTGACTCAGTCTTCCATTCTCCTGAGGTAGGTAAATGAGGACCCAGATTGTTGGGGGCAATATGCAGACTCTGTAAACCACTTGGAGAGGGTTGTAAAGCACTATGAAGCAGTATATAAGTGTAAGTGCTTTTGCTATTTTTAGCTAAGCTATTGCCTAATCATGTGAGGTTTTATCAGCAGGCTTCATACTTGGCCACCATCTGTACCGCCTGTTTTTCACTGCAGATTTTCAGATGCAATATTTAGAAGTAACAGGATTCTAATTAAGCACTTTTTGGTAAAACTTCAAGGAACCTTGCTGGCAGAAGCCGCCTTGCCAATATACCTCAGATCTCAGCTTTTCCGCTAGGATCATGTTTTACTACTTGAGTTAGGAAAAAAAAAAAAAAAACTTAGAGAGTTTTTATTTTATATATAAAAAAACCAAACAGACAGACAGTGAAAGCTGTCTGGCATTGGGACAATGTTTCTATTAATCTCTTGGAAGAGTTTGCCAGTTTAGCATGCCTGGCACAAGCTGTATGGCACCCAGTTACCACTCTGCTGATTGTGCTGGCTAAAACAGTTTCCTTCTTCTGGGTGCTGATTGGATCATCCTATTCAGGAGGATTATCGTTGCCGTTCAACTTCTGTTTTTACAAAAAATGCTATGAAGTGAAGAGCTTAAAACTCTATCCTCCTGTCTATTTCTTTTTTTTTTTGGTATTGTCCAAAACAAATCTTGGGTCTTTGAGACAAGTATTTGTATATTCAAATCATCACATTAGGCGGAAAACTAGTTATCTGCTTCTAGTAACTTTGAGGCTGGGAATCGCTAAGTGGTTCACCGCAGAAATGCACCCCAATGCTGGCATTTTGATAACTGTAAAATTATTATCTGCAAATGTCAAGAAAGGGGATTTATATTGTGATATTTTGTATTGTTGCAATAATCTTGGCGGTAGTAATGAAATCAGAATGTGTACTTTGCTGTTCTCTGGTGACCTTTTGCCTTGGAAGAATGAAACGCTCAAGTTAATACTAGAAAATATTATCAGCTTTCACAGATGCGGAAGGTTTTTAAATGTGTTTCCCCATGTTTGCTCTAATGTTGCTGTGGCTTTTTGTTACCTGTTTGCCTTTGGATTCTCTCTTCGGGTTCCTCAGATCAAATCAATATAGGAACAAATGATGGACTACAGTGCTTCTGTTAGACATTGGAGATTTGGGGTGGTGATTAAAAAAATGTTTTCTTGCAATGAAAAATCATAACAATATCTGTATGCCACATATTTTACATTAACTGTTTTCAAGAACGACTCCATATCGAGTACACAATACTCAGCTGATCATAGAGGTCCACAGGGAAAGTGTCTAGGAGAGGCAAATGATGATACCTGTGACAAGATGGCATCATACAAATGCCAACTTGATATCAGCATGGCTTGTAAGGGACTCCTATGCTTCTGACCCTTTACGAAAAGATGCTTAAATGCTTAACATTTGGAAGACTATAACAGTCTAGAAGCAGAGAGAGAGTGCTTCTCATGTATCTTTTTACGACCTTGATTTCTTTGTCACCATTCTTTCCTAAGATGTCACAACTTTCAAAAGAAATGACAGATATATTAACATAATCATTTAAATGTCAGGCAGAGTAACTTAAAGCTCTTGTTAAACTGTTCCAAAGTAAGATGCTCAGATAAATCCCAATGCTTCTTATCTGTAGCCACATCTTCTTCCCTGCCTTCTTCCCTTCCTGCATCCCTCCCTAGCATCCATCCATCCAACCATCCTAATTTTTTATTTAATATACACCAAGCAGTACATCTCAAAGACAAGACATGCCTTTCTGGAAAAGGCTATCAATAGGGTAGTCTGGAAATCTTGAAAAGAATATATCTCTACCTATTGCCCAGTCCATGTGCATGGGTTTGGGGACCTAAGGTATGGTAGTTACCCAGCCCAGCAAAAGATATTTCACACATCAAAGAGGGAAGAATGACAGTTTCTCTTTTGAAATTACTCCTCTCTTTTTAAAGGTTATGGGTGCACAGCAAATATGAACTTTTTATATATATTTTCTCACTCAAGTCCCATCTATCTATGCAGTCAAGAAGGAAGTAATTCAATTTTCTATGTTTTTAATGCTTTCAACTGAAGGGTGGAGGGCAACTCCCTTTTTAATTGTTCACCTGATTTTTTTTAACCCAGCATGTCAGTGATAGGTTGAGTTTTCACACCAATTTCTGTTTAAAAGGATGTGGAAATGGCACTGAAAGAAGAACTTTTCTGAACCATCAACACTTTTTACTTTTGATGCAGACCCTTATATAAATTATGAGAATTCAGGTTCTACCTCTAGAAACTTGTAGCTTAGCTGAAGTTATTTCAGAGTATTGCATCTATTTATTTCTAATGCTTGCTAATATATGCTATTAAAAACATTATAAAATAACACTTTAAGAAAAGCCTCATGAGTCCTCACACACGGCTTTCTGATGGATTTTGCAAGCAACTTGGCCAGCAGAAAAAACCAATTTGGTCTGCTAATTCAATATGCACAATCTATTAATACCATTGTTCTGAATATGCAGGTTTTCAAAATGATGTACCATATAATGTATGCTTGTTTGGCATGTAATTCTCCAAACATATTCTTCGATTGAAGAATGGTGACTCTTACCTTTCTCTCTTTTAGATTGGCAGATCTTGCTACTTCCCTCTAAAATAAATTGGGATAAAATCCATTTTACATCCCTATCTTCATCTCAAGAGCATTTACAGCTGACAATGGTGTTTTTCAGTCACTGACATGTCCCTCATTATAAGTTCACTATTTCATACTGCAATAGTTGAATGTTAGGAAGGGGAAGGATAGGTAAACAGACATAATTAGACAAAGAAATTTGTAAGAAGGAGCTGGGAAACACACATTCCTCCTCTCTGTCTCTGACGAGTTCTGCTGAGAATTACTAGAATTGTGTATTGCCCAGTTGTGTTACTGTAAACCCAAATCCTTTAACAAAGTTAAATTGAAATACCATCCCTTTAACAATTGTAGAGTTTTTGGCATACTTGCTATTCTAAGAGGGAAAAAACCCATTATGTCCTAACAATTCATATTTCAGACATATCATTTTAGAAACAATCATAAAGTGTCCAGAAAAAAACACTATATTCTACCCAGGTTTATTACAATTTCAAGAGCAATAGTTTATTACATCTCTTTAGGATTACATTGTGTCCAAAACAACATGAAGGCATCAAGAGTCATAATGTAATAGAAAAAAACCCCGCTTCAAATAGTTTTAAAGCTGGAGATATGACTGGACGGTCGCCCCTAACCCTTTTTGTTTTAAATGATATATGCCCCCTCTTTCTCATGCATACTGAAAGTTGATGAAACTTGTTCACAAAATCAGGTCATCCCTTTAAAAATATTAAATACAGTTTTTGAACTTCCCAGGTTCAACATAGAATGTGTATGGAATGAAAGGGTTGAAATGTAGCTCAGACATCTTGACTATAAAACTTCTTTGTGGAGAGAGTTTTGTGTAGTGGGCTTCAGTAGGCAAGAACAGACTAGCATAGATACAACAGCATTCATTGGCTGAAAACTGGAACTGTGGAACAACAGGCAAATCCCTGTAATTTATACTCTGGGGCCACAGGGCCTTAACCAATCACAATACTTGAAAAAGCCCACCCAAATAGGAATCTTCTTTAGTTAGGTTAGCTTCACTTTGCAGGGCTTAACACAAATATATAACACAAATACAACACAAATATAAAATGTATTCAATATACAGTATAACAGAGAGAAATTGCTTTAGCATCTTTGTGGCAAAGGAAACAGTCAACAGTTAACTCAACAGGTGTTGAACATTTTCCCTGCAGACAAAATGAGAAGATTTATTCATTTGGGATGTAAACAACAGAAAGTTTAAAAGAACAAGAAAGCAAACAGACACAACAAACTATCTAGATCAGTGGTTCTCAACCTTCCCAATGCCAAGACCCTTTAATACAATTCCTCATGTTGGGTTAACCCCAACTATCAAATTGGTGTCTCGGTTCCTAAGACCATCAAAAATATGTGTTTTCCAATGGTCTTAGGCGATCCCTATGAAAGGGTTGTTCGACTCCCAAAGGGGGCCCAACCCACAGGTTGAGAACCGCTGATCTAGATCAGTTGAAAATACACAGATGTAAAGGAGTCCTGCAATACAATCTTTTGTGTCATTGTGCAAATGCAGGGACACATCCATGTTCTGCTAATAGTATTGGTTGAGATACATTAACCTAGTTCTAGGCTTAACATTTAAGTTGGTTAGGAAGGTCAGTTACAAAAGTACATTATAGGAAGTTTTTTCCCCCCTTTGTTTCAGAGAGTTGTCTTTTTTTCCCCACCCATAGAATGGCTGTCAGCTCTTTGGAGAATTTGCTTTTCAGTTGGCAAAGCAAATCCCCTCCAAGTCTGCAAAAACACCTTGTTGTCTGGCCCTCAGGCACATCTGGCAGTTGCTCCTGAAGAGAATATTCAAAGCCTGATCCCAGGGCTCGCAGGATGAAAGGGGTGAAGCTGATGTGCAAGAGCAGGACTCAGCTTGAGGCAAATGGTCTTTTGCCCTGTGAAAGGCAAAAGGAAGGAAGGAAGGAAGGAAGGAAGGAAGGAAGGAAGGAAGGAAGGAAGGAAGGAAGGAAGGAAGGAAGGAATTTTACAGTGAAAAGCCATTTTCATTTTCTTACTTGATGATAAACTTGCCTTATGTAATTATTCACTCACATAAAATTTGTCCAAAGATCAAAACACTGCATACAGCCTCTTTATTATAATCTTATTCCTGTTTCCAAAACTAGAAAGAAGTATCTTAGCTTGGGTTTACTTATCAAAATGAAGAAAGAAAGAAAGAAAGAAAGAAAGAAAGAAAGAAAGAAAGAAAGAAAGAAAGAAAGAAAGAAAGAAAGAAGAGAAGGATGGGAAGGGAAGAGAGGAAGGAAGGACAGAAAGAAGGAAGGGAGGGAGGGAGGGAGGGAGGAAGGAAGGAAGGAAGGAAGGAAGGAAGGAAGGAAGGAAGGAAGGAAGGAAGGAAGGAAGGAAGGGGCTCTTAAGTCCAAAAACTCCATGTTTAAACAGAGTAAAGTATGGGATATTGCATTTATGCTTTTGGAGCGAAATAGTAACAGATTCAATGACTTAAATACTACATCTGACCATCTAAAAAAAAATTAAGCAACTTTCCTCTTTGCAGGAGGTCTGCAATGAGAATTCCATGCCTTTGTCAACTAATATGAAAATCGATCAATAGCACAGGTCCAGCTGTGAATTGTTATAAATGTGTTCGTGTGTAATAATTTGTTTTCAATTAAAATAAATGTTTTCAGAGAGGCAAATCGCTCAGACCTTTTATCCAACAGAAGTGATATATAGTATCATTTGTTTATCAGTAATATTTTTCAATGACACACACACACACACACACGTGTGTGTGTGTGTGTGTGTGTGTGTGTGTGTGTGCAAGTATGTTTTAAGAATCACACACTGCATTTAAGCAGCAATGAATGGAAACTAAAAGAAATTTGCACGGAATAATAAACAAAAATAATGATAGAACCCTCCCCCTCTCCTACCCACTCACCCTTCCTTCCTTCCTTCCTTCCCTCCCTCCCTCCCTCCCTCCTTCCTTCCTTCCTTCCTTCCTTCCCTCCCTCCCTCCCTCCCTCCTTCCTTCCTTCCTTCCTTCCTTCCTTCCTTCCTTCCTTCCTTCCACATTTTCCTCCAATACCTTTTAACAATTCTTCATATTCCAGATATCCCTTCCAGGCAATGCACTATTCCCTGACCTGTTTTGACAAAAACGCACATTAGAGCTTCATGCCAAAGGCCATGGTTCCACAAAAGCCAGAGGTCAACAAAGATCACTCACGTTCCCTATGAGAATTTCTTTTATTATGATGAACCCTCCTCCATCTTGCTTTCCTCCATTGGGGATAGCTGGGGGAAATCTTGGAAGAAAAGGCATATCTATCAAGGGGCCCATTTATGAAACTCTCTTTAAAAAAAAACTCCGCCAAACTCTGAATGAATCTTCCCCACACTTTAGGTTACCTTGCCTGAGGAAAGAGCCTTTTCCCCCCTCACTTCCAAAGATTTCTGTACATTTTCCAGACATTCTCTGCTGAGTTATCTTCCTCCCTCGATGGTGTACAAGAAAGTAGAAGAGAGCAGTCAATACTCTTTTTAAAGTTTGCCTGTTACAAAGGAGCCAATAAAATGATCTACATCATATCACAGTTCAACGTTTCTGACATCTACTCTGTAGTCAAATAGACCTAATGCATATCCTTTCTCTGACTCATATGCAGGTTTCCTGCTAGCATTCTCTGACTGCACTTTGGAAGTAAACCTCTCGATCTATTTATGATACTCTAATATTATAATGTGACATCTCCCATGTCCCCCCACTTCCCACTCGTGTAGTCCACACTACAAACCACCACTTCACTGAAAGATAATGTTCAACTGAAGTTATCAGAGATATTAGTAACTGGTTACTTGTTTGTGTGTGTATGTGTTTATATATACATGCACACACACAAAGAAACATACACACAGATGGATATACAGATGGATAGGTGGGGGGAAAGAAAAAAGGAGGACATTTGTCTCTTGTTGTGTCATATGATAAACACCCACACCCAAACAAGTAACCAATTACTTATACCAATTACAGAAGTAACTAATCACGTGTGTGTGTTTATTTATGTATGTGTATGTGTATACATATGCATGCACATACACATACACAAAAAACCCACACACACACAAATAAGACAGGGTCCTATTTTCTTTTGACCCCCGATATAAGTGCTCGCCGTTATTTTCGGGGAGGTCTTATTATTTTTGAGCTGCAGGAGGCAGTGGGCATGGTCACCTCATGGCTGCTGCTGTGTTGCAATATTTTTGGGGAGGGCTTATTTTTGAGTGAGGGCTTATTTTAGTGTGTGGGCTCAAAAGCCTGATTGGGCTTATTATCCAGGGAGGTCTTATTTTCAGGGAAGCAGGGTATATATTTCAAAGGCTATGACCAATTCACTTCAAAACTCTTCACTTCTTCATCTAACTTTCTCCACAACGATGATCCTGGAAGGTGAATTGGCTGAGAAACAGTGACTGGCCCAAAATCACTCAGGTGGGCTTTATGCCAAAGGTGGACTAGAACTCCCATTCTCCTGGTTTCAAGGGTAACAATTAACCGTTACACCAAATTGGCTTTTATGTTGTACTAATCAAACTGTCAGCAAAAGGGAAGTTTCCCCTGCTCCTGATGGGAAGTATAGAATTATGGCGAATGGTACGGGGAAAAAAATATTCCCATTGCATGTGGGAAGGTGTGGGTGGGTGCCCTCATTAGGTTTGATAGGAAATAAATTGTTTCATTCTCCTCAGAGAGGTATAAACAGAGAAACTATATAGATGGGAAAGGGATCTTGTGTTAACTTCAGTAATCATAATGGTTTGTGTAATGTAGTGTGTCTTGGCTTTCATGATGTAGTGACCTATTTGGTTTTGCATATTATCGTTCAATCCCCAGAGAAGACTTCCTCCCTACATTCTTCTCTCTGGAGCTTTTTTGGAGCCAAAGATGTGGACAGAAGGAAGACTGCAAACAGACAACAACATGTGTAAGATACAAAGAACAGAAGATCATTGACTTAAATTCAATCCCAATGAATCAGAAATTCCTTTCATGGGGCTTTTTCTGAGCAGAAAAAAAAGGGAAGAAGGAGATGCTTACAGAGTGATAGAACAAAATAAAATGTTTAAGTAGCAATTATATCAGTATTCTTACCATCTTTCAATAATGAGAAGAGTATACAATTATGACCTGAAAAAAAATTGTTGAACCACCTTAAGAATAGGTTAGGCCATGGGTCGGCAACCCATGGCTCTGGAGTCATATGTAGCTCTTTTATCCCTCTGACAACTCTCTGTCACTGGTCAGCTCCATGATTGATATCGCTTTTGGTTAGGACAGGTAGAGGGAAAAGGATGCCATGCTAGGAGGAGACTCTATGCAGAGAGGAAATGGCAACCCACTCCAGTATATTTGCCATGAAAACCCCATGGACAGTACCAAAAGGCAAAAAGATATGACACTGGAAGATGAGCCCCTTGTGTTGGAAGGTGTCCAATATGCTACTGGAGAAGAGCAGAGGGCTGGTACTAGTAGCACCAGAAAGAATGAAGCAACTAGGTCAAAGCCAAAATGACATTCAGCTGTGGATGTGTCTGGTGGTGAAAGGAAAGTCTGATGCTGTAAAGACCTATACTCCATAGGAACCTGAAATGTAAGATCCATGAATTAAGGCAAGTTGGCTATGGTCAAACAAGAGATGACAAGACTGAACACTGATATCTTAGGAATCATCAAATTAAAATGGACAGGAATTGGTAAATTTAATTCAGATGACCATCACATATACTACTGCAGGCAAGAATCCCTCAGAAGAAATGGAGTAGCCTTCATAGTCAATAAAAGAGTACAAAAAGCAATATTGGGATACAATCCCCAAAATGACAGAATGATCTCAATTCAACATCCATTCAATCATTCAACATCACAGTAGTACAAGTCTATGCCCCAACCACTGGTGCTGAAGAGGATGAAGTTGACCAGTTCTATGAAGCTTCTCATCTCAAAATCTATGCTTACATTGAAGAAAGCAAGGAAAAGCACTAGGCCACTCAGGTATGAGCTAAATCATATTCCTGATGAATATACAGTAGATGTGACAAATATACTTAAGGAATTAGATCTGATAGAGTCTATCAGATAGACAGTGCCTGAAGAACTAAGGAGAGAGGTTTGCAACATTGTACAAGAGATAGCAACCATCTTGTACAACCATCCCAAAGAAAAAGAAATGCAAGAAAGCAAAATGAGGGAGCTTTACAAATAGCTGAGGAAAGAAGGGAAGCGAAAGGCAAGGGAGAAAGAGAAAGATGCACCCAATTGAATGCAGAATTCCAGAGAATAGTTAGAAGAGATAAGAATGCCTTCTTAAATGAACAGTGCAAAAAAGAAGAAGAAGAAAACAATAAAATGGGGAGGACCAGAGATCTTTTCAAGAAAATTGGAGATATGAAAGGAACATTTCATGCAAAGATGGGCATGATAAAGGACTAAATGGCAGAGACCTAACCAAGACAGAATATATTAAGAAGAGGTGGCAAAATTACACAGAACAACTATACAATAATGAGTTTAACATCCCTGATAACCATGATCGGGTGGTCACTGACCTCGAGCCAGACATCCTGGAATGTGAAGTTAAATGGGCCTTAGGAAGTCTGAGCAACAACAAAGGTAGTGGAGATGAGAGTATTCTAGCTATTGAAAATCTTAAAAGACCATGCAGTAAAACTGCTGCACTCAATTTGCCAGTGAATTTGGAAAATTCAACAGTGGCCACAGGATCAAAAAAGGTCGGTTTACATTCCAATGCCAAAGAAAGGCAATGCCAAAGAATGTTCAAACCACCGCACCATTGCACTCATTTCACATGCTAGCAAAGTTATGCTCAAAATCCTACAAGCTAGGCTCCAGCACTTTGTGGAACTACTATAAGTACAGGCAGGATTTTGAAGAGACAGAGGAACTAGAGATCAAATTGTCAGCATATGCTGGATCATGGAGAAAGCTAAGGAGTTCCAGAAAAACATCTACTTCTGCTTCATTGACTATGCTAAAGCCTTTGATTGTGTGGCTCACAACAAATTGTAGCAAGTTCCTAAAGAGATGGGAGTACCAGACCATCTTATTTGTCTTTTGAGAAACCTATATGCAGGTCAACAAGCAACAGTGAGAGCTGAACATGGAACCACTGATTAGTTCAAAAATGAATAAGGAGTTGTGCATGGCTGTATACTATCACCCTGCCTATTTAACTTATATGCATAGCAAATCATGAAAAAAGGCAGGATTAGATGAATCACAAATTGAAATTAAGATTATAGGGAAAAATATCAACAACCTCAGATATGCAGATGATACTACTTAATAGCAGAAAGTGAGGAGGAACTAAAGAGCCTCTTGATGCAGGTGAAGTAGGAGAGTAGAAAAGTTGGCTTGAAACTCAACATTAAGAAAACTAAGATCATGGCATCTGGCCCTCTCAATTCCTGGCAAACAGATGGGGAAGAAATGGAGGTGGTGACAGATTTTATTTTCCTGGGTTCCAAAATCACCACAGATGGGGACTACAGCCAAGAAATTGAAAGATGCTTGCTCCTCAGGAGGAAATCTATGGCACATGTAGACAGCATACCAAAAAGCAGAGACATACAATAGCAGAGTGGGAAGGGACCTTGGAATCTTCTAGTCCAACCCCATGCCTAGGCAGGAAATCCTATACCATTTCAGACAAATGGCTATCCAACATCTTCTTAAAGACTTCCAGTGTTGGGGCATTCACAACTTCTGGAGGCAAGCTTTCCACTGATTAATTGTTCTAACTGTCAGTAAATTTCTCCTCAGTTCCAAATTGCTTCTCTCCTTGATTAGTTTCCACTCATTGTTTCTTGTTCTACCCTCAGGTGCCTTGGAGAATAGTTTGACTCCCTCTTCTTTGTGGCAACTCCTGAGATATTGGAACACTGCTATCATGTCTCCCCTAGTCCTTCTTTCTCTTAAGCTAAACATACCCAGTTCCTACAACCGTTCTTCATATGTTTTAATCTCCAGTCCCCTAATCATCTTTGTTGCTCTTCTCTGCACACTTTCTAGAGTCTCCACATTTTTTTCCACATCGTGGCGATCAAAACTGAATGCAGTATTCCAAGTGTGGCTTACCAAGGAATTGTAAAGTGGTATTAACACTTCACGTGATCTTGATTCTATCCCTCTGTTTATGTAGCCTACAACTCTGTTGGCACCTGCTGCACATTGCTGGCTCATATTTAAATGGTTGTTCACTAGGACTCCAAGATCCTTTTGTGTCTTAAGCCTATCTTCTGGAGTGTTGGCTATTCCTGCCAGCTTGGTGTCATCTGCAAATTTGATGAGTTCCACATTTATTCCCTCATCCAAATCATTGATGAAGATGTTGAAGAGTACTGGGCCTAAAACAGAGCCTTGGGGTACTCCACTGCATACTTCCCTCCATGTAAATGCAGTTCCATTGAGGACTACACGTTGAGTGCAGTTGGTCTGCCAGTTACTAATCCATCTGGTGGTGATGCTGTCTAACCCACATTCTTCTACTTTATCTAGTAGTAGGTTATCAAATGCCTTACTGAAGTCCAAGTAAACCATATCAACGGCATTTCTCTTGTCCACAAATTTTGTCACTTTGTCAAAGAATACAATAAGATTAGTCTGACATAACCTGTTTTTTGACAAACCCATGTTGGCTTTTGGCTATTACTTTGTTTACTTCTAGGTGTTTGCTAGTTCGTTGCTTATCTTTTCCAGAATCTTTCCTGGTATTGAGGTCAGGCTGATAGGTCTGTAGTTTCCTGGATATTTTTTTTTCCTTTTTTGAAAATGGGAACCACATCAGCTCTTTTCCAGTCCTCTGGTAGTTTCCCGGTGCTCCAGGATCTCCAAAAGATATAGTTCAGTGGTTCTGAGATCTTGTCTGCCAGTTCCTTCAGAACCCTGGGGTGTAATCCATCTGGTCCTGGTGATTTGAACTCGTCTAGGGTAGACAGGTGCTCACTTACCATTTTCTTCCCTATTTCAATTTGTGTTCCTAATCTGATTTTTGTGGTGCTGTTTCTGATAGGTTGGACTGTTTTATTCTTTTGTGTAAAGACAGATAAAAAAAATGAGTTAAATAGTTCTGCTTTCTTCCTGTTGGTTGTCAGCTTCTTGCCACTTTCTCCCAGCAATGGACCAATTGTTTCCTTAATATTTTTCTTGTTTGATTAATAATCCTGCCAACAAAAGTGTGTATAGTCAAAGCTATGGTTTTCCCAGTTGCAATGTATGACTGTGAAACTTGGGCCATAATAAAGGCTGAGCGCCAAAGAATTGAGGCCTTTGAACTATGGTGCTGGAGAAGACTCCTGTGAGTCCCTTGGGCTCCAAGGCGATCAAACCAGTTAGTTGTAGAGGAGAAAAACCCTGATTGTTCTTTAAAAGGCCAGATCCTGAAGATGAAACTCAAACATTTTGGCCACTTAATGAGAAGGAAGGGCTCACTGGAGAAGAGCCTAATGCTGGGAAAGATTGATGGCAAAAGAAGAAGGGGACAACAGAGAATGGGGGTGCTGGATGGAGTCACTGAAGGAGTTGGCATGAGTTTAAAGGGACTCCACGGATGGTAGAGGACAGAAGGCTTGCAAGAACATTGTCCATGGGGTCATGATGGGTCGAACAAGACTTTGTGACTAATAACAACAGCAAGTCCAGACACACTAAAGCATAACATATATTTTTTTTACTGCCATTCACAACAGTTTCATTTCTGCCTACCAATAATTTCCTACTTGTTTATCAAACTGTAAATAAAGATCACTTGCTTTCGCTAGGGTCAGCTTGAGTGACGCAGCTTAAAGCTTCAATTTTAAAATAGCTTTTCTTTGACATTTCAAACAATTAGGAAGGGGGGGAAACATAATTTCCTGAGAACATGATGTATTTTATAGTTTGACTTTCATTTTCATCTGGATCCGGGTTATGATGACCTTCTGACAAAGGTTTTTGGTGTTTGATAATAATTTGTTTGTGGATATTGGAAAGAGAGACATTTTTGTTAAGGAGAGTGATGTTTGCCTTTCTAATACTCCAGGTTAGCATTTTGGAGATTATTTTTGTGATGGCTCTAGCATAGCTCTTCTTGACTGCTTATTAGCAAGAAACACTTGCTGTTTGCCATATTTCATTGATTTATGCTATAAACATCATAATAGATTTTTATCCAATATAGCTTTTGTTCCTCAATGTTTATAATACCCTCCATCGTACATATGAAAAGACTATTGTATGTATGTATGTATGTATGTATGTATGTATGTATGTATGTATGTATGTATTCTAGCCTCTACAACTCAACCAGACACAGACTTCAAAGGATAATCAGAACTGCAGAAAAAATGATTACTGCCAACCTGCCCTCCATTGAGGACCTGTACACCTCACAAGTCAAAAAGAGGGCTGTGAAAATATTTACAGACCTCTCGCATCCTGGAATAAATTGTTTCAGCTCCTACCCCCAAACCGACGCTATAGAGCACTGCATACCAAGACAACTAAACGCAAGAATAGTTTTTTCCCCAAACACCATCACTCTGCTAAACAATTCCTCGCCACTGTCAAACTATTCACTAAGGCTGCATTACTATTACTATTAATCTTCTCATCGTTCCTATCACCCGTCTCCTCCCACTTATGACTGCAGGACTGTAACTTTGTTGCTTGTATCCTTACAATTTATATTGATATTGATTGTTTTCTGATTGCTTATTTGTACCCTGTGACTATCATTAAGTGTTGTACCTTATGATTCTTGACAAATGTACCTTATCTTTCTATGTACACTGAGAGCATATGCACCAAAGATAAATTCCTATTGTGTCCAATCACACTTGGCCAATAAAGAATTCTATTCTAGTCTAGTATACCATCTAATCTAGCAGTTCTCAGTCTTAAAATCTGGTTCCAAAATTCCATCATCTCCAAGTCAACGTTTTGGATGGGTAGGGACTGGGTGGGTTTCAACACTGAAAACTACTGAATTTTAATCACATATATTAAACATTATTTCAGTAGAAAACATTACACTTGATCCATAGGAATAATTCGGTATGTGACATGGGTTGTCTAAGTATTTAAAAGTTCCTCTAAATTTGAAGGTTGCATTGTTGTTTCTGTAAAGCATTTGAGACTTTAGAATTATTATGATTTTTGTCAACCTCCATGATTACATATTCATCACAACTCTCATTTCATTTCATTCCTATCCACTGGTCCTTTCTTTCCATTTCAATATTATTAGTATGCATATAGCCATGGATAAAATATTGCAAAAACATACACAATCAGCAGTCTAGTTTAATGTAGATATAGTTCCCCAGTAAAACAAAATTCAAAAGCATAAAGATGTAATCATCTATATAGTCGCAGCAACCTTGGTGTGCGTGTGAATTTATAATGTGTCCAAGTAATGGAGAAGGATAAACTAATATATATTAAAAAGCCCACAGCTTGAAGATGGCAGGTGAGATCCTGCCGAAACGTTGCAAAGACAATCTCAACCTTACACGGGAAAAGACCCGAATACAACAAAACCAACATACCTACACCCGTGAAAATCTACGAAAACAAATATATATACACACACACGTGTGTGTGTGTGTGTGTGTTGTATTTGTACTGATAAATAAATAAAGGGAGACTAGTATAGATCTATTTCGAGCTAATTAGCTCTCATCAGCTAGCCATACCCTTACTGGGATTTGAACCCGGGCTGTATATATCTTAGGCAGAAGTCTTAGCCACTAAGCCACGGGCTCACTTCCTTATCAGTTGAGCCAGGGAAATAGGTATGTATTTGTGTTATGTTGTATTTGTACTGATAAATAATATGTGTGTGTGTGTGTGTGTGTTTTGTATTTGTGCTGATAAATAAATAAAGGGAGACTAGTATGGATCCATTTCAAGCTATTTAGCTCTCATCAGCTAGCCATACCCTTACTGGGATTTGAACCTGGGATGTGTTACATATTAGGCAGATTTGTTAGCCACTACACCACAGGCTCTCCTCCTTTTATCCTCTCCTCCTTTGGGCATACCAGGGGTTGTAACACACATACATACATACATACATACATACATACATACATACATACATACATACATGTATTTGTGTTACAACCCCTGGTATGCCCAAATATGGGAGGGAGCTCACTACTCCCTCTTTCTGTCATTCGGCTCATCACAGAAAACCATCCAGACAGAAACCCATATTTTTATTTTTAATGTTGCCTTTTTATATATATATATTTGTGTTGTATTTGTGCTGATAAATAAATAAAGGGAGACTAGTATGGATCCATTTCAAGCTATTTAGCTCTCATCAGCTAGCCATACCCTTACTGGGATTCGAACCAGGGGTGTATTGCATATTAGGCCGATGTAATTGCCACTAAGCCATAGGCTCTCTTCCTTATCAGCAAGGCTCCCATATTTGGGCATACCAGGGGTTGTAACACAAATACATACCTATTTCCCTGGCCTTGCTGATAAGGAAGAGAGCCTGTGGCTTAGTGGCAATTACATCGGCCTAATATGCAATACACCCCTGGTTCGAATCCCAGTCTGAATAGGCATATATGAGTTTACATTATTAATTTTCTTTATTAGTTTTCCATTTTTTTTGAATGTATTAACAGTTGTTCAGAAATCCATATTGTATTCTTCATGTAGATTTTTCAAATTCTATCAATATTACAAATTTTTGTTTTTGATACTTTTACTTCTGTCCTCAGTTATATCATAAATATTGCATAATTCTAAATGGACATATTGAGAAATTTGTTATTTTCAGATATAAAAATAGAGCAATTAAAAAATCAATGTATTCATTAAGAAAATATAAATAAAAATTCCTTTGAAGGGATTCAGTACTTCTTTTTATTCTTTGCTGTGTGGGACTTGATTCTACAAACCACAGTACTTATTTCAATTGTAAGAGCTCAAATTACTGCATAGTGATATACTTTTTCTCAAAATATTTATTTCAGGCTCTTTTTTTTTCCATTGGTCTTTTTTTTTTTCATGTTCAAATACTACCCTTGCAGTCCTTAAGTGCAGCAAATGTGTGTGAGTTTTCTATCATCCTGAATTGTCAAACTTCAATCTAATGTGTGAATTCCAGTATAGCTGCACAACCTGAAAATTTGTTTGCTGAAAACTGCTTACCGTTTTTATGCTGCGGTTGACTTAAAGGTTAAGTGACCTCTTAGAATAATGCAGCAAACTTATGAATTAGAGAGTAGTGTAGATCTCAGGTGGCATTTATTCACCACAAGAAATAGCTGCTAATGAGCTCCCCAGCTAGCGAAAGCTACATGTAAAATATGTAAAACTTGGAATGTCAACGGTTTTATTTTTTTTAAGGCATGTAAGTGGGGCTCATTAGATAAATTATAATAGATCAAAACCAAAAGAAAGGGCAAAATGAAGTGTCAAAACCTGGAGTATCCAATCAGAGTATTTTATGCAGGCTTTTATAATGTAATCTTAGACTAGTTATTTAGTGATATAATTTGCAAATAGGAGGTTACTTCTTCTGTAAAGCATGCTACATTAATATTACTTTAAAAGCAAGCCCACCGCAAGCATTCTATGTGGGAATGAATGGAAGCTAATTATGTGGAATTTCTCAAATGTAGCAAACCACTTGAGGTTTTTTTCTCTGTTAACCATAACAAGGTTATTGAGTCTAAATGCTGTTATCTGTCTTTTAAATGTATGTTTGTATTTATGTATGCCTATAAGAGAGGGAAGGTGGGAGGGAGGGAGAGAATGTATATGTGTGCAAGCTTTGAAACTGCTAATAGATGTGCTGAAAAAATGGCTGCATAAAATACAAGGACTTTGGATGTTGAAGGTCATACAACTAAAGCATTCATCGGCTCAAATGTTTCCGCAATGGGGACTTGCAGTACTTTAGGGACAGGAACTCAAACTTGTAATCTTAACATTATTTATAGTAAAGTAAGGTGCAGGTTCTGAAGTTCTATTTGTTTTCCCTCTGTCTTGAATGCAAATCCTAAAACGTTCCAAAAGTTGTACCTACATTGCAGTCTCTGAAGGGATAATAGGAAAAAAACATTTTAAATAGATGGGAACTAATAGCATTCATTTAATGTAATTATTTTAACTGATACCCATTCTTCTACTGTAGCTCCTTCCAACAAACACATCCCTCAGTGCCTGAAAATGTTAGGCCTCCTGGCAATACAATCATCATGGGAAAATCATACAACCTGCAGGATTCTAGAGTGGGGGTGGCAGGGGTGAAATCCAGCAGGTTCTGATGGGTTCTGGAGAACTGGTAGTGGAAATTTTGAGTAGTTTGGAGAACCAGTAGCAGAAATTTTAAGTAGTTCGGAGAACCAGCAAATGCCACCTCTGGCTGGATCCAGAGTAGGGTGGAAATGGAGACTTTGCAGTATCCTTTTCCTGTCATGCCCACCAAGCCATACCATGCCCACCAAGCCACACCCACAGAACTGGTAGTAAAAAAAATGAATTTCACTACAGGGGGGGGATGAAAACATTCACGTGTCTCTTAGAATGATCAGAAGTGATTTTGGAGGTTTCAATATTTCGAAATGAGCAATAGAATCCAGAACATCTTATAAAAAGATCAAAGATTTGACTGAATTGGAATTGTAACAGTGTAATAACACAAAGTACAGAACACCTGCTATGGTTTATAAATAAGTTGCTACTGAAATGTGATTTGGAGACCAAGAGAAAGATTGGATGATCAAATAGATGTAGAACATAAGTAGGACAATCAATACACACAATGGGAATATCAATAGAAGATAATATTAAAGTCGCGATGAATAATACACTAAAATAAAATTGATGCAAAATGTTCCTCCACTAGTAGAATATCCTAGTAAAGGCAGCTAAATGTACAACACATATTTAGAAAGCTATTGGAAGTAAAAATCAAATTGGAATATTTGACCATATCTAGTGGCTCTATTATTCTAGAAGATGATCTCTTGTAAAATAAAGCAAGTCATAATGCTCTTTACTTCTTGGCCAGTTACCTTTTTGTCTTACTTAATCATATATACATGTAATTAGAAAATATACTGAATTTGCTTTATATATGATCAATGCTGCCAGGATATATTATGCTATTATGGGATAAAAGTATATGAACTTCAGAACTGCATTTTCCTTTATTAGAAGAATAGTGGGTACCACTATGTGAAAACAGATTAGTATCAAACCATACATGAAAAAAAAAAAAGTTCCAGTTTAGTTACATTAGTTGCCGTTTAATTTGGAAACCATTTATGGAGTACAATTCTACATAGGGCATGTTCCACATCTGAACTCTGCATTCTCTTAAAATAAAGATTCTTAAATAATTAATTAGAATTGTTTGCTAATATAGATAGATCTCTCATCTGATCAAACATTGGATTTTAATAGTAATGAAATGTAGTACCATAGGAGCATTAAAAATGATACCTTTGTGATTTTGTTGTTGTATTTGTTCTAATTCAAGTTGATATATAAAATAAGTGGGATATTTCTACCACTGGAATAGTTTCTACTTCTGAAATAGTAATATTATACTTCGAATGTTATCGTGTTACTTTTCAATTTTGTAATTTATATGTATTTTTATTCTCCCACCCTCTCTCTGTCTCTGTCTTTCTCACATTCAAAATCTCATTTGCAAAATCAAGACCAATGTTCAGATTATAATCCAAAATGAATTAAGGATCTCATATATCCAAGTTCGGTTTTACCAGGTTGAAAGTAGTATTGAGTCTTATTGAGTCTAAATGCTGTTATAAGGGCCTTCTTTTTATGGTTTCTAGCAAGAAAAAGCAACAATATGCTTGCAAATTCTTCATTTGGGGAAATATAACACTCAATCCTTACATATGTGAAATTGGACTGATATGGTTGCAGCATAAGTTACGTTTTCCCTAACTAATGTGCTTATTAAAGAATTTGAAATCTTGCATCCAACTTTTCCAACTTCAACTAATGCAAATAACATACAATGAAATCCTAATTGTACATCAATGACATAGACCACTCTGCATAAAAGCTAACCCTATTTGCACAAAACTGATCCTTTTACCCAGGATACCAAAAGGGCCTTTAGATAAAAATAAATAAAAGTTGATTAAATAAGTTGATTAAAAGCTTCTCTAAATATGTGTTGCATGCATAACATTATGCCCTATTCTTGTTTCTTACATTGTATGTACTTGTACCTTTTGGAAAGAGTATAGCACACTGTTTGCTACTTACTATGATAAAACTCAGAATTCACAATTTATTTGCATTTAATTGACATTCAGTGCAGTGAGGACTGAAGTAGATGTGTCCATTTGCATTTTGTGATTTTATTTTATTGAGAGAGTATTTCATCAATGCAATACGATTCAGGATTGTTGGTGGGATCATTTTAACCCTTCTTACACATGAGTAGTATATATTGTGTAGAGTCTATTGCTGTTGCAATAGTATATGCAAGAGTAATAATAGTAAAATATGTTTTTTTAAAAGGAAGAAAAGGAGTGCAAAAAACATAGCAATTAAGACAGTTTGATCATTTTCGTTAAAAAAAAAGATTGCCATTTTTGCATATTTTTGTAGAAGTGGTCATTCTAGTATGCTGGTATGCTGCGACGGGGCCAGGCATCCACCATGCTACATGCACATGCACAAATGGCCAAGTTGGATCAAATACAGGTAAGGAAGCAGGTGGGTGGGTGAGCCCTCCAAAGCACCATACTGGAATGGTGCCTGCTGCTCCCAGCAAGCACCAGTACGTCCCTATTGAGGCGTACTGGCCAGAACCCACCACTGATACACATACGTACATCAAAATGTCGTGAAATCATTCTACTTCCCTCATTTTTCTGATGTGATTGTTACCTCTTGGAATGTAATGCAAATTTAATTTCACAGCGACATATTTTAGATTTTTTAAACAAAAAAATAAACCTGCCCAAATTAATTAATATTTTCATTTGCATTGGAAAAATGGATTAAATGACCGATAGCTTGTACATAAATCAAAACTTGATCTGCCTACCCAAAGGAAATTAAAAAGAGGAGTTTGCATGTTTCTTCAATTGTCTCTTATTTGTAACATAAATTACAGGTAGCCATATCTGAGGCAAAAGAACTATAATTATTACAGTTTTGCTGCAACAAAAAAAGTGTGATATTTAGCCAAATTATTGGTTTGCTTGCTAGCTATTTTTCTTATTATCAGAAAAATACAATACTTTCATCAGCTGCTGCTGCTACCATTGTTGTTTGAGTTGCTAAATAAAATGAATTTGCATAATCTGGATGGTATCAACACCAGTAGGTGGACTCAGAGAAGCACGACACTATTTATTCAACAATGAACTCATTGTGTTCCATCTTTTGGTCTTCAAAGAAAATCACATAGTACCCTAAGAGCCTCATCTTGATCTTGAACATAATCCTAAACCTTGACAATGCACATTGGCTATAGTGCTATTTCCTCCCAAACATAAATTAAGACATGTTTTACATGTCACACTGAGTTATGTGTAGTTGTTTCAACCCAGCCAGTTGTGTTTTGCAAAATAAAACCATGGTTAAACTATTTGTGACGTATTTTTTTTTTAAAAAAAACACTGATTAAGCACATCTTAGTGTAATGTGCAAACCCAGTTCTAAACTGAAGTCAAGAGATATAACAGGTGGGTAACTTTGGACCAGTCTCCCTCAGCCCAAGCTATCTAACAGGGTTGCTGTTGTAGAAGATGTGTTGGATATGTTCACCACTTTGAGTTATTTATAAAAATATTAAAGATAAGATACAAACAAATATCATATATCATATCATAGTTTGAAAATTTGTATCTGGGAAGGTTACTTTCTTTTCATAGAATATTAGTTTCATGATAATCAGATGGCAAATGAATATGTTTTTGAACACTCTGTATTGTTCCAAATGAACAACTGTGTTTCTGTGTTGGAACAAAGTGTGATTATCTATGTATGTTGTACCCATAGAGGGATTTATTTGGAAATAACATATTGTATGTCACAAGTGTTTGTGTGTGTGTGTATCTTCTGAGCTCTTATATAGTTATAGTAAAAGGCTTTTATTTTCATATAAGAAATAGGAGAATGGCAATGAAAACAGAAATAACAGTAGTAGCACTTAGTGTCAATTGGAACCTGACATTTAGATTTATATACCACTTCATAGTGATTTGCACCACTCTCTGAGCAGTTTACAAATGTCAGCATATTTCCTCCAATAATCTGGGTCCTTATTTTATTGATGTCAGAAGGATGGAAGGTTGAGTCAATTTTGAGCCGGTCAGGATTAAACTCCAGACTGTGGGCAGAGTTAACTGCAATACTGTATTCTAACCACTGCTCCACTACGCCTCTTAAAATACAAAAACCTGAAATGTAATTTGAAGCCCAGGAATCATTTCATTGATCTCCACTTTTGTTGAGTATATTCATTTATGAAGTTGTGGGGAAATTTATGGTTTTTTGTTTATTTGTTTGTTTATAAAGTTCTGGGGTTTGGCTATGAAAAAAATCCTGGACA
Organism: Natrix helvetica; assembly: GCF_964273705.1. Classification (NCBI taxonomy): domain Eukaryota; kingdom Metazoa; phylum Chordata; class Lepidosauria; order Squamata; family Natricidae; genus Natrix; species Natrix helvetica. The sequence goes on along the minus strand of NC_138549.1, from coordinate 95,761,651 downwards.
TAACTTTTTTTAAAAAAAAACCACAAAAATATTATAAGGCAATTTCATTAATAATGGCCAAATGGATAGATTATCACTATTCAGTTTAAATTGCACCCTGAAAACACCAACATCTCTGTCTCAGAATTCATCTCTGTACTTCAAAAGAGCACTGCATCTTCTGAGATAAGTATTATGTGGGCTTAATGGACACTTTAGGAAACACATTTTAAAGCAGCAAGCAGAAAATGACACATTAATGAAGCCGAAATTCTCCTTTCCAATTACTTATTTTGGAACCAGTAACATGAGTACTGGGTTTGTGTGAATACTTTAAAAGAATTAGGTCTTTGTGAACACTCAAAATAGACTTCAGGTAGATCAAAGCCCCAATAGAAACATCCTTTGAGATTGAGCCATAAAATGTCACAGTGCTCTGCTTCACACCTGCAGAGTAGACCAGACACATCAATTCATCCATCAAAGTTCAGGTCCCACTGCTAGACAAAGGACATCAGCCCTACGTGAGTCAGCAGGTCAAATAAAAAAGCAAGAGATGAAATGTCTCAGGATAAAGAATCTCATTCTTCACAGAGCCATAATAACTGAAGATACTATCTTACAATTTTAAGACTCTGTTCTGCAAACAGGGCTGGATTATTGGTCTTTTTTCAAAACCAAAGTCACTCTTGGCATGGCATGGAGCATCTTTCACCTCTTTCTCACATTGTAGTTCCTGCTTTTGTTTTAACTTCGAGTTAGATGCCCTGGTAAAGTTCCCAGAATCGCTTCCGTTCTGTCCAGATACATTAGTGAAACCCTGCCCTACTTAGAAATGTCTTGTAATGATTAATCCCTCACCTCCTTGCCCAGCAAAGCTTCTGATCTCAAGAGAAAATTCCATGACCTTACTGAGAAATGCAAGAAAGCATGTTGCTGCAAACTTCGCTATAATAAAACTAAGAAATGAAAGTAAATGACTAACTGGGAAATTATCCGGGGTAAGGTTATTTTCATGGATACTGACTTGGCAAGTTCTGTGATTCCCAGAATGCCTCCACTTGACAGATGCAATATTAAACCACCTTTTAACCTTACATTTACCATTCCTGGTGGGATGATGACAAGGGGATGCATTCAATTTTGCCTGTCTGATACAAGCAAATAGTGTAATGAAACTAAGAAAGGAAAGGGGAAAGGGGAAAGGAGAGAAGAAGAGAGAGAGAGAGAGAGAGAGAGAGAGAGAGAGAGAAGAAAGAAAGAAAGAAAGAAAGAAAGAAAGAAAGAAAGAAAGAAAGATAGAAAGAGGAAGGAAGGAAGGAAGGAAGGAAGGAAGGAAGGAAGGAAGGAAGGAAGGAAGGAAGGAAGGAAGGAAAGGAGTCTCTTTTAAGCAAAGAATAAAACTTTTAATCCACATTGAATGAAAATGAAAGCAATTAATAATCCAATATGATACTACTTGCTATTTATACTTTGAGTAATATTTTAAATGTCTTCTTTATATTATCATGCTTTCAATAACCTAGGCTGGAAGTACATTCTCAGCCAGCCATCATACTGAGAAGTGTCTGAAAACAAATTCATATCTAAAGCAACTGACGTGTTTCTTCCTGGATGAAAACTTTAGACAACCACCTAACCTTAGTCACCTAACCTACAAACTACTAGGACTATAGTGAGATTTAGTAATGAGGTTATAATGGACACAAGTATGGTTTCATTTGAGAATGAAATGTTTTCATATTTTATTGATGGGTTGATACTTTTCCCACTTTTCATTCATATGTCCAGAATAGTGCATGAATATCTGAATTCCCAGAATTTTTTTTCCACTAAAGAGCCCATTGTAGTGGAGATTGACCTGGGAGTGATTATTCCAAAGTCATTCAATGAGCTTTCATAGCTGAGGACGTTCTGAACATTGGCTTCCTAATTTCCTAATCCAATGTGCAAATTACCACGTCACTGGTTTATTTTCCTGCCATTGCCATTATTACTAGTAAAATTCCACACTTTAAGCAGAATACTTCTTATGTAACTATATGGCCAAGCAAAACAGCAAATGTAAACATCTTTCTTCTTTTTAAAAAGAAAAAAAAGAAATGGCCTGAACACGTGAAGCTTCATATTTAAATTCTTCTTACATTAAAAGACCACTATAATCACAGAAGTAAAAAATATATATATTATGTTGATATTTAAAAAAAGAAACATCTCATGAATTCAATACCTGTAATTATCAATGTGCTCAGTTGGCTTTCCTGGCCTGCAAATTATTCTACATCATAGGGGGAAAATGAAACAAACAAAACAAAAAAACTAAAACAAAACAAAAAACCAAAACACTATTGGAAAATGTATATTGGGGTTGGGGGAGGAGAGGGAAATAGCTCCAGGCTACAATCTACTTCCTGTGGGATGATTTTTTTTATATAAAATTGCAGAATAATTCAGAAAAAGGAGGGAATGAACACATTCAAATGGAAACCCCTAATTGTAACCAATGTCTGTGGCTCTCTAATGTGAACAATTTTCCTATCAGCAGCCGATGGCAGTTCCTGGAAAACTGTATGACTAAAACTCTCTTTTTCTCCCTGTCAAACCGAAGAGTCAGACTGAATCAGCCATTTCAGGCAATAGAGCTTGAGAAGAGTGTTCCTGAAATAGCTCTTGCTAATTAATCGTTGTGGGAGTTATTTCTAGTGTTAGGAATAGGTACTTGGAGTCACCTTCTGCTTTATGAGCACCTGACATGAGTAAATGGCACACTTCATGTCCTGCTCAAATAGCAATTCAAATCGAAAATAGTTTGGAGAAGTTTTGCTTCTGGAGGCCAATCCAGAATTGTTTACTCCTGTGGCTGCTCTGTATACGTGCGAGGGATTTTGAGAAAGAGGATTTTTTTTGGTAAGAAATAATGGTATATGCTATTCGCACAGTTTTATTGACATTTTATTTTTAAAAATACTTCTAACCTTTCTCCCCCAACCAGTCATATTTTGGTTTGGCTGCATATATTTTTTTTTATTTTTTTCTTTCAATACACTTTTCTAGAAAGCAAAGTATTGACAGAGGAGAATATTTGTAGATTAAGGTTGAAACGTGGGGTCCTTACTGCTTTGGAGTGATTGCTTTCTTCCAGATGTTTCATTCCCCAAACTTGGTAACATCATCAGTGCTGGTAGACCACTCAGAAAGTAAAGTTTACTGGACATATTTCAAAGTTTAGTTTCCTGAAAAGTTTTATTTTTGTGTCAGTTCCAAGAAGCAGTGCTGAGCAGAGCCAAGCCAAGCCAAGCCAAGCCAAACCGAGCCAAGCCAAGCCAAGCCAAACCAAACCAAACCAAACCAAACCAACTAAACTTTGAAATAATGATTTTTCTTTTCCCCAGTTAAATAATATTTACTATATTAGGAAGGAAGAATAGTTAGCGAACTGGTCAGTTGAAATTATAATTCTTTCTAATGTTAACAAGTGATGCATGTAATGTGATCCAGTTGGAGCTACCAGGAAATGTCTTGTTCTCCTTCTTTCATTCTACTAAGGACTTTGTGATACCTGAGCAAAAATCCCTTCAACTTTCAACACTGTTCAGTCATTAAAATTCGTTTATTGCATTCTGCCTAATGAGGTAGCCCAAAGAAGTATTATATAAATATACATGTATCCATAGAGATATATAAGTAGGTCAGAATGCTGCTTCCAAATTTACTACTAATTAATTAGGTGAAAATGGGGAGGTGGATTCCCTGCCCTGACAAAATCTATCATACTGAAAATGTCACATTTCACTGGCAGTATTTGCTGTGCTTAATTATTAAGGAACACTTGAAAGCCATTAATTTATACTCCACAACATTACTACACAGTATGTGTCGATTTTTAATTCCTAAGTGCTGTTTCTATACTGTCCAGTCAGGGTCAAATATTTCATTAGTTTAGCAATGGCCACATCTCAACATCATTAGCTGGTTTAATAGATCAACTCATTTCTCAAATAATTGTATTAAGTCTAATATGATTTCTTTAGTTAGGGAAAATGAAGAGCTAGGTCTTCAACCGTTATAATAACAAACTAATGTTTGAGATGGACAAACCAAAGCCTATTTGAATGATTAACATTGGTCAATTGATCTTCCCATAGGCAAATGATAAGGGTATCTGCTATTGCTTCCCAGTAATATGTATTAGAAGACCATGAATCACCCAATCAAATTTGGAGTATTTCACTAGATTATCACATTTTTAATGACATATTCAGATTAACCTAAGCAGACAATAAGTTAGGACTTCCAAGAGCCTGCCTCTGCTGTCCCAGTGATGAAGCAGGAAAAATCTGAGGATTGACCTTGAGGAGACACTTAATAATAATACTTTATTTACAGTCACAGACCAAAACACGATCACTACAAAAGAGACACAGCAGCCAGTCACCAAAAGCTCAACTAAGGGAGGTTACAGCTTTCTCCTCTAATAGTCACAGCTCTCAAGAAAAACCTTGAAACCTGAGAGGTGATGTACGAGGAGACATCCCCAAGGCAATGCACAAACAAATCACAGCCATCAGGTCCAGAAGGGACGATTTCAGGAAGAGACAGTAACCTAGATCTGTCCGCGCTATACATAGGGCAAAATAGAAGGACATGCTCCGCTGTCGCAACCTCAGCTCTGTCACAAGGGCACAGCCACTCGATGAGGAGACACTTCGTTTCAAGTATACACCAATAATCCCTTGGAACAATGTGGATATTTCAGTGCTGCTGTGCTGCCCTGGTCACATGATTCTCATTTCCAACACATTAAATGTCAATTTCCTGAAAGTCAGTGGGGAAGCCAGCAGGAAGAGTGAACTTTACTGAGGTGATGATGCTACCATAAACTTCCATGATTAAAATTTGGCAAAGTTGTGGCCAGGACCCATTATTCCTATGGGATTAAAAATTGGCAAAATCATTTCCAATGCTCCTTGCCAGCTTCAATGGGAAAGCTGGTAGAAAGTCGGATGTCACTCCTATTGCTTTTCGGCTTGTCTGTGATCAATTTATTTTTCTGCTTAGGTAAGGAATATCTCTGAATTGATGACCCAATGGGGGTCACATTAAGAATTGGCATTCTTCCGTTTTGGACAGCTGTCTTTATTTGTTTGATGATTGATATGCATTCTGCCTTTATTATTTTTACAAATAACTAAAGGTAGTGAACATATCCAACATACCTTCATCCTCCTATTTTCCTCACAGCAACAACCCTGTGAAAACCCTGAGAGAAAGTGACTTGCCCAGCTGGCTTTCCAGGCTAAGGAAGGACCGTAACTCACAGTCTTTCAGGTTTTAACCTTCACCACTAGACCAATCTGACTCTCTAAATTAATTGGCAATTTAATTGACTGTAAGTTCTATTTATGAATTTAGGAAGTTTAAATGAATCCATTTCTATATCTAAGCATATTTTTCCCAATGTAAATGTATGTCCATCCTTGGTCAAGTGTGTGTGTATATTTTTGGAAACATATACCCCATATGAAGATGTAGATTTGTAAACACTCTCACAAACAATCTTTAACAATTTTGTCCTCTCCCTGAAATAATTGTTATACTTTTGTTATTACAGTTGCTATCCATATCACAAAATTCTGAAGAAATATTACTTGGGAGCATTCTTGGGGCATCCGAGGTGGTCCAGAAGTTTGGACCGATTGCAGAAAGAGAGGGTACTGGTATTTTCCCCATTACCCTGCTCTGGGAATTTTTAAAACACAAAAGGTCTCCTGTCTCATTCCTAGCCTTACTTTATTTAAAATACACCAGTGAAATGCTCCAAACTGGACAAAGAACCATAATTATTTGGGACTATACAATATTTGAGGATTGGGCTAAAGAGCACAAATGAGAATAGCCTTTTTTGGTCATCCTCCTCTTCAGATTGTCAATTTTATAAAATAAATCCATATGTACACCACCTAAAGTGGGCCATATTGCAATCAAATTTCATGTGGGCATTTTTTACACATACACACACACACACACACTTTTATTATCAGTATTTTTTTTAAATTTTATTAAAATATGTTTTTACAATAATAAAAGACCAATGTACCATATGAATTTGTAGAAAAGAAAAACAGTGAAGAAAGATATAAAACAAGTAGAGAAAAAGAAAGTAAATAGGGGAAAAAGCAAAAGAAAATACATAAAATGGTTTCTGATCATCTTTGTAACACTTACAAATGAATTTATCGTTTATCATCCCTCTTTTAAGATTATATCCATATTCTTCCCTTTCTAATCAACACATTCATGTCACCAATTTATTCATTTGCTGAAAAAAGTCCGTAAAAAGATTGTTCTTTTCTTTTTCTCATTCTTTTTTCCCTAATTAAGCCATTTTTCCCATTTTGAATTTTACTGAGACTTTCATGAAGACTACAGGACATAAAGACTACAGAACTTCATGAACTTTAGGAATCATATTTTCTTCTTCCTCTATGTCTTCAGCAAATCTAGCATCATAATATCCCTTTGAAATTTCTCATCCTCTTAATTCCTTAATTCAGGATACCAGCCAAATGTATATCCTTTAATTCATGAATATGGACTACAAAACAGAAGCATATTATTTGTAATTCTAGTGAAATGTTTTTTCCCCAAAACCAAGCTGACAGACCAACGTACTGAATGCTGTATAAATAAATACTAAATGTTTTAAATTGCTTGTAGCTACAATTATAATTGAATCTAAGCACAATGTTTCATAAATTCTGCCCTTGTGATTTGGAATTGGCTCAATCCATAATGGGCAGAGGAGACTTTACATTTATCAGTAAGTTTAATGTCAGCAATTCTGAGGTTTTGATAATCCAATGAAAATGCAATGCAGGGCTAATTAAGCAATAATGTACTGCGCTGAGCACATTTTAACAGGATGAAGTCATGACTGACTACGAGCAGAATCAAGGGATTCGATGCAAAAATGAAGAACATTTTTTCACCTAATTTGCATTTAAAAAGAGTTTGCTAAAATGCCAAATAAATGAAGTGAATGAAACAAACAAGAATGCGATTTTTAAATAAAACTACTTGACTGAAAGTTTAAATAAACATTCTAACAGTATGAAGCCAATACATTTGGGTTGTAATTTTTGTAACAGTATTTTAATCCCTCATTTTACATTAAACAAAATAGATCCAGAGGTAGGTGTCTTAAGTCCACCTTGTTTTCCTAAGTATTGCAAAATGTATATGTGGGGTTACTTTAATGTATGCATGTGCCCTTGGAGCTTTTCACAATATAATTTGACCTTGTTGTTCCTTTTTTAACTGCAAACATTTCAAAGTGTTTTCATTCATTGGACGTAGTTGAAAAGAAAGCGATTGTAGCCTATAGCTACCTAGAAGTTACAGAAATTGATTTTAGGTGTTCTGACATTTCAGTTTCTGTTGTCTAGTACTGAGCCATTTTTTTAAAAAAAGGAATGACATTAAAAGATGATGACAGTTTATCTCAACTTTTGAACATGAACCCCCCTCCCCCCCCCAAAAAAAACCCACAGTAATGATTATGGAAGTCCTTGGTCAATGAGTCTGCCATGTTTCTGCCACTGGAATAGTCTTCTAATCATAACACTTGAAATATATCTAGCCTATGGACCGTTTGCCTATAGCAGGGGTCGGCAATCTTAAACATTCAAAGAGCCATTTGGACTTGTTTCCCAAGGAAAGAAGACACAGCCTTCCCATCCCTGACTATTTCCTGAGCAGCCACAAAACTAGCATATGTAGTTGAATTAAATGTTCTGTTTTCTTCTGAAACTTTTCTTTTTTTGGATTTATCCATGGTTGGCTTTCCGGGGTCAAAGAGCTCAGTGAACACATTCTGGCAGGTGTCGCACATTGGCAGTTGTGGCGCATATTTTGAACGACAGGGAGCTGCAGCAGAGGGATAAAAGAGCCACATGTGGCTCCAGAGCCGCAGTTTGCTCACCCCTGGAGCTATATTGGAGCTATATTGTAATCCTTCTCCTTGTTCTGTTCTCAGATCTCACTCTAAAATTAAAAGAGAGATTGTAAGCTTCTTTTCTGCTGTTATCACAATACATCACAAATAATTGAAACTGCCCCTTAGGTTGAATAGTAGAGAACACTTCGTGGTGATCAGAAATAACTTTTGCCTGGTTGAATAAATTTGCTCAGAGAAAGAAAGGCTGGGGAAATGTCACTTTTGGGTACAGCTCTTAGTAATTGGGACATTTTATGCCAGCTTTCCAAACAATGCATTTGTTACTTTATTTGCAGTTTATTTGTCCATTCTTAAATAAATTAGCCAAAGAGAGGAGGAATAGCATTCCATATTAGATAAAAGCTAAATGAGGCCTGTGTGGAATGTGCTGATTTAAATTAACTGTGTGATCCATCATCATGTCCCATCCTTAAGAGAATAATGTCTTGTGTGATGACTTATTATCTGTTTGAAAAGAGATGTGAATGGTACAGGAAAAAAAAATTAATTCTGCTCTGCATTGAGTTTATTGTTTACTAATTGGCATGTCATTCACCATGAATTATGCAGCCAAAAGAAATGCCTAGAAATGATGGGAGTGAGAATCAAACAAAACTATTTGATCAATGGTTCAAGTTCACATAATTTTAATTGGGCTAAGATTCAGTATTTGTCTGATGCAATTGTTTGTAGAATAATCACTGGTAATCCATATTGAAATTGCTTTCCTAATGCACATTATTCTTTTTCTTTTCCAAAGCAAGGGTTTATATAATTTATTCACATACCTGTCATCTGGCAGCATTTTTGAATTTCATTTTAATGTGGGTACCAGCTCGGCAACGCAATCTCCCATTTTAACAATTTAGCTGAAAATACTCATGCCTCTGTCTTTGGAGGCAACTTTAAATCTGTGCTGATGCTGCCGATTTGCATCCAAGTCCCTTTCTAACATCCATCCTCCAATCACTGGATGTAAAAAAATAAAAATAAAAGGCCCTTTTTGAGAAGAGGGGATGTTATAGGGGATTATTTATTTGGTTTATTAGTTTAGATTATTAGATAATTCAATTAGAATAAAGCACATCATGGTTTAGCACATGTAGAACCTACCTGTTGAAATCAAGCAGTTAGCCAAGAGCGTTTTTGAGATTGCAGAAAGGAATGAATTATCTTGCTGTCTGGTATTCATAAGAACAGTGACGTGCGGTGAGGTTTATGACTGGTGAGGCACTGACACAGTGCTGGGTTTCAAATATTTTTAGACTTGTGGACTTCAACTCCCAGAATTCCACAGCCAGGCATGCTCAGTTCCAATTTAAAGCGACAGCATTTGTTTTTCTCCTTTGCTCCTTCTTTCTTTTTCTTTTTCTTCTCCTTCCCCTCCTTCCTCCCTCTCTCCCTTCCTCCCCCTCTCTCAAACACACACACACACACACACACACACAGAAGTTGGATTGGACTATCTCTCCTACCCCTTCCCTCTCTCACTCACTCTCAAAAAACCCCCCCACACACAAAAGTTGGATTGGATATCTTTTCCAGTGGCTTGAAAGCAGCTCCTCTGCCATCCCCCCCCCCATTACCCTGCTGCCTTTCCCAAACAGCTCCACCATTGCAAATGCAGCCTGCTGTCTGGGTGGGAAATGCCTGGAACACAATAAAGCCCACCCACCACCTCCTGCTGGCAGGCTGGGGTGAGAGGAGAGGCAGAGAAGCCGGAGGGGAGCCGAGCCTTCCAAAAGAAAGAGGCTGGGGGGAAGTGTGTGTACTACAGCATGGCTCTTTGCCTGGCTTCCTGCCTCCTCCTGTGGTCTCCTCAGTGCTCGCTTGTGCTCTCCCTCCCCACGTGTAGTTTGATTGCAGGTGGAGCCACGTTGCCTTTTCAAACTTGTAATCAGTGAAGCTGGGCTAGATTTTTATATAGTTTTATCCAGCTGTGTGTGTGAGAGAGAGAAATGAATGGGGGCCTGGGGAGGAAGTCACTACACTTGGGGAGGGAGAGCACCAGTGAGGTTAAGCAGAGTCATCCACGGTGAGGCAGCAACTAGCTCAGCTTTTTCCTTTTCCTTTTTTTTTCATGATGAGAGTGGTGAGGCTGTGCCTCACTTGCCTCACCTGACTGCACGTCACTGCATAAGAAATAAACATGATGTACCTTGTGGCTCAGTGGCTAAGATGCTGAGCTTGTCAATCAGAAGGTTGGCGGGATTAAAATAACTGTCTTGGCCAGTAGACTAAAAAGTGCTAGCAAGATAAACATTAAGAAGAGAGCCATAGACGAAGAGGGTATCTTTAAGAAAGTACAAACCATCTAAGTGATTAACTTCACCCTGTAGTTTGGCACAAAGTAAGGTTAACAGTTCAAGAGATGCAGAGGCTCAGTAGCTAAGACGTTGAACTTGTTGATCAGAAAGGTTGGCAGTTCGGCAGTTTGAATCCCTAGTGCCACGTAACAGAGTGAGCTCCCATTACTTGTCCCAGCTTCTGCCAACCTAGCAGTTCGAAAGCACGTAAAAAATAGAAAAATGGGAACCACCTTTGGTGGGAAGGTAACAGCATTCCATATGCCTTCGGCATTTAGTCATGCCAGCCACGTGACCACGTAGACGTCTTTGGACAGCGCTGGCTCTGAAACGGAGATGAGCACCACCCCCTAGGGTCAGGAACAACTAGCACATATGTGCGAGAAGAACCTTTACCTTTTCCTTATGCTAATTTCAACCACTACCAAATACATTGGGCTTCAAAGCTCAGAACTGTCAAGCAATATGGGCCTTGTAGGTATAACACCTTAATATGCACCAAGATATCAGTATTGAAGTTTACAAAGCAGGAAAAAGGAAGTTTGTTATAAAAATATGTTGCAAGTGATGGCAATGCATACAACTGAAAAAAAGAGTGCTACGTTAGGTCTCCGTCCTTGGACAGGGGATTGGGCTAGAAAACATCCCTTCCAGCCCTATGATTCTATTCATTTTCTACCATGTCCAAGAATAAACAGTATTTTTAAAACTTGGAAATTGTAAGATTTGTGAACCTTCAAATACCAGAAAGCTTGGAAATTTTGAGACTTGAAATTCAGATACATTAAAGTTTCCAAATTTGAAAAATATTGTTCTCATGACAATTATTTCCCCAACCTCATCATACTTTGCCTTTTTGTCTCTTTTTGTCTTTTCTTTATCTTTCTTCTTATGGAGATGAGATATGAGATGAAGTGAAGCACCCCTCTTTGGACTGCACAGAACCTGGGCCAGAGATCCAGTTCCAGTAGAACCAGGGCTGGAACAGCCAGTGCTAAAAATAACAGATCATTTCTTGAACTTACCTCTCTAAGCCATATTGGAGCAGATAAGAAGTTGCTCCAGATGTCAACAATGCTGTTATTGCTACAACTCAATGAAAGCATGGACAAATCGCCTTGGGGGGAAAATACACACAGGCTACGCTACTACAACTAGTGCTAATCCTAAATCCCAGTCCAAACAACCTGTGGAGAATTCCTCTTTCAACAAGTTTGGCAAAATACTCAGTTTGCTAACAGATTAGAGAATTCTCAGAGGCTTGTTTGCCCAAGTCTCTTCTTTGTAGTAGGAGCTGTGCAAGCCATTAATCAATAATCACCTGATCTAATAAACCATGTTCTGGGAGAAATGGTGGGGACGCTGGGAAAAGAAGAGACCAGACAGTCAAAAGATAGCAGGCCAATCAGTTAACTATTTATCACATAAATGGCAATTTAGCCTATGTGAACAGAAAATAATTGCTTAGGAAAATAATAGTAGGAACTAATAAATGATTATTGAATTATCTGCCCAACCTGTAGCAATTGTCATAGTAAATGTCAATGTAAAATCAGCAGAGTAGTTCAAAATGATGTAATATTATATGCAGTTCAATAACTTAGGCCTGTATGAAACTATATACTTGGAAAATTATGCCAATAATATGTCTCATTTCACTGTTGCTTTCCAATTAAGCAAAGACAATCTTCCTATGCATTGTCTTCTTGGTACAGAAAGGAGACACATCACCCATACTGATAGACAGCCCTCGTTATGCACAGTGAAGTATATGTTTACTTTTTTTTAATACTTGGGAGGGCTGATAGAGATACATATTCATATACATTAATTATTTTAGGACACTTTATACAGCATTAGCACATTTTAATGTGATTTTTTTTCCTTTTTTTGCAACATGAAATAAAATGGAATAATATAAATTAAGCAAATTCAAAATACCAGAATGAACTTGATCAAGAACATCATCATTCTAAGTTTCTGGGATATGTTCTCAGACATGTTTACCAATGTTTGAAGTGTTCATATAGCATGGAAGGAGTCTGTTATTCTAGAACTATGTTTTATATCACGCTTAGGCTAGTTTTGAATCCTACCTGGATTCACCTGGGATTAATTTTATATAGGTTCTGGAAAATGAAATTGTTATTATCGGCTCAATTTCAACCTCAACCTATGAGTAGCTTCCACCATGCAGAATCCCTTGTTGAAACTCAGTGCATTTCAAGAGTCCTGCATATAATTGATGGATAAATAGGTTCTTATATTTGATCATTTGTTCTGGGACTTTTAATTCACTGTGTTATTATTTCATTTTGGTGCGACTGGTTATGCATACTCCTTATTCTGTTTTGAGAAATGCATACTGGGTCTTTAATCATATACTTGTGGGTTCATATATTTGTATATTGGTATATGTGAAGCTCTGTCTGTAGAGAAATCCTGAGACAGATAACTAACCGTGCAGATTTGCTCTGCCATTAAATCGATAAAATCAGATTGTATTTTGCCTCAGGTTAATAGAGCTATGCTGAATAAGATATATGATTACAGGAATGATAATGTTTCCCACAATTTTCATACCCAACCTGTTAATGTTGACATTTGATAGTTAAAAAGATACATCAAAGTCAAATTATGGAGAAAAAATGGGAAAGCAGGAGCAATAGGTTCTATGAAGCTATCCCTCTGGGATCTGGAATCAAACATTATCCAGACAGAGCTGAGAGGGCAATCCAGTGTAATCTTAGCTGAGCTCCTGTGGTTATAGCCTGATTAATTGATGTATTTTTTAATAATAATAAAAAAGCTTTTTAGAATAACCATAGTAATTGTATTGAGCCAAACTCACACATATGCAATTGAACAATTACATAGATAGATGGGAGGGAAGGATAGATGGATGGACAGATGGATGGATGGCAATAGAAATAGCACTTAGAGTTATATAACCCCTGTAGTGCTTTACCTCTCTGAGATGTGTACAATGTCATTGTATACATTGCCCCCAAAAATCTCGGTCCTTATTTTACCGATCTCAGAAGGGTGGAAGGCTGAGTCAAACTTAAACCTATCAGGAATGAACTCCAGGCTTTGGGCAGAGTCAACCTGCAATACTGCATTCTAACCATTGCACCAAAAGGGATCCTTGTGGGTGGGTGGGTGGCTGGGTGGGTGGCTGGGTGGGTGGCTGGGTGGCTGGCTGGCGATAGAGATCTGGAGATAGATAGTGATAGGGATAGAGGTAGCCATAGGGTAAGGGGTAGGCAGAGAGAGAGAGAGAGAGAGAGAGAGGGAGGGAGGGAGGGAGGGAGGGAGGGAGGGAGGGAGAGAGAGAGAGAGAGAGAGAGAGAGAGAGAGAGAAACATACAAGCTACTCAACCTAATGTCTTCAAGAAGCTGGATTACAATTCTTTATATCCTTATTCATTATAAATATTTATAGGGTATGGAAGTTATGGTCCAGATTAATTGGTGGATGCCATATTGAGAAAGGGTGTTGATGCCATCTCCTAACCACTCAAAATATTTCAAGACTTTTTTTTTTACCATACTTTTTACAATGAAAATATATATGTAGGTCAGCATATTCATAGACAGTTTTCTTTTATTGGATCAGTGCCTGATCATTTCGGGGTCAGGCAAAGATACTCCATATGATTTGATAACCAATCTTTCTAAATGGCAATTCCAGATCTGGACATGCTTATGGTCACTGAGTTGTCCTTCTCTGCCATCATCCCATATTAGATTCAAGGAGGATGCATCTAAACTGTAACATTCCGCTCACTTGTTTTCCTTAAGTAACATATGTGGGGAGAGGGGAACAAGCTCTGTTTTTCATGTGCAAAGGGCAACTGGTATGGCAGCGATTGTCCTCAATGTCCTTCTTCTCTGCATGCATATCGTGTATATGCATTTGGAGAAAGGAAAGACTGTTGTAGCGTTCTTACAAAAGAAGTCTGTTAAGTTTGGGAGTAGATAAAAATTTCAATTAAGGTAATATAGTTTTCTTAGCATTCTCTGCTTTCTGGTGGTAAATGGATTTTCAAGGTGGGTAGCCAAAGGCAAAAGAAGCAGGTGGCCTGCCAGGTGTGTCATGCCCTAGTGGATAATGATGATGATGATCATTATACCATCATTAACATTGTCATCATCATTGCCACATCCTAAGAAATGTCTAATGTTTCTTTATTTTCTTTATTAGACAAATTTATATGACCACCCATCTACCAAAAGGGACTCTTGACAGTGAAGGGGAATAGAAACACAGCATAATTATTATTTTTTCTTATATCAAATGGAAAAACAATGTTGAAAGCCTGAAAAAAACTCACATCCATAAATCAGTCAGACTATGCCACTTCCATCAACATCCTGATTCAAGTGCTTATGAAAAAAAGGGTCAAATTTTCATCTCTTTTCAAAAGGTCAGCAGGTCAGGGTCATCCATATTTCTGAGGCTGTGCCCTAACACAGGAAGTTGTGTTGCAAAGCCCTGTCAAGTGGCACTATTTCACAAAGGAGATCTAAGGTGTGTTCACTATGAATATCTAGTGGGACAAGCAAAAGCATTGGGGATAAATGGCCCTGCCAGTAAGTGTGTTGCCATGTCATGTAGGACTTTGAACAGCACATTATAGTCTACTTGGAGCCAATGTAACTCCAAGAAGTGGTAATATGCATTGTGAAGTGTCTACTGCATTCAGCGTCTCAGGCAGAGATAGTCCATATGATTTGATATCCAGTCTCTCCAGATCTGGATATGCTTGTGGTCACTGAATTGTCCTTCTCTGCCTTGAGGACAGCCTCATGGTAAGCAAGTTGCAAAAAGTCCAACAGGGAGGTGACTAAGGCATGAGAGACTTTGACTTTGAGCAATGTCTCCCAGTCCAGGAATGAGTGCAGCCGGCTCAAAAGATATATTTGTGTGAAAGCTCTCCTGGTCAAGGTTGCCACCTACTCTTTGTGTAAAAACTATGAATCCAGGAGAATTCTGCTTAGGAAAGTATAACTTCAAAGTTAGAGATGTCAAAATGTTAGCTATAAGGGATTCAGAAACTCACAGCTGGACAGGACTGAGCTGAAGATAGTTCTTCCCACCCAGACCCATAGAGCCTCCAAGGCCTGAGACAGCTGCTTCACTTCATCACTTGCATGGCCTAGGGCAGATTGTACACTAGTGATATTTGATCTCAACCAGTGATTTCATTTAAATGCTAAATAGGAGCAAATATAGTATTCAGCCCTGTAGCACAACATAAATCAGAGGCCTAGGGCTAAATCTCTCCTTCACCAACATTGATTTGAATCCACTTTGGAGGATCTATGCCTCCAACATTTAATTTCCTTAGCAAGCCTGAAAGGATACCATGATCAATGTTATTGAAAGTTGCTGACAGATGGCTTCCAGGGGAAGTATGGTGAATTGAACACAGCTGTATGAAAGTGAAACAAAAAGCCACTGCAAAGATCAAGGACCCGGTGAGTAGTCTGGTTCTTTGGAACTTCTCCAGATAAGGAGAAGATGGGAGATGGCCCACATGTGCTTCAGATATCTGCTCTTCCCCCCAAGGAGACCACAGAACATCAATTTTCCTTGGGCTTGAGCACCAAGAGACAACAGCTTTAGCCATTTTGCTCACAACTACCTACTAATAAAAAGAATATCTTGTAAGTTTGTAAATTTCATTTTCTAATTGTCAGCCCTACTGGGTAAACAAGAGAAGAAACATTATGAGGTGAGCCTAATCTATATTATTGTAAGCCTATGTTAACAAAATCTTGCAAATCTGAAAATGCAAACTTCCCACCCTCCACTTTTCATTGCCTGCTTCATTAGGAACGGTCCTTCCTTAGTTTTTTTTCTCTGACCATTAAGTGACTTTGGGCTCCTGCTTCTTTTGTTTCCTAGGCATATTTCTTCTCCTCTTTCCTCAAAGTCACCCTAGGATTCAATTACAGTAATCACTTTCAGAAATTTCTCATTACTTCACAACTACTTCTAAGCTATTAGAGATCTTCAGAATGACAAGTTTGAAAATGCTGGATAAATCTGCCTTTCATTCTGAAATTAAGAAATCTTTAATTGTAAGCTTAATACTGTAAAGAATCTGAAAAAAAAAAAACAGCGAATACATCTTCTAAAGTTATAAACAAACCAAGAAGCCAGATAAAATTGGAATACTGAAACTTTTACAATAAGATTATGGAAATTAATTATAAAATACAAATAGCTTCACATGGGAAATAGATCCTATTTTGGATTTTATAACATCCAGTATAGGTAAAAGAAAAGGATTTCAAAAGCTGGACGTTAGCGGAAACTAAACCAATTTAGATAGAGAAAATTTATACAGGCCTGCAAGATGGCTATGAGAAAATACTAAAGGATGGTTTTGAAAAATGGAATCAGAAAATAGTAGCCACAACATCAACATTATCAGTAATGATGCATGTTTCTATGGATAGACTATGTCCAAAGGATTGGTATTGAAGAAATGCCAGATTTATAACAAACTTTATCTGAAAAGATATGTATGGTATTGAAAATGCATTTACAACTGACAGGCCAAGAAAATGATTTATAAAAGGATGTTTCAATGACTGGGTTTTTAAAATTTAAAAAGGAAATACTAATGAAAACCAAGGGGTATGATATTTTTCCTTGCCTTTTTAAAATCCTCTCCATTTTCTTTTTCTTCTTTGAGCTTAGTTTGTATTAACTTTTACTATTATATTAACATGTTTATTAAAATTATATAAGTAGAGATATATAAAATAGAATTATTACTAAGAAATCAAGGAAGGCCAGGATTAGTATATCACCCCGATTATGGGCTTACCTGTGGTCATCCACACATTTTTGCAAGGATATGCAAATAAGCATTTTAATGATTGCCCTAAACTGTTGAGAATATTTATCTGGACATTCACTACTTCAGAAATTTGGAGAATGGTCAAGGTATAAGGGCTCATGATATGAAATACATTTAGGTGTCTTTCAAATCCTTTTTGTTGGCATACAATGACAACCTTCATAGAAGAATCCTTTAATTGATTGGAAGTATGCATAAGACAAAGTCATAAAGCCTGGTTTATGATCACAAGGGCTATCTTATTTTAGCTGCCAAAATGTTGGGAATCAAATCTTGACTGGCAAGAAGCATATTGTACTTATATTTCCATGCTCTACTTGATTTATATCAATGAGCAAACCTGCATTTATCCCAGGAAAAACACAGTCACTGGTTGATATCATCTGCCACCACTGGCTGAGATATCATCAGTATGCAGATGACAACCAGTTGTATATCCCTTTCAAAGATAATTGCAACATACATTATATGGAGCTATCCTTGAAGAATATCCAGAAGCTTCAGCTGGTGCAGAGCACTGTCGTGTGAGAGGTTCTGGGTATAGCCAAGGACTCAGAGGTGGGTTGCTCCTGGAATTACTGCCAGTGTTGTTGTTTTTTATTAGAATTACTGGTTTCAGTGAGAGCAAAAATTTTGTAATGCTTCGCATGTGTGCACATTTGCACAAAAATAAGTCTGTGCATGCGCAAAATGTTTAAAAAGAAAAAAATTGTGCAATTATAATTGTTCTGCACATGCACAGAACTGAAAATCAAGATGGCGGCCCCATAGGAGAATTGGTTCGGAGTCATGGCAGGCTTGGGTTGCTGCCGGTTCTAAAGACTCAGGCTGCCAAGCCACTACCAGTTCAGCTGAACTGGTCTGAACCAGTAGGAACCCACCTCTACAAGGACTGTACATAAAACACTTCTGCCGGTTGCTGGTTTGTTTCTGGATATAATTTAATGATGTTAATTTGACACCCCTGCATTATATCAATCCATCCTGCCCAAATTGGCAGAGATGGTATGTTACAGACTTCAGTGGTAAAAGGATTCCAACTGGCAGGTCTTTTCTGCCTTGTTCCCACTCTATGGAAAATCTTGCCTCTAGAAGTGATGTCTCTTGGGCTTCCAAAAGACTGTGAAGAACTGGCTCTGCCAACTCACATGGGGACCAAAGAGCAATATACAACCTTGGGTGCGGTTAGTGCTATGAATATGTTTCCTATGCTTTTCAAATCATCTTTTATCCTTGCTTTTATCCATCATTTGGTTTTAATTCTGTTTTAATTATCTTTTATATAGTTTTTTTTTTTACTTTTTACCTATAAACCTCCCAGAGTAACTTAGAGAGTGAGATGGATGTGTGCATAAATTTGATCAATAAAATAAATAAATAAACCCTATTTAGCGGTAACACTTTCCCTTATAAACATTAAGCATGTAAGGAAAGTATATCTATTTTGTATTACAATGCTTGTTTGTGTTTAAGGATGTTTAATAGCAAAGAACTAGAAAAATGTCTTTGTGTTATTAGTATATCCATGCTTGGAAAACAACATGTTATTGACCAATATAAAATGGGCCTGGGTCTAGAGATAGAGTAGTTTATGTTCCATAGATTAAATTAACTTTATCCATTCAACATGGATGGGTTGTTTAATTAGATTGCATCATACTTTTCAATTAGGTTTTCAGGGATGGGAGGCATTGCATTAGCTATTGGAAGATTTTGATCTCTGCAATTTCGATATACAAAATGACACTTTCTTAAGCATTAAATTCTTTAAAATTGGGTATGCAAGATACTTTTTATTTGTGAAATTACAATACTAAATATGGATGGAGTTATTGATGGCTATGCTAATGCTTCAGAGCTATTTTTGAAATGTTGTTGTTGTTTTGATTGTAATTACTCTAACACATTATTAAAAGAAGAGTTAAAAACAGCAAATTAAGCAGTTTAAAACAATTAGAGTCTGTTAGCACTGACTTAAAATGTAAGTGGAGATCTAGAAGTTTTTAATTGCTTTGCCAAAGAAATTCTTCTTTGCTTTTAATCTTTTAAAATAAATTAGCTTATCAATAATTATGTCCTCTTTTATTTTATTATTTTTGCCTGTTTCAATGAAAGATGAAGGAATCAAAGGCTCGTGGTACTTAAAATCTATGATTTTAGCAAAATGTATCTGCTTATGTTTGTCTTTTGATCATAGATAATTGCTCTGACAACTATCCAACCTTCATGCCAAATGTAATATAGAATAACCTTTAAATATTGATTTGCTCAATATTTGCTCAAAGTATTTGTAGAAATTGAAATATATATTAGAACACATAGTATTTTCTGTATGTTTTTGGCATCTTGCCTTTTCCAGGGTCAAAAAGATATGATTCCATATATTGTAGTTAGTTTAGCCTGGGCATATTGTTTCAAACATTAATTTGAACTGTGTGTTCCTCCATAGTTTGTTGAGCAAAATACAGAGCAAACACTGTTTTTTTTTCCTAGAGTCATTCTGATGGTTATTTCCGGGATTAGAATAACTGTCTTGGCCAGTAGACTAAAAAGTGCTAGCAAGGTAAACATTAAGAAGAGAGCCATGGACGAAGAGGGTATCTTTAAGAAAGCACAAACCATTTAAGTGATTAACTTCACCTTGTAATTTGGCGCAGAGTAAGGTTAACAGTTCAAGACATGCAGTGACTCAGTGGCTAAGACGTTGAACTTGTCGATCAGAAAGGTTGGCAGTTCGGCAGTTCGAATTCTTAGTGCCACGTAACAGAGTGAGTTCCCATTATTTGTCCCAGCTTCTGCCAACCTAGCATTTCAAAAGCATGTAAAAATGCAAGTAGAAAAATAGGAACCACCTTTGGTGGGAAGGTAACAGCGTTCTGTGTGCCTTTGGCATTTAGTCATGCCAGCCACATGACCACAGAGACATCTTCAGACAAAGCTCTTTGGCTCTGAAACAGAGATTAGCACTGCCCCCTAGAGTCGGGAAGGACTAGCACATTTGTGCAAGGGAAACCTTTTCCTTTAAGGGTAACAGTCTTGTCTCTTCACTTCCTTTACCTTCAATATATCTGTCATATGACACTGGCAAAACCAGTGTGTAAGAATAAAAGTGAATGGCAAATAAAGAAGAAGAAAGAGCTATTTCAGATAATATCAAGGAATTAAGCCTGGGATGAAAATGCTACTGATGTTTCAGAATTTTGATTAAGCTACCAGACAATGACTTCAGATGATGTTGATAATTGTAGGAATTACAATTTAGGGATGTTTGGGAACTTCATATTATTATGTTTAACTAATACTGTCTCTTCTCTTAAATCATTCAAATTAATAAGGCATGATTCTTTGTTGGATTGCTCCTGAATCAGGAAGGGACTCAAGAGTCAGGAGTGCAATTCATTTGAACATATTTCATATTTCCATTATATTTCTCTGTGCAGAATAAACTAAACTAAAATGTCTTAACTCAGAAGAATCTACCTCACGTACAGATTGAGCAGGGACATTTGTAATTCCCTACTAAAATGATTTCAAAATTTACCTTCCATAGAGAAATTTCTCTTCCATAATATGCAACTCCTCTATTCTTTTGGAAGGGGTTATTATCTGAACAACTGAGAGAATTCTGTTTGAAATTGCTTCCGTTCTCCCTAGAATCTGAATGAATATTTTTGGTATCTATTATTGAATCTTCTGCAAATGATGAATATAATGGTAGCCTTGTTCAAGATTATTGGAATATTGCATCCAGTTTTGGTTGCCACAATATAAAAAAAAGCTGTTGAGACTCTAGAAAGAATGCAGAACTAATTAATCAATGGAAAGGCTTGCCTCCAGAAGTTGTAGGTGCTTCAAGAGATTGGAGAGCCATTGTTTGAAAAGGGATGTCAAACTCGCTGCATCACATTGCTGCCACGTGACATCTCATGATGTTTTTCCCATTCGTGGAGCTGGCATGGCCAATGCGTGACACATCTGGCCTGCAGGCCAGTTTGACACCCCTGGTTTAGGGTTTCCTACTTAAGCAGGAGTTGGACTAGAAGACCTCCAAAGTTCTTTCCAACTCATTTAGAATCATTTCAACCTCTTTAATTGACTAATTACTCACCCTCACTTTAATATATATTGTTTATATTTTTTGTGCACAATATTAGTAACAGTCTCACCTATCTACAAATACTTTTTCCTTTTGCACTCCTTGGCTTTTCTAGTTTGCCATCAGTTAACACAGAAAGCAAAACAATGAATAAAAAGCTGCTATGATCATATACCTGTAAATATTGTATGAACTGGGCACCGAACAATAGATTATGCAGTAGACTAGACAGTTGGCATGGATTCTTAAATGAAGCCCAGGGAAAGATAATATAATCTGGACACACAGTAGTGTTTGATCTATAAATAAAATGGTGCTTCTCAATGAAGTCCCTGTCTTCAGCTACTGTTTGAAAAATAATACAACAAAGCAAAGGAAGGAAGAACACAAGAGTTCAAATTAATGTTTGAAACAACATGCCCAGGATGATCTAACTACAATATGTGGTATCAGATCTTTATGACCTTGAAAAAGGCAAGATGCCAAGTGCATATAAACAATGCTTCATCTTCTAATATATATTTTAATTTTAGGAAATATTTTGTCTGACTTGGTGGTCTTCTGTTATATCAACACTTGATTGGATGAATAATACTCAGTATTATTGTAGTTGTTTACTAACTTTATTCTGCAAAGCAGCTGTTATAACTGAGATTTCAGCTCTCAGAAGTCTGTGCAAGTATCAATTCTTCACAGTAGAAAAAAAGAATATTGTAGATTTGAATGCTCTTACAATTAGGTAGCAATTGTATGCGCACTTTATTTTATTTAACTGATATCTAAGATTGCTAAATTATATGTTTCATCTGGAAGAATTCCATCATGTATATTTCCGTTTTATTTTGTTGCCAGACTTTGAAAAATGGCCAAAGGCAAAGATAGAGAATTTGTAACGGTGCTATATATGCTTTGAAAATTATTCAGAACAGGAGCTTCAGAATGTATAGAAGTACTAATACAGCAGAAATGTCTGCATGTATGTGGGTGGGAGGTTAATTACCATTTTTATTTTTCTATGCCTGAGCTTCCTGTTTTTCCTGTGCATTTTTAAAAATAATAAATACAGCAGTACATCATTTCATCACTTGTCCAATCAATTTGAGTAGAGGCTATCAGTTGTTTGGAAAGTGGAATTGAATGTTTTCAACTTCAGCTGCCTGAAAAAAAAAACAATGAAACTGTATTGATTTCCCTCTTTTTAGAGAGAGAGAGGGGGGGGGGGAAACACAGAGAAAACAAAGCTTGGGGAAAATAGTAATTAAAACAAACGAACCAAAAACCTGCTGGGTTTCAAGCCAGTAACTTTCTGTTTACAAAGGACAAATTTAAAGTTACAATGTTCTTACAGCAGTCAAGGAAAAGGTGGTTCTAAAAATATATATTAGAACTTATAGAAACCAGTGACTTGGCTGAAGGGGCATTCCCGCCTCTGTGGAACAGCTAATGAATGGTTGGGGTTCACCAGTAACAAATGAAAGTTTGGTATCTGATATGGACAGAAGAGTTTGAGAGGACAAAACATTGAAAAGTCCACTTTGGAAGTGGAGCAGAAAATTAAGCCCTTGACAGCAAGTGAGAACTTAATAGAGATTGCAATCATTTATTTCTATTTTCCAGTTATTATGAGTCATCTCTTCTGATGATGGTCAGCAGTGTGGATAATAAGTCATATGCTAACCAATCATGGTCTGATTTGAAGACAGATCTATTACTCATTGAATCCAATGACTTCCATTCCCATCATGTTATATTAGCTAAACAATGAAATAAGCCCAAAGGATATTTTGGCACAGTTTCCATAGTGCTGTCTTTCACAACACATAAATTATCTGGATGCTCAGGGAGAGACCATTAGTTCAGGAGGTCCATAATTATTATAAAGCAGGTTCAAGACCTGAGCATCTCTTCTAGATGACTTTATTACACTTTGTGAGTGAAACATTTCTTGAATTTCATTCATACTCAAAAATGGAGTAGCTTCCTGGACTTTACTATTTCTTTTAACATTTGATCTCTAATTAGGGGGAAAATATTTTGTATGGTTTTGTATGGTTAGTGCCAGTAGTAACAGCTTGGAATAATGTAAATTTTGGTGTAGTATCGACTGGAATAAATTAATGGATTGTTGGTAGAAATATGAAAACCTTCTCCAGTTTGTATTGGAGAAACAAGATTGGCATTACACTTTCTGAGGTTCCAAGATAAGGAATTATAAAACCTGATGCTTCTGGAAACTCTGTGTAAAAAATAATACTTGGAAATATAAAGTGCGGACATTTTCAAAGAAAACCTCAAAAACAGCAATTTGGGAAAAAAAAATGCAGCCCTGCCCCCAGTGATACCACAGTGCTCAAGAACAGATTTTAATTCATGATATAGCATTTGTATTGGATTAGCCAGTCCTAATTGTTATCATTATTCTTTCCTTTACAATCTGCAGAACTAAAAGCTCCTTCTTGATCAGATTTCTTCCTTAAGAAACGACTCCTAAGTGAGTTCTTGTAACTCTATGAATTGTCTACAAGCCATAAAAGCAGGCCAGGGAGCTGATGTTTAATTGTAGTTATATTTAATTGAATCTGTGAGCTGCACAGATAAAATTAACTAGGGGCATTAGGAGGTAGCTACATATTCCAAATATGAGAAAATTAAATGGAACGTACATGAAATGTTTCAGGTTGAGTTTCATTAGTATTGAAGGAGCATTAAAAATGAATCCCTATTGATCCACATTGAAAGAAATGAACCTGAAGTTCCATCAATAGAACAAATTACACAGCCGCAGAGGACAGATATTACAATTATATTTATAACAATTTATCCATACACAATATGTATTTTAATACATTATTTATAGACAATATTCTCCTAATTAGTGAGTTAAGTAATTTGGTCTTAGCTTCTAGGTGAAAATATCTCCAGAGTTTGTACAGTTAAAAAAAAAAAGGCAGTCTTTTATTTTTTGTACAAAATAGCAGCAGAACATCCTGAACATTTTCCTAGGAAAGACAGACTTCTAGAAATTGTTGATATTGAAGTGAAAAGAAAAATAAGAAATGTTGACCTGCATTTGATTTTCAGAGCCAGATTAATTTTATTTCAGGTTTCAAATTACCTCAACTAAAATATAGTGTTTAAAATTATTAGGATGGTATAAGGTACAAGTTAGTCATCCACTGGATCTGTGTGTGGTATTAGATAAGCTGGTGACACTTGGCGAATCCCACAGTTTAATTTTAGCCACCATTGGTATCAGTGATGGGATTCATTTTTTTTTTGCTACCGGTTCTGTGGGTGTGGCTTGGTGGGTGTGGCAGGGGAAGGATACTGTAAAATCTCCATTCCCTCCTCACTCCAGCGGACGGTTACTGCAAAATCCCCATTTCCTCCCAATCAGCTGGGATTCGGGAGGCAGAGAATAGATGAGGGTGGGGCCAGTCAGAGGTGGTTCTCTGAACGACTCAAAATTTCTGCGACTGGTTCTCCAGAACTGGTCATAAGCTGTTGAATATTACCTCTGATTGGTATGGTAGCAATTATATGACAAAGACTGAAGCAGGGTAGTGGTGGGAACTATTTTTTGAACATGTTGGAAGTGAGGTTGTGCCACAGAGCTACCAAGTTCTGACTCTTTTGGATACATAGTAATTTGTCAGCCATCACCATTTTTCTTTTTATCAAATTGCATGGCTGGAGAATCAGTAAATCAAGGATCCCTGGAGATACATACCATGCCAGAAGCTTGACTGCTGGTGACTTGGGCATCAGGCAGTTGGATTGCTAACCAGAGGCTAGATGGCAGAACTTTGAAAGATGAGTAGCTTCACCTTGGCCAATGAATGAGATGGCTGAGATCATAGCATCCATTGTGAAAATGAAAGGAGAGTGCTGTCAGTTCCTTGTTCTCTCTTTTCTGCCATCTGTTAGGCTGTCAAGATTATCTTCTCGCCATGAGGGGTCAGGGGAGCTTGTAGTTCAAGGAGGGAGACTGAAAGAATCAGTTCATAATGGACAGCAAAATAGCAACCATTGGCAAGCAAGGGTCCCTGGATTGTATCTTGCAAAGCCTCTTCACCAATGAAGGAAGAGATGGGAAGATTATTACCCCTTGAGTCCCTCAAACCAAGTGGCTCTTAGAATGAGGGAGAAGATGCAGATGTATCTCCAAGCTGTGTTTAAGAGCTTGTTTGGAATGTATGCTACATCCGACATGTTCTGACCCCCCTTTCTCCTTTGCCTACATAGAACACACTCCGGAACAGTACAAGGGAACAAGGTTTATTGCACAAACAAACAGAAGGTTCCGTGGCAGTAAACCACCAAGACAAAACTCACAAAAACAAAACACGAAAGCAGCTATCCAGCTTGCTAGAATTCCAGACTAGAACTTCTGGCATAAGTCCTCTGTTGACTGCTGCAAAGGGCGTATGCACAGTCAACCCTTTTTATAACCTGGAAAGGAGCCTCCTGATCAGCAACTGAGAGCTCTTATCGCCGATAATTACGCCCACGCTCCTTGCGTCTATGGGCGCAGTGGTAACGAGCGTCCAGGAACTCCCTGCTCAGTTCTGACTCACTGTCTCGTGACTCCTCCCCGCTGCTCCAAGGCATGGCATCGGGAGCCCCCCTCCTCTGGCTCTCACTGCTGCTCCATGCCTCAGGCGCCTCCTGGTGGCTGACCAGACTCTCCGATCCCTGCTCAGCGTCGGAATCCTGTCCAGGGTCCCCCACCTCCTCTGGAGCCGACTCATAGGGACCCTCACTCTCGGAGTCTGGTGGCAGCGGCAACGGCGCCTGCTGGGCCACAACATGACTCTTCTACTTGGACATGAGTTGAGTATTGCAGGTATTAGGGTACTTCCCCTGCCCATTTGTGTGTTGAAGAGGACATTAGACCAATGTGGTGACAGTTTTCTATGGGTCCAAATGGTATGTGATGGTTTGGGAAGTGAGTAGTAGTAAAGCAGATTTAAGAAGTGGATGCTAGGCTTTCATATCATTGTCAGCACTGAGGAGGACTGGTTGTGAATGAGGTGTCAAATAGTTACTATGATAACTCATTTTTTGGGGGGGGAGGGATCAGTAATTCTGTGCTCACTTTATTTCACTTGCTCACTCACTAAGGAACGAGTCTCTTGGCATGGCTGGAAGGTTTATGGAAGTTGGAACATACAATATAACGGCTCTTATCTGCAGACTCACAGCCGCCTGTCACTCTTCCACTGAGGCCAGAGACTCATCTTTAAAGACTCTGAGAGTTTAAAAGTGACAGGTACGATGACAATCTGTTCATTTGTGTAAATCTGTCAAGGAGAAATGGCTCTTGAAATGTTAGCTTCATATTTCTTAGGCTGGGTAGGTAGTGGAAATATTTCAGATCAATTGACCTAGTCTGACTATTTAGACCAGGAGACCAATGGTCATCTTCTGGCAGCAGGGGTGGGTTGCTGCCAGCGTTACTGCCGGTTAGGTGTGCGTGCATGCCTGATACGTGCTCTGGATGTGCATAGTTGCCTGTAAATAGGTCTGTGCATGAGCAGAACATTAAAAAATGCAAAAAAAAACAACCATGCTGCTGTGACCAGGGAACCAGTTCGGAGGCATGGCCAGCCTGGGTCGCTGCCAATTCTGCCACCCAAGCCAACATTGCACTACTGGTTTGCCCTAACCTGTAGCAACCCACTTCTGTCTGGCAGCTCCATTTGTGGGCATTCTGATGCATTTCTAGGAAGAGATGCTTTCTCTGTACTACGCAGCAATAATTGGCTACACTGACTGCTTCTGGATGCCCTGTTGATGTCATAGGACAGACTATCAAGGTGTTCACATGCCAGCTTCTGTTATAGATTTAATCTCCTGAGTTCCATGGAATAGAGGTAAGACAAAGGCTCCTTAGAAGCTATCTGCCTTGGCAGCAATATGATTTACGCACTGCAATCTAGGAATCAGAGTTTCTATGGACAGTGGGAAGACATAGTGAAAATGTTATGTGATTGTGGGGGCATGCAGGGGGCTTGTTTCAGGGTTTATCCTCATTATTACCTTGCTCCAGAGAATGGGTCCAGCTCAGTCTTTTGAAGGTCAGGGAAATAACCTGCCTTATTACTGGCATCTGTGTTGCAATGGATTTTGAAAAAGGGAGAGCTCAAAGCCATAAATCTGTTATTCACAGTTCATGCTGTCTTGCAGTGGGAAGATAGGAGTTGATCCTCATCTGTTTCTTTACATTTTACTGGATTTATGGACCCCAGTGCCATTAGTGGGATTGGTACAGATCATTTTCTTACTGCTCAATGGCATGTTTAAGTTGATACATATATATCATGTATAAAAGAAAGAGGGAGAGTCAGAGAGAGAAAGAGACACAGAGAAAAAGAGAGACGGAGGAAGAAAGACAGACAAAGAAAGAAAGAAAGAAAGAAAGAAAGAAAGAAAGAAAGAAAGAAAGGAGAGAGGGAGGGGGAGAGAGAGAGAGAGAGAGAGAGAGAGAGAGAGAGAGAGAGAGAGAGAGAGAGAGAGATTTACATTGCAATGGCTACATTCCTCAACCTGATCCATTTAACTTCCATCCAAATGTCACTGTAACTTAACATTCTTCTAAAGATAAATTCTGTTTTGAAACCACTTGTTGAAATGTGATAGTTATTTTTAAAAAAAGTCAGGAGAAAACAAAATTAAACTATTAACAATAGGATTATAAGTTTTTTACTCCATAGCCAATGAAATGCTATCTCAAGACATTTCTTTTTTCCGTGTAATATATCTGCATAAAGCTAACATTCGGTAGGATTAATCAGCATAAATAATGTTTTATCTCAGTGCAGCTTCTACTTAGAATCTATTATTATAGTTTTATGTCTATAATAACATGGCTCTTTTAAAAAAATACTTTGTTATTAGATACTTGGTTTAAGCTTCTCAATAGTCATGATAAGAGTTTTTCTTTATTTAATAAGAGTTCTTATACATAATTTATTATAATACTTACATGGATAATAGCAGAAGGCTATGTTTTCTGTTATAATTTTTCATGAATGAATTGAATATAATTATGTGTCATTTTTGGTTTTTTCAAAAAGGACTGCAGATGTACAAAATAAATAGGATTGTTGTAATCAAATTCTTAATATTTCTTTTGTTTGTTTGTTTTTTACCAAAACTGTCCTTAGTATCTCAGTTTCTTGTTTTTTTTTAAACAAAATGTGTAATACTATCCCTATGAATTTTGAGGGAAGTTGATTTCTTATTCCATGAACATATTCAGGATTTTTTTTTCTTGATCTTCTGAAGCAAAGAAAAGCTTTCAAAGAAAAGCTTGGGTTTAACACTAGTTTAGGCTTTAATTTTTTTTTCCATTGCTACAAAAATAAGTCAGCTTCTACATTTTTTCCTTCTGTTATTTCATTATGTCATGGACCTCCCAATTGCTCTGTAGAAGTTGCATTAGCCTTTTTTCCCACCCCAAACATGTTTCACTGGGAAATTAATTTTAGGAAAGATGACCATTTATAATTTATGGCTCCCAAACCCAGAAATAAGTTGACTAGTATGCAAATGTCTTGGTCCTGAATAGAAAATTGAAGAATAATATTTGTCATACATTGCAAATGACTTGGCCTCTGTTGTGTAAAAAAAGCTACAGCCCTGACAATTTCATTCCTTGGCTTTTTTCTCTCTATTTCTGAGCTATAGAATTTTTGACCATGTTTTTGAATGACCATTTATGGCAGCCTTAAACGACCATTTATGGCACAGCTCTTTCTAGTCTGGGAAGATTAGTAATCACATCACCAGGTGCATCTTTTACATGTGCAGGGAAATGAAGGTGTAACTTTAATTTTAAGATATGACACAAGGTATGATCTGTACTGTTATGTACTATAGTTTTCCCTCTGGTTCGTTTCACTAGGGGGCGCTGTTCTCGTTTCTGATTGGCTACCTGTTTGACAGCTGGCATGTATAAAGAGCTGTCAAACAGGGCTCAGGACTGGATTTATTATTTATTTATTATTTATTTCTTTGGATTTCTAAACCCCCCCTCTCCCAAAAAGGGACTCGGGGCGGTGTACAGTCAGATAAAATGCAGATAAAATACAATAATATAAAACAATTAAATACTAAACATTTAGATGGAGGAGATAAGACTGTACAAGAAATAAATATACTATGGAAACTCTAAAAAACATCCCCAATTAAAATACCCAAACCCAATTAAAATATATCCCCGGGAGGCAAAACTAAGAGAGTGCCAGGCCAGCTGATTGAAACAGGTGAGTCTTTAATTTTTGACGGAAGGAGCGGAGGTCGGTGGTGGTTCTGATGTCGGGGGGGAGGTCATTCCAGAGGGTTGGGCCCATCACAGAGAAGGACCTAATCCTAGGTGTCGCCCGCTGGCATTGCCTAGCGGACGGCACCAGGAGGAGTCCCTCCCTGTGTGAGCGGATTGGTCGTAGGGACGTGTGTGGTAGGATGCGATCCTGCAGATAACTAGGTCCTATGCCATGGAGCGCTTTAAAGATGGTAATCAATACCTTGAAACGCACCCGAAAGGCCACAGGCAGCCAGTGCAGCTCGCGCAGGAGGGGTGTTACGTGGGAGTATCGTGTACTCCCCATGATGACCCGCGCGGCTGCGTTCTGAACTAGCTGCAGTCTCCGGATGCGTCCCAAGGGAAGCCCCATGTAGAGGGCATTGCAGTAGTCCAGGCGAGACGTCACCAGCGCATGAGTGACCGTGCACAGGGCACTCCGGTCCAGTAGGGGGCGCAATTGGCGCACCAGGCGGACCTGGTGGAACGCCCCCCTTGCCACGGCTGCCACATGGTCCTCCATTGACAGCCGGGCATCAAGGAGGATGCCCAAATTGCGCGCCCGTTCCACAGGGGACAGTTGTTCGCCCCCTATGGCCAGCGATGGTGTCAGCTGGCTGAACCGAGGTGCCGGTAGCCACAGCCACTCGGTCTTGGAGGGGTTGAGTTTGAGTCTGTTGTCCCCCATCCAGACCCCGACGGCTTCCAAACACCGGGACATCACTTCGACAGCCTCGTTGGGGTGATTTGGGGTTGAAATGTACAGCTGAGTGTCATCAGCGTACAGGTGGTACTCAACCCCAAAACCACGGATGATCTCACCCAGCGGCTTCACATATGCGTTGAACAGGAGAGGCGAGAGGACCGACCCCTGTGGCACCCCACAAGTGAGTGGCCTCAGGGTCGACCTCTGCCCCCCTGTCACTGGAGGCTCCAGTGGCATTTTTTTTCTCGTACCCTGTCCTCGCCCGAGAGGAACTATAGCCAGCTAGACCAAGAAGCTTTGGCTATAGTGGCCGGGGTGAAACGTTTCCACTCCTATCTCTACAGCCGTCATTTTCACCTAGTGACTGACCACAAGCCCCTGCTGGGCATCATTGTAGGGGACAGACAAACACCCCAGATTCTATCTCCCCGGTTCACAAGATGGACTGTGTTTTTAGCTGCCTATAACTATATTTTGCATTACAGACCAAGGAAACACATTAGCCATGCCAATGCATTGAGTAGGTGTCCATTGCCAATTGCAGTAGAAGACCCGGCACCAGCCTCTACGGCGTTGCTGATCGACGACATGCAGCTATTGATCACCGCAGCTGATGTAGCTGCACACACCAGCCGGGACAAGCTACTCGCCAAGGTGCTGGGGTGGACCAAACAGGGATGGCCGTCGACCCCGCTAGGCACGAATGGCAACCCTTTTCCACCAGGCAGCACAAACTCTCCTCTCAGCAGGGTTGCCTCCTGTGGGGAGGCAGAGTAATCATCCCGTCCTCCCTGCAAGAAGCTGTGCTGTCAACTCTTCACGACAGCCCACTGGCATAGTCTGGATGAAATCACTTGGCCGGAGCTATGCTTAGTGGCCGGGAATGGACCAGGACATTGTTCGGTGGGTCTCTGACTGTTCACAGTGCCAGGAGTCCAGGCCAGCTTGTCCTAGAGCCCCAATCCAGGATTGGGAACAGCCAAGGGCTCTGTGGTCCAGGATACATATGGACTTAGAGGGCCCGGTGAAGGGCCAAAATTTTATTGTGATTATTGATGCTTTTTCTAAATGGGTTGAAATAGCATTATTGTCTGCAACAACAGCCCCTGCCATAATCAAAGTGTTAAGGCCAGTATTTGTGACCCATGGGTTACCAGATTTAATCGTCTCAGATAATGGGGCCCCAGTTTACTGCAGCCTTACTAGCCAGTTTCTTTGTCCGGTTGGGAGTCCGACACGCATTTGTAGCCCCTTTCAACCCTGCGGCCAATGGCCAAGCGGAATGTGCGGTCCGAACAGCAAAGGAAGCTTTAGCTAGGTTTGGGCCCCTCAATTGGCAGGAAGACATAGATAAGTACTTGCTATGGCAGCATGCCACCCCATGCACCACGACAAACAAAAGCCCGGCGGAGTTATTAATGGGTCGGCGCATTAGGACAACATTAGATAGACTACACCCAGAGTATGCCCCTGTAAGGCCCTTAGACTCTCACAGTCAACTTAAGGGGTTCACAATTAATGCACCGGTCTACGCAAGAAATTACTCTGGCCACCCTATATGGGTTCCGGGTATAGTCAGAAAAATTACGGGCCCATGCTCGTACCTGATAGAGTTAGAGGATGGCCAAGTATGGAGGCACCATATCAACCAGCTACGAAATAGGCAAATGGATTCAAACATGGCATGACAGCAGCAGGGCCTATCCAATAGGCAAGCATCTGAGAGTTGGGAACATACACCTAGGTCACGGTCTACTTCCCCCGAGCGGTTGAATAGTAATGTAGAAAATCCAAGGGACTTACCTGTTCTTCCCCATGAGTTTCCAGCGTCGACGGAGTCCGAGGTGGTGGGATCTCAAGCCATAAGGACCGCAGTTCCAGCTTCTACGGCGGAGGTCACACTAAGAAGATCGGGGCAGGTCCGGCGCCGCCCGGGCTACGCATGCGCATTCTAAGTGTGAAGGAGTGTTATGTACTATAGTTTTCCCTCTGATGTGTTTCACTAGGGGGCGCTGTTCTTGTTTCTGATTGGCTACCTGTTTGACAGCCGGAATATATAAAGAGCTGTCAAACAGGGCTCAGCTGTTGCCAGTTAGCTGAGACGCGCAAAATGTAAAGTGCCACATTTGGCAACCTGTTAGAAATAAACTGTTAACTAACTTGAAGCCCTGGCTTTCCTCCGTTTGTCCACCCACGTTCTCCCAGCTACAACATTTACCACTTAGGTTGTTCTTCATGTAGAGGTATTCCCTCGGTTACTAGCGTTCCCTTAGAAAATGTTTGGAGTTATGTGATGAGCATCCCCTAGTGTTTACGAACAAGTCCCAAAACTATGAATGTTGCAGGATCGCAGCAGTTGTTTGCCCTTACGAATGGCCACAGAGTTTAGCAACATTTGCCCTGCCTATTTCCACCCTCCACTGCGTCTTCATAAGCATTAGGCCTGTGGATACTGTACTCACCTTGTGAAGATCTAGAGATCCTTCATTTTCTTGGCCTGTTTTGGTACTTCAGGCCTTCAATGAGTATGCAGAGAATGGAGGTCTAAAGTACTGCAAGATCACACGAGATCAATAGCATGAGATCTCACACTATTGATCTCTTGTGGTCTCACAGTCCCTTAGGCCTCTGTTCTCTGCAAAAGGAGGCCTGGGTGAGATCTGCAGCAAAAGGCTTTGCAAATGAAGGAAAGGCCTGAAACATTGAAGCTTTCCCTTCATTTGCAAAGCCTCTTGCCATCTTTGCAAAAAGCCTTTGCAGCCCAAAATGGAGCTCCACGGCTCCATTTTTTTGCATGTGCAGGCCTCGTTTGGCACTTTACAGCCTAAAATGGAGCTTTAGATGGGTGCAGGCCTCATTTAACACTCTTGTCCAGCACCCCCGCCCCTCCAAATCTCTGTTTTGTGCTGCAAAGTGTCAGATGAGGCCTGTGCATTACAAAATGGAGCTCCAGAGGGACATGTGTGGCTAAGAGGCTGGAGAGGAAACACTTGCTAGATCTTTGCATGGTAAATGACCCGGTGCAGCAGTTTGGGTGGAATGGGGGAGAGAAGCAATTGTGGTATTTCATGGGTCAGGGAGGCCTTGTGTGGTCTTAAGCAGGTGACCTGTTCCATCACTAGGCCCCTCATGACCTTCCTCACCCTGAAATACCTTATGTACACTTAATGAACTGCACATTGGATTAGCAAATGTATGGGCAAAAGGAGGGAGTGATTGCGTTCAAGGTATGAGATTCACTCTCACGAATCCTCGGGTTATGAATGAAATAGCTCCATTACATGCGTAACTCGAAGACTATCTGTATATGAAAGTAGGAAGCCATAACCAGAAGTTACTCATGAGTGAATTAATAAGGAACAAACCGAGAGTAGTATCAGGGAAAAAAACAGCAAGATGAAACTTTCTGAATGAATATGATCCAAAAGAAGAATTATTTTGTTATATGATGTGAATGGATCAGGAGTGGGTTCCTGCCAGTATTACTACTGGTTTGGAGTGCACTTGCATCTAAAAAGGTCTGTGCATACGCAAAACATTAGGAAAGGAAAGGAAAAATGAAAAAATATATACATTTTTTTCAGTAAAGATTGTTCTGTGCCTATGCAGAACAGAAAATCAAGATGGCGGTGCCGAGGATAGAACTGGTCTGGGTGCATGTCCGGTTGAGTTATTACCTACTTGGCGAACCGGTCGAACCAGTAGGAACCCACTTCTGGAATGGATAGGTTGGAATTCCAACTAGGTACCTACAGTTTTCCTTCAGGATAAACTTTTCAAAATTGATCTACCTGAACCAGTGCTGGCTGTATCTCTCTTATAGCAGAGAAGGAGAGGCAAATCAAAAAATGTTGTTAAAAAACTGACTAGCATCGTACGTTATTTTTTTCCTTCTTAAAGAATTTTTTCTTTTTTTTTTCTTTTTTTTTTTTATTAAAAGAGTTTTGTACAAACAAATTTTCCCCCTTTTCACCCCCCCTCCACACAATATAAATCTCATACAAATGCTATACCCCCCCAACCCCCCCGCAAAAATTCACATTCAAATATTATACCAAACACTTTACCCCCTCCCCTCCCCCCATCTTAAAATAGATTACTCATAACCCCTCTCCTCCCAACAAAAACTATATAAATTACTCTTAAATTAATAATAACACATTGATCATTTTCTAAGCTAATTTAACATCTATAACTCTTAATATAAATTTCTCCTAGCCTAACAATGTTTCATTAGTCCCATCTTCTAATTTATTCATACATATATATTGCCCCACCCTCCACCCTAACCCTCCCCCACCTCCCACACAAACCCACCCCCCTAACTTCCGCTGTATACCACTCTAACAATTCCAAACATCCCATATACTATTTACTCTGATCAAGAATTTTTTCTATAATGTAATGTTATAATGTGTTAGGCTGTTTATGTCATTTTGATTGTTTCTTGACATTGTTACTGTTTCTACCATGAATATTTTAATCATATGTATGGTTTTATTATGGTTAATCTTTGGGAGAGTATGAGGATTCAGCAGAATGCAAACTGAATGAATAAACAGGAGGGAAAGTGCATCTGTAAGAAATTGTGAGCAAAAATGAAGATGGAAAAAAAAAAGAAATGATAGAAACTAGAATGAAAATACAATATCTATAGGAAGAGAAAATAGTTTCTTTAGTTTATTCTACAAGAAAGACCAAGGAAAAGTGGAAAAGAGACGTGACAAGGAAACCTCTCTCTCTCTCTCTCTCTCTCTCTCTCTCCCTCCCTCCCTCCCTCCCTCCCTCCCTCCCTCTCCTCCTCTCCCCCTCCCCCCTCTCCCCCTCCCCCCCTTTTCCCTCTCTTGCTTCCTCCATCCCTCCTGCTCTTATTCTGGCTGCACAAGACCAAGCCTTAAAACAAATACATCCAAATCCAGAATTGAGAAGACAGCAACAGACAGCAAATTCTGTCTTTGCAAAAAGTAGACGAAACAGTAAATTGTCTAGTTAGCACAGAGTGGCTACAAACAAAGTAACAATAATGATGTGATGACCTGGGGCACAGCACAGAGGCAACAGAGTCAGCTTATAGTTCAAATCGCTCCTTTATTGCTCCAACTTTCCCCAAATGCTCCCAAGTTTCTGGAAAGTCCCAGCGCAAAGTGTTCACACACAAATACACACACACACCTCCAGCAGCCTTTGGTTGCAAGTAGTCCATCACAACATTGTGAGCACAATGGTTGCAAAACAAGAAATCCAGCAGGGCAAGGGAATAAATCAAACAATCCAGGAAGCAAAGGAACCAGGCAATTAATCCAGGAAGCAAGAAATAAAGCAAGAAGTCCAGGAAACGTCCAATGTCAGTAATTGCAAACAATTCAGCATTTGTTCCCAACAAATGCCCCTCCCCACAGTGTCTCCTTAAGTTTCAGTCCCCCTGTGTGCCTTGAAACTCCTTAAGTCCCCCTGTGTGCATTCTCCTCCCAAGTAGTGGTTAAGCCTGCCCTGTTCCTGCTTCTCGCCACTCAGTCCCCCTGTGTGCATTCTCCTCCCAAGTAGTGGTTAAGCCTGCCCTGTTCCTGCTTCTCGCCACTCTCCATGCTCAAGGATCAGGAGGGAGTGGCTCTTGATCACCGCCTGAGCTCTGTTTGTCATGTTCACTGCTTAGCCTCTCTTGGTCACCTTGCCCACATTCTTTCCTTCCTACAAGCCATCCCAATCCTTAAAGGCCCTAGCCTAACTCGACCTGCTCCTCTCCATATTCCTCCAAAGTCAATGAAGCTGTTCCCTCAATCTCCATCGGCTCCAATTCTGACTCGTCTTCTTCTACAGATTCAGGCTCTGATGACACACGGTATAGAGGAAGGTCTGAAATACCATTTGAAATACCAAGAACTGGTGGGACCACAAAATAGACAAAATTAAACGAAATGATAACAAAAGAAGAAATTAAAGTGCTCTGGGATTTTACAGTTCAAATAGATGAGCACCTGCCCCATAATACACCAGACTCAATAAACAAACAAACAAATCTGGATAGTGAATGCAGCAGTACAGTAGAAAAGAAGAGAAAGAATTGGATATAAATTACAAAAGGTAAAAACCTTTTGCATATTAATATAAAGACTCATAACATATAAAGATCCGCAAATAGAAATAGAACAACTATGGGGAAAAAAGCAAAGTTAAAAAAATATCAATAGTGATAGGTGCCTTTGTGCAATCTGAAACATTTGGAGTTCTACTTAGAAGAGAGGAAAGGTGTCCCTGCAGATTTTACACTGTCCAAAGATGTTTCTGCAGTCATGTGGCCAGCTTGGTGTCATGGAACACTATTTCCTCCCCATCAAAGTGGTACCTATTTATATACTGACGTTTACATGCTTTCAAACTGCTAGGTGGTCAGTACCTAGGCAAAGATGAATGCTCACCCCATTGTGCAATGCTTGTGCCTCAAACTGGGCTGTCAACTTTCTAACCGGTAAGCTCAGTGTTTAAACCACTGAGTCATTACACCAACCTGAACACTATTGGCATGGAGAAAATGACCATCAGCCAATTGCAAAACAAAGCTTTACTTGGACTAGGTTGCATTCTGCAACAATACCTTTAACAATCAAACAATAACATCTCCCTTTTCCAGATCCTTAATAGATGATGGGAGGACGGGGGGAGGGAGGAGTCAAATCCAGTCCAAACTGTGCAACCAACCATAATAAAAGGAGATAAAATATGGATCCTGTTTGGAACACAATGAAAATAATTATTCTACAGAATGCTTTAAAAAATAGGTGGAGTTTTACTAATCTGAAGACTGAAAAGAAACTTGGAAGAATTAAGTGAAGGAAGGTGTGATGAAACTAAATATTGCCTAAAAGAGCAACTTCTGCAAAAACTAAGCATAGGAGCAAGTTACTGCATGAGTATGGAGACAGAAAAATGATTGCAAAGGAATCTTGTACAAAAAACAAACAAAAAATAAATGGTTATGATTAAAAGAAGCAAGAAAATGCAGTTACCTTCTTGATTTTTTTAAAGTAGAAAATAGATCCAGAGGGATAAAGAAAATTTAATAGCAAAAAAAAAAAAAAAAAAAAAAAAGGCATAAAACTGTTTGAAACTGAAACTAAAGAAAGGGAATGCTGAAGGAGAATTGTAACAATATACCAGAAATGTCCCAAAAGGTGAAAAATTAATAATTAAAACTGTGTGAATGTTGAAAAAATTATAAAATCACAAGTGTAGCTAGTATAAAGTGGAAAATATTCCTGTGGATGTGATTTGTTTATGGAAAGACTGTGAGATTTGTTTAACCTTTGAAGATTGTGAAGATCTATTGTTGACCATTGGAAGAGTGCTGGTGTGGTTCAATATACAAAAGTAGCCATTGTGAATGTAAAAAACCACTGGAAAATCAGTTGCTTAAGTGTACTTGGGAAGGCAACTGGTAGAATTCTGATTCCAAAGAGACAAGAAGAGACAATAAGCAATGTTAGCAATGTACAGCCTAGTAATATGTTGGCTGTTGATACGATGGCTTGATTTTTGCTCTTCAGTAGATCATTGAGAATTGTATGAACTGGGGGAAGTTAATGGGATGGAAATATCTGCAAAAAGAAAAGAAAAATGTCTTGGACTGAAAATAATCAGTGAATAGCTCAGGAAGGATGGAAGGAAGGAAGGAAGGGCCTTTTTGAAATTCCTAACAAAATTGAATAATGAACCAAACCTGCATCTGTAGTGATGTTAGAACTGGGTTAGTTTGAAACATGAACTGCATGGTCTTTTGTGTGGGAATGATACTATTTTGTTAGCTAACAATACAAGATAATTTGGGACAAATATTGGCTGTGTAACATAAAGAAGAGCATGGATCTGAATATCAATGATTCAAAGACTGAGATACTTGGGTCTCACAAGGAAGTGAAGAATGGCATGTTTTAGAGAAAGGGCAAAAACTACATGAATTGTTACTAGATAGATAATCTTCTATAGGTGGGGAAATTATGGAGAAATGTTAAAACATGCAAGCGATGTTAGAAATGTAGTGGAAAATTCTGCTGCGATGATATGATATTGTTCTCATGAAATGAAAACGACAATGCATACCAGCCTGTTTCTGTCCATTTTGTTTTATGCAACTGAGAATTGTCTATGTCATGACCTTAAAAATAAGGTCAGTGCAATGAGAGCAGGGTTCTTTAGAAGTTCTGTATGAACCAAGTGATAAAGGAACCTATGAATGAGTACTGAATGAACGTGAGTTGAATATAAAAATGCCTCACCATTAGGATGTTGAGGATGTTTAGTCACAGAAAGAGAATGAATGAGGATCAAATCACAAAACAAATATGAAAAGGATGAGAGAATAGGTTAAGAAGTAGATTGAAAATGTTGTAGTTGAATAGAGTTAATGAGATCCTGAAAGGGAGAGAGGTGAGAATTTTAAAGAGCAAAAGCTAATGGATGAAGTGGTGCGTGAATGAGATGGAAGCAAATTTGGTTGTTAGCATACAAAGGTATCTAGCTATATAATGAATGGCATTACTGCAAGCTAAATTTCACTATGTTTCTTTTCTTTTTCTTATCTCATGCCTTTCATTTCTTTGGCTTATTATTTCTTCTTCTTTTTTCTCTACTCTGCATAATCTTGCTTACCACAAAAAGGAATACTGATTTATACTAGTATAATAGCTAAGGTACTGAACTACAAACTGGGCTATGGTCAGGAAAAAACAGGTAGTTCTCAACTTACAACAGTTAGTGACCATTCAAAGTTACAAAGGCACTGAAAAGTGACTTATCAACATTTTTCACAGTTACAATGTTTGCAGCATCCCCATGCTCATGTGATCAAAATTCAGATGTTTGGCAATTGGATCATACTTATGATCATTGCAATGCCTTGGGGATCATCTGATCACCTTTTGTGACCTTCTGACAAGCAAAGTCCACAGGGAAGCCAGATTCCCTTAACAACCGGGTTACTAACTTATCAACTGCAGTGATTCATTTAACAATTGTGGCATGAAATGTCATAAAGTGGGGCAAAACTCACTTAATAAATGTCTCACTTAACAACAGAAAGTTTTGGCTCAATTGTGGTCATGTCAAGAATTATCTGTCGGTGTTGGGAATTTTATGTTCAGATGCTTTGGACTGTTCAAAACAAAGGCAGAATATAAATCTAATAAGAATAATATCAGCGCAACAGGGACCATACTAAAAAAATCTAGGATGGTATTTAGAAAATCTGCCCATTGACAAGAAAAATATTTCTCCATCACAAAAGGCCACACTTCTTGGATCCACATGTACAGTACTCCAAAACATGAGAACATCACAGGTTCTTTGGAAAAACTTGATACATATGAAGGTCAACACCAGCTAAAGAATTGGTAGCTGTAACTTCACATTGTTGTGAATAAATTGTCAAGCTTCAAAAGACATCTTGTTGTTGCCACTATTATCATATCTCAGGTTGTCAATGAACTATAGGGGGAGAGAGCAGGAGGTAGAACATGGGCCAGACATCAAGATGTCTATGTAGGAACCAAGGACATTTCAGCAGGGGTTTACAGAAGCCAGAAAGACTTTCCCACAACAATATCTGGAGACTGTATTGGACAATGTGACCTGAGCTAATTGGGTGGTGGAAGAATATGAATGTTAGCCATGGGGCTTAGCGCAGGAAAGATCTAGATTGGTTTTGCCTTCAACCCTGATGAAGTGATGTACTCAATAAAGTTTTGCATAAAGAGATTGAAACATCTCGGTGATGCTTATGTTGGTTGGGTTCATCAGTCAGAACTTTGACATAGATAGTAATATGGTATTTCCCCAGACGTTTCGTAATTTTCCTGTTGCTATGTTAAAAAAAATGTAATTCAACCAAAACTTTTAAGGAATTACTCCCAAAGTTTTCAAGGGCTTCCTGTAGCCCCAAAGCCACAGATTAGATAGTCTTGAGATATACACTTACTCAGGAGTAAACCACCTTGAATCCAATATGATCCAGAATCACATGTCTGTATAGACATTAACAAGTGTTGTGTTGCATGGTATATGATTCAATATATTCAGAAGTCCTTCCTAATTACTTCTTGACTTCTTTATTATCTCCAAAGTCATTTTGTCTCTAAAATTGTCTCTAAAACATTCTCAACCATTTTGTCTCTAAAATTGGTTCATATGCTCCTGGACAAAAATTCAAATGATTTTGATTTGATTTTGATTTGACGAATGGGAATTAAATAAAGTAATATATGACTTTAGAATTTTATTACCAAGATATTACATCTCAATGAAAGGCAATCTCAAAGTAATATTTTACAGCCATAGCTAAAACATATTTAGCATCAATGTACATTGAGAGAA
Organism: Natrix helvetica; assembly: GCF_964273705.1. Lineage (NCBI taxonomy): Eukaryota > Metazoa > Chordata > Lepidosauria > Squamata > Natricidae > Natrix > Natrix helvetica. The sequence continues at coordinate 95,721,020 of NC_138549.1, read as the reverse complement.
GGTAACTTTTATTCCCAGTCACAAGGTACCTCTATTCCTCACTAGCAATTTTTCTATGATGAAATATTATAGTATCCCTGGGATAAGAAACATAGTGTTCCTTTTCAAGGTTGTCCTCATTTGTCTCTGCTTTCAGTTATTAGTAACTTTTAGCACTATTTGTGGCTGCTCATGTTCCAACTTTGGAGGCAAGGACTCTGAAAGGTCACCCATCCTCATGCGTACCTTGGGGAACTCATTGCACCAAACACACAGAGAGGAGTTTGTTTCCTTTCCACACATTTGTTTGCCTTCTTGTTTTAGCCCATCCATATTTGCACACACCATTTAAACTGGCGCCCACGGGCAGTTTCCTTCCTATCTTTAGTTATACTCCCAGGCTGGCTTTGTGCGATTGATCAAAGGCCTGCTTTTGGTGTATTTCAGCTCTAGGAGTTCAAAACATCACGCGGAACAGCCGATGGCCACTTGCCTCAAAACACACCTGAGGCATGTATTAATGGAGCAATAAAATATGGCCTGCTCTCCCTTAACGCTAGCGTCCCATTCCATATGAATTACATCTCCCCCAGACTTTGCCATGGGCAATCCAGTGTTTGATCTTCATGTCTGATTTGAGACTTCACCCCCTCCCCTCTTATTCTTTCAGATGGCTAACTGGCAGATGTACTTTTCATGTTCATTAATGCATCTTTCTACTTTCTCCTTATTTGGCATCTACACAATTGCATGGATCAGGGACATTTCATTAAACATTATTTTGCCTGGTACAGTTTAATCAATGATTTGCTTCTGGGTTTGTCCCAGCACTTCTGAAATTATTAAGGCTAAATAGTCTGATCTAATCACATTTCAAATTCAAGATATTCTCCTGTAAGTTGAGTCACAAAAAACGAAGAACAAAAACTGGTTAGAGTGATGAGAGTTTCTCTCTTCCTTTAATTGGTCACCTGTGCTAAATTTGTACTCCACATTTATAATTTCATGGATCATCTGATCACTTACCATTGATTTAGGAAACACTCATAAGGATAATTCAGGTGATTTCATTGTACCATCTTTAACTTTCAATTTTACTATTGCATTCTTATGTATGGTTGATGTTGCTTTTAGGGCAATTTGTACTATACATGTTTTATGTGCTTCTTATGTGTGATAAATAAATATATAAATGTCTTTGGTAATGGAAAATTATACATCCTTAGGAAAAAAGCAAGGGTAAATTGTTGTGTGATTTGGTGCAGATGTGTCTAACTGTCATCAAACAATTATTATTTGGCATTATTTTAGCTCTTACCTGCACTTATAACTGAAAGCTTGTTAACTATGTGCAGTATTAATTGGAAAAACACAGACTTATAGATGCATAAACACTGAATTAGTCACCACGACGAACCTATTCTATTACTCCAGCTATTAAGGACTGGATGTCCATAATTGGAAGATGCATTACTCCTAACTACACAATTCCTCCAAAAGGCATGGGGACATTATGGAAATCAAGCTGCTTTCTGGAAGTTCCTGGAAGCGGTTCTTTTAGGATTGCAATCTTTGCACATTTTCACTCCATATCCCAACATGTACTACTTGAATTACCAAATTATTGAAATTTATCTGTCCCCCACCAAAAAAATATTCACAATTCTTATGTTTATAGAACTACTGATTTTGAGGTTATAACTATAATAGCAAATCAATATGGTAAAATAATGAAACCGTGGGTAAAAATGTTTTGCTAATCTGTCAGTAATCTTAAACCTCAGCATCTTTATTTTTCAGACAATGATGCAAACCTGAAGCCTAAGAGTCATATGTGATTCCTCCAAAAGTTGTCACCAACTTACACTGTTTAATATAAAAATGAAAGTGTTAATTGAAGGTGGAATAATAATACAGGCAATCCTTCATTTACAATGGTTCATTTAGTTGCAACAACACTGGAAAAAAGTGACTTAATATACAGTGCTTTACAGCCCTCTCTGAACAGTTTAAAGTCAGCATTTTGTCCCCAACAATTTGGGTCCTCATTTTACCCCCTCGGAAGGATGGGAGGCTGAGTAAACCTTGAGCATTTTTTACACTTACGACTGTTGCAGGATTCCCATGGTCATGTGATCAAACTTCAGGCGCTTGGCACCTGACTCATATTTATGATGGTTGCAATGTTCTGTGACCTTCTGACAACCAAAGTGAATTGGGAAGTCAGATTCACTTAACAACCATGTTACTAACTAACAACTGCAGTGGTCCATTTAACAACTGGGACGTAAAATGGGGCAAACTTACTTAACAACTGTCTTGCATTTGCAACAGAAATATTGGGCTTAATTGTGCTTGCAAATTGAGGGTTAGCTAAAATCTACCTAAAATCAATAGCATGTGTTACTTTTAAGATCAATCTCTTGAAAGCATTTTAGCAACGATTCTGAAAATTGGACTAAAACCTGGCCCATAAAATACCATTCATGTACTATCCCAAATTCTAATGCTTTATGGAATATATAAAAAAAACCAAATTTGGGTACATGACTGCATAATTACTACTTTCAATTTATCCTGACCTAGACTTAAACGTTACTGCTCAAGAGCAATTCCAGGCATCTAACAGAAAATCTGAGCATTTTCATTAGCCTTATTTATTATAAGCTAAATCTAACTTTACACAGATAAAAATTGTGTAGTGTAAAACAATTTAATTTCCCTCCCTGTAATCTTTCTGAAACTTTCCTGATAGTCACATCTGGAAAGCATATCTAGAAACAGGATGAGCAAATCTTAATGGCATTTTATATATTAGCAGAAATGCCCAATTAGATAAGAGCTTATTTATAACAATCACTTACTCTCATAATTTAGGTCTAATCTTATGAAGATTAGACAAGAGACTAGTCCAGAATTACTAAATTACTTTCACTGTGTCTGGAGATCTGACTATCATATTTCTATTTAGTCATAATCTAGCTTCAATTATTTCTTCCAGTTTTCAGATGTTGACATGTTTAAAAAGAAGTTCTTTAAAGTAACCTGTGTTTAATAGAATTTGTATTTCAAGAAAAAACGAAACGATGGAACTTCTAACACTTTAATAGTTAAAGAGTCTTTATGCACCCAACTCATGAAAAGGCTATTAAATATATTATGTCATAATAAAATATATTTATATAGGGTTTTCCAAATTGCTTTGGTAATTTTTCAAACCTGCTTACATGTTTCTCTGCTATAGAGAAATATTATGCTCTGTCTCCTAAATACGTACTTCTTAAATGTCCCCATGACTGCAAATGTAAAGATTATTGAAAGGAATAAAGGATCATATAATTTAAGGTACTTGATGATTTATAGCATAGTTATATTTCCAACCACTAGCTAAATGAGCCTTGAAACTGACTGAAGTTTCTCTTTATTTGGTTTGTCAGAAATATTTACAGCTTCCCCTGAAGATGTTTCTGAGCAACGTTCTGATATTTTACCATTCTTCCTGGATTATTATTTGATCTTAATTATACTTGATTAGCTCTCTAATTTCAGGGATGTTTTTAATTAGTTTAACTCCTTTAGATGGTATTTCTCATTAAAAAGTTACTTTCACGCAGTACTGAAACAATTAAAATGCTGGCAGTTCAAGCTGATTGGAAATGACATAAAAGAGGTTATTGTAAGGCCTCATGGACTAGCCTTGTTTCACCTTTATTTTTAGTTGTTTTTTCATGCTGGATATGTATATGTGGACTCTGTCCAAATCTATATTTCAAGAACTCTTTCTCATGCTTTCCCAGTTCATACACAGAAGATGGGAGAATAGCCATGATGATGGAACTCAACCAGCTACATGGCCAATGACACCTCTTCTTGATACATTCCTTCAGAATAAGTATGCACTTGTTCTGGCCTAGGCTTCCCCAGCAGCACGAAGCCAAGTTCTCATCCCAATAAACCCCTTTTATTTAATTTACAATTAATTCCTCTCCAGCAAAGTCTTTCCTCTCCCACAGTCTTTCAAGATAGTTCACAATTACCGACCTTTATCAGGCTTCGAGAATAGCCATGCCGATATCTTTCAGATGCCACAAGATTTGGCAAGAATGCAGGAATGAACTAATTGTCTCCTCCAAACACCCCTCCCCTTTTGCTCCTCTTTTATTCCCTATGGGAGGGGCCATTCACCGTCCACATGTGGCCTTACTCCCAAATCAAGTCTTGTTCCTTAGCTGTTCCCTTCATCTGGCAACTTTGCACATGCGTACACTGGGAACAGGCTCCAACTGTTCGTCTGCCTCACTGATGTCTGACTCCGAAGGGAGCTGATAATTGTCAGATGGTCCTGGCCCCATGTCTGCCTCCAATGCAGAGCACTCATCAGAGCCTTCCGCAGACTACCACCCTCCAGGCTCATGAGTTTATTGAAGCCTGGCACTCCACAAACAATTCCATCAACAGACACATTGACCTACAACTAGCCTACAAATTCTTCAGAATCCAAATCAACTGCATAGTCCACTAGAAACAGCACCGACCCTCAACTAACCTATGCAAGCATCACCCCCAACCAGCACTTTCACCTCCCAATGACCTTTACCCAGAGGTGGTATTCAACAGGTTCTTACCAGTTATGGAGAACCGGTAGCGAAAATTTTAAAGTAGTTCAAAGAATCGCTAAATATCACCTCTAATTGGCACCACCCCCATCTATGCCTCTCAAGTCCCAGCTGATCTGGAAGAAATAGGGATTTTTCAGTAACCTTCCCCTGGAATGGAGAGGGAATGGAGATTTTACAGTATCCTTCCCCTGCCACACCCACCAAGGCACACCCACAGAACCAGTAGTAAATATTTTTGAATCCTACCACTGCCTTCCCCTGATGTAACCTCCCCATCACAAGACCCATCACAAGACACTGATGACTCACACCTGACCCATCAGAAGACATGTTGCAAGACTCTCACATGACACACCGACACCTGAAGCCCTTAGTAGACCACTGACACTGACATCGCCTAAACTCTGAATATGTTATCTAGCCTGGTAACAAAACATTCAGAAACCAACTCACAAGCTTGGAGAACAAATCTTCATCCTCATCCTACACCCAAACTATAAATATTTGCCACTCTTGTATTCTCACATAATCCCAAATTCTGTGGAGCTTATTTTCAGGCATATAGCAATAGCAGTTAGTAATACAATCTAGAGTTGTAATATGCTATTTTTATACATCAGTTTCTAAGAATACAATGTCAAAACATATCAAAACATGCCAATATTGACATTTTCAAAAATCAGCTACAGTATAAAGCAAAATATAAATGCAAATGCATTATGAAATGATACAGTCCAGATTTAATTAATTCCTAAAATCAAAGATGATTTTTGAGAATTGTCATGAACTGTGATTTAGACTGTTATTTCACTGACCTATTTAAAAGGATAATGAACAATTGCTGAAGAACATCACTGTTAAAGAGTGAGTATGTTTTTACCCTAATGATAATTTTTTTGTGCTTTTCATTCTTATGGTTCTAGCAAAATTTATTTTTAACGGACAATAATGCTTTCTGTGTAAAGAATGGGAACTGCATTTTTTTTATAAAGAATTTTTTGTGGAATCTAACCACGTTTGTTGTTGTTCAGCTTGAACATAAAATAACAGGGTGTCATTTTAGCTTCAAAACACCTCTAATATTCTGATCACCTTGGGATAAGAAATTGCACAAATTATGCAAGCAGAATCCAGATTAATCTACTTGACCAGTTCAGGCAAGATTGTTCTTGCCAACATCATAAGAACCTCTATAAAAGTGAGTGAGATAAATCATTCACAGGTACATATTGTAAAAGCCAAGTATATCAAGCTTCAAAGTAATGGTTCGGCTAATTAATACTGACTGCAACACAATATTCCACAGAAGTGTTTATCACAGTACATTAATATCAAATGAGCCCATCAGAATTAATATCCTTCCATGAAATATGAATAAAAGATAAGCCTATCCATAATATGATTTCTCATATTTCTATCATATATAGGGATTATATATAAAACATTATATGATGGGAAGATAAATATTAAGAATAAAAAAACCTGTCGCTAAAGGAAAAGCAGTGATTTACATTCCATATTTCTCTGTTCTAATTACCAAATGGTTCATCCTAGTCCTTGACAGATTATAGAAATAGAGATAAGGCAAGGAATGAATACATGTGAATAGTATCAAATATTATTTTCATAATAGTTGACTGTGCACCATACCCCAGATATACAGTTCAATACCAATGTAATTATATTGAAATATATTACAAGCTGCTTTGCCCATTCTGATTTCACATCAGTATGGTTGGCATCAATAAAATGATCATCGAATGCCAAGAGCTCTGGTCAGTCCGAAATACAGATTTAGTTGTCCATGCCATAGATTTCATTACATTTGAACTTTGGAAGAGGGGGAGAAGGATTTAGCTTGAATGTAAATTGAATCATAACTATCCATTAAAGACCTGGAATGTCTTACAATGTAGAACTTTAAAAAAAAAATAAAACCATTCCAAAATTTTCAAAAAGTCGCAATGCTTGATTGAGTTACAAATTAACTTCTTGTTTTTTTGCAATTCTAGTGTCAGGGGTGATTCACATTTAAATATTTGCAGACCTTCTGTTGATATTAATGTGACATATTAAATATTGTGCTTTTAGCTAGTCTTCTTTAAGATTAGCATATGTTTAATTCATCCATATGTTATATACAAAGCAGGATAAAGGCCACACATTTTTATGTGTGCATTTTATATATCAGTCTCATTTCAAGTAGGAAAAAAATGTTTAGGTATTTGAAAATGCACTATTTAGTAAGAGGTGTGGTAGAATGTAGTCTGGATTTCCAGGAAGAGAGGGGGGGTGCATTTCAGAGATCCAAGAGATAGCCAACTCCAAGAGAAGTTTAGATGGTTTGGTTGGGAGAAAAAGAGTTAAGACAGCTCCTCCTTAGCAATTCTCAGAGTATATTTTTGGTGATACAGATAGTTGTTTTAGTTTGGCAAGTTTCTATTTGTAGGTGAGGAACAATAAAGGAAGCTGCTTAAAAGTACCATAACTCTACATGCTTTTTTCAGTTTGGGGGGCCTGGCAGAAGTGAACTAAGCACCATAGAAATTCAGCATTAACCTGCGTAATTATATTGCATCTCTATGATATATGATGTATTCCTAAGTGGATCAATCTAAAAAGTTTAAAAGAAAATATATACACACTAAAACTTTTATTTATTTATTTTTATGGATGAACATTGAATTTACACCACCAGCATATGTCTTCAATAGTGCTAGGCAAGACAGGCTGAATTGTCTATCCCACTTTATTTCAGCAGAAAATTGTCTAAATTACATCCTTCTGTATAGCTTTTTAGAATATCAAATCTCAAGATCAGACACAATGATAAAAGAGAGAGACAGAGACAGAGATAGAGATAGAGGGAGGAGTACAATACAAGTTATATTTACATTAACTATGTTATAATTATTGTAGTAGACCTGTATTACAGTAAAGTGGCTTCAACCATAAATTCAGACAATCATAATAAGAGATACACAACTACCATATCCCTGCAAGGTTTAATTATGAGCCTAGATTCCTTCAAAATCTGCAACTCATCATTTTTAATACCGGTACAATGAAAGTTACAATTACCCTATACATGGGACTTTATCATACTAATTTTATTTGTATTTAATTGTCATTAAAACATAAACTAAACCAAATTGTTATTCTGGTATTTTCCCATTCTTTCTGATCTATTCTTAACATGCAGGCACAATGATCCCCACTTTCCCCAAAGGTTATGTAGCTCTAACTAATTTAATTATTGTCCTGTCCTTTTGGAAGGAGCATAAGTGTATGAGTACCCTGACATTTTTACTACATTTACAGATTATAACAAAACAATAGGAAGGAGTCCTTAATTTCTTCTTGCTTTTGGTACTTTGAACTAAGCCCAAACACAAAACCGAAATGAATGAATGTGGTATAGAAAAGGGTGACTTGTTCCCAATATGGTTTTTTTTTTTAGTTGAAAGCAGATACTGCTGGATCTGTCTACTTCATGAAGATATGCTACAAATTCACATGTTTAATTTTTATATTCATTCAGTCTGTTTTTTGCATGTTTGTGTATATATGTGTCTGTACAATATGGAAAGCTGCAAACAGTTTTTTTATTGTTTCCTGTGGAAGCAACAACCATTATATCTAGAGAAATGCCTAGCATTAAAGGAACACAGTTGCCATGTGATTCTGAAAATGGTGGGGTTGTGACTGAAAACAAGGACCATCTTCAGACATTCAGTGTTCCCAAAGCATCTTTTGCAGATCTGGAGCACCACTTAGACTTCATTTCCAAATTAGTCTGGGAATTGTTCAACTTTCATCCATTCATAACTGTTATTCAGGTTACCCAAGCATTCTTATTCTAAAATTCATTAGTTGGGTTCCTGGGAACCAATTGTTCTTTTAGTCTAATGTCCAAAACTAGTGCCTGTAATAGCAAATCAACATGTGTTATTGATCACCATGTCTGGGACTATCTGATTTCCTGAAATCTTTTTTGTTAAAATGTCTTCAGAGACTTTTCCAGCTGTTTCTCAGTAGCAATTTGTATTTAGACTATGAAGAAAAAGATTGAATGACTTCATGGTTGGATACTTTGGCAAAGCTATATAGTTTGTGGCAATCTGACAATCAATGAAATAAGTATGAAGATCAGGTTCCCCTCATATTCCATTAAAGTGGTGATTGCCAACGTAGAGGATCCATTTTTCCATTATAAGTTGGAGAAGAACAATAGGAAGGAATGCAGTTGTCAAGTGTCTGCAATCTATATATCTTTCTTCCCATGGAATATTTTACATAATTAAAATTAAAATGCTTGGATGTCAGAGTAACTCTGCTGAAAACATTGGGGTTCTTCTCTGCTTCATCTCAATGGGAGCATCTAGTTTTTTAATTCATTTTTTAAAGAAAAAAAAGGTAAGTCGATGCACTGATTCATTTCTCATTTTGTGTGTTTTGGTAACACCTTTACTGAAAGCCTGAATCCGGCTCTTGAGAAAAATCGTCACTACTACTGGATTCTAAGAAGAAGCCCAGATCAAAAGGATAAATATAGTTTTTTCAACCTCCTTTCCCCTATTTTGTCTACATAGACAAAGATCAACTTTTCTTTTGTCTTTTCTCCCAATGCAATAATTCCACTTACAAATGTGCATTACTCCTTCACAAGGAATAGCAATGCCATTTTTATATGTACCATTCAGTCAGACTCAATGTTATACATTATTAACTCTCCTTTTATCAAGCTGGCCTAAACTATATTGCACTCAGGTAGGATTTTGGTCAATGTCAGTTAGAATATATTTTATTCCTTTTTAAATCCATTGCTATTTGTTACCAACCACAATAAAAAACAACATTGCATGCACCAGCTGCTCTTTTAGCTTCTTAGGAAACACTTTATCCCCAGAATGAATCTAGAGTAATCAGTTGTGTTTCTCTAAGAGGCAAGATGCTGTAATCTCAATTCTTTTATTTCTCCCACTTAAGGAAGAGGACATTTTTCTGTACAGTTGCAGCTGAATACAAAACTAAAGACTTCACAAATAGAGGCTCACAAACACAACCTAGCAGGCTCCATAAATATTGTCCAGGAAGAGCAAAAGCAACTCATTCATCACTCAGAAAGCATCTTGGAATTTACGTAGTCCTGCACTGTGCTGGGAACATCACCCATTAAGTAAATGCCACTAAAGATCTCTAAAAGAACTTGACCAGTTTAGAAAATAAATTAAGATTCTGAGTGTACACGATGAGCAGGTCAGGGACTCGACTGATTTGCTAATAAAAAAATAAAGCTTTTTATTCTTAAATTCAGTATTTATACTTATATGGTTGCAATGTCTGTTTCGAGGTTGCTTTCTGAGTGAGAATATAAATACACTAGAAGTCTGCCATTGCTATTTTTGCTATGAAACTCTAACATTCATCATTCTAAGCTTCTACAAAGTTAGCCAAATCATTAAGAGGCCATAAGGATCACGAGGAATTTTTTAAAAAAAGATGAACTGGCCTAATCCATTTAGTAAATAGCCATTAGAAGAGTTGGCTTGTGGCTGCAGAGAAAAGATTTGCAGTCTTGGAGAAAAGTTAGCTTTTTGAGCTGGGACAATTAGGGGAAAAAGATCTCAAGGCTAGAATATAAGAGGTTGCACTGTCAAGTAGACAGAAGAGAAGCAACAGAAGGAAGGAAGGAAGGAAGGAAGGAAGGAAGGAAGGAAGGAAGGAAGGAAGGTTCAAGAAGGATCTTTAGAGAAAGAAAGAAAAAAGAAAGAAAAAAAGAAAGAAAGAAAGAAAGAAAGAAAGAAAGAAAGAAAGAAAGAAAGAAAGAAAGAGAAAGGTGAAATGGAAGGGATTGGAGACAAAGATGTTTTTTGTCATGTGTTTTAACAATAAAATATATTTTTTTCCACTTTGATCAGATTAATGAAAACAGAATAATGCTATTTCAACACAAGCTCCCCCCTTTTTATGTGGCAGATCTGTCATGATCTATGACATGATCTATGTAGAAAAGTGACAGGGATTTCATGCTCTGAGCAGCCTTGCTACTTATCTTTTTGACTAGGAGATATTTTAATAAAATCTAGTTTCAATTAGCAAGAATCCCACCTAAACCTGATTGCCAATGCTAGTGCATAAAGTTTAAGGTCAAGACTGGAATACTATCTAGTTAGTAGGAATGATAATCAAGTCCATACGACATAAGACAAATTACATTATTTCAATTTATAATGGGAAAATAGAGCTTTGTTCCATAATAAAATACTAAATAAACACTGGTATTCCCTTCAGTTGGAAAAGTTAGTGTTGCGCCATTGACATAGAAACAGCTACTTCCATTTTGTCATAATTAATTTTGAAGCTTGAAATTAAAAGAATATTAAAAGTTAAAAATTTTAAGTAATGTATTAAAATTATCCACATGCTTTCTAAAGTCAAATTCTAGTTGTCTGTGAAGGGTATTGTTTAAAAAAAAGTCAAGGTGGTCACTGCAGCTAGATGATTGAAACTCCATCCCTTTCCCTATGTATCACACACAAAAGAAGTGGCCTTTTGATAATTTACTTGTGGCTACATTCTTAACATTTTCACTTATTTCATTTTCTTTTTTAATAATAATAATAATAATAATAATAATAATAATAATAATAATAATAATAATAATAATAATAATAATAATAATAATAATAATAATAATAATAATAATAATTATAATAATAATTCAGCAGCCTTGCAAGAATCCCTGGCTCGCTTATAGCGCAGGGCTGCATGGCCGCCTGCAAGCACAGGGTAGGGACGGTGGTAGGAGCTTACATCCTAGGTGCTGGCCGTACCAGGCAAACTACCGCCCATCGCCCCAGGGAGGGAAAGTCTGGCCACCAGCAAAGGGCTTCTGCTGAGGCGCCCTGAGCAGGCAAAATAGTGAGTGAGTGAGCGAGCGAAGGAGGATCAGGAGGGCACCGAGTTTAACAAATGTAATGAAAGGGGAAAAGACGACTCTCATGATTTATCCAATCTATATGGCAGTTAAGGCATATAAGTCAATAATAAAATATAGGCATCTACTATCTTGTAAAAAAATAACTAAAAGTCAATAAAAACTTTTATTAATTACTAATAAATATACTAACTTGATTCTTGAAAATGTATTATTTGAATGTATGCTTTATGCAAGGAAACTGAATTGTTATATTTTCATTTAATTTTCATTTTCTATGAATTGTGGTGGAAATTAGAAAAGTTAGATTTCAATCTTGGAAAATTTCAGTGTAATTTATTTGAATAAGATTGTCTGAATTAATGTTCCAATTGGGATGTCACCGAATGTCTGAATGCAGATTTCAGTTCAAACACCAAAAAAAATATATGTTTTTTTCCCAACAAATGATGTACTCATGTAGAACGGTATCCAGCCCTAATTGGAGATATAATTAGTAGATTTTGCTATATTGTAATACAACAATAAAAGAAACTGAAAGAAACATCTTTGATGAAAGGAGAAGTATTTTTCTGAGTATCATTCTCGAAAGCTTATAAATAATATTATTATACATTATTATTATACATTATAAATATTATTATACATGTATGTATGTATGTATGTATGTATGTATGTATGTATGTATGTATGTATTGAGTTACAACCCCTGGTATGGCCAAATATGGGAGGAAGCATACTGTTTCCTTTCTCTGTCTATCGGCTCATCACATGAAACCATCCAGACAGAAAGCCATTATTTTTAATGTTGCCTTTGTTATTTGTGTTACATTTGTACTGATAAATAAATAAAGGGATACATGCGCACGCACACACACACAAACACACATATATATATACACATACATACATACATACATACATACATACATACATACATACATACATACACATACATACTTCGTAGATTTTCACAGGTGTAGGTATGCTGGTCATGTTGTATTCAGGTCTTTTCCCATGTGATTGAGATTGTCTTGGCAACATTTCAGTGAGGTCTCACTCGCCATCTTTAGGCTGGGTTTTGGGCAAAGTGTGATCGGAGCTGCCGTCTTGCTATAAATCTTGGTGGGGAGGTATGGAGTGCTGGCTTTGTTTCAGTAAGTGGAATGATTGGTTGTATGGTTGTATCATGATTGGTAGATTGGTGCTGATTGGTGCTGGCTGTGTGAACATTGTTGTTTCGTTCCTTTGCTCCAGTAATCCACCCAGAAGCAACTTACAGAAAGAAGAAGAAATAGCACTCACCAACCTGGGGAAAGACAAAAACATAATCATTGTCCCAGCAGACAAAGGTAATGCCACAGTGGTGATGAACACACCTGACTACCAAGCCAAACTATCCAACCTACTCCAAGACCCCACTTACAAACCTCAAAACACAGACCCCACCACCTACCTGGAAAAAAACCACCAAATCCAAAATATAAGCCTCTCCCATCAGTGAAGAGATCCAGCAAAGAATCATCCCCAGAGAGAAATCTTCCAGATGCCCCAAACTCTATGGCCTCCCCAAGATACACAAAGAAGGGACACCACTCAGACCCATAGTCAGCTCCATAGGCTCACCTATAGAGAATCTTGCCAAATTCCTTGCCAAACAACTCCAACCCTATGCAGAATCCATCACCTCACATGTACAAAACTCTCTCCACTTCATAGAAACAATAAAGAAACAAAACCTACAACCCAGCAACCTACTCGTGAGTTTCGATGTCATATCCCTCTTCACCCAAGTGCCTATAAAAGAAGCCTTGACAGCTATCCAGAACAAACACAACTCCCCTAAACACATCCTGGACTTGACCAACCACTGCCTAATCAACACATACCTCATCCATAATGGACAAAGATAGAAACAGATAGAAGGAGCACCCACAGGATCAACCCTCTCACCCGTCATTGCAAACTTATACATGGAACATTTTGAAACTAATGCCTTAGATAAATCTGAACATAAACCCAAACTCTGGCTTAGATATGTTGATGACAGTTTCGTGATTTGGTGAAATGGGAAAGAAAAACTGGACAACTTCCACACACATCTCAACAGCCTACATCCCAAAATACAAAATACAATTCACTATGGAAATAGAAGTAAGCAAGCAACTTCCCTTTCCTAATCTATAAAAAACCCAAAGGCTCCCTAGGACACGCCATCTTCTGGGAAAAAACACACACCAACCACTACTTAAATGCACAATCCCACCATCACCCTGCACAGATCAACTCTCTAGAACCAAACACCTAGCCAACAAAGACCACCTGAAAACTGAATTACACACTCTCACAAATGTATTAAACTCCAATCGATTCCAAAGAAAAACAATTACACAGAATAAACAGACACAGAACAGGACAACGGCATCGCCGTCCTCCCTTACATCAAAGACACCACAGATAAAATCAGCAAAATTCTCCACAAAAACAATATCAAGATAGCCTTCAACACTGACCAAATATAGTCAACATCTTAAGAAACCCCAAAGACAAAATCCAGCTAGAGAACTAAGGAGTCTACGAAATACCATGCAAAATCTGCCCTGCAACATACATAGGACAAATGAACAGGAGAATAAATGCACGCATCACAGAACACAAGAAAGCAGTAAGAAAAAAGGGGAAAAAAATTTCCTCCCTTTTCCAGCACCTTAAAGCTACAGGACATGTAATTAATTTTGAAGGAACCAGGTTAATCTCCAAAACAGAACACTTCAACAAGAGAATAATTATGGAAGCTATCGAAATAGAGAAACACCCCCACAACATGAATAAATGTGATGATACCTCCCGCCTACCAGACATCTGGAAACCAGCCCTAGTCAACAAACGAGCCTCACCCACCACCCAGGCTATATACTATAGTATGCTCCCTCCCATATTTGGGCAGTATGCTCCCTCCCATATTTGGGCATATATACGTATGTATGTATGTATGTATGTGCTGCCACCCAGCACGTTGGATGAATTATTTGACCAAATGCCCATATCATGATAAATAAATATTTGGTTGACACCTTGGTAGCTACATTAGTAAATGATTTGTATATTCAGGTTCCTTTAACTATTTAGCTCTTGGCCATCAAAAGAATAGAATAATTTCTTTTCTTTTTTTTTACTGCATGCCTCCTGTTTATAATAATACATGGAACATAATACACATTAACAATTGTGGTTATAAAACCAGGGAAGGTGAAGTAGATATACCTTTTGTGGCATTTCTGTTTTATTTTACAAAAGTTTTCCTCTTTTGTTCTGAAGTATCTCATCAAAATCCAAGGACTGAACAAATAACAATTGCCATGATCCTTTTTAAAAAATTAAATGATTATGCGGCAAGAAAAGAATGGCAATTATCAATGTCGGCGTGATACACCTCTTTTGGCAATCTTGGAAATGGATGCAGTTGGCCTGCCTCTTGATTTATTTAAAGCATAGACATTATTTCTCTCTCTCTCCCCCTACACACACACACACACATACACACACATACACACTTGAAATAAGATATCTGAATATGCATCTATAGATGTCTTTGTAATTTGCACTAATAAATTCCCCCTCCCTTCTCAAGCAGTAGGTGTTGTAAAATTTGAATTGAAATTTGAAGGCTCATGGCTTCCAAACCAGCAGGAGTTTAGGCTTAATTGCTTGAAAAGACATATGCACAATTGATAGTGAAGAACAAGAGACGGTGGTGGTGGTAGGAAACTCATGTCAAGAGGCTCTAAATGAATCATTTAACCATAACATTCAGCATCCCACACCTTGGGACAAAGTAACTGTTAACAGTTTGAAGCAATTAACAAATATTCCTGTGGGATGGTTTCTTTCTTCACCCACCAATACTTTTCCTCCATCTGAATAAATTAATGCAAAGAAAATGTCTTGTTTTCAATGATACCAGAGTTGATTATATTAATGCCGTCATTCTGAATTCATTATCAAAGCTAATGTGTGTTAAGGTAACAAACTGTTCTGAAATTGTACAAATATTCTTTGCACAAATTGAATGGTTCTTTGGTTGATCGCATTACCCTCGAGAGTCTGACTTCTAGCAATGAAAGGTTGGGCAAAAACCAATAACAACTACTTAGCAGATCTTAATCAAGCAAAAGTTCATATATATATATTTCTGTCTCTTCTATTCTCAGTAAGAGAATATTGTTTCTGGAAGAGCAGAAAGCATTTGACTTTGAAAGTGGTAGGAGAGCAGATCTCTGGAGCTTACTGACTACCTTGATAAAAACAATCAGGAAGTGGAAATCATAACCGTATCTATTTCATGAAAAATATTAAATGATATTTTCTCCCTCCCTTGTCTTTTTTTTTTTTTTTTGCCCTTTGAGATCTGAAAACGTCTGTTTTTCTGCAGAAATTTTGAAAAAGTTCAGACATCATCAGTGCAACTGCCTTACTTGTCATTGCAGTTTTATTTTCAATGATTATACGTTTTGCACAAAATAAGGAAAATAACTCGCATTAATTCTTACCTCTGGAGTCAGATTAATATCACTTGACTGAGCAGCCTCTTCTCTTCCTTTGTATTTTCTCATGGTGCTGTCTGAAGGATCCTGCAAGTGTCAAGCAGATCAAAAGATCTATTAGCCAGGGTGACATCAATTTATTAAACTGAGGAATAAAAGTATTGCCCAGTTTTTCTAAATAGTTCACAATTTGACCTTGCACGCAAATGAGTAAACACACAATTGCTGATGAAGTATGATTTAACACAGCATCTTGTGAGTGTAAAGAAATAATTGTCAATATATTTTAAGGTGGGGAGCAGAACACAATGAAAATAGGTATTCTACTGCATTAAAAGTGTTCAGGTTATTCTCAAGTACAATAAGCAAGCAACATATATGGTTGAACTCAATTCACTGAACTTCCATTGCATAACAACTGTGATATGCTCCAGATGTTGTTGAAGTTCTAGCCTGCTTTGGCAATCATAAGAGAGTGATAGGAATTGCAGTTCAACATCTGAAGAAACACAGACTCTCCTGACTTTCTGTACACAATTCCCCTAGTCCTTCTGGTTCTGTCTTCTATTATGAAAATATATAAATATTATGGTAGTTGCTAAAGGATTTGCTTTCTTTAAGTAGCTTGTCCATGACAGTAAAAATAAGTAGGTGAATAATCAGCCCTTTTGCCAGCCTGCACGTATTTGAAATATTTCTTTATTCTACTGAAGCATATATTGCAGTGAAAAGTAAGCATATTTTACAGGAAATCAAATGCCTCTTTATGAGCCTAAGCAGAGTGTCATTTGGCTTTGTTAGATTCCAATCAGCAATAAAGACACAGGGATAGATATTAAGTGAGACAGTAGATTGTATTTCAGATCAGGCTTCTGAGTTCCGTAGTTCTCTTGCAGTTCTTGGGGCAATAATATAGAATGCTCTAAAAATTTGAAAATCAATATCCTAAGGTAGTCACCCTTGGATACAAGAATATGAATGTATAAAAGCTGGCTGGGTAGCAGATACATTTTAATTGATCTTTTAGCCATCAATTGATGAACAGTTGAATGTGCAGGGGTCAAAGGTTGCCTCTTCAGAGGACACACCCTTGAGCTCTTTAGGATTAAAAAAATGGTTTGCTTGATACTATTACACACTGAATTGATCGGTCAAAACCCATTAGTGCCCATTTTTTTTCAACAAAACGAGCACTCATTTGGTTTTGCATGTAGTTTTAAATATTTGATTTCCAAACATTCTTAATAAGCTTTTATATGGAGTGGATTTCTATATTAAGGGCTCGCTTTCAAATATTAGTTTTAATGTTTAACACATTGCCAATATTTCCAATAGTTCTTCCGCTGAAATGGATGTCTATGAAACTTGCTACATTTATCTTGCTACACATATCTCTAATATGGCCAGGAATATATTTGAGTGGCAGGATATTAGTGACCACAATGAGGCACCATTAAGCCAGGAACTCAAAGATTATTTTTTGATGCTGACCTTCACAAAAAGGTGGAATCTTCTTGCAGTAATAGTTCTGTTGACTATAAAATCCAGAATTATTGAAACGGTCAAATATATGAATGATTTAGTATTCAAGAACAGGTTTCAGAGTCTGGTTAATCCCAGAATAGAAACTATAAAAGGATTATTCTTTTAAAGAATGCATATATCCTGGTGTCCATGTAGAACAAATGTTGCTTTATTTGTTCCATAAATGGTACCATATCTTACAAGTGTGGCATTAACAAATTCAGGATGCATAATATACAAGCCAAATAATTTATTGACATAAAATGTTCATGTGGCCCTGGGTATCTGAAAACAAAACAAAAAATCTTTGTCAAAACAACAGTGATATGCAGATCAAATACAAGAGAAACTCTGAGGGAGCTTTGGCGCATAAAACTTCCTGAACTGAGACAAAAAGTGGACAGTGGACATACAGAAACTTAATTTAACATAGTTCGAATTACAGGTAGTCCTCATCTTACTACACAACGGAGCCCAACATTTCTGTTGTTAAGTGAAACATTTGTTAAGTGAGTTTTGCCTCATTTTAGACCTTTCTTGCCACAGTTGTTAAGTGAATCACTGCAGTTGATAAGTTTGTAACATGGTTATTAAGTGAATCTGGCTTCTCTATTGAGTTTGCTTGGTAGAAGGCCGCAAGAGGTAATCACATGACCTTGGAACATCGCAACAGTCATGAACATGAACCAATTGATAAGCACCTGAATTTTGATTATAAGGTTATGGGAAAGGTGCAAAGTTTGTAAGAACTTACTGTAATCCATTTAGTTCGATCAATGGATCGAACCAAATGTGAAAAAGGGTCATAAGTCACTTTTTTCAGTGCCATTGTATTTTTGAAGTTTGAACAGTCATTATATGAATTGTTGTAAGTCGATGGCCTGTACATGTCATATAATTTCAACTAACGTTTCACCATCAAATTCCAAGCCATAAATACACACTTGTCTTTGTGTGTTTTAGATTTTGTAAAAAAAAAAAAGGGGGGGGGGAGGAAATCTTCTTCTTAAAATAACCTTGAAAATTGTGACTATTATTATTTAATAAAAACCTTATTAATAATCATATGTTTAAGGAATATTAATGCTGCACATGAAACATCTCAAAAACAATGCTTCCTTGTTGAAACTTGAGTTTGTAACTTAAATGAGATGGAATTTGCATTAATTTGTGCTTCTGAGGGCTTCCCATAGGAGATGTGTTATATGAATCAGAATAAGTCAAGGCAGGCAAGGTAGAAAACTTACACTTACTTCAAAAAGATTTACATATAACAGGAGTAACCTAATGGTGAATCAAGTTCTGGTAAAACATTAATAAATGTAGCATTCAGTGCCACAATTCTTACAGTTCACAGTTTGCATCCCTCGTGCATTGAGGATAATCTTTAAAAGGCAAATGGAAACAATGGGGTGAATGCTCTGATGCTTGTTAAATCAGAAACAAATCAAATCAAAGTTTCCTAAAATTGAATGAGTTCCGATTTTACCTTTCCACCAGCTCTTTATCTTCTGAAGAACTTATAGTAGTCCATTTGGTTCGATCAATGGATTGATACATGCCTGATGAGTAAGTCAGCTTTTGCCATCTTGCTTAGAGCTTTCAGATGCATTTCTTGAGGGTCCCTCCTGTCTTGCTGTGCATCGGAGCAAACTAATATTTTATTGTTCATCATGATGAATAATTTACCACCCACACATACACTAGATATAAATCTTATTAGGTCCCCTGGACCAAGTGGCTTTAAAAAAAAATGTTTTAGACCTTTACAGCGGATGCTATACCTCATATTCTAAAAAAGCTGGAAAAATGTAATATAAAAATTTGATAAATTGCTTTCTGTCTGTGAATGAGAAAACAGACTTGTAAAATGTGAAATGAACCATTCTGCCAACACAGAATTTGAGCTTCAAATGTAAACACTTGAGTTAATGGCTGGGGTATCTGCGAGTCTCAGAAGCTGTGGTGCCCAGGGAGGGTGAAACTGAGGTTATGGAGGCTCTTTAATATTTTACATTGAACATCCTTACAGGCCGTAATTAGACAGATTACCTGTTATGCATGGTGTAATGTGCTGAACAGTTTTAAACTGGCTTGTCCTCAAGGCAAATGGAAGGCAAAGTCAGAAAGAATTACACTCAACACAAATAACACTCAATGTTCTATTAATGGTCCAGGGAGAAGAAGGGGGGAAAAAAAGAAACCTTCCCAGCCAATGCTGTATTTAATTTTTAATTCAATTGACTACAAAAGAGTTTGTTAAATATTTACCGATCATTTGAATTTATGTACCTAACTTGTCCCACCCCCACTTTAAAAAAAATAAAATTACAAACCATTGACAAGATTATAAATTGTTGGAAGAAAGCATAACAAAGCCTCTGTTGAGGTTGCTTGAACTTCAGTGTGAACTCTGGGGCTATGCTTTATTATTCTTTGTGTCTTAACATATCAGAGCCTTGGCTCAGAACAGAGATTTACGTGCAAGTATGGACATACAAAAATAGCTTGCACTTGCTGCAAGATCTCATTCATGGACAGGAAGGAAGAGTTTGTCAGTCTCTGCAAGGAAAGGAGATGTGTCGCAGGGCAATTGATGAAACTCAGAATATTGGACTACACTAGAAGCATTGCTTCTGCATGAGGATGGGAAAAAAATATTATCACCAAGGCCTGACAACCCAATAATCTATGCTATAGATTTTTCTTCAATAAGCAGTCCAGATGAAGAGTATTTCATAAACAAATAAATCAACAAGCAAATCAAACTTGGAGCTTTCTTTGTTATTGAATTACATGACTGCTCCTTTCTACTTTGACTAAACCTTGTTCCCCACATCCCCCCCCCAAAAAAAAAATCAGGAAAGAAAAAAATTAGAAATACTATGGTAAAGTAGGGGAAGAAGATTTATATGCTACATGTAAAGTTTGCTTAAGATGCTGTAATATTTAGTAGGGGAAGAGGTAGACAGTCTCTGGGCTTCATGTGCTTCTGAGACCCTATTTCTATGGTACTTAGAGGGGCCCCTATCTAAACATGTTGCTTCAAAAAATAACAGCATAATTTTAAGCTAATTTTCAGTGGAAAAACCTAGTGATGCTTCCAGTTGATTTGATGGACCAATTAGACTTACACCCACCAAAGTAATGTGGGAGTAAGTCTAAATACCTGAACATTACAGTTTAATAGTTAGATAGAATAATTTATATTGTTTACCACATAGAATACCATCGTATTGTCCTTCAAATATATGGTCACTGAGAACATTGGAAATTGAAAAAAAATATTGATGATATTAACTATTGGAGTGTGATAAGACCAAATGATCTTATTATAAGTGTGAGTATTATAATTCATATTGTTTGGAAGGATCTGATAAAACATTTATCGTAACTTTGTTAAATAATATGTATTCTCGAGGCAATAATTTTATTGGATTTTCATTGTATTGAAAAGCATTTCAGGATCAAACAAAGTTTAATATAGGTTTTCCTGAAATTTACTTAAAACATGAATGTTACCTGTGTAACATTCAGATTTGAAAAATCTGTATCTGGATACTGTATATAATGCTTGCCCCACTGAAGAAACTTCTTGGCATAATGGAAAATATGCCTTTCATATTGCTGTCATCCAGTTCATCTAATATCCATTTTATTTTAATTGTTGTTCTTATGGTTGATATGTGTATTCAATTTTTCTCTAACTCTAAATTGTTTCATTTAATTTTCTTCTTTCTTTGTTGTCTAATAGAAAATATGGTCCCAATCTTAACTTTAAAAGGTATAATTTCTTCCTACAACCTGGAAATTCTAAATGCCAGCAAATTGGTAATTTTTATTAGTCATTTAAGTAAGTAGTTAGAAAGTGGCATTTATTTAAGTGATATTTTTGAAAGTCATATTAAGTGCCTCTTCTTTGAGAATGGCTTTGTTAATTTAAAAAAAAATCCTAAAATAAAACTTTTAAGTAAATTTCAGGAAAACCTATATTAAACTGTTGTTTGATCCTGAAATGCTTTTCAATACAATGAAAATCCAATAAAATTATTGCCTCGAGAATACATATTATTTAACAAAGTTACAATAAATGTTTTATCAGATCCTTCCAAACAATATGAATTATAATATGATCGTTTGGTCTTATCACACTCCAATAGTTGATACCATCAATATTTTTTTTCAATTTCCAATGTTCTCAGTGACCATATGATTTGAAGGACAATACGATGGTATTCTATGTGGTAAACAATATAAATTATTCTATCTAACTATTAAACTGTAATGTTTATTGTACTATATGCTTATTAATGAACAGTTGAGCCAGTCAACCACCTACGAAGGAAGGTTATGGGGTCAAGTCATCCCAAATGGTGTTTTGTGCAAACAAGTAGAAAAGCATTTCAGGGGTGAAAGGTTTAAGAACATAAACCAGATGTACTTATTTGAAATTGTCCATTTTTGCTTCTTTTAAACATAACTTTCCCCTGAAAGTAAGCTTTTGCAGATTTGGGTGCATTTTACTAAAGTCTTAATATCTACAAGATTTCCTTCCTTCCTTCCTTCCTTCCTTCCTTCCTTCCTTCCTTCCTTCCTTCCTTCCTTCTCCCCCCTTCCCTTCCCCTGATATTTATCTCACATTTTCACCAATTTAGTGAGATAAAATTAAGTGTGCATCCACTTTTTTTCTCATGTGGCATTTTAATGTCATAAAATGTTGAAACTAATTTACTTACTTACAAAGAAAAATCCACTGATTTGCTGTCTCTTATTCTAACAGATTGTGTGGCATAAATCTAGGTCATCGCTTCCTGTCAGAACAAAGGATTTTTAAAAATGCACTTTTCTAAAAGCTGATGCCTTGTCAAGCTCCAGTGGTCACATTATACATAAGTAATGCTGTTATTGTATCTTCAGAAACTGTATGCTAGCATGAATCAGTTACCTGATCGGAACCTGTTTATGGTAACAAGACACGTAAATGGAAAGACAGATTGCAAAGATGGGCAATAATATTGGCTATTCAAATTATGTATAAGTAAACATTTATTACTTGGTAAAGGGCAGATGCTGTTTAGCCCCTTGAATAAGTTCCTGGTGATAATCTTTAGGCTTTAGAATAAGAAAAAAATCACTACAGAATGACAGATTGAATACTGTCCTGCTTTAGAATCTGGGATGCACATTTTATAATCAATTCTATGTATTTTTTCACCAAATCTCTTTTTAATTTTCTGTTGAGAACATTATTATTGATTTGTCGGTTATGTGCCATTGTTGCTTACTTGTAATGATCACAAAAGGCAGACCTTTTACAGCATGAACTGTTCCCAATGTGACCTTTCAGGTGTCCCAAATTGATGTACCCATTGCCACTATAATCAAGTCAATTCACTTTGCTACAGGTCATCCATTTCTCTTTCCTTCCACTTTTCCCACCATTATAGAAAGAAAGTTGGTCTTCACATAATGTGTCTGAAAAATATACAGAATTTAAGTTGTGTCTCTATAGAAAACTCTGAAATGATTTGTTCTATAATCTTGCTGTTGTTTTCTATGCATGTTATTGTTAGAAGCCTTCTTCAACTCCGAGGTTGTCCATATTTTTTTAAATTCTGTTTCTTCAAAGTTCAAGATTTGCTTCCATACATTATCATAGTAAACCATTGCCTGCATATTTCTTAACTTTGTTGATTTAGACAGAGCATGGTATCTGAAAGTCAATACAATACAATAGTACTTAGACTTAGCATTTAGACTTATTTACCACTTCATGGGACACGGTGGCTCAGTGGCTAAGATACTGAGCTTGTCGATCAGAAGGTCAGCAGTTCAGTGGTTCAAATCCCTAGTGCCATGTAATGGAGTGAGCTCCCATTACTTGTCCCAGCATCTGCCAACCTAGCAGTTCAAAAGCATGTAAAAAATGCAAATAGAAAAATAGGGACCACTTCAGTGGGAAGGTAACAGCGCTCTATGCGCCTTTGGCATTTCGTCATGCTGGCCACATGACCACAGAGACATCTTCAGACAGTGCTGGCTCTTGGGCTTAGAAATGGAGATGAGCACCTCCCTTAGAGCCAGAAACGACTAGCACACATGTACGGGGGAACCTTTATCTTTACCTTATCACTTCATAGTGCTTTAAAACCCACTCTAAGCAGTTTACAGAGTCAGCATATTGCTGGGTTTTCTTTTTACTGACCTCAGAAGGGTGGAAGGCTGAGCTAACCTTGAGCCAGTCAGGATTGAACTCCTGGCAGTGAGCTGAATTAGCCTACAATACCACACTCTAAGCATTGTCCCACCATGGTTCCTAAGGCCTTCTTGCTACCCTACCAAGTGCTTGTCTGCAGAGAATTCCTTGATGTCTGGTTCTTTTACGATGTTAGTCAGTTCTGAAAAGCAGAAACTATCCTTCACTGCCAATTCTAAGGCAAGTTGCTGTCGCTGTCGTCATTAGTCTGGCTTTTGATCTTCAAATCTAACCTTAGCCCCCTTTTTGTCTACTGTGCTCCTTGGCTTCTATTCAGTGGCGTAGCGTGGGTTGTCAGCACCCAGGGCAAGGCAAGTAACCAGCATGCCCCCTTTCAATGCGGCTGGCCACCCTGCTTCCCCCCACGCTACGCCACTGCTGGCACACACACACCCCTCCACAGTGGGCAGCGACCCTGCGGCTCGGATTGGATTTGCACAGCCAGCACTGCAGTGAGAGAGAGTGAGTGAGCCAGGCAGGGGCAGAGAGCTGCGAGTGCGAGCGCGCCCCCCCAGATGTTGCGCCCGGTGCGGCCGGCCCCCTCTGCACCCCCCACGCTACGCCACTGCTTCTATTAGTACAGATAGAAGATCAGGTACATTTTCAGTTATCAATGTACCGCCATCAGCATAGATTATAGTTGATTCCAGAAAGAAAGAATGAAATACAAAAAAGGAGTCTTTCTTTGATAAATATGAAACAAAGAGAATATATCACAATGTGATTTTGGATTACTGAACACCTTCATTGTCATAGACTCTGTTCAATTGCTTTTAGGAACAATGCAGAATGGGTCTGGAATGGGCCCAAAATATAAAGAGAGAATCTCTGCACTATCAATTTAATATTAAATGATTCTGCTGAGTTAAGCCATCAGGTTTATTTGCAGATGTAGGTGACCCATCAAGAACATCAGTGAAAATTTAAATATTTGCCCTGTCTGTGATCCTTTCAAATTAATTATATGAGAATTAAATGTATCTTTCCCTATTTCTAGCCAGGTATGAGAAAAGGGAAAAATAAAAATAAGATCCAAATGCCATTAGTTTTTATTAAACAAACGAGAAGTGGAACAATTTTGTAATAACTTCTAATGGATTGATCAATAAAGTGGTACTAGAATAAGATATATTCTGAAAATGATATATTGGTGAACTTTATTTTTTCTTCCTAATTTATAAATCACCATTTAGTTATCTGTTTCTGAAATTCAGTTAGATTCATAGAATTATAGAATTGCAGACTCGGAGGGAACTATAAGAATTCTCTATCTTATCCCTCTGTAATGTGTAAGAAAATCACAATGCCATGTTGTTATCCAACCTCTTCCTAAAACCTTCAGAGATGGAAAAACATATTTACTTTTTTTTAGATTAAATAATGAAAAACAAGAATTAGATCTACAGTAAATAAAATTTAGCTTTTCTTGGATAAATAAAAACTGATATTAAATCTGTAGGCACAACTTTCATTTCATCAATTCAATGCTGAGCTAGAATTTAATGGATGCTTTTTAAATTTCTAATTGCTCCTTTTGAGTAACTAGGGTCTTGACCAATATATTGGGTTTTGTTAAATTACTAATTTATATAAATTCATGATAAATCTTGAAAACATGGCAATTAAATTATAGCTCACTGTAGAAATGCATGAAAAGCAGCTACTCTTAATCTTCTTTCAATCTTCATGTAGATCATGTGAGTGATCAAATCCACAACCATCCACAAATCTTTTCAATTTTTAGTCAATAATATTGACGAAGGCATTTTGACATACATGAAAAACAAGCAGTAACTGTGGAAATGTTAACGGAAGCTCTTGAAAGTTTAGCTGATGATGTTCTTTTGTCTCCTGCAGTGTGTTGGACAAAAAGCAACTTAATCTGTTATACTGGAATCTTTAAGGTCTTTAAGCCATTAGCCACCCATTTACTTAGTACATTGTTATCAAGGGCCTATTTGGATTAGTAATCAGAAGCAACGTAATTGACTGCTGGAGAGAAAGCTGGTCTCCAGAAGACAGACTGGTAAGGATACCCTGGACTAATAAATTGGCATTAAGCCTAAAATAGCACATAAAATCAGAGCTAATAGAACACCTCATCTACACAGGTCTCTTAACAGGTGATTGTAGAGCCCCGAGTAATGCCAGGGTCAGCTAGGAGTAACTATATTAAAAATTATAACAGTCATTAGATCTAAAATTAGGAGAAGCAAAATTAGATATCATAGAAGGAATGCATTATGAATGCATAATAGTTACTGGATTTTTATTTTCAATATAAGCCTAAGAATTTAGTCCATAAAGTATTCTACAGTATTCTAAGTATTCTATAATGCTAGTTTTGTATACATATCTTACTACTTATATATAATTATATAGGGATGTGGTGGCTCAGTGGCTAAGACACTAAGCTTGTCAATCAGAAAGGTTGGCAGTTCGGTGGTTTTAATTCCTAGTGCCATGTAATGGCGTGAGCTCGTTACTTGTACCAGCTTCTGCCAACCTAGCAGTTTGAAAGCATGTAAAAATGCAAAATAGGAACCACCCTTGGTGGGAAGGTAACAGTGTTCTGTGCACCTTTGGCATTTAGTCATGCTGGCCACATGACCACGGAGATGTCTTCAGACAGCGCTGGCTCTTCAGCTTTGAAACAGACAGGAGCACCGGCCCCTAGAATCGGGAACAACTAGCACGTATATGCGAGGAGAACAATACTTTTTTAAATATAATTATAGTTATAGTTACATATACAGCATGGATAACAAGACATTGATTTTGCTATGTGCATAAAAGTAATTAATTAAACTATGAGGCATCCAGCAAGTTTAAATTTTCTTTTAACTTTGCTAAGTACTGAATATGTGGCTATTCCAGGACAGCATATGGCTATTTTTAAATGAATTTGGGACATGCAAGTCATATTTTGTCATTCATTCTTAAACCTTTATACTTCATTAAATGAAACCAGTAACAATATTTAAAGGATGATGTACTGCTTCTTTATAAAATCAAGTAAATCTCATCAATATTATGCAAGCAAGACAGTGTCTTTTGATAGTTAAAATATCTGGTAGGATATATTTTTTTTGTTTCATATTAGTTGTGACCTGCCTTAATCTCAAAGAACCCTAGAGAGCATACAATAACATACAATATGGGATATGGAGTTTGAATTTGTGCAAAGTCATTAGAATTCCTTTTAAGTCTATTTTAGCAAATGAGTAGCAATTACCAGGAATTATGAAGAAAATTCATGGGTTTATGTACTTTGCCAAAATATACTATATAATTTGTAAATTTGCTAGTCCCAAAGGTGCTTTTTCAAAAGGCAACTGGAGTTCCTTTGATTTTTCTTAAAGATGTTTAACGTCTCATTCAGGAAGCTTTTTCAGTTCTCAGAAGCAAAATGTCTTCAAGAAAAAACAAAATCCAGTTGTCTTTTGAAAAAGCATCTTTGGGACAACAATGACCTGGATGACTGAGAATCTCCATAGACACCTATATTTATTACATTATGTTGGAATTATTCTGGAGCATATATGGCAGCCATATTCAATTAGACAGTCATTTTGGTCAATATTATTATTAAAAGAATTTAAGGAAGTTAGAAAAGCATTGAAGAATTGTTGGTTTCTTATCAGATTTGGCTTAAGGTATACAAAACCATGAAATTTACAAAGTTGCCCTTGCTGGTTATCAAGTTTTTTACTGCAATATACTTTAAATACATTGAAACAATTGTCCAGAAAAACATAAAGAATTATACTGGATGAAACATTAACAAAACAAAGAAAACACTCTGTCAACATCCTACAGGGGAACATTTCCCTATTCAAAGCTGGTTAACTTTTATTATCTTTTTTAACAATGTTTTTCCTAATAGATTATCTTTCCTAATATATCATTCCAGATGGAAATATTTAATATAGATAATTGAAATGTTTGCATACCTCGTTAAAATTGCATATTCTTTTCCTCTTGCTAATCTTCCTTTTACTTTAATCAGTATTTAACAAGCTTTGTTGGACTGACTAGAAAAAGATGAAAAGGACTCTTTCTTTGTCCTATCTTGTTTCTATTAGCAAGTGAATGTTATATTATCAAAACGGGATATCAGCACTGTTTGTTTTTTCATTTTACTAAGGACTAAGATGTCACCTTGGTTGTACCCAAATCATCACAGTAATAGGAAGGCCATAAATTTAATGCCAGCAATCTTCATTTCAACATGTGGATTTCATGAGACTAATGATTTTTCCTCCTTTTTTTTCCTTCCTGATTTTTATTAGGGTTGTTTGATATGGGCTAAAAATATCTGGACTATCATTAAAAGACATTTTTAAAAATACAGAAAATCCTAACTATGTAAGCTGGATTTTCGCAGCCCATATCAGCTTTTTGTAACATTTCTACTGAATTTTTGCATAGGTTACCTATGAAGTTTCTGAACTGTTCTATATTTGTGATTCGGCTGGTCTCAGTTGTGACTTATTATATTTATTTCCAGAAAGAAGAGGACTTGAATGACACTTGCTCCTTGAAGAATGTCAGTCAGAATATCCAATTATGTCTGAAAATTCAGAACATCTACAAAGCTATAATGCTGTTTTTATATACCACCAGCTGATAGCCCGGCGCTGCCCAGGTATTTATTTATCCCAACCTTCCTTCCATGAATGTTGCTGCAATTTCTAATGTTGGATTTCCCCCTACCAGAGGGAGCCCCTTGTGTAGTACTGTGAAACCATTACCATGACAACTCCCCAGCACTGTACAGTAGAAGCCATTCTAAGGCAGTATGGTAAAAGCCATTTTAAGGCACAACAGGCTGTATCCTAACAGAACACACACCCAGAGGGGGGGGGGGTTAGGAGCCATCCAGGCAGAAAGTCATTTTTTATGTTGCCTTTGTTACATTTGTGTTGCATTTGTGCTGATAAATAAATAAAGGGAGTATCCCTTTATTTATTTATCAGCACAAATGCAACACACACAAACACACACACACATGTGTGTGTGTGTGTGTGTGTGTGTGTGTTCAATTCCCAGTAAGGGTATAGCTAGCTAATGAGAGCTAAATAGCTTGAAATAGAGCTATACTAGTCTCCCTTTATTTATTTATCAGAACAAATGCAACACATATATTATGCTGGTCTTGTTGTATTCGGGTCTTTTCCCATGTAAAATTGAGATTGTCTTGTCATTGGCGAGGTCTCACTCTCCATCTTCAGACTGGTGGTTTTGGCCCGAATACAACAAGACCAGCATACCTACACCCGTGATTAAATAAATAAATAAATAAATAAATGAATGAATGAATGAATGAATGAATGAATGAATGAATGAATGAATGAATGAATGAATATATATATATATATATATATATATATATATATATATATATATATATATATATATATATATATATTATTTATATATATTATATACATACATTTTAGTCTTTGGGAAAGATTAAAATGATTGCCCAGTGCAATGCTATGGACACACAAATAATTGCTAGCAAAAATTATGATTCAAAAGCTTTTACCCATCTCTTATTAAATACTATTTAGGAGAAAATGACAAATTAATATTCTAACAAGCCCTAGTGATGAACACAAACTCTGGTCATGTGTGAAGAATCTCTATGTACACAACCCATGGGTTTTCTGTATCAATAGTGTTTACTTCCAGATAAATATTTATAGAAATATTATCGCTCCACATATTGTGTTTTGCAGTCTTGTAGGTGCAATTAAATGTGAATAGTTGCAGTGAAGAACACCATATAGAGATGAGGGTGCATTCTTAAGTGATGAAATACTGCAAAATTATGCACTATTTTGAATATATTGAATTAGAATTATTTATTTATTTTATTAGATTTGCATCCTGCCTGTATTACTTTTAAGTAATTCAAATGGTGAACTACATAATAGTCCTCCTTCTTTCTATCTTTTCCCACAACAACAACTTTGTTAGGTGGGTTGAGCAGAGAGAGAATGACTGTCCCAAAGTCAGTCAACCAGCATTTTTGTCTAGGGTGAAACTAGAACTTACAGTCTCCTGGTTTCTAGGCAAAACATCTTAACCACTAGACAAAACGATTCTCTTTAATTAATAAAAGTAGCATTTAAATATATAAAATTTATGGAAGGCTTGACCAACAATGCCCTAATAGGTCACAATTGTTTTAACTTAATGACAAACTTAGACTTCTAGAAGAAGGATTACCATTCCTTCTTCTGTGTGAAGATGGAAGGAGAGAAAAGATTCTTAGAACTCAGAAAGACAAGACATTAGGGTTGGGAGAAAGTAAAATTTTAATTTTAATTGAAATTTACAGTTTGCTTGAGTTTGTCTATCCAAAGGATTGGCAGAGGAAATGCAGATCATGAGAAGTCATCTGTCATGATTTAAAGATACTCATGCACAATAAAACAGAAATTTAGTAAGTAAAAACAGGTGAAAATAATTATTTTTAAAATATTGGAACATTTCTTAAACAAGCAAGAAAGATGGAACATTATTAGATGTTGAAAGATTCATAGTACTTGTGCTCTTTCAATACTCATATTACCCATGTGATTATAACTTCTTAATTTGGAATGCACAACTTTATTAAGGCTCAAAAGAGAAATGGGTTAAAAATGGGTTGCTTTAATACAAAATCTAAATTTCATTGCAAGTTATCTAAATACAAACTTAATTAAGATATTAAGTTAAATAGAATAGATACATTTGCTTCACTAGCATTGTTGTCTATCCCAGTAAAAAAGAGCAGATAGCTGACAATTTTAAAAGAGCTACAGGAAAGGAGGAATGTACCAAATTTTCCATATAGAGATTGAATATCTCACCTCCAGACGAATGCACAAAATAATGATGTCATCAATTTAATTTTGTACCGAACAGCTATTGATGTGGGACAAAGCAAAACTTAGTGATGCCGTGTGATTCTGCATGTTTTCCATCTTCACACAGAAGAAGTCTTATTCACTTATGAATAAAAACAAACAAGAAGAGGGAATAAAATCAAACATTTAATAATAATAATAATAATAATAATAATAATAATAATAATAATAATAATAATATTATTTGATTAGCCGCAACCCTCTCCCGAAGGACTCGGGGCGGCGTACAATCAAAACAGATAAAAATACAGATAAAGACACACATACATACATAAAGAACAAAGACATATACATGTGCATGGAGGAGGTAAACTCATAAGTGAAAGACAATTAAAAAACACAATTTAAAATCCCATTAAATAAAATTACTGAATTAAAAAACCCATCAGGAGCGTTATGAAGTTATGATTGAGCCAGGCCGGCTATTTGGAATAGGTGGGTCTTGAGCTTTACACGGAAGGAGCGGAGGTCAGTAGTGGTCCTAATATCCGGGGGGCCTTATACTTAAAAATATTGATGATAAAATGATGTGAGACTGTAGCAGCACGGGAAATCAAAGGGAGAAGATTTTTTTTCTTTAAAGCAAATAATACAAAGTTTAAATTAAATATGAGATGAACAACTAATGCGGAAAAAAAACCCCACAACATTATGAGAACAAAAAAAAAAAAAGCAACTAAGAAAAAGATGAAGAATTTGGACAGATATATTCTGGAGAGAAACCAAAGGTTTTAAGGTGAGAAACTGGAAACACAAAAAGAACATTGAATTAATCAAGATAAGACAAGATTAAACACTGAGCAAGCATTTTTTAGTATAAGAAACAGATGTAGAATGATTAATTTTACTAATAGTGAAAGTCAAAGGGGGAAATCTGGCAGTAAAATCCATCTGCTGGGAAATAAAGAAGAATGAAAGACAACAATGAGACTTTGGACATGATCGGTGAAGTGCAACTTAAATCCTTGCCAGAAACAGTAAGGGAAGTAGAAAACCATGATTTAAAGGTAAGACCATCTATTCAGTTTCATTATGAAGTTTTAGATGATGCTGAGACATTCAAACAGAAATGTTTGGAAGAGGATAAGAAATACGGGATTAAAATGAACAAAGGAAAACAGAGGAAGAGAAATATGAATAGACCAAATGGACATTATACTGTGCACCAGAACAGAAAATGAGCTGATCTTATAAACTGTCACAAAATAAAACTAGACTCATTCCTAAAATAATTCCAGATGCCAAATTAAGAAAGAAGGATTAAGGAAGTTACATACCATGTAGCATTTCTTTGAATCTATTTTGTAGACTTTTAGTTTTATAAACTTCCCAAAGGACTTGGAAGAAAGACAGTATAGACTATTATAAATAAATACATAATATAAAAACTAATAAAAACAAACGAGAAAGAGTTAAATGCATGCTTTTAATTAGTTTGCCACAGAGGATCATTAGAAATGTTAACGAAGCCATTACAGTAATGAAGATAAAATAAAAATGGGAAAGAATCCAATCCTGATTGAAGCAGAGAATTATCAGGACACAATGAGATTGTAGCTGTTAGCCATGTCCCACAATGCCAGGTTCTTACACTATATGTAGCAGGGGGGCAGAAGGAAGAGGAAGAGGAAAGGGGTTTTTTGGAGGAAGGGGAGGAGAGAGGGAGTGCAAGAGAAGGAAGGAGATGCTTGGCTGAGGGGGAAAAAGCAGGAAGCTGGAGGAGAGGAGGTGATATTTGGAGAAAAGGAGGCATAAAGGAATAAGATATCAGAAGCTTCTGTGGGGCAAGCCTGAGGGAGAGAAGGAGATAGGTTAAGAGAGGCTTCTGTGGGGCAAACAGTGAAATCCACGACGAAGCAGAGACAATAGAAGGAGAGCTCAGCAGGCAATGAGAGAGAGAGAGAGAGAGAGAGAGAGAGAGAGAGAGAGAGAGAGAGAGAGAACGAACAAAAGAAAGGAAGAAGGGCCGACCAGCCACAAGAATATTATCTCATCACATGACCTGTCAGCTGGAAAAAGACTGACCATCACCCCACCAATTGACCTGCCTGCTGAAAGGAGACTGACATTGAGACACTATATGACCCAGGCTAATGGAGATGCTGAGTGAGGGACCAATGTAGACCTGTGACTATATCAAGAGGGCCAGGAGAAATGGACTCCAGCAGACCTTTTGGGGGTAGTGCTACATACAGTATATATGGAGAGAAATCCTATGTTCCTCTTTTCTTAATATGTGTGTTTCTTAGGCAAATTATGCCTTGCTTTAATTTTTTCAAATACTGATTTTTCTCCCCCTTTTGAGGGTCGTTTTCTCCATTTATAGCCCATGTTATTGTAGCACCTACTTTAGTTTCATCCCTCTCAGGCTCCTGTTGCACAACGAATATTTTCATTCAGTGGAATCTGAGTGTCCCAAAAGCAATTGTGGTATTAAAAATAAATTATCACATTATGTGTAATGGAGAAATTACTCTCTCTATGCAAGCAGGACTACCTTGGTAAGGTTTGTCTCTGCTTCGTATATGTAACCTTTCTTAGCTTCTCAAGAAAGCCAAATAACAATTATTTTAGGAAACAAACAAGATAGTAAGCTTTCTGAAATTAAAGATTAACAGTAGCCATTTGGACTTCTGTAGAGCTGTAAATAATGCATTTCATTCCCCACTAGGAAACCCTGGGAAACATGCAGTTCAGTCCATAATCACCAAATATCTTATAAGTAATTTATTGCTATGAGTTACATTTTTGGACACTTTCACAAAGTTGCTATTTTTCATCCTAGAAATTGTACTCTGCTTTGTAAGTTGATCAATGTCAGATGGCAACAATTGAAACTTCAGTCTATCTGTCTGTCTATCATCTATCATCTATCTATAAACAGCTCTATGTATGTATGTATTAGAGAGAGGGGGAGAGAGGGGGAGTTCATTGCTCAGCATACTAAGCACTTAAAATTGTCTAAAGATATGAACCGAAGAAAAGCATAATAGCATATGTTTGGTGTACCCTAATGGTTTTATGAACTATTTATTCTATAGTTAGTTCTTCTCAGTTGTGTCTCTATGATTTGAATACAGGAACATATGCCCAAACACATTCTAGTATGGAAAAAGAAGCTCTATACTGCAAAGCAACAGACAATTCTCTGTTTTGCTTTTAAAGCTTAATTATTTTAATTGCTGAGCTTTAATCACCATGCATAAGAAAAGTAGCTTTCCCTCTCCCCCAAATAAATTAAATTTAAATTTAGAAATTGTAAATGGCAAGTTATCTGGTTTGGATTAAGGTCTTGACTGTCATTAAAAACCTTTTATTTAGCACCAATTTAGTCTTCAGTTATTTCACTAATAAATCTGGTTTGCTGCTGCAATAGCTTTTCGACAGCTCACATCCTGCCAAAAATGTGCAAGCAAAACCTTAGTACACAAAATGCTCTTAAGAGGGGAAAAATCCCAAGGAACAACAAGAACCATTGTCTGTTTAGTTGTGGAGAAAACTGCAAGGAATTCTAATAGAAACTGTCCCCTCAGGGGTGTCCAACCTTGGCAACTTTAAGACTTGTGGACTTCAACTCCCAGAATTCCCCTGTCAGTATGGGTGCTTGAAGTTCACAGGTCTTAAACTTGTCAAGATTGGATACTCCTGATATACATTATTGAATCTGACTGAGTTCTTCTCTTATTCCTGAGCTTGATACATTCAACTTATTTTACATTCAACTTATTTAACTTACCGGTATACTGCACGAGTTAAAAAGAGGGCTGTGAAAATATCTACAAATCTTGGACATAATTTTTTTCAACTTCTACCCTCAAAACGACCTTATAGGGCAAGGATGTCAAATTTAAGGCCCAGGGGCTGGATCCGGCCCGCGGGGTACTTCTGCCCTGGAAACAGTGAAGGACCAGCCTACAGGGCTTCTGCCAGTGAAAACAGGCTCCATTTTTGGCTGACACAGCCTCCTGCAACCCTCTGCCAGTGAAAACAGAGCTTGGGAGGGCTGCAAACTCAACCCCCAGCATGCTAGCTAGGGAATTCTGGGAGTGGAATTCTACACAGCTTAAAGTTGTCAAAATTGAAAAGCATTGCTTTCATGAATTAAGGGGAAGTCAGTCTGAACTTCTTTATCTGTTTCCCAGGCTTGAAGGATGCTTTTGCGACAGTCACTTCTCTCTTGTTTCTCCAAGATCATCTCATTGGCTTATATATAGCCAACCCTTTTGCCTGAATATTTCAAAAAATTGTCAAAATACATCAATTTTTAAAGGTTTGAGCTGTTAACTGATTCTAATGACTTTGATTTGAACTGTGATTTTTTAAAATATGATTTTATTACTGTATCAGTAGAAATATAAAGCTGTACAAACTAATGAAGACAAATTCTAAGGCATCAGCCTTAGAACGGATAATGAGGATACTAAAATGATGGATAGTTTCTGCTTTTTAGGATCAATTAGCAACAGAAAAGTTAGCAGTGGTAAAGATATATGTCATAGAATTGTACTGGCTTAGAGTAGTAATGAAAGCCTTGAAAGAGATATTCAGATGCCAAGGTATGTCAGCCCCACAAAGTTCAGAATCGTGCAATCAATGGTTTCCCTTATTATACTCTAGGAAGCAAAAGTTGGACATTGGCAACTTTTGGTAGAATAGACATTGGTAGAATAGAGCATAGATGCCTTTGAAATTTGGAGTTGGAGAAAACAATGGATAGCATTGTATTCCTGAGAACACAATGGATAGCAAAGAAAACAAACAAATGTATCACAGAAAAAATCAATCTGGAGTTCTCATTTGACACAGAAATGAAGGGGTTCAAATACTCACATTTTATGCACATTATGAAAAGGGCCAGCACTCCTGAGAAGTCTAAAATGCTCAAAAATACTAAAAGAGGATAATTAGCAACAAGGTGGATGGACTTAATTATAGAGGTGATGAAATGAAGGATCAGGTTATGGTAGATTATCCAGTAAAAACTCTATTTAAATGATTACTAAGACTCAACACCTACTTAATGGTACATAATCATCTTTTTAACTTTGCAGGTGCTGAATGGTGGTTCTCTAGCATTCCCTTCAGGATACATGTCAGCAAAAGAATTGAAACCATTGCAAAAATGGATTCAAGACGCAATCTACCATCTAACTCAGAAGTTGATAATATCAGAGACTACCCAAAAGGGGTTCTAGTTTAGGACAACTGTCAGGATAACTTTCTCCTCATCAAATTTCCAATATATGTTAGATCATTAACCAAGATGACTAGAGAAATGTCAGTACTATATACTAGACAAAACTGTAATGAAAATAGGCCTTAATAATCAAATAATTCTTGATTTACGAGATTTTAACTTTTTGACAATTTTACCCAGAAATGTAATATTAGAGATTGACCTATAGTTAAGAAGAATTTCCATGTCAATATATTTCTTTTCAGGTCCCATCCCACCCATAATTACACTACATTGCCAAAAGTATACGCTCACCCATCCAAATAATCAGAATCAGGTGTTCCAATCACTTCCATGGCCACAGGTGTATAAAATCAAATACCTAGGCATGCAGACTATTTTTACAAACATTTGTGAAAGAATGGGTCGCTCTCAGGAGCTCAGTGAATTCCAGCGTGGAACTGTGATAGGATGCCACCTGTGCAACAAATCCAGTCGTGACATTTCCTTGCTCCTAAATATTCCAGTCAACTGTCAGCTGAATTATAAGAACGTGGAAGTCTTTAGGAACGACAGCAACCCAGCCATAAAGTGGTAGGCCACGTAAACTTGTCCAACATCAGTGTGTGATGTCACAAATGCGCTTCTGGAAGAATGGTCAAAAATTCCCATAAACACACTCCTAAACCTTGTGGACAGCCTTCCAAGAAGAGTTGAAGCTGTTATAGCTGCAAAGGGTGGACCGACGTCATATTGAACCCTATGGATTAGGAATGGGATGTCACTTACAGTACGTTCATATGCGACTAAAGGCAAGTGAGCGAATATTTTTGGCAATATAGTGTATAAGAAGGCAAGAACATATGGACTAATGAAGAAGCATTTGTCCTTAGCCTTGGGATTAATCCCCTGTTGAATCTCAATCACCATTCTTCTCCTCTTTTTTCTCTTCCTTCAGCTTCCTCATTAATCATCATCATCCTCACCACCACCACCACCACCACCACCACCACCACCACCACCATCCTATTATAATCTTAAAACTTTAACACATCAAGACAGGCCAAAGGTACCCAAAATTGTTTAATTTCCTAACGGTAGTATAAATAATGAAAACAATAACTAAGACTGTTCTCATTACTGGAGATCTTCTGATGTCACTCTATTAAACCTACTAACCAAAATGTTTATATTGCATTCAAATATCCTCCTTTGGATATTTGTAATAAGCATTAAAGTCAGGAAAATCACTGTGAAAAAGGACAGCACAGAAGTATGTCAGTACAGAAAGACTGACATACAGCTGTATGCTCTAACTTCACTTGATCACCTTCTTTCATTATAAGGTTGGATATTTTTCTTCTCCCCTTCCCTCTCTCTCCCTCCCTCCCTCCCTCCCTCTCCCTCCCTTCTTTGTTTGTTTGTTATTTTGATATTTCTCTCACGGGAATACTGAAGACAGCATATTAAATTTGGCTACTCTTAAAGACTGCAAGTGCTTGGAATTTGGTATGTTAGTAACACAAGATGCTGGCATGAAAATTATGTTTATACTTCATACATAGACAAAGCTTTTAACCTTTGAAATTTCTGACCCAAATGTTTTGCTTACAGTCTTTTTTTTTTCATTCTTAAAACTCAATTGTATGTAAAACCTCAATGAATAAACCTATTTGTCAAAATTCTTATCCAACTAGGTTTTGTATTACCTACCACAATAGCCACAAAAGGGCAAGGCAAAGAGAAAATGCCCCTCATCTCTCAATAAACAATGCCTGTGCCTTGAGACTGAGTTTTAGAAAATGAAAAAAATCAATATGGACAACAATGACAGAATATTACTTCTATATGACCTTCCCAATCTGGTATGCAATATGAGAAATTTAGAATATCCCTGTGAGCTTAGTGACAAATATCAGCTTGGAAAATACATACTCATCATGATGCATATAAAATTCATGGATACTGAAGACCTGAAGAACCTCAAGACAAAAAGTTAGTCCCACACCAGAGAGACTCTTCCAGCTGCTAACACAAGAACACTTACAATCAGGGAGTGGGCTTCAAAAGTTTTAGCAAGGGATTCTTTGCCCAGTTTCTGGGTGGGTGTGGCCATGGAGGGCATGGCCTAGTCGGCCTCCTGCACCACAGGGGGGGGGTGCTTCCTCAGGCTCTGGAGGCTTTCCTTGAGTCTCCAGGGGATGAAAATGGCCTCCCCAGGCTCCAGGGACCCTCTGGAGGCTGAAAACGGGCCCATTTCCAGCCTTCCCAAACTTCCGGTAGGCCCGTTTTTTGCCCTCCCTGAGCCTCTGTGCGCTTACCTGCATCCAAAATGGGCCACATGGGGACTACTGGGAGGGGCGAGGCATGGTGGCTGGGACCAGTCAGGAGAGGGATTTGGGGGTTGTCCAAACTGCACAGAATCTTAACTAGAGGTTCTCCCACACCCCCGCAAACGCCCAGCAGTCCACCCCTGCTTACAATTAGTGTAACACAATGGTACATTAATTGTATCCATTCGCCACTATCCAGATGCAGCAATAACATTCAAACTTGATAGCCTCTTGGATAGAAGAGAGACAGAATTCCTACATCCACAGCTTAACATCTGGTCCCTGAAATAGTCAACCCCGAACTTGCCTCTAGAAAGGGGAGGAATCATATCCACTGTACCTATCATTTTTGGGAGTGCTAATAACATATTCTTAAAATTCTATATTCCTTTTTAGTTGTAAAAGGATAGAGATCCCTCGCCCTAGAAGGAAGGATGCACCAATTGCCAAGTTTGCTCAAAATACAGAACCTTACATTGCTTTTTAATTTCAGTAATATATAATATATTTTCCGTAATATATAATCAAACTGTGCATTACAGAGAATTGTAAATATTAGAAATGTCTTTATACTAAATCAGTTAAATGAAAAATCCCTAATTATAAGAAAGTTGATATTCAGAATTTGAGAACAAAATACTTAGTGAATACTAAATGCTACCAAAGTTGACATTTAGACTTGAATAGAGATTCCAAAACATGTCATTTTTATTTTTAAGAATCATAATGTGACTAAGATTTTAAAAAATAGCATTGAAAATGCCATTTGAGATATAGTAAACAAAGGGAGACAGAGACTTGAAGGTCACTGGGGAGGTGAAATATTAGAATGCATGTTTATGCCAGCCTAAATAAATACTGGTTTGAAAACAAAACACTAGTTATTTAGAAGCAAACATTTTCCTCTTTTGTTCCGGGATTTGTTCAGGCTAATGTAACACTGTTGGGAAAAAACTTAGAATCATAGGTACCTGTATATGTGTCTCTCTGTGTGTTTGTTCAATTTAATTTCATTTATTCAGGTTGTCTCAGGAGCTTCTCACATCTTCATAAAAAAAGCTGGTTTAAGTAGCAGCACACTCTCTTGTGAATGAATTTACAGTGACAGAAAAACATGTTCTATCTTAGTATAATAGATGGTTTCAGAGTAGAGATTTGCAGGCATGTTCCTTTATTTTGGCTGCACTTTCTCTTATTCCACAGTATAGTGCAGGGTAGCCACAGAAACTTCATGAAATGCTTGAAAAATGCTCTAGAAAATTAAACATGCTCTGAATATTCCCTCACTCCAGAAAATCATATTTTCTTTTTCCTTGACCACAGTCTCAGACTGGATAGATATGGCCCTTCTAAATTGTATCATATAGTTAGATTAACAAATAAATAAATAAATAAATAAATAAATAAATAAATAAATAAATAAATAAATAAATAAATAAATAAAAACAGCCTTGCATCTAAAGTTGAACTGATTTTTTTTATTTTTTTTTAAAAAAATCTATATGCAGCAATGATTATTCTACAGCACACAAGAAGAGCAACCATAGCACAAGAGAAGCAAGCAATCCGCAAAGCCAGAGTTGCAAATGCTGCAACAATGGTGCCCACACGTGTCTGCCCAACATGTGGCAGAACATTTCGTGACCTTATAGGCCTTACCAGCCTCCTGCAGACACATTGTGGACAGCCCACAACCTGTTAGATGTAAAGATCCTCTTCGAACATGAGGGACGAACATCATCACAGCACACAATATCACAATATAAGCTATCGATCCAACAGAAGTGGCTCACAAAATTTTACATGTCATGTGACCAAAAACGGAAAGTGTGATTGTGTAGGTTTAGCCACAATTTCAATGTTTTTTACATCCCCATGTGCTTAAATGTTCGTGTACAACTGTTTTCATTTTCAAAAAAGAAAGAATCCATGGTATTCTGCTTATGCACTGCCACAGTTATAATAATCTTTTGGAGAATTTATCGAAATCGAAAACTGTAGTAAAAATGCCCTTCTTGCTTCAAAACTTTAACCATAAGAGTGCAGATGATGTAACTGGATGCAATTCATGAGTCCAACTACTGTTTGAGAAGTTCTGAGTCATTGCATCTTATTTAGACTTCACCTTATCAAGCTCACACCTTAAGTATTTCTACAAGAAGTTAACAGAAGACTTTTTAGCATGCAGGTGAAGCATACAAGTTTGCTATTCTTCAGTTTCAGTACTTGAAACTGATATGTATCTCATATCAGTCCTTTGTTTCTCAGTCTCAGCTTGTCTTAAGTTTAAAAGTTAAGGAATGTCTACATTTCTGGTATTTTCATTGTCAGACACTTAGGAACCACTTAAAAGCATTCAGAGTTTGGTACTTATGTATTTACTTGTTTATTTACTTGCTACTTTGGTCAGAAAGGCATAAAGAGCAGAAATCTCAGATTGCGGAAAAGAGAAGTCCTGTCTGGGTAGTCCATTCAAAAAAAGAGGAGAGGAGAGAGAAGGGGAGAGGAGAGGAGAGGAGAGGAGAGGAGAGGGGGAAATCATTATGTGAGCAGAATAGGAGAAAATAATAAAACTTCCCTGGTCATTTTTATCAGAACTAGAGAGTAAAGCCTGCAAAATCTCCAACCTGCATTTCCCTTAAAGAACCTGAAGCATGAGCTGTGAAAACACTTCTATCTAATGGGAAAACAGAACCAAATGACACCCCCCACACACACACCCAAACCTAACCAACAACAACCCCCAAGCACAAATGAAAACTTAGTTTTGTAGCTACTGCACCTACATCACAGCTGAACTGAAGGGACACCAACTTGTCTTGAGTTTCCCATGCTTCAGTATTTTGAATGTCTGAAACTTGTTCACCTCAAGAACAGAAAAGGGTAGTATGAAAAATCTTGCAATTGTCATAACTATACCATATTCAGAAACCGTGCCAGAGAACCTTTTGCATTCTGTGTCTTAATCTAAATTCCATGCCGAACTATTATATTTGTTCAGAAAAAAAGGAATATCTCATTTAGTTTTGGTACTGACTTTACTTTATATTTGATTTATAACTGCCCAGCATTTACTATTTAGATAACAAACAGTAGTTAAAAGCTGGACTGTGTGATCTATGCTCTACCAAGATACATTGGTAAAGGAACTAGCCTGAAAGCTGCCAAGAAAAGAAGGATAGGTAGATTTTTTTGACAATGGACAATGACATTATAATTCCAAATAATGTGTCTGTCTGTCTGTGTGTTGTCTGTGTGTGTGTGTTACATACACACACATATACTGTATACACAGATGCACGCATACAAACATAGTAAACATATACTGAACATTTTGGGAAAATTTGTAAACAGAAGGAAAACAGCAACAACAAAATCAAGGAATAGAATCAGTTGAATAAACAAGGAATTGCATAAGTGTTAAAATTATAATTTTCCAATCTCCCAGTAGATGAATATAGTTAAATAAGGTATACTTAAAAATGTAAGAATCACAATTAAACTCTAGGTAAAATGCAAACAGTAAAAGCTATAGGCATCTTTATGAGTCATAAAGATGAAATTAGAACTGCAATTATTATTTTAGAAAAATGACTCTTAATATAGCAAAAAGAAAGAATAAAAATAAATAAAACATTATTATGAAACTATTTATAGTCTTTCCTTCGATTATATATCCTGACTGTTAATTACAATCAATATAGCTGTAAACATCTAGAATTCTTTCTTATTTCCAGTTAGGTCTTTTTATCTATTTTTCGCCCTTAGTAATCATACTGTAAATGTCTAGGTTTGCCTTGTTTAATAATGTATTATCTGTAAAGGAGCCATTCTTGTTTGAAGTAGGTTAGGTTTCTGATGTGAATATATAGTATGAGTTGCACCATAAAATAATATTCTTTTTGAGAACTACTCCATTGTTTTAAAAAAATCAAACATCTGTTAAGTTCCAGAGGTAGAAATATACTGTTATTGCTTTTCATTTCATTACTACAGAGAATATAGCCATGATGGAGAACCTAGGGCACGCATGCCACAGGTGCCACAGGAGGCTTCAGGGAAGCCTGCTAGGGAGCAGGGGCGGGGCATTGCATGTACATGCGGAGGGAGGCAGGTGCATAGTGGAAGTGTTGCACATACACGGTATTATGGGTGTCGGTATGCACATGCATTCGTCATGCGATGACAAAAAGGTTAGCCATCACTGGAGTTTTCTAAAATAATGTTAGAGGTAGGCGAAGGGCAAATATAAAGCATTCCAAAGCTCATATAAATTTGTATATATCTGCTTGAAATTTTGCATTTCTCTTTTATGGCTGGACAAATTTGGAAGTAGCAAAAATATTTTAACTTTTTTTTTGCCCGCGTAGTAGGATATATTTTCCAACTGATACTTCTGCTCAATATCAGAAATGGTCATAGTTCAATACCTTCCTGCCTGCCATGCTTTCTTCTTCTGAAAATAAAAACAATCGTATGATAACCCGTGGTAACTTGTTTTTCTGAGGAACATATATATCCTATGAGTCACAGTGGTGCAGTAGCTGCAGGCTACTTCTGCTGACTGCCGGCTGCCTGCAATTTGACAGTTCAAATCAAAACCAGGCTCAAGGTTGACTCAGCCTTCCATCCTTCCGAGGTGGGTAAAATGAGGACCCAGATTGTTGGGGGCAATAGGCTGACTCTAAAACGCTTAGAGAAGGCTGTAAAGCACTATAAAGCAGTATATAAGTCTAAGTGCTATTGCTATCATTTTTCCTCAACTGAGCACAAATCCAATTAGTTGTTATCCAAGAACTGCACTATGGTCTTTACCATCCATGGAGGGAAGGATCTGTGTACCATCATCAATATGCAGTGCAATCCACTGGATGGTTATTTAAAATTAAGTTCATTATGTTTCTTAGGGTTTATTTTATTCCTTAATAAGACATATAATCTCATAATGGTTGGTTGGTTGATTGGTTGGTTGGTTGGTTGGTTGGTACAGAATTTTAGGTTCAGCTGGGAGCTTGGCATTTATGCTCAGTTGGGATGGAACTTCTAACATTGATTGCAAGTAGGCTCAATATATATGGCAAGGCTTCTAAATTATTGTGCTTTCTTGGTCTCTCTCTTCTGTAATAGTATAGGATAATGGTGTTGAGCAATAGGAGGAAAACCCTCAGAGCATACAATAGTCAGACAACTGCCAGCTGAGCCCACAGAAGGAATGGGGGCATGGGAAACTCCCCCCCCCTCATTTCTTGGACTGTAAAGTTTAAGGGGAAGAAACGTACATTCAGGCTTCCAAGATTCTGCTATTGGAATCTTACAATAAAATTATAATTAGTACTTCTGCCTCTCCTTGTTAGGACTATCTCATAGGGCCAATAATTCTTCCAGTATTGTGCAGAGAAGATTTCTCTGTCTTGTACCTTCTGTTTCATTTTTCATGTAAGACTGCCACAGGTGAATAGTGTATATCCTATTGCTCTGTTCTTGTTTCTGTTGCCTGGACCACAAATGGTAACTTTCTCTTTGAATGCAGCCTTTTCTTTTTCACCATTAATACATTATTGTTACCTTCATCTGCCCACAACATGTCTCCAGCTAACCACATCAGAGAAATAGTTATTTCCTCAAAAATCTAGAAGAAGTCATTTGTTTGTGCCAGATGTACTTGAAGAAGACATTTCTACAAATACTCAGCAAGAGTTGCTAAAATATAAGATAAGAATAAATAGAGCTTTGAGGAATTTGTCTTCATGGTACCAAATTAAACATCAGAGAAATTTGTAGTATGAAGTGTTTTCAGATTTTATCATTCATTTATTTATTGGTTTAGGAAATTCATATATTAAGAAACTTTGTGTGTGTGTGTATATATATATATATATATATATATATATATATATATATATATATATATATATATATATATATATATATATATATATATATATATACACACACACACACACACACACACACACACACACATACATACATAACCATATTTCTTGGGAGCAATTTCTATCTGTTGTAGTCAATTTTAAGCATAAGCGAGT
Organism: Natrix helvetica; assembly: GCF_964273705.1. NCBI lineage: Eukaryota > Metazoa > Chordata > Lepidosauria > Squamata > Natricidae > Natrix > Natrix helvetica. Next base: position 95,676,679 of record NC_138549.1, on the reverse strand, counting down.
ACTGATTTTTAACTGATTAGAGTGCTACTATAATAATACTGACAGTAAGACGAATCTACTCATTCTTTCAGGAGAATGATGCTGAAAATGATTAATACTTTTTGTTTAAAAGCTTGTTTATGGTGGAAAGCATATATCATTTATAAACTTAGTGCCTGAATGTCTCGACTTGCATTGTTTTGAAATCATTTTTTTTTCATTCAGCATGTACTATCTGTTAATTAGATTTGAAGGAGTGCATTTTCCCACACTCTTCCTAAAAAGCAGCACATTCAGTTCTTTCCATCTGATTACTAAAATGTACCTGCCTTAGTAAAGGCAGCCACAGGAGAGATGGATTAATATGTCAGTTAAAATTGACAGTAGGATGAACAGTACCTAGCTTGGCAGAATCCCTCGGTGCCTCTAACTTTCTAAGTGAATGAATCTCGTCAGAAACACTGTTTTTAAGGGATCTAGCTGCAGTGATAACTGGCATTCTGGCACAAGTACGGTATTTAATTTACATTTGAAATATATTTTTTTTCATTTTGAACAAACTAGCATAAACTTTAGCAAGTGCTTGATATTTTCACGTGAAATTACCTTAAGTAATTTTTTTTTTGGGGGGGGGTGTTATTCAGATCTGGGTATGTGCATAAAAATAACCAAGTTGTAAATGGACTAAAAATGACTAAATAATAGTCTTTGATAGAAATCATGTAAGATAAGGTTTTACCGAACAGAAATATATAAGGACCAAATATTAATTACTATAAAAAGGTAAAGAGTTCCTGCGGATTTGAGCCAGTGCTGTGTGAAGAGGTTTGCGTGGTCACATGGTCAGCATGATGTCATGGAATGCTGTTACCTTCCCACTAAAGTGGTTCCCATTTATCTACTGACATTTACATGCTTTCAGACTTCTAGTTTGGCTGGGATTGGAATGGAGGTCACCCTTTTGCATGGTGTTCAGGTCTCAAATCTGGACTGTTGGCTTTCAGGTTTATAAGCTCAGCATCTTAACCACTGAGCTACTGCGCCACTCTTAATTATACAGCATATATATGAAATATAGAGGCTTTAATCATACAATCTATTTAATGCAGTGTATCTGTAAAGGGGATAATATTCCAGAGCAGAAAACGATAATTCTTTTTTATTGCATGCATTGATTTCAAATCCTCCAGATTACAAACTCTTCTTTCCATTTTTGTGCTTCCAAACATGGCATTTGTTGGCATACTTCTCAAATTCTAGAAATAAAAACCGAGCTTTCTTGAAAAGTGGATAATACTAGGAAAGGTGGAAGAGAAGAAAAAAAAAGGCAGTGACCGGCAGTAAGGACATGGAGTCAATTATAGTGTGACTCATAAGATCTGAAGGACCAAATGAGAGGGTAGATGGGTTTGGAGAAAATCCATCTGTGTGGTCACTAAAAGTCAACACCAACTTGATGGCACACAATCAGCAGAAATAAACTCTGAAGATCTTTCACCTTTCATGCATAACAATTTCCATCTTGGTGAGATATGGCAAGCACTACTGAGCTAGGTTACTTTTAAGAGGAAACCTCTTCTTATTAGCTCATGGCCCTTCAAAACAGCATAAGAGCTGATTCCCGTTGTGTTATCTTCCCAGCATTGGGGGAAAATGCACATATTGCAAAAATGTAGGGAAGATTATCAGGGGGTATTTCCCATCCCAATGATTTTTGTCTTGGGGACCCATATAGTCAATCTGAATCACATAATCATAATGGATATACTGTGGAAAACATACTGAATGATTGTAAAATCAAACAATAATGGAATAGGTAGCTTCTATGTTGTTCAACGTGTGTGTTGGAGAGAGTAAAAATCTTAGTGAAAAGGATAGATTTCTTCATTATTCTTGCAATCAATAGAATTATATGGGCAAAGATTTAACAAATGATTAGCTATTTAGTTGTTGCAAATATGGTATAGCACAGTGATGGGATTCAAACATTTTTACTATCGGTTCTGTGAGTGTGGCTTGGTGGGCATGGCAGGGGAAGGTTACAATAAAATTTCCATTCCCTTCCCACTCCAAGGGAAGATTACTGCACAATCCCCATTCCCTCCCTATCAGCTCAGGAGGCAGAGAATAGATGGGGTGGGGCCAGTCAGAGGTGGTATTTACCAGTTCTCCAAACTACTCAAAATTTCTGCTACCAGTTCTCCAGAACTGGTCAGAAACTGCTGAATACCACCTCTGGTGCAGCAATAATGTTAGGCTAGGATCATGGAATCTTAGCTTTATCTACTCCATAATCTACTCCATTATGATGAAAATCCATTTTTCTCCATATAAGATTTGCTCCACATAAAACTATTTACAAATATGAAATATCCTGATCTTTGTATAATTCTTCATATGATGTGCGTAAATTTATGTTTTCACAATGTCCATGCATCCAGAAATCATCACTAATCATAACTTCCTGATAAAAGAAAATAGCAAAATAGCTATTAATCATATATTGTGAATTGAAAATGGTATCTACAAATGGAGCTTCTCAGTAAGACATTCATTTGCAATGATCTTTAGCAGCATTAATTATTTGTAAGTAATTGGACAGCTATAAAATGCTGGTTTTTTTAAGATAGATGCATAATATAAAAACTCATGAAAAATGCATAGTAAATCTGTACATTTCAGAGTCTCATGAAAAGATTTTTTGAAATATTAATTAAATCAATATACACTAGCATACATCAGGCTTCTACAGATGTTTTAGGGATAGTGATGCATTTGATGGAAACATACAGGTCATGTTTTTAACAGTCAAATTTTTAAACAATATCATTAAAAAATACATTCAGGGATAGGCCTTTTGTTTCTCAGCATAATTTCATTGTCATAATTGCTTTTAGAATATCAACCTAGTTCTGATGTCACCATCACTTCTTAGATTATCTTTTCCTAAATTGAAAAGCCAGTGGTAAAATAGTAATATTATTCAAGAATTTTAATTTTCCTGCATTTCTTTTAAATATTAAACAAACACCTAATAGACAAAATCAGGCTGTAAAGGGGTCTGCTATCTGCCATGAACCATTGTTTTATTTTTAATCGGACTTAAATGAAGTGGACTTACCATGCAGCAGAAATCATATTTATATTGCAATTTATATCATTTAAATAACAATGTCATTATGCAAAGAATACAAATGATGTTGTGTATGACAACCTAACATAAATTAAGAAGTCATTTGCATAACAGATGTAAATTCCTACACTTTTCTGACTCAAGGATAAATTCTTAACAAAACGGTTAATTCATTAAAACAACATCATACAGAAATAATGTATTTAGGAATCCGTGCAGCCCTTTTGTTTATTCCCTAGATATATTGTATTTGTGATTAAATCAGCTGAAAGCCGACCATTGACTTTTGGAATGTTAAACATTTTAAACAGATTTAGTCCTTGACTCACTACTCATCACTTGATCACTGTTCAGAGTTACGATGGACTTGAAAAAGGTTACTTATGCTCAGTCCTTGACATTAAATAATAAATAAAATAAATAAATGTTTATTTCTTAGCCGCACCCTCTCCCGAAGGACTCGGGGCGGCGTACAATGAAACATATGAAATAAATATGTGGACAAAACAAACATATAACAGAGACATATACCGAGACATACACAAGGAGGAGGTCGGCTGATGAATAAAAAACAATTAGAATATAGTGATTAAAAAACCCCTAAATAATTAAATATAATTAAAATACCCAATTAAAAACCCGTCAGGAGCGATATGGTTAGATCAAAGTTGAGCCAGGCCAGCTACTTGGAATAGGTGGGTCTTAAGCTTAATACGAAAGGAGCGGAAGTCAGAGGTATTCCTAATATCCGGAGGGAGGTCATTCCACAGGGCTGGGCCCGCCACAGAGAAGGCTCTACTCCTAGGCGCCGCCCCCCGACACTGTCTAGTGGACGGCACCTGGAGGAGTTTCCTGCCTAGGCAGGGGGTTGGACTAGAAGACCTCCAAGGTCCCTTCCAACTCTACTATTGTATTGTATTGTATTGTATTGAGGCCCTCTCTGTGCGAGCGGATTGGTCGCAGGGATGTATGGGGCAGAATACGATCCCGCAAGTAACTAGGTCCTGAGCCATGGAGCGCTTTAAAGATTGTTATCAAAACCTTGAAACGCACCCGATAGACCACAGGAAGCCAGTGCAGCTCACGCAGGAACGGTGTCACATGGGAGTACCTAGTACTCCCCATAATTACCCGCGCGGCTGCGTTCTGGACCAACTGTAGCCTCCGGGTACATTTCAAGGGAAGCCCCATTAAGACTGTAGCACTATTCTCACAGTCATGTGATCACATTTTGGGTGTTTGGCAACTCACTACCTCAGAATTACAGGGTTCTATGTGTGTTGCAACCATTTTGTGGGAAATGAGCTTTAAACATTTGAAAAATTCTACTGGTTACCCCATTGTATGTAGAAGGAAAAATGTTGGTATATGAGCCTACCTACAAATAGTGCATGCAAGAAAAAAATGAGGCCGATGGTGATTCATCTTGGGGTCATACTAGAGGCTCTGAATATCAGATAGAACCTTGTCACACTCAGTTCAGTGGTGGGTTTCAAAAAATTTTAGACCCTCTTTTGTAGGTGTGGCTTGCTTTGTGGGAGTGGTTTGCTGACCATGTGACTGGGTGGGAGTGGCCAACTTGTAAAATGTGGTGAAACTCACTTAACAATGCTCTTGCTTAGCAACCAAAATGTTGGCTCAGAAACTGGCAGGAACCCACCCCTGACTCAGTTGCACCATAAAAATGAGAATTACAAAGTTTAATAAAAAAATTTTTGGAAAAAAACATTGAATTCAACTTGATATTAACTTGAATTTGTTTTCATGACCATAAAATGCTTGTAAATTACTATTTGAAGATTCAGCATTAAATGTAAGTGTTAGATATTAACTCTGTCTGCTATGGTTTCCAACAAGGTCCTCTGTTCAGGCGGGAACAGAGATTGAATCCTATTGGCTAAGAGATCTGACAGCTCCCTATAAAAGGGCTGTTGTCAGACCAAGAAGTTGCTGGATCGTACAGACTTGTTCCACCACAATAAAGAGCTGTTGTTATGTTAAGCCTGTGTCTGCCTTCTCATTACCCGATCTAACACTGGCGAAGAGGGTGAGATTAAAAGGCAGATAGGTGAAGAATGAACAATGAGACATCCAGCAAGTAGATCCAGCCCGGAGTTCGGCACGGCAATCAAGCTACCATTTTGAGTGGAGATTCAAATTGCCTCAACTGAGAATGGCCATGCATGCCCTGCCAACTCTGTATGACCCAATGGCCAAACACTAGGAATCGTATATGTTATGGTTCGAATGCTTCCTTGAGGCAAACGACCTCATGGGCGTCCCTGACACCCGAAAAAAGAACCTTTTTCTGGGGTACTGTGGCAGAGAGGTTTTCGAAACTGCAAAAGACTTATTAGAGCCAACCCCACTCCAAGTGGTTCCTTGGGCGGTGTTGCAGCAGACCCTGAAGACCCACTATGTCCCCAAGCCATCGAGGCACGTTCGCTGCCATGAATTCAACATGAGAAATCAGAAGGAAGGCGAATACATCAATCAATACATGGTGGCACATTGGAAGGCGGCGACTTATTGCGAATTCAGTGACCTGGACGACTTAATATTAGACTGCATAATCTGCGGCGTGGGGGACATTAATCTGCAGAGACGTTTGCTTGCCAAATCAAACCTGTCTATGCAGATCGCACTTGATGAGGCCAGAACATCCGAATCCACAGATAAATCCATGGATGCCTTGCAGCATCAACACAACATGCCACAAACCGCGCAGAAGCAAACGTGCGTCCATCACGAGGCTGCAGAACAAGAACCCTCTGACAGCGAAGAAGATGACAGCTACCACATGCGCTGTAGCCTCACAAAACCAGCACAAAAATTCAACTCGTGAATGCCACCCTGCACAAGCTGCAGAGGGGACCATGCCCGGTCTACTTGCAAATTCCGAGACGGAACCTGCAGGCGTTGTGAACGAAAGGGGAACATTGCCAAAGTGTGCCGGAGCGAATTCCCTGGCACCACATGGCAGCCTAGAGACATTCCTAACCGCCAACAGAGGCCTACCCCAGGGGGCTGGCATAAATTGCAAGGGCGCCCAGAGAGAGAAACAAAGGTTACCTATCACACTGCAATAGGACAAGTCCACACTGGGCGGCCAAAAAACCTGAAGATCACTGTCCTCATAGAGGACGCTCCCTGTGAGCTTGAAATAGACACTGGGTCATCCTTAACGATCATGTCTTGGTCAACACTGAAGCAAGCCATTCCTGGTTTGAAGAAACGGCAACACACCTCAGACATCAGCCTGAGAGACTATCAGGGGAACCAAGTCCCCATCGTCGGCCAGGGCACCTTCCGTGCAAGGTTTAAGAAATTCCACACCAGACTTCCCATGACCGTGGCCAGGGGCAGCCTGCAGAGCCTCCTGGGGCTCGATTGGTTCCAAGCCCTGGGGTTGGAGGTGACTGGAATCAACTCCGTGAAGGAAGACGGTGCAGAACCCGGTCTCGGTAAGTATGTGGGGATGCCAATCTCTTTTAGCTTGGACCTCAATATAGCGCTTATCAGGCTGAAGCCCAAGAGAGTGCCTTTCGCTCTCCGCCTGAAAATTGATAGGGAAATTGACAAGCTCGTGAGCCAGGGAATCCTGGAACCAGTTGACCGTGCTCCCTGGGAGACTCCTATTGTGACCCCGGTCAAGCCTGACAGGTCAGTCTGCATCTGTGCAGACTATAAATGCACAATTAACAACGCGCTACAACAAAGCGCATACCCTGTACCCATTGTACGGCATTTACTACATTCGCTAGGCCCAGGAAAAAATCTTTGATAAATTGGACATGGTGCAGGCATACCAACAGTTGCCTGTAGATGGCGCTACAGCAGAGGCTCAAATCATTGTGATGCACAGTCACAATGCCATCGCCTGCAATTTGGAGGTAGTATCGCCCCTGGACTGTTCCAAAGCGTCATGGAATGACTTTTGCAGGGGATACCAGGAGTTGTCCCCTATTTTGATGACATCTTGGTATCACCTGCAAACGAGGTGCAACTTTTGAAAAGAGTTCGAATGGTTTTGGCTAGAATTAGAGAAAAGGGCCTCCGGCTTAAAAAAGAAAAATGCAAAATTAACATACCGAGGGTTGAGTTCCTGGGGTACATGATCAATGGCTCTGGGATTTACCCGACATCACAAAAAGTAAAAGCAATCCAGGAAACCCCCACACTCCGCATGCAAACCGGACTGCAGGTGTTCCTCGGACTCCTTAATTTCTACAGTGTCTTTCTTAAACAGAAAGCCACCGTTGCTGAACCGTTCCACCGTCTTCTGGCCAAGAATGCCAAGTGGTCCTGGGGCCAAGCCAAGGCTTCCACATTTGCCATGGTCAAGCAACTGCTGACAGCTGATTCCCTGCTAGTCCAGTACAGCCAGACCCTACCACTGGTGTTAATCTGTGATGCATCGCCCTTCGGCATGGGTGCTGTCCTCAGACACTGCATGCCCAATGCGCAGAAGCCCCTATTGCTTTTTACTCGTGAACCTTGTCTTCAGCAGAAAGAAACTACAGCCAGATAGACCGCGAGGCTCTGGCTGCAGTAGCAGGTGTCAAAAGGTTCCACGAGTATCTTTACGGCCGTGACTTCGAACTTGCGACTGACCACAAGCTGTTGTTGGGACTACTGGCTGGGGACCGACCTACCCCAGTTTCACTATCCCCTCGCATGACCAGGTGGACTGTTTTCCTGGCAGCGTACTCCTACAAACTGATCCATCGCTCCGGCTCCACTCTGGGACATGCAGATGCCTTGAGCCGTTGCCCCCTTCCAGAACTATTGGTTAAAAGGTTTGCTAGGCCTGAACTGCCTAAACTGACACTCAAGAGTTAAACTAAGAAAGCTTTATTGCGCAGGTCATAAAACAAAAAGTTCTTATCTGAAAGTGATTTATTGCGCATGCGTTTACACATTCCATTCCAAATTCCTTTCTTCTTTGTTCGGCTGCCAGCTTGGCAGACGTAGCTTTCATTATCAAAATGTAACCAATTAGTTATTTCTGTTTCATTTACTTTTATTATTTTATTATTAAAGTTTGTTTATTAATTAGAATATTTTTGAAGACTTTTATTTTTTTCAATATCTCAAAAGATATGCGGAAGGGAATCAGCCACGGTCCATTGATCTCAGATTTCCCCAGGGCATTTTTTTTTCCCCTGACAACTTGGTAGCAGAGGATGGTTGTAGCTGAGATGGCTACAATTTATGGCTGTATTTTCCCTTCATGCTATCTAAAGATAACCGACTAAGGCTAATTAGCCATGTCAAAGAAGAGAAAGAAAAGAAAAAAACACGGACATGGAAAGCGCTCGAAAGAATCCATTCCCTCAGACACAGAGGAGCAAGATTCTTCAGGTGCCGAGCCAGATGTGGGGGAAGGAGTTACAGAAGGCAAGATCTACGGACTGAGGTCAGTAAATCTTCCTCATTATCAAGATACAATTAACGAACGGCAAAAGTCTAAACGGCAACTGCCGGCAGAGAAAAAATCCTCCCACGCAGAAAGCAAAGTTTATGAAATCTCCCCAGATGATGAGCAAGAAATGCAAAGCTATCTTGATCAAATAAAGCTGTTTGAAAAATATACTAGGGAGGTGAGAGAGTGCTTTAACGAAATAAAGCGAAGTAGGAGGAGCTCCCCCACTCCCAAAATGTCTGAGGACGCCATCTTGTCTTCAAAACAACAGCCTAAGACACACCCCACAGAGTTCATTGGTCAATTAGAACAAAGAGACATGTACACGTCACCGAGGTCACATGGTCCCTTTGAGCCCATTGAACTTCCACATACGTATAGAAAGGTGAGGCAGCCAAAAAGTGAAGCTGCACTGCCATCTGCTGGCGGAGAAAAATTATTACAGCAAAAGATGAAGCAGTTGGACCAGATTTTTAGAGATCTGTCTATGAGTTTTACAGAAGCCCAAACTTTGCCCCCACCCCCTGGCGGTGTCGAATCCTCCCTAGATGGAAAAAGGCAAAGCGAAAGGCGAATTCGAGGAAGCCAATTTGATGTTGCCATGCAAAGGCCAATGATGCAACCCCAGCATCCCCTGGTTCAACAACCAGATTTGCAACCAGAGCAACAAATTGTTCCTCAGCAGGTATTCACAGTCACCCCCTTGACTGGTGAGTCCAAATTAAAGGAGTCAGGAGAGAATTATAAAGCCTGGGTCAGTGAAATTGCGCTCTTGCTTCGAAGAGAAGGCACATATTCCATGGTTTTTAATCCTCCCCGTCAACCCTGGACACCTGCGATAAGAGACCTCGAAAACAGAGCAATCACGACTTTACTCATGTCAATGGAAATTGAGATCCAAGGTATCTTTCCACCTGATGCAACTGCCCAAGAAATTTGGGCTATTTTGGAAGATTGCTACAGGCCCGTTTCAATTGAATCCTCATGTTTGCTCATGTCTGAGTTCCATGGTTCGAAGTTGAAACCTGGTGAACGAATTGGTGGACATTTGACCAAACTGAAAAGAATGAGAAGTGAATTGAGACAAAATGGCCATGTAATTGATGATATCCAAATGATTAGCATCATCATTAACTCATTGAATTATGAATGGAAAGATGCTGTTGCAAAGATTAACTACGTGCCTATTGCTCAACGCACAGTTAACCACGTTTGCAGACTTTTAGTGGAAGACGAAGCTATCAGGTTAGCTACACCACATCTGCAACGGCCTCCAGCGTTAAAGGCTCCAGCCAGACGTCCCTTCCGAGGAAGAGGCTACGCTCCAAGGATGCCAAAATGCTACACCTGCAACCATGTGAGACATGACACCCGGGATTGTCCCCAACGAGTTCCAGCTCCCGCCACGTACCAGCCCAGAGGAACAGATTCCAGAGGCAGAGGTAGAGGCGGAAGACAAGGCCGTCGTGGTCCAAGGCATGATTCACAAGCTCCACTTGTGACACTGGCCATAACCAACATTCCACAACCTGATCCAAAGTTCGACAGACGTCTTTTGTGGACTTTAGACAGTGGAGCAGCTGTGCACGTTACCCACAGAAGGGAACTTTTCACAGAGATGGGCGAACCAGAGCCCGAGTATCGAGAACTGTATTCCTTCACCAACCACACTTGCAAGGTCATGGGAAAAGGAACTGTTTACATTGAAGAGCTCGATACACACATCCCTGATGTTTATTATATACCTTCAGCAACCAGTAATTTGCTTAGTCAAAGTCACTTGTCTAGAGATTTAAAGTTCCAGGTTCACCACCTCGAAAAAGCAAGTTACTTAGTTAAAGATGGAGATATTGTTGCTGAAACTATGCTGATTGGTGGTGTTTATTACTTAAAGCCAAAGCCTAAAGGGCAAGCACAGGCAAGTATGCAAACTCCAAAAAGGCACAACGCAGACCCAGAGAGAGTTGTCCCAGAGAGAGAAAACGTTACTGTGCCAAAGGCTCCTAAAGCCAACAAACAAAGAAAACAGAAACAGATTGCTCAGAGCAAGCCTGAGGGTCCTCATGAAACTGTTAATTTTGTGAATTCACTAACTGGTAAACCTTTGCATTCCAGGTGTATTCACAAGTGGCACAGAAGATTGGGGCATGCCAGTTTCCGTGTTCTTAGAAAGATGCCGGAGTTCGCAAAAGGTTTGGATCTAAAGGGGTGTAAGGTGTTTTTGGATTGTGCGGTTTGCAAAAAGGCTAAATCCAAGGCGGCTCCAATTCCAAAACACGCTACACGCCGGTCAACACGCATTTTTGATTTGGTACACACTGACATAGTGGGTCCTTTCCCACCAACACTTGGTGGCAGAAAGTATTTTTAAACAATTGTAGATAATCATTCTAGATATGGATTTGTATATCCTATGAGAGAGAAATCTGAGACCTTTCAGATCTTTAAAGACTTTGCAGCTTTTGTTTCTACACAATACCAAGTTCGCATCGCCAGAATCCAGAGTGACCGTGGTGCAGAATTCATGTCTCAGCGTTTCCAGAACTGGATGCGTAAGAATGGAATTCTTCATCAGGCATCTGCTCCATATACACCAGCTCATAACGGAGTCGTAGAAAGAAGACAAGGGGTTCTACAAACCATGATGCGTTGTCTTCTAGAAGATGCCAATCTCAGTAACGCATACTGGGGTGAAGCAATCAAATATGCAAATTACATTGTCAACCGTACTTGGAGCAGTGTAATCAATCAAACTCCTTTCTACATGCTGTATGGCTACAAGCCTGATCTCAAGAACCTCCACATTTTTGGTTCATATGCTATGGTGAACACTCCTATAACTCAAGGACCAAAGAGACTGAGATTTATGGGTATTGATGATAATTCAAAATGGTTCGAATTCATTGATACTAAACATGTGATTGTCATTTCACAATCTGCTAATTTTGAGGAAGATATTGACTGGTCCAGGATTCATTCCAATGATCCTGAAGTTTATTTTCCTAGAGATGGTGTTCCAGATGCCACGCAGCCTGATGGCAAGTCGCAGGCAGATATTCCTTCTACCAGTTCTTCACAACCTGATGTTCTGTCTTCGCAAGCCGCGGATGCTGATGCTAGCGACGAACGTGAGGACGAGGATGATGATGATGATGAAGAAGAAGACTGGTCTGTTGCTCCTAGACGTTCCAAGAGGGCCACAAAAGGAATCCCTCCACAACGTTATTCATGGCAACTGACAAAGTCACCATTACCTTTGATTTGCAACGTTACTCTTCCTCCAGAGACATTCACACAAATCAAACAGCTTCCTGATTCAGAACAAGACAAGTGGTATGATGCAATGCAGGATGAAATGGACAGTTTAAAAAAACTTAATGTATTCACACCTGCAAAACCTCCAGCAAACAAGAAAGTCATTGGCACCCGATGGGTCTACAGAATCAAGAAGAAACCAAATGGTGAGTCTTTATACAAAGCCAGACTTGTAGCTCAGGGTTTCGCTCAACGTTAGCCTGAGGACTACACAAACACTTACTCACCAACAGTCAGAACTGAAAGTGTAAAAATTGCCTTAACCACTGCAACTATTCTTGGTTTAGAAGTTTTTCAATTTGATGTGGACACAGCTTATCTACATGCAGACCTAGATGAAGAGATCTACGTGAGAAGCCCTCCAGGATTCCGAAAGCAAGAAGGGGATACCTGGTTCCTGAACAAAAGTCTTTATGGTCTGAAACAGTCAGGTTTAATGTGGTATTTATGTCTTACTGACAAACTAAATTCAATGGGCTTTATTAAGTCCGAAACTGATGAATGTGTGTTCACAAAAAGATCTAACAATGCATATGAGATAATTCTTGTTTATGTTGATGATATTGTTTATATTGGTCCAAATAAGAAAATGAGTGAGATTTTTGCTAAAAGTTTGCAGAGATACTTCACACTAAAATCTTTAGGACACATTAGCACTTTTTTAGGTGTTCAAATTGAAAAGACACAGAAGGGGTTTAGTCTTTCACAAGAAGAGAAAATTGACCACATTCTACATCATTGCAACATGAAAGATGCTAGCACAACAAAGACACCCATGCAAACAGATTTTCACAACTTAACACATGATCCAAGTCCTGAGTTCGAGGATCAAACACTTTATCGTTCAGTCATTGGTTCACTATTATACATTAGTAGTTGGACCAGACCTGACATCGCACTTAGTGTTAATCTTTTATCACGACACGTAGGTAAGGCAACACAATTTCATTGGTCATGCATTAAGAAGTTATTGAAATACCTAAAACACACTAAACACATGAAGTTATTGCTAGAACCAACACACGCTGATTAACCAAAGTTGATTTGTTTTTCTGATTCTGACTGGGCGAGCGACAAGAAGTCACGCAAAAGCACTTCTGGTTACATGATGTTCCTAAATGGTTGTCCTGTTTACTGGCAAGTGAGAAAACAGAGTTTTGTTTCATGTTCATCTACTGAAGCTGAATATGCTTGTGTTTCAGATGCTTGTAATTCTCTAACGTGGTTTGATGCTTTGATCACAGATATCTGGACACGTCCGATTCGACCAATCACCGTGATGGAAGATAATGTATCTGTGGTTTATATTTCTGAGTCACATTTTACAGGTTCTAGGTCCAGACACATTGACATTCGTTATCAAAACACAAAGCAATTAGTTAAGCAAGGTTTTGTTAAATTGCAATATGTTTCTACACATGATCAGATCGCAGACATGCTTAACAAACCACTTGCCGCAAATCAACACGAGTATCTGCGAAAGAAGATGTGCCTTAATTGATGATTTGATGACGTCAGCCCAGACTAGCAAAAGAAGGGGTGTCACGATGTTAAAAGGTTTGCTAGGCCTGAACTGCCTAAACTGACACTCAAGAGTTAAACTAAGAAAGCTTTATTGCGCAGGTCATAAAACAAAATGTTATCTGAAAGTGATTTATTGCGCATGCGTTTACACATTCCATTCCAAATTCCTTTCTTCTTTGTTCGGCTGCCAGCTTGGCAGACATAGCTTTCATTATCAAAATGTAACCAATTAGTTATTTCTGTTTCATTTACTTTTATTATTTTATTATTAAAGTTTGTTTATTAATTAGAATATTTTTGAAGACTTTTATTTTTCTCAATATCTCAAAAGATATGCGGAAGGGAATCAGCCACGGTCCATTGATCTCAGATTTCCCCAGGGCATTTTTTTTCCCCTGACAGACCCCACTTCTGAGACACTGGTACTACTTATTGACTGCTTGGACACTGGACCTGTCTTGTCCAATGACGTTGCCCGAGTTTCGGTAAAGGACCCCACTATCAAGCAAATCTTGAACTGGGTGTGGAGGGAGTGGCCCAAAGGGCCTGTTGGGGCTGATTGTAAATTGTATGTTGCAAAATGAGATGAATTGTCTGTAATTAATGGCTGTCTACTGTGGGAGGACCAAGTGGTTATTCCGAACAAAACTGCAAAAGGCAGTATTAGAGGCTTTACATGTGGGGCATCCTGGCATTGTAAAGATGAAGTCCTTGACTAGGAGCTATGTCCGGTGGTCTAACATGGACAGGAGATAGAAGAATGGGTGGCTACCTGCACACCATGCCAGGAGTCCAGACCAGCTCCCCCGGAGGTGGCCGCTAAGGAGTGGGTCAAGCACCGTGGTCTAGGGTGCACATAGACTTTCCTGGCCCAGTTCATGGCCAGACTTTCCTTGTAGTTGTGGATGCGTACTCGAAGTGGTTAGAGGTAGTCCTGATGACCTCCACCATGGCAGAGGCGGTCATCAAGGTGCTACAGAGACTTTTCTTCACGCACGGCCTGCCCGACATCTTGGTCTCTGACAACAGGCCCCAATTCACGACCAATCAATTCGAGACCTACTTAGCAAGTCAGGGAATCAGGCATGCCTTGGTCGCTCCATTCCATCCGGCTTCCAATGGTCAGGCAGAAAGAATGGTGCGATCTGCAAAAGAGGCCTTCACTAGGATGGGCCTGGGGGATTGGCAAACACTGGTTGATCACTATTTGTTAATCCAACATATCACGCCAAGTGCCACTACCAGGAGAAGCCCCTCCGAGCTTCTCATGGGTCCCCGGCTAAAGTCCCATTTAGATCGGCTACACCCAAACTACTCTGCCATATTGCCCCCTGATTCCACAAGCAAAATTCGAAACTTTAGCGTAGGGGACTCGGTATACGCCCAGAACTACACTGGGGGGACTCTGTGGATCCCTGCTATGGTGATCTGTTAGAGCTAGAGGATGGTAGAAACTGGGGGAGGCATGTTGACCAACTCCATGGTTGCCTCTCCCACTCCAATCTCAGAACACCAGACGCAACTCCCAAACAAATCAGCCAAGGCCCTACCCAAAAGGAGCAAGCGCTCACTCCCTCTACAGCCAGCTCAAGCCCGAGGGTACCGGGGGACTTATCTGAATTTGTTGCAGGCCCACAGCAAGCTCCAAACGAGCAAATCCTAGAAGCTCCAGCCGCGGCCTGGGAAAAGTTCTAGGAGGTTCCACCGAGCAGAGCTGGAGAGTAAACAGGCCCGTCTGACCTACCCAAAGAACCGGTTCCAAATGAAGTGCACAGGTCTGGTAGGACTAAACAAAAACCCGCCTAACTACGTGATTATGTGACCAATAGAAACATCCTAACTAAAAGGGGAGGGGAGTTAGATATTAACTCTATCTGCTATGGTTTCTAACAAGGTCCTCTGTTTAGGCGGGAACATAGCTTGAATCCTATTGGCTAAGAGGTCTGACAGCTCCCTATAAAAGGGTTGCTGTCAGACCAAGAAGTTGCTGGATCATACAGACTTGTTCCACTACAATAAAGAGCTGTTGTTACGTTAAGCTTGTGTCTGCCTTCTCATTACCCGATCTAACAGTAAGAATGTAAATGCATGTCTTAATACTGAGAATTACTATTTAAAACCCCAATATTGCATAATGTTTTCTTCAAAATCGTGCAGCAATAGTCATTATCGACTTTAGGCATCCATTTGAGCATACTTTCTATGTCATGTTGTTTTACTTTGGATAGTGTGTGTAACTCTGTCTGGCAATGTAACAGATGCGGCATACAGTGGTGGCAAAGCAGGCTTCCCGCAAACATTCCTCGTCTTCTTTTCAAAGGCACAGATGGCGACCGTGTTCCAATCTTACGCGGCGAATATTCCCTTGAACCTTACTGTTGAATGGATCTTGGTCAATTTTAGTTGTGATACTTTAACATCCAGCACATTACTGTACTAAAACTGTATTTACCACATGGAGTAATTTTTAAAATGTGTGGGCTTCATCTGGATGATTTTGAATGGCTGGTATTGCTTGGCTTTTTTCAGCAATCTTAGGAAAGAAACTGGTGAAAAGAACTCTGCTGGTAGCATAGCAGGTTCAGTTATGCTATGCATGTTATCCACTTTTTGAATGCAAGAGTGGCCTGGTACAGAAAACTTCATTTCAATGCTTTCAATGTTTGGGTGATTGGGTGACCTTCCTCACTAAAGGCTTATCCCCACTTCAGCTAATATGCTGGAACAAACATACATACGTACACGCATGCATACATACATACCGTCCAGTACGATCCCACAGAGTTGGCCTCTTCAGGGTGCCGTCGGCCAGACAGTGTCGGCTGGTGACCCCCAGGAGGAGAGCCTTCTCTGTGGGAGCACCTTCCCTCTGGAATGAGCTGCCCCCAGAGCTTTACATAATCCCTGACCCCCGGTCCTTCCGACACGCCCTAAAAAGTTGGCTTTTCCAGCAAGCCGGCCTGGCCTGTTAATTTTATCTAATTTTTTAAAATGTTATTGTCATATTAATTGGGTTTATTTTTTTGGATATTTATCTAATTTCCTTTTAACTTTTGTGATATGTGTGGGGTTTTTTTTAATGTTGTACGCCACCCTGAGTCCTTTGGGAGAAGGGCGGCATATAAATCCAATAAAACAAACAAACAAACAAACAATACGCCATTCATATATTACACAGTTCTACATGTTGCAGTGCCCTGAAACATGTATATTTGAGTGTGATTCATAGCCACAGTTATTACTAGGATCAAAATGCAGGGTTCCGGGCCTGCATTGCAATAGTGTTAGTGAATGGTATAGACTACTCACTTGTTTTCAATTAAAAGTGCCATATCCAATTGGTCATCTTCAGTTTCTGGAAGATACTCAGATTCACTCAGTTCATATAAGTCTGAACTCGCTTCCATATCGTGGAAAAGATACATTATTTCGAAATTCTGTGTCCAGAAACAGAGGCAAAGCTAGGTGCTGCAGGCTCCATCCTTGCTCTGTCACATGGGAGCAGCCAAGCACGACAATTGTCTGCTGCAAATGGAACCCTGCAATTCTGAGTTTTCCTGCGATACTGCAGATAGAACCTTGTAATTTTGCTATTTGTGGTGAATTGATTTAGAAATTTTACGAAATAAGTTGTTAAAAAATTAAGTCATGGTATATAGGACCTTGTCACACTCTTAACTCATTTTCGATGTAATTCTGAGATAGCAAACTGGCCTGTATTTACAACAAGGTGGAGCATCACATGATCATGTTATCATGTTTTGCCATTTTACAGCAAAAAGATGCCCATTGGATAAAATTGATTCACACTTAAAATCATGTAGTTTGCGTAATGACTGCATGTTGGTTTAATAACTGTTTTGACTGGCTTAATGATCTTCATAAGAAAAACGTTATAAAATAGAGTCTGGGCACATGGTGCCTTGCTGTGTGGCTACAATAATTTGAAACCAAATTTCTGGTCTCATTTGTGATTGTAAGTTGAGAAGTACCTGTAGTTTCTTTTGCAAATAAATGCTGATCATTCAGTGAAACACTTTGGAGTTGTGTAGTGGCCTAGAGGTGGAGCTCTTATTTCACAATCAGGAGGCTGTGAGTTCCATCCTAGGTAGAGGCAGATATTTCTCTCTCTGGACACTGAGAATTTATCTGCTAAACAAAGTTCCACATTGGCGACAGGAAGAGCATCTGGCCATTAAAAAACTCCTCTAGTTCCATTCATTTGCCCAGACCCCACCCTGCAAGATATTATTGGGTCATTAAATGAAGATGATTCAGTGAGACACTTTAAAGAATGATATGACTCAATCCTTTAGGAGTAGGAGAATCAGAATAGAATAATTTTAAAGCCAATGTTAATAATGTTAAATATAATTTTGCCAAAGTATCATTTTACTCGAGTTCTATACAAGTTTACTCCAGTTTTACTCCAGATCTATACAAGGATACCCAAGGTATCCTTTCTCAATTAAATAGAGTTTAATTCTAGGTATGTGAACCTAGAAATGCAATCCCGCTATATCCAACTCTTGCCTAATGCATACACTACTGAAGAGGCCTGGTGGTGCAGTGGTTGGAATGCAATATTTCAGACTAACTCTGCACATTGCCAGCAGTTCGATCCAGAACTGGCTCAGGGTTGATTCCATCTTCCATCCTTCTGAAGTCAATAAAGTGAGGATTCCAATTGTTGCAGGCAATATGTGGATTCTGTAAACCATTTTAGAGAATGCTGTAGAACTCTGTTATTCTATTCTGTCCTATCCTATATCATCCTATCCTATCCTATTCAATTCCATTCCATTCCATTCCAATTCCTACTCTATTCTATTCTATTCTATTCTATTCTATTCTATTCTATTCTATTCTACTCTATTCCATTCCATTCCATTCTATTCTATTCTATTCTATCTATGAAGTAGTATGTAAGTCTACTGCTATTATTACTTGCTGACAGAATTTATTTATTTAGAGACATTTTCTCAAGACCGATGATAGAAAACCTTGTGAATAAATAAATATTTTTTAATTAAATCAGCCCCATAAAATAATTTATATTGCTTTGCTTCACATTACAGACAAGATACGCACCTATTGATTTTAATAGGAAGAATTAAAGAGACTGGTGGGAGAGGACATCAAGTTACAGCTGAAGGCTTGCTGGGCAGATGGCATTAAACTCTACAGTTCATTTTCTGTCACCAATGCAGCACCATGAGGGATCTTCTGAGATGTTACTTGGCAGCAGTTTGGATACAGAATAGGTTTTCCTAAAAAAGATGCAAGTTAGCTAAGGAATCTATATTCGATAAATTAGTGATCATATTTAACAACAAAGGAAAACAAAAAATTAGCACATGATAGAAGCAAGAACCCTAACCCATAAACCAAATGCAACCACTATCCAGAAGCCAAACCATGGCGCCATCACTAACTGCTGCACCCTGCTCCAACCCCCACACAAAGCAAACTGACACACGCCATGAACACATAGCCAGACCGCAAACTCGGAGCCAAACCAAAGGGATGTTACACCTCAGCCATCTGCTCAGGACATTACATCACAGAACTCAGGAGGTTACAACACAAAGGCTCAGGATGTTACAATGCAGCCCCCCCCCCAGGAGGTTACACCACAGACTCAGGATATCACTACAATAGAGCTCAGGAGGTCATCACACAGCCCATTATCCAAGTCCTTACAACAAAAAAGAATAATAGGCACACAGCCAGTACCTCAGCCACACAGGATGTTATGAAACAGCTGACTAATCTGCAAACATCAACAGCATCAACTAATCAAAATGTCACAACACAACCAACCAATCTGTTTGCAGCAACAGAGCCAGCACTCCACTCACACACACACCCCAGAGACATCAAAGGGCTTAAGGGGGAGCAACGGGATGCAACAGGACACTGGAGTAATCAGCTGATAGGTGAGAAGGGCTGGGAAGCAGCCAGAGGCAGAGGCAGCCGGAGGATCAAAGGGAGATGGCTGCGGCGGCAGATGAAGGGAGGGAGCCGCAGCCAGGGACTCCTGGGTTATTTTATCATTCCTGGCTGCTCCCATACCCCTCCAGGGCCGTGCTGACGCTAATGGGAGCTAAGCAGCTGGGCCAAGAATGCCCCCCCCCCGATCCATTGGGGGGGCTGTATCCACCTGGAAACAACTGAGCTGAACTTTCATCTACCCTCCACTATTTTTGCTACCTTTGCCTTCCCCCTATCACCTGGGATATTTAATCATTTCTTGCCCTCCCCCCCTGCCTCCAAGTACCAAGTACCACCTGGACACTGGAATATCCCCTACCCTCCATTGAGACTCTTCTATTTATTAACTTTCTACCCTCCATTCCACTGAGACTCTATTAACTACTAACTTTGCATCATCTGCACCCCTACCCTACTGGGACTATTACAACGTTTTAATTTATTCGAGGTCTGACCTGCTCCGCCTGCGGGAGGCCCCTCTTTCGCAGGTATGGCCCTTGGCTCTCTCAAGGGCCAGCCTTGATGACGGGTTTGTGAACTCCGAGAGGTGGAAGAAGAGGAAGCTGAGGGGCTTTTTAGCTAAATGTTTTATATTGTTTTTAGGGGGTTCTGGAAAGGGAGGGGGGGGATAACCAGGCCAGGAGGGAAGCCAGTGCCAGACGAACAGGTGAGTCCAGGAGGGAAGTGAGCGGAGTGGGGGGGGAGAGGGAACAAGTTATTCCAACAGAGGGTTGTTTGATTACAACGGTCGCGGGGAGGGGGGGATGCGAGGACAAAAGAAGATTACAAGGTCGGTTGGGAGACCATGGCTGTTGGCTACGCCCGGTCATTTGTACCAACCCCCGCAACCTAAGTGGCCAGGAACTACAGAGCCAGGGCCTGCGACTGATGCTCTGCAATGCAAGGTCCGTAACCAACAAGGCCCCCCTCATTAATGAGCTGATCTCTGAGGGGGAGCTGGACCTTGCAGGGATAACGGAGACCTGGTTGGGCCACGAGGGAGGTTTACCCCTCGTGGAAATGTGCCCACCAGGTTTCTGCGCATTCCATCAGCCTCGGGCCCTGGGTAAGGGTGGTGGGGTGGCGGTAGTTATACGGGAAGGTCTAGAGCCGAGGGAGTTCACTGTTCCTCAGATATCCGGGTGTGAGTCCCTTGGTGTGAAATGGGGCCCAGGGAGGCAGTTGGGTTTGCTGATTGTATACTTGGCTCCTCGCTATACATCAGCGGCCCTGCCCGAGCTCCTCGAGCAGATCTCGGAGACGGCGGTTGAGATCCCCAGGCTTGTGGTTATGGGGGATTTCAACCTGCCGTCGACGGGAGCAGCGTCTGAGGTGGCTCAGGAGTTCATGGCTTCGTCCATGGGCCTGACCCAGTTAATTCAGGGCCCCACACACGAAGGTGGCCACACATTGGACCTTGTTTTTGTATCTGAGCAGTGGACGAGTGATCTGGGTATAGGGGACTTTGTTGTTACACCCCTGTCATGGTCAGATCACTCATGTCTCCGGCTGGACTTCCCTGGAGCTACCCCCCACCGCGAGGAGGCGGGACCAGATGGTCCAAGCTGGTACCGCCCCAAGCACCTGATGGAGCCGGATAGGTTCCAGGCGGAGCTTGGGCCATTACCTGTAGCCCTGACCTGCGCTCGGTCAGAGGACCAAGCGGCCGCCTGGAACAGGGCGGCGGCTGGGGCCTTGGACCGGGTTGCGCCTTTGCGACCTCTCCTGCGGCAGCGACCCACCCAGGCTCCTTGGTATACCGAGGAGCTGAGGGTGATGAAGCGCCATAGGAGATGTCTAGAGAGCAGGTGGAGGTCCTCACGCTCCGAATCTGATCGAACACAGGTAAGAGCCTACTTACGGACCTACCTTGTGGCATTAAGGGCGGCCAAACGTAGATATTGCGCTGCTCTTATTGCGTCCACGGATAACCGCCCTGCCGCCCTGTTTAGGGTGACCCGCTCCCTCTTGTCACAGAGGACGCGGGGGGCACCCTTGCAGGGCAGAGCAGAGGAGTTTGGGAAATATCTGCAGGATAAAGTCGCTCAGATCCGGAGCGGATGGGCCACCCTCAGTGGACCGAACGGGCCGCCAACAGCGAGTCTTGTGAGACCATCCTGGGAGGAGTTTGATTCTGTTGCCCCCGAGGATTTGGATAGGTTGCGTGGACGGCTGCGACCCACCACATGTTTAATGGACCCGTGTCCCTCCTGGTTGGTACTGGCATCTTGGGAGGTGACCCGAGGCTGGCTTCTGGGCCTGGTGAATGCCTCATTGGGTGAGGGATCCTTACCAACCGCCTTGAAGGAGGTGGTGGTGAGGCCCTTACTTAAGAGGCCTTCACTCGACCCAATGGAGCTAGCTAACTATCGTCCAGTCTCCAACCTTCCGTTTCTAGCGAAGGTTGTTGAGAATGTGGTGGCGCAGCAGTTTCCATGACACCTTGACGAATCCGAGTATCTAGACTCACGCCAGTCCGGCTTCCGACCCGGGCACAGCACAGAGACAGCCTTGGTTGATGATCTCTGGAGGGCCAGAGATAGAGGTTGTTCCTCTATCCTGGTCCTATTAGACCTCTCGGCGGCTTTTGATACCATCGACCATGGTATCCTATTGCGCCGGTTGGAGGGGATAGGAGTCGGAGGTACCGTTTTGCGGTGGTTCGGCTCCTACCTCTCCGACCGGAGGCAATGTGTGTTGACAGGGGGACAGAGGTCGACCCCGAGGCCACTCACTTGTGGAGTGCCACAGGGGTCGGTCCTCTTGCCTCTCCTGTTCAACACATATGTGAAGCCGCTGGGTGAGATCATCCGTGGTTTTGGGGTTGAGTATCACCTCTACGCTGATGATACTCAGCTGTATATTTCAACCCCAAACCACCCCAACGAGGCTGTCGAAGTGATGTCCCGGTGCTTGGAAGCCGTCGGGGTCTGGATGGGGGACAACAGACTTAAACTCAACCCCTCCAAGACTGAGTGGCTGTGGCTACCGGCACCTCAGTTCAGCCAGCTGATTCCATCGCTGGCCATAGGGGGCGAACAATTGCCCCCTGTGGAACGGGCGCGCAATTTGGGCGTCCTCCTTGATGCCCAGCTGTCAATGGATGACCATGTGGCAGCCGTGGTGAGGGGGCGTTCCACCAGGTTCGCCTGGTGCGCCAATTGCGCCCCCTACTGGACCGGGATGCCCTACACACGGTCACTCATGCGCTGGTGACATCCCGCCTGGATTACTGCAACGCTCTCTACATGGGGCTGCCCTTGGGACGCGCCCGGAGACTGCAGTTAGTTCAGAACGCAGCCGCGCGGGCTGTGATGGGGAGTACGAGGTACTCCCACGTAACACCTCTCCTGCGCGAGCTGCACTGGCTACCTGTGGTTTTTCGGGTGCGTTTCAAGGTGCTGATTACCATCTTTAAAGCGCTCCATGGCACGGGACCTAGTTACTTGCGGGATCGCATCCTCCCACATACATCCCTGCGGCCAATTCGCTCACACAGGGAGGGACTTCTCCTGGTGCCGTCCACTAGGCAATGCCAACGGGCGACACCAAGGAGTAGGGCCTTCTCTGTGATGGGCCCAACCCTCTGGAATGACCACCCCCCGACATTAGAACCACTTCTGACCTCCGCTCCTTCCGGCAAAAATTGAAGACTCACCTGTTCCGATTAGCAGGCCTGGCATAATTACAACTGTCCCTCCTGGCAAATGTATTATTATCTGGTTACCTTAGGGGTTTTTTAATTTGTTGTGTCTGTTTTAGGGATTTAAAACTTATATTTATATTAGCTTTGTACAGTTCTTTTAATTGCATTTTAACCTCCTCCAAACTGTACATATTTAACTTTTTTATTGTATTTTGTGATATTCTCTATGGACTGTACACCGCCCCGAGTCCCTTCTGGGATAGGGGGCGGTCTAGAAGCACCAAATATAAATAAATAAAAATAAAACACACCACCAGTATATATAGAGGGACGGCAGCTCCGATCACGCTTTGCTCGCACAGGCACGAGGCCGAAGACACCAGCCTGAAGATGACAAGTGGGATCTCGACGAAATGTCGCCAAGATACTCTCAATCTTACACGGTAAAAGACCCAAATACACCAAAACATGCATACCTGTACCTGTGAAAATCTATGAAAACAAATATATATATTTGGCTGTCTTGATATTGTGCTTGTGGATAATTTTGCTGATTTTATCTGTGGTGCCTTTGATGTAAAGGAGGAGGGCGATGCTGTTGTCCTGTTCTGTGTCGACAAAGACCACCTGAAAACTGAATTACACACACTCACAAATGTATTAAACTCCAATGGATTCCAAAGAAAAACAATTACCAACCTAATCCAAAGGGAGACTCCCCAAAAAAACCAAAACACACAACAGGACAATGGCATCGCCCTCCTCCCTTACATCAAAGGCACCACAGATAAAATCAGCAAAATTCTCCACAAGCACAATATCAAGACAGCCTTTACCACTGACCAAAAAATAGCCAACATCTTAAGAAACCCCAAAGACAAGATCCAGCTAGAAAACCAAGGAGTCTACGAAATACCATGCAAAATCTGCCCTGCAATATACATAGGACAAACAAACAGGAGAGTAAATGCACTCATCACAGAACACAAGAACGCAGTAAGAAAACAAGAAAAAACTTCCTCCCTTTTCCAGCACCTTAAAGCTACAGGACATGAAATCAATTTTGAAGGAACCAGGTTAATCTCCAAAACAGAACACATCAACAAGAGAATAATTATGGAAGCTATCGAAATAGAGAAACACCCCCACAACATGAATATACGTGACCATACCTCCCGCCTACCAAACATCTGGAAACCAGCCCTAGTCAACAAATGAGCCCCACCCACCCCCCAGGCCGCTACAATACAAAACAACCATGCACACACAGCCAGCACCAATCAGCACCAATCTACCCCACCAAGATTTACAGAAAGACAACAGCTCCGATCACACTTTAAGCCAAAAACACCAGCCTGAAGATGGTGAGTGAGACCTCGCTGAAACGTTGCCAAGACAATCTCAATTTTACACACAATGAGAAAAATATATAAACATTTACACCTGTAGATATACGTATAATCTGCCTGATCCTATTTCTTTTAGGGAAGAGAGAGGATGGTGAGAAAAGGACAATACAATATATTTCCAGTTGTCTAGCAATAATCTTGGACAGAAGTTGACTGAATCAGCAACTAAGTTTTAAGTTAACCCATTTACATTAACACATGTTAACAAATATTAGAATACAAGTTTTAAAATTACTGTATGTGTTTCTGTCTGTTTTAATAATAATTTTGTTATTAATTTGTAATAATTGCTTAATATTCTTGGATGCCACAAAGGTGGCTTAGTTGATTCTGATCATTTCTCTTTCTAGGTTTGCTTATTTACCAGCTGCCCTTATACAACATCACAACTTGCCACTTGCTCCATTCAACATTCTTCTTCATTATCAGAATTAGTTACAACATTTTATATAGTCTTTAGAATCTCAGGACAGTACAATAGCCAATAAATTTTTGGAAGGCATTCATTCATTCATTCATGGAATTTTGAGGGGTGGCTCCTGCTTAGATCATATTATTTAAATCCCTAGAGGATACACCGATTTATTTCTGAGCCAAGTGCAAAATATTCACTTTCGCTTTCCCTCTTCATGCTTTTGGGTTTATCATCTGCTTTCATAAGGCTCCATGAAACACTTACCTTACCAACCCAAGTTGCATTAATGGTTCCCTTCCATTAAAATGTCCTTCAGACAAGAAAATCACCATGCATATTTTTATTTTAGACATGCTTTTCTCCCAGCAATTTCCGGACTGTAACTTCAAAACTAGTTCAGTAGCAGGGAAGCAATGACCTTACAGATTTGTTGAACTACAACTTCCAGGATCCCTCAATACAGATGATATGTCTGGGGTTACCATGAACTGGTGTTCAAAAATATCTTGAATGACATATATTTCCCACTCCCTGGGAAGAGCTCTACTTTTATTTTTGTTTCTGATTGCTGCCTTTGATCTGAGCCTCTGTCTGATCGCTCTCTAATCCTGTTTATATCCCTGGAATCAAAATATCTACTTGTTTTGGACCGTAGCCTTGTTATTAGTCTTCTAAGTTTCCAACCAGCATTACTGGTGTCTTTGACCATGATAGATGATAGCTTACCCCCTGAAGTAACCTAGCTATCATTTCAGTTGGCAAATGAGAGGTTGGATACTATTTCCAAAATATATTCTTCAAAGTTGGCAATAAAAGGTTGTAGAAAATAAGGCCCTTTTGAATGGGATACTTAAACTCAATTGTCAAGAAACTTATGCTATGCCTAGAATATCCTCTCCAGGAAAAAGTGTTTGCTCACTTTTTTGTTCGAGTCATCAAATACAATTCCACAGTGGGTTATCTTTCTATGTTGACCTTAAACATGAATTTTGTTTGCATCCCCCAGAGAAATCTAAGATCTGACTTTGTCATGACAGTATTTCCTGAATTACATTAGTACATGCGTTAAGATCTGTCATTTACCTTAATTCCGGTATCTTATCTTCCTAAAATAAGGTCAATGAGAGTGAGGTGTTGATATGATAAATGAACAAATATTTAATCCAGATGCTGGCTCTATGTACATTTCTTTTTGGCTGAAAGTAGAGATGAGGAAAATGGACTCAAATTGTTAAAATATATGATCTTTGGCCAACCTAGATGGGTTTTTTTTCCATAATCCCTTAAGAATAATTTGGAACTTTGTCTAGTCTCATGTTTAAGAATGCAAGTGGTGAAAATACTTTAAAAGCATTATTTTATAGTTTAATAAAAGCCACCATTAGAACTCTTTTTCCTGCTAGTTGTCCAAAATTACACTTTCTTAATACTGGTCTTGTAAGGTTTTCTCACATCTGGAGAATGCTTTTTAACATTTATAAGACTTTCCTTGGATATTGGCAAGGACACAGTCCATACCAAACTCTATTTCCAGGATAATATAGTAGTTTAGTTTGGAGCCAATACAGAAATCATTTAGTGCAATAATTCTTACTGGCCTCTAGCTATACTTGTCAGCCCAATTTTGTACATAAAATAAGGTATCCCCTTGATCTACCACCCCATACAGCATTAGTACTTGAATTTCAGCCTACAGTTATACATCAGAAAGACATGTTGAATAGACTAGTATTTTATTACAAAGCCAACGCTCTATAAAAATTATAAATAATTAGTTTAATGATTTATTATTTTACTTAAAATCTCTTAGACCTCATATTAAATGATCTCTGCACAAAAAATGTTTTTAAAGGTTCAACTTTAGACCACTATCTGGTCTTGTACATTTAGCTGAAAAATACATTTCACCATTCAAACGTGCCCTTTTTTGCATCCTTTGTGGATTTCAAATAAGTTTTTGATCTAATGCCAAGGGAGAGGTATGGCAAAAACCTAGCAATAGCATTAGCACTTAGCTTATATACCACTCCATAATGCTTTACAGTACTCTCTGAGAAGTTTCCAATGTCAGCATATTGAAGTCAAGAATCTGTGCCCTCATTTTACTGACTTTGGACAGATGGAAGGCTGAGTCAACCTTGAGCCCCATCAAGCTCAAACAGCAGACTATGGGGAAAGTTAGCATCTAATACTGTATTCTAACCACTGAGCCACCAGGAATTATCAATGGTTTATTCTTCTTAGTTCTAGGTTGCTTCTCTCCTTGTTTAAGTTCCATCCATTGTTCCTTGTATTGCCTACTGGTTCTTTGAAAAATAGTTTGCCCCCCTCAAATATTGGAACATAGTGATCCTATTTTTCACTAGACTAGTAGACACACCGGTATCCAATTCTTGCAACCATTCTTCATATGTTTTAGCTTCAAGCTCCCTGATTATCTTTGTTGCTCTTCTCTGCACTCTTTCCAGAGTCTCAATATCTTTTTTATATTGTGGTGGTGAAAACTGGATTCAGTATTCCAAACGTGGTCTTACTAAGCCTTTGTAAAGTGGTACTAATACTTATCATGATCTTGATTCTATCCCTCTTTTAATGCAGTCTAGAATAGCACTGGCCTTTTTGATGACTGCTGCATACTGCTGGCTCATATTTAAGTGACTGTTAACTTGGACTCCAAGATATTGATTTTCAAACCAGTCCAACCTGATCGTTTATATAGCCTACTTAAATGGGCATGAGCCATAATCTTATCTCTCTTCGATGCTAATTCTGAAATTTTGGAGGGCTTTCTCTTTGGCTAGTTTGATGTTCTACTCTGTGCAATTTTGTGGGGATGGTATAAAAACATTTCTTTTTAGCAGTGCTTATGACCAAGTGGATACAGGTCTCTGGAATCCCTAAGCAATATGTTCCTTTGTTGCTTTCACTATAGTGAATCAAGAAATATGCATATTTATCCCATTAAAAAAAAAAACTATGCTGGTAGAAAGCACAATGTATACCTGCCTCTGCTTCTATCTGACCAGGACATTGATATATTTTCCAGTGTGTCTGATTTTGTGCTATCGTTTGTGCTACCCACCATTGAAGTTTAGCACAAATTGTATTAAGGACATGTTTCTTTTCTGAGGGGAGGCTGCCTGTCAGGCCTGCAGCCATATTTTCTTGTGGATCTTAGGCCTGCCACACTTTTCTATTATTCTACTATGCATTTTCTATTGTGGGAAAATGGGAGATGAGATTCTATGGAGTTAGATGATATGTAGCCATAACAAAAAAATTTCTAGAAAGCCAAGGTCATCCTTTGTCTCTGCACCTCTGCACCTGACTGGAACTGGATGGGTGGAAGCTGCCAGCACGGCAGTGGAAGATTGGACCATGTGATGGACTTGTGGGTGTTGGGGCAAGATTTTGAACTTTCAACTGGGTGGGAAAACTGGGAAGCCTTTGGATTCGGGTTTTTCCAGATGTGGCAACATGGCTCTCTTAATAAATTGGAACATTGAGCATTGCTATGCCTTGGGCTTGATTTACTTTTGGCTGCTATTTGGAACCCTGACATTGTGACGATTACCACTTCTATCTGTACTAGTAACTATAATAATGTATTTTATGTAATTCTGTTGCATTTTTAAAAAAAGGTTTATTAATAATTACATGCATTTTATTGTTGTGTTTACTAGCCCTTCTTCCATAATAAATGTGTTTCCTTTGAAAGACGTTTGTTTTCTTGTTTTTAACGTTTTGATTTTTATTCCCCATCCACCCACCCATGCTGAAGTTTAATACTATTTTATCTTGGGGAAGATTAAATAACCATTTCTTTGTAGAATGTTTGCAAAGGTGACCCTGACGAAATGTAACACTGTTTTCCAAAGAGACAGTAGCATGGTTACATTTGCTAGTTGATGCTGTATCTCTTTCAATATTATGAAACAGTGTCAAATATTTTTGTAGACTGAGCAGGCATTTGGCTGAG
This sequence comes from Natrix helvetica, assembly GCF_964273705.1. NCBI lineage: Eukaryota > Metazoa > Chordata > Lepidosauria > Squamata > Natricidae > Natrix > Natrix helvetica. The sequence goes on along the minus strand of NC_138549.1, from coordinate 95,647,860 downwards.
TATTTCTTTGCAAATTTGCAAAATGAACTGCCCATCAAAACTTGTGGAACTGGTCAATGTTCTGTCCCAAGCCTCTACAATATATATGGACGCAGACTTGGCTGTCTGCCACAACTAAGGAGGGAGATAAGCAAACCCTTGGCTGGGAGGCCAGAAAGCTATCTCTATGAAACAAGGCTTGAACTCACGAAAGTCTCCCAATCTTTCTCTATGGCTGGATCAGTAATTTGTTGTTTCCTGCAAATTCCCCTCCCATTGCCCCACCTATAAACTCTCTGGGAGGGGCCAATCAGTAGCCATCTGTTCCTATTTCCTTCTGTGACCTTTTTTCCAAAGCTGCTCCCTCCTCCTCACAGCCCTATGCATACGTAGGTCAGGGAAAGCCTCCCTCTGTTCTTCCCTGACTCAGACGCTACCTGGTGGCCAACAGGCCTCTCTAGCCCCTGCTTTGACTCTGAACACCCCTCAGAGTCTTCCTCAGCCTCCAGGGCAGTCCCATAGTGTTCATCACTGTCAGATTCCACCAACAGCTCAGCTGGCCGCTGTTGGGCCACAACAGTCAACATCTTCAATTATTGAGGTTTACTATGTAAGTCTGCCACCTCCATCCATAAATTGCAGATCCCTAAGGTATCTGCATTATGCCTAGAAATATTTTTCTAGTGTATAATTAAAAACATAGTTCCAGTTATGTATACTGTATAATAAAAAACACGGTTCCAGCTATGTGTATTTTCTACTCATGGGTTTTCTGTTTCACAAACCCCACAACATGATATCTTGGTAGTTCATATTTCAGATTATGGTTTAGTCATTCTCTATGGAGCAGTCATTGTTTATGTTCTTCACAGCTCAATCTAAAGCACTTTTTTTTTTACAGGCTGTACCCTTCTGAGTGCATTGGGACTGATATTATAGAAGTGTATTTAGGATTAGTAATGTTTTAGTCTACCATATGTTTTTTGATAGTAAGAATGAATTTGCTCTCCCATGTTTCTTTTAGAGGTATGAATGGTTTGTGGGAATTTCATTCATTTAGAAATGTTCTTGCTAAGAGACATGTGTGATGATTTTTTTGTATAATCATCTCTCCAGGGTTCTCTGGCTTCTCACACAATCTTAGTTTTAGTTTCAACTAAACCTTAAAAGAAAAGTATTATAGGAAATTTGTCTTTGAAATTACTCAGATTGAAAGTTGTGGGCAGTAAGGCTTCAGAATGATGGACAAAACACATATGAAACATAAAATAAGCTCAAAACACTATCAAGAGAAAAGCAAAAGAAAATTTGAAGCACCCTAAGAATAACAGAAGCCTTTTTCAGATAATAAATCAATAAGTAATTAGGAATTTGAAAGTCAAATTATTGATAATCTTAATTTAGGCGGTTAATTACCAAGCATAATTTAGAATTCTAAGAGACGTACACTGTGTATAACATTGTAATAACTAAACTATAACATAATAGCAATCAAAATCTAATGCATATGCTCTTAAATAGTTTTTGTTTTCAAATTAGTGATTGAAAATCCTATTTAAAAGGAAAGATTATATATATATATATATATATATATATATATATATATATATATATATATATATATATATATATATATATATATATATATATATATATATATATATATATATATATATATATATATTCACGGGTGTTTGTATGTAGGTCTTTGGTTGTTCGGGTTTTCTCCCGCGTAGAATTGGAAGTATCTTCACGACGTTTCGATGAAGTCTCATTCATCATCTTCAGGCTGGTGCTTCCGGCTTGGTGCTTCCAGGAGCAATGTGAGATCTCAGCCGGTTCCTCTTTTTAACTGCCAGTGGGGGTGTGAGCTGATTGGGTGGGAGCTTGGCTGCATTCTGATTGGGTGGAGGTGTATTCTGATTCCCATCCAATCAGAGCACAGCCAAGCCCCCTACCAATCAGAGGGGGGGGGTTTAAAAGTACATTGACTATATATGTATACTTTTTTATGTATACTTATTTGTTCTATTTTTAAAGGAGGAGAATACATGTTAAAATTAAATATGCATATTGAAAAGGAATTATAAATACCATCAACATAAAATGGAGCTTGCTCAGAAGCTGAAATACACCAAGTAAAGAGTGGGAAATAGAGGACAGAGAGGAAGAAGAGAGGGATAGGAGAGAGAGGGTAAGATGAGAAGAAGAGGAGAGAAATGAGGAGTGGAAAGGGGAGAGAGGAGAAGGAGAGAGGAAAGGATAACAGAGGGAAGAAAGGAGGTAGGGAGGGGGAGGAGAAAGGGAGAAGAAAGTTATAGATAAGGTACAAATATGGTGTATGGAGAGCAGAAGAGCTAATAATTGTTTTGGGGAGTTGATGGTAAGATGAATTGATGTAAACATTTAATAATACAATATGATGTTGGCTATGTAATAGTATACATGTGATTATATGTTATGAAAATGGAAAAAAAAACTTTATAAGAAATATCGCCTGAGCAAAACCCCAAAGCCACTCTCTCTTTTCAGAGTTGAGATGAAGTCAGTTCCTCCCCTTCCAGACCCTTCTAATCTCTAGGCACTCAGCTAGCACCAACCTAGTATAACCTATATAGCTATAAGTGGAAACATATAACTGAGTATTATCAGCATACTCCATACTTTTGGATAACCTCTTCCAGCAGTTTCATGTAGATGTTAAACACTTATGTATTCTGGAATGGATTTTCAATCAGTGCTCTTCCTAGCCATTTCTATTAGCATTAGTCCTCTGCTGTACACAGACTCTTAAAATGAATTAGATCCCATGAACTCTGTAGGATTTATTTCAAACTAGACAAACATAGGATTGCTTCATTCCCTGACCAGGCTGTGACTGCTGCCCAATTTGTGTCTCCTTATATCATTACAGTTGCACCATTAGCTGCACTGAGATGCATAAAATTACAATTAACAAGGATAGTAGAGTCCTGGTTTCCCAACGTGACTGTTTGATTCTTCAGGTCATGGGTAAGCTGTTGTGGGTTTCCCCCCACCCCAGTAATAACAAACTATAATCAACTCCAGTGTTTGAATGCTGCCAACATTTAGCACATTATTTGGATATTGTTACAAAGCTAAAATAGACAAACAGCGCCAATATTTCAGCTCCTGAATAATTTGCTGGAGCTTATTTCAGCTCCACACTGACTAATATTCCTTTTACGGTGCTGAAAGATTAAATATATTATGAAATGTTTATTTGAAGGAAAATTAATTCTCATTTTGCCATCTGAGGCTTTGGGCAGATTGCCTAACAGCTCAACAATTTGCTGCAATGTTTAGCTTGGCAAGTTGGCATGGCTGCAACATTCATTTTTCTTTCTTTCTTTCTTTTTCATTTTGCCTGCAATCATTTTTCTGCTTGTTCAGGAAATCAGTCTTGCTGGACTTGTGAAAGCAGGAAGGCCTGCAACTGGTCAAGGTGTGTCACTCAATTAAATCTATGAGGCCATCTCTCATAGAAGTAAAAGCAAGCCTTGCTTTTTCTTTTCTTTTTTTACTATCAACACTACAGTAAGAGATGAGATATAAAATCACTGCATACATCTGATAGGAATCCACACAGGCTGTATAATTAGCAACCCAGATAGATGTATTCTTCTGTTACTCTATTATATTTCTTAATATAAATTCTGGGCTCAAGTCCATGGTTGTTGTTGTTTTTTCTTGCCTGCTTCTCAAAAAGCAGGAATTCAGCAGGGGCAGAATGACCCACCACTATCTCAACATACCAAAAAAGGCAGAACAAGATTCCAGCCATGAAATTACTAAGGATACAACAACTCTGTGGTGGCAAGGGAGTGGGGTGGGGAAAGGAATATCCATGACTTTAATCTTTACAAAGTTGTTCTTGCACCCAGATTCTAGCAAGGAAGTGCTTGGGCATATATTTGGATTACAAAAAGGGAAACGGTCAGTGCGCTTGGATTTCAATGTTGAAAGTTATACAAGTTGTACACTTGGATTCTTTGTAATCTCTGGAAGACTTTCTTCTCATTTCAGTTTCCCTTCTTGGCTCAGCACTTTTAAAATCCTTATGCTGCATGATAGCTTGCTACTCACATTGGCACCTATCTGTTATGTGTATTTGGAAGAAACATTTTGACAGCTATTATATGGAGCTTCTATACCTGTCCTAAACATTACGGTTTTGATGGGCAGCAGGTTTTTCTTCATCTTTTATAGCAGTCTCTTCCAAGATGTTTAAAATCCCCCTCCCACTAAATCTCTTTCTACATTTATTTATTTCTAGCACTCTATACTAACATAGATGGAGAAAACAATTCAGCCAATCTAGACCTTTGAAGGAAAAGGTGTAGGGCAGACCTGAAATATCCTGCATATGAGGGCTCTTAATTGTAGCTCTTAAGATCTGGCACTCATCCCAACTTATACATATGTCATTAGATGCAATGTATGCCATATTTCAGGAATGGAAATGAAGTGCAGGGTACAGTCAAGTCTCCCTCAAATCTAGTTTGACTCCTGGTGATCTCATAAAGATGACCAAGTAATTTTCTTGGCAACAATAGATACAGTAAGTAAGGGTCCCTTTATGCGCTCTGAGCTTGGTTGTTTTCTTGCAGATGTTTTATTACCCAAACTCAGTAACATCATCAATGAAACCTCTGCAAGAAAACAACAAAGCTCAGAGAGCATCAAGGAGCCCTCATTTCAACCCTGAGCTACAAATATTGGCTTTTATTGATATCCTTCACAGTGAGATGAAAAAAGCAGCTATTTAAATGTAGCCCTTTTCATTCCACCTCAAGAGGTGGAATGAAAAGGACTACATTTAAATAGTTGCTTTTTTTAAAAAAAAACCCTCTTCTCTCTTACCTGATGAAGGCTCAATGGGTTATCTTTTGGAAGAATGCTGGATACAAGATGCCTCTTGCTTTCTATTAAGGTTAGACAGAAATGGCATTCAGCTGATTTCAGCAAGAAGTGTGCTTTGCCTTAGTTATATTTATTCTGGCTCATGAAAAAGAAAAAGAAGGTGAGTTGATATTTCAGAAGACTTCCTGTGACCTTCCCTTTCTACAAATGGCAATGATTCGTGTGGTGATATTTATAGGGTCTACAGCAAATTTGACAAAAAACATAGAATATCTCTGAAAACTATTCACTGATTTTCAACCGTTGCATAGGTAATTCCTTATAGCTTGTTCCCCATGCCTCTTCCCTGCCCCCTGAAAACTGTGACCTATTCTTTTTCAAAATGAGTGTTTAAGTCTTCCACAGAAGAGAATTGTGAAAACATTTTATTTATCAAAATAAAATATGAGTTGATAAATCTGGGGTCATGTGAATCCCGGATGCTGTGGCAAAAGGTCTGCCATCTGAGACAATAAACAATTGTTAAACTCTCTTCTGTGCTTTGAACAGTAGCTATCACCCTTCTTGTAATGGAGGACCTGGATTTTCTTCAAACCTCTTCAGCTGTGGAATTCATTGCTGCCTTGTTTCAGCAGCACACAATAGGAAATATTACAAAGGAAACAAGACAATTATTACTGTTTTCATTATAAAAGATGAGCCTGCTGTATTTGGACATCTGCAACACCCAAAAACATCAGGTTAGCTGTTTTATTTCTTTAGAGATAGTACACTTAGAATTGTTTTTTTCAGTAGTGGGAAAAAGCTTAACCTCTAATGGACCATGGCCCTGACTGAGTATGTTTCTAAGATCAGCCTTCTTAGTGAGGGACTGTACTTTAGTGTATCATTGCAATGCAAAATTTTTGAGTCAGGTGGGTTTTTGTTATCTTGTCATTACCCCCCATCCCCCACCAAAATTTGAAGAAATTGTTTTTCTTTACTTCTTCCTTAAAATTGACATTTTTTTTAAAAAAAGGAAGAAATATCCGAGGTGCTAAGTTTCAGTTGTATGAAGATATTACTATGTCAATACATTTGAAGGAGTTCCTTACATTTTTCACAAATGGCAAAGACAATTCCTAATTCTTCCCTGTTTGGTGTCTTGGGATTCTGTTTAGTTCTGTTTGGATAAAAGAAAATTATACACACATACAATTGAAACAAAAACAACACCTGTTTAAGGCCCTATTCTTCAAAATACATTGGTAAACTCTGGAATCATCGAGTCAAAAATGTCATTGAGCTGAACTCCCTGCTTAATGTAGGAATTCAAATTAAATCATTTGTGAGAGAATGTTGTTTAATGTTTAAAAGTCATCTTTTCCCTCTGATCTCACTCCTTTGTTTGATTCTCTTCCTTAAGGAGAATTGCTTTTTTCTTTCTGCTGTTATTTAATAAGAAAAATCTTCACCTCTCATCACTGTTCTAGTTATTTGACTCTTTTCCAAGGACTGCTATACAAGTATACACTTGCTATGAGAAACTGTTCTGACATTAGAATATTAACTTGCCACAATGACTGTAGCTCATCATTGAATATTCTTGCCTTCTGTGACTTAATTTTTTCATCAGTGGAAGCTTTTCATTTCTTCTTCCCTTCTCAGACTAGCTATATACACAATGACCACTGAGAAAAAAATGTAACAACTTCCCTAAAGTCCCCCCACACACACACCTTTAATTCCACTGGCAAACTTATGTTAGCAATAGTGATAGCGCTTAGACATATGCCACTTTACAGTGCTTTAGATCCTTCTCTAAGTGGTTTACAGAGTCAGCATCTTGCCCCCAACTATTTGAGTCCTCATTTTACCCACCTCAGAAGGATGGAAAGCTAAGTCAACCTTGAGCCTGATGAGATTTGAACTGCAAAACTGCAGGTAGCCGGCAGTCAGCAGAAGTAGCCTGTAATACTGCAGTCTTACAACTGCATCATCGTGGCTCAATATATTACCTGCTTTACTTTACTTTACTTTATTTCAAATTTATAAACCGCTCCCTCTCCCCGAAGGGACTCGGGGCTGCTCTTTTACTCAAAGTCATCTGCTATCAAAGATACAATTATTTCTTCAGTATGTTATATATCATGATAAAAAAAGGAAAAGAGGATTTATTTTTCTCAAAGAAGTTAGTATTTGTGTTATTTATATAGTTTTTTTCCATATTTCTTTTTTTTTTTCTATGAAATGTCATGATGCCAAATTAATGCTTTGGCCACTTCCAATACTAGATTATATATTAATGGTATATGAGTTGCCTAAGTATTCAAGAACCTATTTTCAAAAGCTTCCCTTCAATTTTTGATGTTTTCATGAGTTTATAAAGGACAATTGTCCTTCTGTTCAAAATCAACAGATGTTTGAAGTGCTGATGTTCTTCCAATTGGAATTTGTTTTCTTTCTTTCTTTTAAAACACTTTTTGGATTGACAATTGAGCTGTTCTTGTGCCATGTGTCTGTTTTAAGCAACATGTTAGGTCCAACTCATTAATTTTAATTAATGCTTAATTTAACACAGTAGAAACATACTTGATACCAGGAAAATGGTGTAAGAAGAAAACCTCCATGTACTTAAATCCTACAGGTTTCAAATAAATTTTTCATTCTATTCATACATTGTAGGTAGGGTATCGACAGAGTAACCTTATATCTAATGCTATTTAATTATTTCCCTAGCATTTTCTTTTTAAATTTGGAATATTTTGATCTGATTTTTTTTCACTGTTGTGCCCATTTATGATGCCACCCATTCACTTATAATATCCCAAAAGGTATCCCAAGCTGATAGAGGTTACTTTGAAGTCACTTTTGAATAAGTTCTCACTTACTACATTCAGAATATTGTTTGAAATGTCATTCTCACATCAAAATCCCAGTTACTACAAAAATCTAGCTACAGTTTGGTGAAACTGGATTAAAAAAATAGCAAGAGCATCCTCAGACTATTTCAGTATGAACCATCCTATGACTAAGTAGAAATGCTACTACTTGATATTGACTCAATACAAATATGTATTTTAAAGATTAAACCTGAGGACAAACTGAAACTTTTCACATGCTAAAACACATAGTCTATTTTGGACTTATTTGTGGGGACTATGTGAATCAGCCTTGAGACTTCTGTTTAAACACAGAAGCTCTTTTTAAAAAAAAATTACGAAAAGGTTTTTAACGTTCATTCAGTACGAGAGGGAGTTTTATAAAGCTGGATTGTCTTCTCTCTCTCTCTCTGTCTCTCATTTCTTTATCCACCTAAAACCCTTTCAGATCAATAGAAAGTCCCTTTTTTCCAGGCCATAAATATATTCACCAATCAGTATGTGTCTTTAGTTCTTCTCATCTCTTCAGCATATGTCTTGACATTTGAAAAGAATGTTTGGCAGGTGAAGAAAGCAAGCAAGAAAAAAAAGATCCTTTCTCATTGTGCAATGAGATTTTGTTCTCTGGTCTGTCTGTCAGACAGCCCAGAAATGAAACCATTCTTCAAGGCATGTTCACGGCTGGACAGTAGCTCAGTGACAATGGTCAGCTCAGCAGCAACTGAAGTGATAGAAGAACTGTCTGACTCAATTTTTTTCTGATGAATCAAGGCCTACAAGCTTTAGATCTGCAGGAACGACTGTGGCCAATTTCTCTTCTGTGCTTTCCCTTATTTCATTATTTCTGACACTGCTGAGATGAAGCTTTGTTATATACCACAAGCCTGTGGCAGTGGACTGGGGAGATAAGAGTTTGCTAAGACAGAGAACACACAAGCTGAGAAAATGTGTGGAAAATTGAAATGACAAGGGTGTGTTGATAGTTTGTTGTTTTTGAGCAATTGTGTCTGGATTAAAAAGGTAGCTAGTCAGAAGCAGAGCGAAATGAAATATGGGCTGACCATGCCTTCAGATTTAAACAAAACCTGAATATTTAAACCTCTTAAGACAGTTATGTGAGATAAACCAATTCACCTTAATAGAAGCAGAACTACTGCTGTTTTTGAGTTTCTTTTTTTAAAAGCATGTCTGTCAAAGGGTCTTCTGTACAATTTATTTATATTTACGAAAAAAGAATCTGACTGTATCCATCATTTTAACAATGTCATCATCTCAGCTTATATCATTAATGCTACAAGACTGTTGACATGCAAAGAAACTAGCACATCCCTGGATTGTTCAGGCTGTCTCTGTCTGGTTTTTCCCTCAATGATTTGCAATGCTTACCTCAACAAACCATTAAGTTAGAAATGGAGAAGTTCTAACCAACCGAAAGATTGGATAATTCCCAGCATCTTTCACCATGTTAGCTAGATTATGTGCTATCCAATCATTTTCAGCTCCTAAAGGATACATTTTCTTCCTAATGATCTATTCTTAAATTGGTCTTCCAATGGAGTACTTGATGCCCCTGGAAGTTGTAATCTTCCTGCTGGCTTCCTTCTACTTCCTCCTTTTCTTTCCATCTTTCCCAGCATTAAAGTCTTTTCCAGAGAGATAGATTTTCACATTAGAATAACTTGAGCCTAGACATTTGTACCTCAAGTGAATACTTTGATAATCAATTTATTTGTTTTCTTGGCTGTGATGAGATTCAAATAATTTAATAACCGGTTCTCTGCCATAATGAGCAGCTGGGTAGGCATGGCTCGGTGGTCATGTGACTGTGTGGCCATGGCCAACTCAATATCACTCATGTCGATGAGTGCTTCGTCTTAGCTGTTACAATGTAAGAAGGGTTAAATGGAGAGGCAGTTTCTGTAAGCAGGGCAATAAAGATTAGGCTGGAAACAACAGCAGAATTTTTCCTTCTTGCCATTCTTACAGGATTAGCCCTGTAAAGTGGAAAAACAAAAAAACAAAATGAGATTTCTTCCAACAACTGGTTCTCCAAACTGCTTAGAAAGTTAACAACCGGTTCTCCCAAATAGGTGTGAACTGGCTGAATCCCACCACTGGTTTAGGCATTTTCTCTAATATGAAAGTTCAAAAGCACTGATACTTTTCTTATCCCCCAATCTAATTAATTTATTTTATTTTATTTATTAAATTTGTTTGCCGCACGTTTCACTGCAAGATTCACTTCACTTCCATAAAATATCACAGGGAATACCAAGATTCACACAATTCTGAGCTTTGTAAGTAGAGACACACCACAACATTTGAATACCTCTTCCAAGGTCTTCATGGCTACTCTGTCAAGTGCTAAATGTGGTGTATTTCTTGACTGGTTTTTTTAAAAAAATATTTTGATGGTTGATCATAAAAGCCAAAAGTTATCTATCACTTTGATATCTTCATTTACATTTTTAAGGTTGGTTGCTTTAATTTCTGTCATTTTTTGGTCGTCTTTATATTTAATTTTAGTCCTATTTTTTTCCCCATTTTTCTCCTTAAGTTTTATTATTTTATTTATTTATTTATTAGCATTTATATACCGCCCCCTCTCCCGAAAGGGCAGTGGTGGTGCAGTGGTTAGAGTGCAGTACTGAAGCTTGCATCCGGATGGTGTCATCAGTATAGCATAGGTTATTGACATCTAATTGTAACACCACATTGATCTTCTTCCAATCTGGCTCCCCTTAATATGTATACAAAAAGAGGTTGAATAAAAAGGTGGGAGAATAGATTGCCTTATCTAACTCCTTTGCAAACTTTCTAGCCAGTCAGTTGCATCATATTCTGGTAGTGTAAGAAACACATATTTGTACAAATATCACTATGTGTGTGTGTGTGTGTGTGTGTGTGTGTGTGTGTGTGTGTGTATATATATATATATATATATATATATATATATATATATATATATATATATATATATATATATATATATATATATATATATATATATATATATATATATATATATATATATATATATATATATATATATATCTGTTATGATACTGGAATTACAATCTGGGCCAGATTAAGGATCCTCAAATAAATTTGTTTATTTTCTATATTGAATATTCAATATTAATATACTGAGTTTAGTATATTATACAGAAAGCTTTTTGGAATGTAGTACTAAACAAACTAATTACCTACAGAACTGTTTTTATGTTTTGAAAGTTAACGATTGATTGATTACTTAGTACCAAGTTGATATCAAATTTTAGTCACCATAAAGATAATGGTGGGATAGCAATAGCAATAGCACTTAGACTTATCTACTACTTCATAGTGCTTTGCAGCCCTCTCTAAGTGGTTTACAAAGTCAGCCTATTGCCCCCAACAATCTGGGTCCTCATTTTATCCACCTCGGAAGGATGGAAGGCTGAGTCAACCTTGAGTTTGGTGAGATTCGATTTGCCAAACTGCTGGCAGCCAGTGATCAGCAGAAGTAGCCTGCAGTACTGCACTCTAACCACTGCACCACCACTGCTTATGATTTGTCCTCAGCCTGGGCTTTTATGTTTTTTAACAATGCACCCATGTTAGTCTGTTTCTAAACTCTGGTCAGTTTTATTCAGGGTATTGCATAAAAGTAAGCATTCAGGTATTAAGACCTTTTAAAATTCTTTGTAAAATATCCCTGAAAATCTATTAGCATCTGGAGATTTTCCATGTTTAAATTTTAAAGGCTTCAGAAATTAAAAGGAAAAGGAGATTTGATAAATTAATCAGTTTAAATATTTATTAATTTTTATTAGCGATAGATTGTTTTAGGAATATAGTCGGGGGAAAAAGTTAAAATTCTTTATATATTTGATTTTAATCATCATTTGAGTATTTCTATTTTAGTCTATTTTTTTCCCTTTAGGTTTTATTTATTCACCAGCATTGTAGAATTTTTATATTCATAATATCTTTGCTTAGCCAAAATAATTTGAGAGGATGTTATGATTTTAAGAAGTACTAACCAGGATTTTCCCTATCATCAACATTATTTAACCCAGCTACAGAAGTGCTGGCAATAGCACTTCAATCCGATGATCAGATTTATGAGATAAAATTGGGTGATAAATCATGACTTTGAAATTTATTTGCAGATGATACGGTTCTGACTCTCCCAAATGCCTCCCATTCAGCTAACTACATTAAGAATGAGTTACAAGAATTTGTAAAGGTGTCAGAATTATTTATCAATATCCATAAATCACATTTGGTATTTTTCATACCCTCCCAAACCTCAAAAGAAAATTTATATAGGTTTAAGGATTCCAGTAGAATAAGGATAAATATTCAGGGATCACTATTACCAAAAATATTATTATGATTATGATTTTAGAAATAAAACAGGGAAATATTGAATTGGAGTTAAGTTGGAAATAAATGAAGTTGGACTTAAAAATATTTTAATACTTTAGGGCAATTTGCAGTGGTTAAAAATAAAATCCTTGAAAGATTTAAGTCTCTGTTTCAATGCTTCCCAGTTGAAATTCCAGAATGGATTTTAAAATATTGGCAAAACAAGTTAGTAAATAGGTAGAACGCTTTGCTCCAATAGGGAAAAAAATCAGAATCAATACAAGGATTTTTATAGTTCTTGAGAGCAGAAAGAGTAGGACATATCCAGCTTGAGAACGTATCAAATTGTCTAATAAGGGCATATGATTCCATTCATTCTGGAACAACCTTCTAAATAATAGATCCAAATTGAATCTGTACTAGAGTTAACTGTACTAAACAATTCTATAAATTGATAGTTCTTTCACCCAAACATTTCTACAGAATAAACATGATTGAAAATATTTTCCCAACAATGATACTCCAAATTTGAAAAAATTAAATAAAATAGATAAGGTATACTTGATAAAAGTATGGTTTTTTTTTCCTAATTCTTTTAACAGGACAATCACTATAGCATAGCTTAAAGGAAACTTTTGAGAGGATATAACTTTTACAGAATAAAATATTTCTATAGCAATAGAGCACCTTTAGATAAAGATCAGATAGAATGATGAATAGGTGACAAGTTACCATGGTTTTGTTTTGTTTTCATCAAAATAAACCTCTACTGAAGAGATACTGTAAGAATGACAGAACCTTAATAAATCAAACTTATAGGGATGTTGAGAAATTAATTCTTAACAGTACAACAACAAGGAATAGCACTTATGTATCATCTCATAGTGCTTTTACAGCCCCCTCTAAGCAGTTTAAAGAGTCAGCATATTGCCCCCAACAATCTGGGTCCTCATTTTACCCACCTCGGAAGGATGGAAAGTTGAGTCAACCTTGAGCCGCTGAGATCTGAACTGCCGAACTGCAGCTAGCAGTCAGCGGAAGTAGTTTGCAGTATTGCATTCTAACCACTGTGACTCTTATGGAGATGAGGTAGATTCACACAGCTTTAATGTGAGTATTTCAATGGAAGAATAAATTGGTCCTTGATTCCAGTTACTGAAGATTGGCACCTATGTATTATAATTATTCTTACAAATGTTTTAGAGCTTGTAAAAAAAAAGGAGGGGTATCTTTCTTTCATTTCTTTCATTTCTGGTGGTCAGGTGATAAAGTTATGCTCTTTTGGAAAGATAAGCATTATTATTAAACCAAGAATTGAAGAGCTACAGGCGTACTGCACTTATTTACAGAACAAATCTCAAGCTTAGAAATAAGCAACTTATCTAGTTTATTTTAGTCCCTAAAATGATAATTGCTCATCATTGCAAAACTTTAGATAGCTTAATGAATGACATGTGGATTAATAAGACTTTTTCAATTGCTACACTAGAAAATATTATAGATAAAGTTAAAATAATAGAACATCAGAGACTGGAATTACAGTTGCATCAAATTCTGAAGGACTTTATGTTTTATCTCAATTGCTTACTTATTAGCAAACCCTTTACACAACGAATAAGTGTGTGCATATTATCTGTTTATCTATTTATATAGCAGGTCTTTTTTTTTTAGTTTTTACATCTTTTTTCTCTAATCGTCATGGATTAATGTTACTTCATTGCTTGATATTTATTCATAAATAAAATATGTCAAAAAGAAAAAAAGAAAGAATATAATCAAATCCACTCACTGTGCTCTCAGTTGACATCTTATTTTATTTTGCAATTCTCAGCATTATAGACTTCTCAAGAATGTATTTCTGGGGGGAAATGGCAGACTGAAGACAGCGGTCTCCTTCTAAATGTGGACCTGGCTTCTTCTTCTTCTTTTTTTTTTTTGGCTACAAACAAGGCTATTACAAATAAATTGACTAGTACAACCCCCGCCGGATAAAGAGATGATGCAAGGTTACCCAAGCTGATCTCTTTATGGTTGCTTATCACAAAGAGACCTCAAGACAGTGATCTTTGAAAAGGGGAAATTGGGAAATGAGGCAATTCCACATAATTGCTCCAGCTTCATATGAAGCTTTGTCAAAGGACACTATGTTTATGCGAAGTAGATGCTAACCACCTTTAGAAATTTCCTATAACTGCTTCAAAAAGGTTTTGAATAAGAAGATTTATTTATATAATCCTTAAGAATTTAAAATAAACAGCAAAAACTAAGGCAAGGTTTTGCCTAGAAATATCAAGTTTTAAATGGATTAAGGACTCAGAAATTCTGGAATATTGGGCTTTGAACAATCTTTGAAATTATTTTTAAAGAATAAGTGCATGCTGTGGAAAAGAAAAAAAATGTTTTTGAGACTGGAGAATTAACAAGACAAACAACTACAATGGTATTCAGACATAGCTTTGAGGGACGTGTCAGGAATTAGATTCCAAAATGCTGTGTTTACTTGGGAACAATCTGTTCATAGAAGAAGATGCTATAGAACAAGATATGCAGCAACATTTACTGAAGAAAAGCACGAGTCTTTGAATAAGAACTTCTTATCAGATATAAAGACAAAACGGGATGAGGCTTGAAAAATTAAGACGAAAATAAAGATGACATTCCCAGAGAGCATTGGATTTTGTTTTTATTCACATACAAGCACACAAAAAACCCCACATCTGTTTAAAGTACTGAAGAAATTTGTAAAAAGGATCAATAACTATTTGAATGAACCACAGAAAAAGATTGTTCTGTGTTGGGAAGAAAAGGAATATAAAGCCAGTTTATTTGACCTAGGACAGTGATGGCGAACCTTTTTTGGCTCGCGTGCCACAAGTGGGGGGAGCGCAGGGGGGTTGAGTGCGGGCGTGCCGCACCCATAATGCAATGCGCAACCCCCCCAGTGCGCATGCGCACACAACGCGTGACCCCCCCATTTTACATGCTTTTTTCTCACTCCCCAGGCTCCAGGGGCTTTATAGGAGCCTGGGGAGGGCGAAAAGAGCCTCCCCTGACCCCCCGGAGGCTTCAGGGACCGTCCCTGAAGGTTTCGGAGCGCTTAAAACCACCCTCCGAGCAAACCGGAAGTGACTTCCGGGTTGCTCGGAGGGTGGTTTTAAGCGCTCCGAATGCGTCAGGGAAGCCTCCGGACGGTCCCTGAAGCCTTCGGAATGCTTAAAACGACCCTCCAAGCAACCCGGAAGTCACTTCTGGTTTGCTCGGAGGGTGGTTTTAAGCGTTCCGAAGGCTTCAGGAATGGTCCCTGAAGCCTCTGGGGGGACGTGGGAGGCTCTTTTCGCCCTCCCCAGGCTCCTATAAAGCCTCTGGAGCCTGGGGAAGGTGAAAAATAGCTTTTAAAAAGGTGAACTCATGTGCCCTGACAAATGGCTCCACGTGCCACTTGTGGCACGCGTGCCATAGGTTCGCCATCACTGACCTAGGACATAATGAGACACATTTGTGTTCTGAGTGGTTTTTAATGTTGGTATCTGAATTGGAAAAATATGGCATACTAGATTTGCTTACATTTAATAAGGTGTTTTAGTTCATTGTCCTATACTTAATTTATATATCCTAATGTTACAATATTCAACCTGACTTTCATCTGGCTTTTTACTCAAAATAAAGAAGTTTAGTAAAATTATTTATCCTTGTTATTCTAAATTTTAGTATTTTAATACTATTAGGTAACAGAGATTATGGCATATTTGCAGTAAGATATATAATGTTTAGTTGAATGGTATGAAATGCTATTTAGGCATTTTGTCTGGAACTGTTGGTTCAAGTGTTGTGTAATGAAGTGTTGTGTAATGAAGTGTTGTGTAATGAAACTTGGAAAAATGGTCTCTGTCAGATCTGGAAGCCATCTTTTACATTGGGCCTTCAATCTAGCCACATTTTCTGCTGTAGGAAAATGGGGATTTGTATTATGGGTGGTATATAGTCAAAATAACATTCCTTTCTCAGAGAGTCAAGGACACCTTGCCCTGCAGCTGCAATGGTGTGACTGGGAGGCATCTCCAGTATTGGACGGTGCCTGATTGGGCCATGTAATGGACATTTGGGTGCTGGGCAGGGACTTGAACTTTCATTTGGGTGGGGAAAACCTGGAAACTTTTAGATTTGGGTTCTCCCTGATGTTCCAATGTGACCGCTCTAATAAAATGGAATTTTGAGGAAACTCAAGTCTCGGAGTCTTCGTTCATTGCGGGTGTTACTTGGAACCCTGACAGGTCTGTTTGTTAGTGTTTCTTTTATTTGGTTTACATTAGGATATTGTAACCATTTTATGCTTTTAAATGGAATTTTGTTTATAGTTAAGAACTGATATGTTGAGTTATATATATCAATTAATGCTAATATATTGAAGCCCTGGATTTTTTGCTGATAATTGGATTGGAGAAAATGTTACTTATTTGATTTGCGTATATAATAGTTTTATATTTTTTAACTAAGAGAAGATGAAGAGCTTATGAAATCAATTACAATTGTCATGATGATGGTGGGAAGGGGAGAGTTTTTTCTTTCTTTTTCTTTCTTAGATTTTTTATTCTTTTTTCAGTTCATTGCTCGATATACAACTTTTAATAGAATTATTGCAAAACATCTCAAGAGGCCTAAGGCTTCACATAATGTGTCCAAAATACAAAAAAAAAAAAATGAGCCCAATCATTCTCAAGTGAGAAAGGTGGATTGGCCATTCTCCAAAGTCAATGACTGGTTTATTTTTCTTGTTTTACATATAACAGCCCAAGTGAATCAGCTCATTGATAGGAGCTTTCAGTGACTGGGTACTATTCTTATAATTCAATCTCATTAAATTAACATACACACTTTTCTTCTATTAAGCAGACTTGTTGAGATCAGTATTTAAAATTCTACTCTTTCTGTGTGATCCCAGCATATTTGATTTTGTATCTTCTCTACTCAGAATGAAGAACATATTTGGGTTTTTTGTTGTTGTTGTAGATTCTACTCAATTATTTGTTTTGTTTAAAAAAAAACAAAATTGAATTAGTCAGTTGCCATTTGGTGGGAACTGGTCCCTGATATCTCGATAGATAAATGCCCACAGTCTTGATAGAATGGATTGAAACGGAATGGAATGGAATGGAATGGAATAGAATAGAATAGAACAGAACAGAACATAATTCTTTATTGGCCAAATGTGATTGGAAACACAAGGAATTTGTGTTTGGTGCTTATGCTCTCATTGTACATAAGGATAATAAAATACATTCATCAAGAATAAAAAGATAAAACACTTAGTGATAGTCAAGGTTACTAATAAGCTATCAAATTGTACTAGTAAACAAATGAAACAATGTAAATTGAAAGATACAAGCAACGTGGATATAATCATAAGTGAGAAGAGATAGATACTAGGAAGGAACAGAAGAACAGTATCAGTAATACAATCTTAATAGTAATTAATAATAGTAATACAATCTTAATAAATTATTGATCTATCCCTGGGGACAATCCATATCTCTTTTAATATTTTCCAGTGATTTTGATCATGTCCAACTAATTTACCATAAATGTAGCTGTTAACAGTGAACACATGTTTTTTCATTGCTGAAACTGACTTGAGATTTTTAATATGCGCTTATACAACAGAAAGTTGGCTTTCTAAACTTTCTAAAGAACTATCATCCACTTTTTGGATAAGAAGCAAAATGTTTTCAAGGGAAAAAACCCCAAGAAAGTCCAATTGATCTGAATGATTGAGAATTTTCATAGACATTTGGCTTTCTTTAAAAAAAAAAAAACCCCTATCAAGCTAGGCAAAATAAAACCCTCTGATTCCTTGAAAGGAAAAACAAAATATTATGATCTACCAATCGGTTTTAAATTATGCCACATCAACTAATTTCAACATAATCCAGAACAAGAAGCTTTTCTATTGTTGTAAATAACAGCAAAGAAGACTGCTAGGCAATTATACAAGGAATGTACAGGTAGTCTTCAACTTGTAACAGTTCATTTAGTAAACATTCAAAGTTACAATGGCACTGGAAAAAATGACTTATCACCATTTTTCACAGTTCACCTTTCCAACATCCCATAATCATGTGATCAAAATTCAGATGCTTGGCAACTGGTTCTTATTTATGACTGTGGTTGTGTCCCAATATCATGTGATCATCTTTTGCTACCTTCTGATGAACAAAGTCAATGGGGAAGAGAGATTCACTTAACAATCAGGATCTAACATCAACTGCATAGTGGTGGGATTCAAAATTTTTACTACCAGTTCTGTGGGCGTGGCTTGGTGGGCATGGCAGGGAAAGGATACTGCAAAATCTCCATTCCCTTCCCACTCCAGGGGAAGGTTACTGCAAAATCCCCATTCCCTCCCGATCAGCTGGGACTCGGGAGGCAGAGAATAGATGGGGGCAGTCATAGGGCCAGTCATAGGTATTATTTACTGGTTCTCCAAACTACTCAAAATTTCTGCTACCAGTTCTCCAGAACTGGTCAGAACCTGCTGAATGCTACCTCTGCAACTGCAGTAATTTACTTAACAATTGAGGCAAGAAAGGGCATAAAATGGAACAAAATTCACTTAACAAATGTCTCATTTAACAACAGAAATTCTGGGCTTAATTAGGGTCATACATGAAGGACTACCTGTATTTCACTTTACAGCAAAACAATAACAGTATACAAAGAATCACAGAAACCTGGTTAAATATAAATTTTGAGATTGCTGGCTATCACAGATACATTTGTGATAGTTTTTTTCCTTGAAATTAAACATCAAGCACCATCTTGGAGCTGATAAAAGAACATTCATATATTTTATCAGTGTAGGACAGGGGTGTCCAAACTTGGCAACTTTAAGACTTGTGGACTTCAACTCCCAGAATTCCCCAGCCAGCAGCTGGCTGGGGAATTCTGGGAGTTGAAGTCCACAAGTCTTAAAGTTGCCAAGTTTGGACACCCCTGGTGTAGGATCATAAAAATATGATAATGAACATCAACCTCATAGTCTTCCAGTAGCAAGTGAAACATGGTCCTTTTGAACTATTATATGCTGACTCTACTTTTACCACTTTAAATACCTAGCTTTGCATTTTAAATCACCATTTTATAGTGTAATATTAGCTTTGCATTGTATCACCATTAAATTACTACTTTTAATATTTAAACTCTTTAGGAGCCACCTAAAACCAGCTGGTCAAAGTGAATGAATAAACAGTTTCTCAAAATTCAATAAAGTTGACTAGCCCTTCATATTTAAGCAGAAAAAAGAAAGGTTTTAAAATGCATAGGAGTGCTCACATATCATGGCATCTGTTTGCAACTTTATGTCATTGCTCGGGATCGCTACCCTTTGCAGCTGCTACGCAGTCCATGAACAAGGCCTGACTACTTCAATGGCTTGGCAATAACTATGCGAGCTATGTGAATGTCTCTAGATTCTCCTAAGCACCTTTTTCTATTTGCATCCTAAGTGCTGCAATACCTTAATTAAAAATTCATCTTCGTCATCCATCAGTTGATCCAATGTCAATATCCGCGCTTCTATCCAATTTTTCCATATCACCATTTTCTCCTCAATTCTTAAAGTTGAAATCAACTTCAGTTGGTTGAATACCAAAAGGCTTGAATCTTCTTTTATTAGACATTTCCATAAATTTCTAACTGATGTAATTGTCTCCAGGAATAACTAGGGTTTTATTGCAATTTATATTTTAATACATTCCATCCAACCAAAGGCACCATATACATGCTGCATATTCTGAAATTGCCCCAAAGGTTTGTACAGAAAAGGGCCATTAAAATAGCATTTTGTTGACCAGAAATTTTTCTCCTAGGTATAATACCGGAGGGGTTTAAGAATGATACACTTTATTTAATTATACATGTTCTAACTGTGGTGCGCATAGCTTATGCACAATATTGGAAAAAAGAAAATACACCATCAGAGCTAGATATAATCAGAAAAGTGTTGGCTTGTGCAGAAGCAGACAGGCTCACTCTTGAACTTAAAAATTAAGGGGAATCAGAATATTTTGAAGTCTGGAACAGATTTTATGATTGGTATAAGACAAGGTGACAAGACTGGAACAAACTGTATATATTGTGATTGGACAGAAGGATAGACAATGTATTAAGTAGGCTAATTGTTAATGGTTGAACTAGCTGTATATAATGTGAATGTATTGACACTTTGACTTCACGGTATTGCATTGTTTTAAATGTAAAAATAATAAAAATATATTAAAAATGAAATAAAATAAAATAGCATTTTGTTGGAGATGTAATAAGGATAATGACTGTTTAAAACACATTATTTTACAATGTCTTATACTTTTGGGACAAAGTAGTGGATTATAGTTATATGATTGTGCAGCAAAAGTTAAATTTTTCAGACCTAATATACAAAATGTGTAATGTAAATTAATTATCTCTGCCCTTATTGTGGTGAACAGACTAATATTGCAACATTAGAAAGAAAAATGTATGGCTTCTTTTGGTACGTTACCAAAGTCCTGATCACACTTGCTACCTATTATCAAATTGCCTATATATGTAGACTTAGTATGAACACGTATAACAAAATATGAGAGTCATTTATATAAATAACATTATTTTTAAAAAGCATGATAGTTATAAACATATATTAGAAAAATATAAAAACTTGAATATTTGTATTATATAAATATTTGTAGAATTGTAATTATTTACTATTAAAATTATTTTTCTCTTTTTTCCTTTGTTATATTTTGTCATTTTTTAAAAAGGCATTTTAATCTCTTTTTTTCCTTTTCTTTGACAATTTATCTATTTCTATTATAATAATCTCTAGGATTTTTTTTTCTTGTTTTATTTATTTATTTGGTTATTTTAAAAGCAATAAAAGTAAATTTTAAAAAGCTGTTTCTGGAATGTTGAGAACAAGATATCAAGAGTTCTGAAAACACACATATGCATGTAACATAGCCAAATATATAGCAAATCAGTACAAATCAAATTTAAATTTGACTCAGATTTAATGAGATCATAACTGGATTCAAATTTGTGATTAGAAATTTGATGGTAATATAAACACTGGGATTCCTGGTTGCCTCTGATTGAGAAGTTTGGCCGAGGCTAGAAGGCTTCATTATTAGCAAAACTACTTGCATCCGAGTTATCCCTTGAGGGCATCATCTAACTTGATGAAGTCAAGAGAAGAAGGATGGAGAGCTAAACTACAGAGCCACATAGAAAGAAAGGAAAGGTGTCCGCCTCCCACAATACCCCCACCCTTTTTATTCAGGAGAAATACATATTAATATCATACTAATGAGATTCTACACCTAGAACAAAATACAGGGGCCATATGGATGCCCTCATATATCATAAAGCAACTTTGGGGCTTCCGATACAAAGCACTGTATTAGAAATGTCTCTTTCTCAAGATCTGATGTGATATGAAGTTATGCCCAGCTTGTATATTTTAAATAAACCATTTATTTGCAGACACACATACACAATGACTGCTTGTTTTCAGAAAATGTATTGTCTAATATGCAACTGAAATATTTTAAGAGGGATATTGAAGAATAGGACATCTCACACTATATTCAATTACAGCTATTTCTCCTTTCCCATGAGCATATCACAACAGTTAAGTCTTTTAAATGGTATTGTGCAGATATGAAATGTGGCAGCTTAAAGAATGAGGGAAGGAAGATAGATACATCTGAAGAACAGATTTAGAAGTGGCTACTGAGAATACCATAAATTTGAAGAATCAGCAATGTCTGGATGAAAAGACGCTCACTGAATGAATTATCAGCACATGTTTGCAGCATATTATGGGAGGGGATGATGGTCTGGGAGAAATTATGATATTTGGCAAGGCTAAAAGAAGTATAATGCCTTGGTAAAGCCAGACTTGGAATTCTGCATCCAGTTTTGGTCATCACGATGTAAAAAAAATGTTGAGACTCTAGAAAGAGTGCAGAGAAGAGCAACAAAGATGATTACAGGACTGGAGGTTAAAACATATAAAGAATGGTTGCTGGAATTAGGTATGCCTGGTTCAATGAAAAAAAGGACTAGAGGAGACAACTTCCAGTCCCCAAAGGCGACGGACGTTTGCGTCCGCTGCTCATCTCTCCGGTGGGCTCCTTTTAGGAGCAGAGGGGGCCTTGGAGGGCCCCCCTGCCATAGGGCAGCTTGTTGGAACCCCTGGGATTGGTGGCAGCCACGGGGGGTGGGTTCTAGCTTCGCCCCAGGAGCCGGGGAGCGTGGGGGGTGCATGGCGTTGCTGTGTGCATTCGCCGAACGGATTCTGGAAGGAAAGAACTAATTAGAAGCCACAGCTGAAGCGCGGGAGGTGAGAAGTTTACCTCAATCTCTTTTAATCCCATCTAATTGACGAATAGCAGCTTCTCTTAAATTGTGGATTCAATCTTTTGAAGTTGCAAGATTGGAGGGGGGATTTTCTACCCCCTCCCCTCGGATAAGGCGGCATTCGGAACATCTCTCTCTCTCAGAGTGGAGAGAGAGAGTTAAAAGTTAACTGCTCACTTCTACTAGCAATGGGAGAATGACTTTTATCACAATTGCAAGAGATGACTGCTGAGTTGCTTTTCTAAATAACCTTATGGAAACTTTGGATATTTTGCGCCCTGGTCCCCTGTGAAGGTGGAGCCAAGATGGCCAACTTCCTCCTTCTTTGCTCTTATGAATGAAGTTTTCCCTTTGAAAGAATTTCTGGCTTTATATTATTATTACATCCTGAAGATCTCCTGGAGCCTCTCTTGTTATGGAGTCTCTTTGGATTTGGAGTATTTGATTCTTATCCTTTGGCTTGGAGCTGTGCATGAGGATTAACTTTTACTTCTGGGCTTGTTTGCCTCCATGATCTCTCCCAGCTGTGCATTCCACAGACACCATTTCTTTTGTAGAAGATTTATAGGCATCTCTGAACTTAAAATGGGGCCCAAAAAGCCACTGCCTGGGAAAGCATCTTCTGCGCCCACATCTTCTACGTCTAGCCCAATTACGCAACAGATAAAAACTGCTTCATTTTTACAACCAAAAACAACTGAAGAGAGTTCAAAGGATTTATTTGTTGCTCAAATGTTTCCAACTATTATGAAGGGACAAGACAAACTGAAAAAACAACTGGCAGACTTAAATGAACGGCTCAGAGAAACACAACAGCAAACAACAGAAAATAAACAGAGGATTAGTGTGTTGGAGGAGGGCACGACTGGGTTGAGGGAGGAGGTCAAGATAGTCCAGAAGGGGAATAGAGAACTTGAAAATTTTATGATAAAGATGGATCTTGAAAGAATGTCCTTTTTTCTTAGATTTCAAAATTTACCGGAGACAGAAGATGAAGATCTTAAGGATATTATGATTACAATTTTAGCAGAATATATTAAAAGAGATAAAGAACAGCTGTGGTGGGACATTGATTTGATTTATAGGATCAACTCAGCATATGCTAGAACACACAATGTTCCAAGGGAAGTACATGTTAAATTTCTTAGGAAGACTACAAGAGATGAGGTTTTAGGGGCTCAAAAGGGGGGGGCATTAAAATGTAAAGATGAAGAAATAACCATTCTTAAACAAATTCTGAAAAAAATAAGAGATAAGAGGAAGAAGTATTCCTCTTTATCAAAGAAATTATATAATAAAGGAGTTTGGTTTAGATGGTTATTGCCAGAAGGAATGTTGATTTTCTGGGAAGGCAGCAGAATTAGAATTAATACAGTTGCGGAGGCAGAAGCCTTCATTAAAAAATGCAGTGCTCTCCTAGATGAAACAGGGGACAGTACACAAGACATGAAGGAGGGAGGGGCCGTGGCTCTGCCAAAAGACAGGGGGGAGGAAGCAATATTGAAAAGACTCAGGTCACAAAAATAAATATATTTGAAATATTATTGCAATTGTTGATATAATGTAATTGCTGGAAGTGACACAAGAGATGATTGAACATATAGTTGATACAATGTAAAACAAAAAGCTGTTACTGTTTATCTTTTACTTTTTGGTTTTTTCTTTTGTAAAAGTTGTGAGATTTAGGGGGATTTCTACCTTTGGCACGATGTAGCTGTCAAATTTCTTTGTATACCTACTTACCCTTTCCTATAAATGTTTTTTAAAAACTAATAAAATTCTCATAATATGAAAAAAAGGACTAGGGGTGACATGATAGCAGTGTTCCAATGTTCTAAGACCGCGATGGCGAACCTATGGCACGCGTGCCACATGTGGCATGCGGAGCCATTTGTTAGGGCACACGAGACATTGCCCTGTCAGCTCCAGTGCGCATGCACATGCTGGCCAGCTGACTTCGGCCTTTTTTTGGGGACAATTTTGGTAATGGAGTTCTGATTTGCACGTTGGGCCATTTTTTACACTCTGGAGCCTTCAGGAAAGCCTCCTGAAGCCTCCAGATGGCATCTGGCTGGGGGGCAGGGGCGGATGAGGCTGTTTACACCACCCCAGGCTCCTAGAAAGCCTCTGGAGCCTGGGGAGGGCAGAAAATGGGTCCATCACAGGCCAAAAACATGGGGATAGAGTCGCGCACATAGCATTATGGGTGTGAGCACAACCGTGCATGCCCCCCCCTGTGCTCCCCCTGCTTTTGGCACGTGATCCGAAAAATGTTAGCCATCACTGTTCTAAGGGGTTGCCACAAAGAAGAGGGAGTCAAGCTATTCTCAAAAACACCTGAGGGCAGGACAAGAACCAATGGATGGAAACTAATCAAGGAGAGAAACAACCTAGAACTAAAGAGAAATTTCCTGACAGTTAGAACAATTAACCAGTGGAACAACTTGTCTCCAGAAGTTGTGAATTCTCCAACACTGGAAGTCTTTGAGAAGATGTTGGATAGCTATTTGTCTGAAATGGTATAGAGTTTCCTGCCTGAGCAGGAGGTTGGACTAGAAGACCTCCAAGGTCCCTTCCAACTCTGTTATTCTATTCTGTTCTGTCTTGCTCCTATTCCTGTTCCTGTTCCTATTCTGTAGAAGAGGAAGATAATGGATAAGATAGATTGAAATGATTCTTGTTATGTCCTTGAAGAGCTAAGAATTGTTACTAAAGCTGGTCAGGGTGAGGAACATTTGCTCATATAGCCCTCAAAATGTGAAATCTGACTCCCTGGAACCTAACTAATCAAAGTCATATGAGGTCACATATGTTTATATGTCTTTTATTTCTTGTTCTTTTTTTATACCTAATCCCCAGCACATGATAAACTGTCCAGTATTTTTAGCAATGTACCACATAAAAATAATAAATTGGGAATACAACAGCAAATAAGGTAAAATCATGTTCTGATGGAATTGATTTGACTTGATAGTCTCCCTGTAAACTTGCTTTCATATGATTCTATTAGTGGGAGGAAATCAAAATGTGAACAATGATGTCCCTACTAAACTAGCCATGTTCCTTTTAAATGACGCCATTTCAGATGGAATTTAATACGAAACAAAACAGAAATCCAAACTAACAACACAGCAGCATGAATATTTTCTAGCCACTCAGTGAAGTATTAAAAAGACGGGCCTTTAAATATAAGTGTTCATTATTAAAACCATTGGGAGCTTTTGGAAGAAGACAAACACATCTTATTTAATGGCCTTTTGGGAGCAACGTATTCATAATAAAGAGGATATAAATCTCTTTTCTGATTCTTTTATTTGATTCATTGGCCCACTGGCTCTTCTGCTGTGCCTATCTTCTTCCATCAGCAAGTCAGGAAAACTTTTAGTTGCTAGAAAATTCACAGGGAAATTTGTCAAGGGTCTTTAATTGATTTCGAACCCAGCCCATATTTAAAATTAAATGATAAGGAGGGGTTTTCCCCCCTCACAACTTAAATAAGAACACAGTTTTCAAAGGTTCAAATCTTTGCCTTTTTGACCAGACAAATTAGCCATTATGTCCTCTTGAGCAATTCATTAGTTCTTTAATGGCTGCAATGACATCTGCTGATGACAGCAATGCTGATCAAATGTTTCTTTCATTGCTGGTAAATTCATCCAGAAAGCCTCTCATAAAATTTGCCCATTTCTTGCATTTTCACATTCTTTGCAAATCCTCCCAGTTCCTTACGAGAGAATTTGTTTGTTTGTTTTTCTTTATCCATGCCTCAGGAAAATACTGTGCATAATGCAAGGACCTGAGCTCCATATTTTATCAATAACTATGAAAAAAATAGAAATTTGGAGTGGAAGAACAGGTAAATATAAGCATGAACAGAAAAATCACTATGTTCAGGCATGATAGGTAGAGCTGTAATCTGTTTATACTATTAAATCCAAAACAACTTTAAACCAATTTCATTAACGCCAATCCTTTTTTAAAAGGTCATATGACTCTTAACACCTCCTTCAAAGTCTATTTGCAGGTTCTTGTCCTAAAAACACCTGGAGTCAAAGTTAATAGGAATTACTCAGGTGATTTACATTTAGGGACCTCTAGTGTGAATTAGTAGGTTATTACAGTACCAGTTGCCGAGATTTTAAAGATATACCCACTTTGTCCAATTTTATTTGTGATTTGTACACATCTATTTTTCTGACTATCCTTTTTTCCCCCTAATTGGGGTTTTAGTACTAGTATTTAAGTTTTAAAACTAGCATTTTAAAAAAAAGAACCTTCTCTTATACTTTTTTACGCAAATTATTTCTCAAATATTTAATAGCGCCTTTTAAACCAGGGGTGTCAAATTCAAGGCCCGGGGCTAGATGGTGCTTAGATCTGGCCTGCATGGTCACTGTGGAAACAGCAAAGGACCAGCCCGAGGTGCCTCTGCCAGTGAAAACAGAACTTGCAAAGGCTGTGTGCAGCCTTCCCAAGTTCCATTTTCGCTGGCAGAGGTTTGCAGGAGGCCATCGCAGCCGAAAACAGAGCTCAGG
Organism: Natrix helvetica; assembly: GCF_964273705.1. Classification (NCBI taxonomy): domain Eukaryota; kingdom Metazoa; phylum Chordata; class Lepidosauria; order Squamata; family Natricidae; genus Natrix; species Natrix helvetica. The sequence continues at coordinate 95,620,856 of NC_138549.1, read as the reverse complement.
AGCCTGTTTTCACTGGCGAAAAGCTTGTGCTACCACAGGCGCCCCCTGACAGAAGTGATGCCAAGCTGGCCATGCCCACCCTGGTCACACCCATCCTGGCCCCCCATGGTGAAACACAACCCTGATGTGGCCTTCAATGAAATTGATTTTGACATTCCTGTTTTAAGCCAAAATGATTTGAATGTATTGTTATTCTTTCCTTTGGATTCTTTTAGCAATATATCAACACAGTTGGCACTGTGAGCAGAGAGGGAGACATTTCTTAAATTGAGATCTATAGAAGTAAAGTTGTTACATCCAAAGTATGCTCTTAATATGTTAGTATCTTAAAGATATTTTAGGATCTGGAAGAGTTAGGCTTTATTACATTTTGTTTAGAGCAGTGGTTCTCAATCTGTGGGTCGGGACCCTTTTGGGGGGTCGAAAGACCCTTTACCAGGGGTCACCTAAGACAATCGGAAAACACATATTTTCGATGGTCTTAGGAACCAAGAGACCAATTTTATGGTTGGGGGTCACCACAACACGAGGAACTGTATTAAAGGGTCGCGGCATTGGGAAGGTTGAGAATCATTGGTTTAGAGACAGTGAGATAAATGAAGTGAAGCTACATTTTTCTTTCTTTTTCCCTTTCTTTTTTTCCTTTTGCACACTTTTTTCCTTGCAATTCTTTACATATTTTTGCATATTTTCTTTGTGTTTCTTCACATATTTTTATAATTCTTAAACTATTCAAAAGAAAAATAGAAGAATTAGGCTTCAAATTTTATCAACTCAGCAACATGGTCTATGTCACAGGTGTCAAAACCGCGGCATCATGTTGCCATCACATGATGTTTCACAATAATTTCTTCCATCCAGAGCTGGGATGGGTGTGGCCTGTGCGTGATGTATCTAATCCCTGGTCTATGTTAAGCCATTTTTGAAACTATAATCAACCAACAATTTCAGACCTGTGGAAACCAATATACCTTACATCACGTACAGGGATGGGTTCCGGCCGGCACTAATGCTGGCTCACTCATGTACATGCTTTGTGTGCTGCACACGGATGTGGAGTGCTATAGAAATTGTTCTGCACATGCACAGAACTGAAAAACAAGATGGTGGTGGTGACAGCGACCGGGGAACTGATTCAGGGAGGTGGAGGGTGGCAGGCCTGGGTCGCTGCCGGTTCCAATGACCCAGGCTGCCAAACCACTACCGGTTTGGCCAAACCACTCCGAACCAGTAGGCACCCACCACTGATCACGTAGTATGTGAAAGGGCCAATCTGAAGAACTAGTACTTCAGCTAACAGTAGAATCAAGGAATGATATGATAAGAGAAGCAAATAAGTGCCCATAGCACTTCATGGCATAGGTATATGTATATATAACACATTTTGCAACAAAGAAGCACCACATTGTAATCTGGACCTCTCTTGGCATCTGTAAATATAATAAGTGTTTGTGAAATCATAACAGATGCAGTTTGTGCACATCCTTTTTAAGGCTAGAGAGAACAGAATATTTCTTCCCTTCTCACTGCATGCTCTACCAAAGTCTTCCCCCCACCCTCTACTGACCTAAACAGCCAAGCAAATGTGGGAAAATATATGGGGAAGCCCAGATGTCTTCAGTTATGTTTGAAACATTTGAAGTGATCAATTCACATAGCATGTGTAATATTAAATATTTGTAGACCCCTCCCATCGCCTTAATCTTGGCCCTTTTCCTCTGCCATTTCTACAATAACAATATGAACAGTGATCTTAATGTCTAAAAACTCTGAGGATGATAAAGATTCAGGAGACTATTTTGTCAACAACCAGCTGCACTGCAGGCTTCTCCATTCTCAGAAAGCTTGCCTCCTCAGTTGATCATAGGAAGGCTGTTAAATGAAAATTAAAAAAGAAAACATTTCTGCCCTTAGGTCAATGTAATTATGTTGCATTGATTGTAAGTTGAAGATGATTCAGTTGCTGGAGTTATTGTAGCTCCACACTTTCATGTCAATAAAGCTTGTTAAAAGAACTCTAATGACTATGGTTGGAAGAAGGATGTTGTCTCTTTTAAGTAGCTGGTAAAACCTGGCACTTGCTCGGCATAAAACTATCTTGTTTAGTAAGCGCTACCTAGCCAAGCAGCTTCAGTTCAGAATTTCAGATGTGAATCTTTTCCAGCCTAAAGATGATGGGCTTGGCAACTGGAAGTTTCTGCACATCAACAACATTGTTCCTTAATTCTCTTACAATGATCCCATTTTATTTTTTAACAAAGATGAAATTCACATCTTTTTCATATTGTATAGGGAAAAATAATTCAAAATTATATTCATGGAAATTGTTTTCTACCAATGTCTCTGGAAAAAGCCATTATCCCTTCATAGTTTAAGGCAGGGGTTTCAAACTCCATTTCATTGAGGGCCACATCAGGATTGTTTTTTGAGCTCATGGGCCAAGTGGGCATGGCTGGGATGGCCATGGCTGGGGTGGGTATGGCCAGTTCAATGTCTTGCAGCCCTCTGCCAGTGAAAATGGAGCTCAGGAGTGCTTCCCTGGCTCCATTTTCACTGGCAAAGGCAGCACTGGCTTATCCTTTGTTATTTCCAGGGTGGCCCCACGAACCAGATCTAAGCACCCCATGGGCTGGATCCAACCCACGGGCCTTGAGTTTGACACCCCTGGTTTAAGGCATTTAAAAATGTGGGGGGGGGGGAGGAAGAGATGTGGTAGTGCAGTGATTAGAATGCAGTATTACAGGCTTATTCACTGCTTACTCCAGGAGTTCGATCCTGAACAGGTCAAGGTTGACTAAGCTTTGCATCCTTCCAAGGTCAGTAAAATGAGGACCCAGATTGTTGGGGCCAATATGCTGACTCTATAAACTGCTTAGAAAGGGCTGTAAAGCACTATGAAGCGGTATATAAGTCTAAGTGCTATTGCTATTAAGAACTGTGATGAACTAAACTTGAGCCTAAAATTACCAAAGGAGATAAATTAAGCTCATTGTTCTATTCCTTCTTAGGTGCATCATTGCATATAGTTGTTCCTCAAACACTGAAGCCACATTTCATTAGAGACACAACATGGTTGTCTAAAATCATGCATTTTGAGATTTCTCATGATCCTGTCAACAATACTCATTGAAACAGGACCCAATATTTATTATTCAGATACACACAAGTACATTGAACAGTACAATACATATACTGTACACAAGTACGGTGCCATTCCATTGTAGTCTAAAAATCCAATCTTTTTCTCACCCATTATTGAAAGAAAACATGAATAGAGTTTATAATAAACTCTGAAACACATACAAATATGACCCTCCATAAGAATTGTTTCCTGCATTATTAGATCTTCCTCCCTATAGTTGTCAATTCTATTTGTGCACTTGAACTCATTGTGTTATTTTGTTTCAGGATGAATGAAAAACTGCTGTAAAGTACTTGGGCCATCTGCATTTTCAAGGACTGAAATGAATAGCTGTACTGCAAAGGCAGTTGTAAGACAGCATTCCCTATATGTGCACAATGATGTGAGTTTATCCTTTTAGTGCAGGTCACTGAGTCAGGGAAATTCAGTCTTCTGGGAAGAAATAGAAGGTGCATTTGCCACAGGAATATATTTTCTACTGACCTAAGGACTGTATCAACAGGATCATCTGATCCTCTAGTGCAGCTAAAAACAACGTGTGTGTCCCTCTAGCTAGATCAATACAGTGCATTTACTAAAGTGGGATGGCCTTGCTAGGGAACAACGAAATATCCAGGTTTGCTGCCTAAGGAAAAAGTGAAGAAATGTGTCTTTCACTATTCTCTGCACTCCAAAATTATATTTCATGAACTGGTTAAGGTAACGTATTTCTAGAAAATGACCTTATCCAGCAAATCTCTGGTGATTTTAAATTACTGGGAACAGAACACTTGCTCCAAAACAACAGATTTTAGCAGTTTTGGCACTACTCACAAAGTCAAGCCAAATATAATGCCTTTATTTTATAAAAGAGATTCTGACCTGTGCATCCGAAGGAGGGGAAATAAAAGAAAGGTGAGCAAGCTAAAATGCACGTGTAAATGTCAAATTAAACAGATTTAAATTGTGTAACTGTAGTCCAGGAAGAATGAAAGATAAGGATTTTATTTTAAATGCCCTATCAATATAAACTTGTGGTTAACACAGAGCAGCTAAGCTAATAGGCTGCCACTATCTTCCAGTTATAAAGCCAGTAGTTCAAACTCAGTACTATCTGAATACTTTCAGACTGACTTCTTTCTTGTGTGATTTGAATGCTTCCAAGCACAATCTGTCACCACATTGCTAATAACTGTGAAACAGCACTCAGGAAGAGCACATTGCAACCTAGAGAATGTGAAAGGATTGTAACAATCAGAGCTGTGTGTACCAAAGATGTACAGCCATCAAAGGAGTGCTTGGCAAAACCTGTTAGGATAAATAAAGTACCCTGTGAAGTACTAAGGTAACTGGTGCTCCATAAGGCAGAAAAACAATGTTTTGGAAGTTTTCCCTTGGTTATCTGCGCATACAACTGTTGTACACCCAAAGGTGTACAAGGAAAGTCTTCCAAATATATTCATCCAGTTTTCCAGGGAATGCAGTTGCTTCAGCTTTGGTACACAAAGCTGTTTTTCCAGTAGTCGCAATGGAATCTTTAACTGCACATGTATAATCACCCACACTCACACCAGCGGTGCGTTACGACCGGTACACCCCGATACAGGTGTACCGGTGCCTGTGGGAGCACCGGGTACTGTTCCAGTACAGTGGCCCACCCACCCACCTGCCCTCCTTACCTGTATTTGAGCTTTTCGGCGCTTCCGCACAGGGAGAATATGGCACCTGTGCGATGCTCTGCCAAGCAGCTGGAACATTGTGGAGGCATTGCGGAGCATCACAAGAAGTAAGGATGCATGCGCATGCTGTGCGCTGTGTGTACATGCTGTGCATGTTCATGTGGTGGATGCCGTACTATACCAGTTGCAATGGGATCCAGAACCCACCACTGACACACACTCGTAGTGCAGCTTTCAAAATGTTTTGAAGCATATGGTTATTATGGAGTTTGAAAAACCAGCTTGACATTTACCCCAAAGCATTATGGATAGAGCTTTCTACAATTTATCAAACGTGTTGAATAGATAGCATCCTATATACCTTTTCTGCACACATACAAGTCCACTGGTTATTGAAAACTGTTTACTTATATATGCATAATCTCTCTTTTTCCTAAACAGATTTGGCCTTTAATGTATTTCAGGAATCTGCCCAGGGATCCTGTACTTCATTATGGCTACTCTGGTAGCCCAGTCAAAATTTCACTCTTTTCTAAAAGCAAAGAAAGCAGAGAAAGAAAATGCTCTTTCCTCATCTAATGATTTGTCACAATTCTTCTCAACCGCGATTTTGAGTGCAAAAATTGAAAAATGATGCTGTTTGCCAGTTCAGATACTTACTTCATATAAGAAAATCAAATTCTATCAAACTTGGATGTACAAAGTTTGTACAAATGGATGTACAAAGACAAACTTGGCATCTTTTAGAAAGAATCCATAAATATAAAAATAAAGCTTATAAAGAACTAAGTGGTATGTGGGGCATATCGTGAATTTTATCAGTATTTCTCTATTTGTCAAACTCTCAAATGTGTTTCACCTAAACTATTGTGAGGAAATCTGAATTAACAAGTGAACTTTACCACTTTAAGTTTTTTCTGTCAAAAAAAAAAATAACCCATGTGGAATGAGAGGTGCCTTTTCAAATGTCATGTTTTAAAAATAATAAAGAGGTTAACCATGGCTTTATTAAGAAGTGTGACTTATTCTTATTAAACATCTATATTTCTTCATAAATTGTTAAAGGTCTAGGTTTCAATATTTCTGAGTGTTCTGGGATCATGGTTTTGTTCCCCTGAATAGTGTGCAAAAGAAGATATGAACTAGGAGAATTGTTAAAAATACAGAAAAGTCTCTCTGTGTTTTCTTTTGAGGGTAAAGGTAATTTGTTAAGAAACCTTCTTGACAGGATGATAAAGCATACTTCTTTGTGTTTTTTTTCTCCACAGTGTATCGCCAAGAGAGTCAAGCGAAAGCTAGGCTGTAACACATTGACTGACAATTAGATTTTTAAAACCTCAGAAACAAGACCTCATAATGGTACCTAATGGGATTCTGAAGCAACGTCTACAACTCCCAACTATCATCAGACACTGGAATTAAAAGAAAATAAAAGCCAAGCAACTCAATTAGGACCCAAGGAGGCTCTTAACGGCTGTTGTCACAAATAAGAGTTTCATTGGTTCCCTGACAACGCTGCTAATTTTGGGCTACCTGTCCTATTAGAGTTGATTAGGTCTTGTAAAATTAATAAATCTGTGAGTGAAATGAGTGATATCTGAAGTTGACAAATAAATAAAATCTGCATCATACTTTTGACAAGCTTGACAGCCAAAAGATTTTAGATCTGCCAACATCCTGCCAATCTCCTCTTCCATCCCTAACTCCTAACCCAAGATAATGAAGTCAAGACATTCCGAAAGGAAATAATAACATAACTTGAAAGAATATTGTACAGCATAATCCACAAATGCTAATGGCTTAGCAAATATGGTTGCAAATATATAAATTTTACCTAGTGCTTATTACCATACTTTGGTGACAATTTGTTTTACAGGACCTATAGGCAAAACTATGCTGTTATCCTTCATCATATGTCTAGTTCACTTTAGCTAAGCTTGCAATGAAAACTTCTTTGGACTGTGCCTTGCAGGTTCAGGTATAACCTGGGCTGGTCACAGACCTGCTGGATATTGAAAACTAGCTCTAAAAATTTAGCTGAGAGAGTAAGTGCTCAATGCTGAGTTTTACCTAGTTGGTAGCTTTTTCATTCAGGATGGTAACTTAGAATTCAACCCTATTTTTATGCATGCCTTATATTTTTCATATCTTGAAATAAATTGGACAAATAGCGAAAGAGAGAAACAGGATGAAAGTCACTGCCTCGCTTAACAGAATTTAACGTGGTCTTCCCATATTTTAACCATAGCAACACACATGGCTGCCTTTCTATTATCCTTTTATATAATTAGAATACCAACTGTACTGACCATATTCGGAAGGAAGGAAGGAAGGAAGGAAGGAAGGAAGGAAGGAAGGAAGGAAGGAAGGAGAAAAAAGACACTTGTCATTAGAGTTAAATCTTCACAATAAATAGTTTGTGAGAGACCTGTTGGTTAATAGACTTTTTAAAAATATTTTTTAAATTTTATTTTTTTACAGCTAAAATAGAAATCCCTATTCATGTATATTTTGTCTTATCTTGGTCTTTAGAATGAAGAATTTTCTCTGCATGTTACCAAGGTAAACAGATAATTTACCTGATATGAGAACAAATCAAATCCACCAAAACAAAAACGTCATTATTTAGTTTTTATTTTTGATTGAAGTGCCATAAAAACTCTTGAAGGAATCATCTTGATTTTTTTTAAAAAAATATTATCATATATTGGTGCCAAGTACGCACACTAAGTTATATACTCATTGAATGTAGAGGACTGTCTGTGGAAGGTAGCCAAGCAGTCAAGGTGATAACCTCAAACATGCAATTTGGAGTCATCCTGTCTTTTTTTTTTTTACCTGTGATGCACTTAAAAAGGGATGGAGATTCGTTCATACAGTCATTTGACAACTGTGCTGCTAAATATGGCTGCAAAGCTCCAAGGGGCTTATAGATTTGATGAGATCTTGTGCAAGAGACTTCTTCAGGGGTGCCTTACAGAACAGCCTAATTCTCTGTGCCTATAAATAAAGCTTCCAGGCTTAACTTAGAGACCAATTCAAAACAGGCAGTATACTTTGGAACCTCTAGGATCACACTTGCTGACTCTGACAGCAGTTTCTTACAGGAACAAGTGAGTTTTCCCGCTTCACCCAGATTGGTTGGGCTCAGGCAAGTAACTGTCTGAGTAAATAAGTCAGTAAGGTGAGCCTTTCTGCTATTCCTTAAAGGAATCAGACTTTTATCAGGCTTTAATGTGAGTCTGAACAAAAGATGCTGCTATTGTTAAGAAAACTCTATTGTGGACTTGGTAAAGCAGTGATTTCTTTTCTTCAGGCTCATGTACAGGTCTAGAAAAGATATAGGGTTTTGTTGTTGTTTGTTGTTGTTGTTGTTTCTTTGTTTTGTTTTGTGGCATACAGGTTGTCCTCAACTTACAACCACAATGGAACACCAAAGTTCTGTTACTAAGCAGGACAATTGTTAAGTGAGTTGTGCCCCATTTTATGACCTTTTTTTTTGCTTCAGTTGTTAAATGAACCACTGTGGTTGTTAAGTTAATCATGTGGTTGTTAAGTGAGTCTGGCTTCCCCCATTGACTTTGCTTGTCAGAAGCCAGCTGGGAAGATTAGAAATGGTCACATGATCCAGTGGTGGGTTCCTATTGGTTCAGAGTGGTTCAGCTGAAACAGTAGTGGTTTGGCGGTCTGGGTCGCTGGAACCGGCAGCAACCCGGGCCTGCAATACCCCCAAACCAGTTTTCTGCGTGGTGCCATAGGTGCCACCATCTTGTTTTTTTACTTCTGCACATGCTCAGAACAATTTTTATTACACTGTACATGCGCACACGGCGTGCATCAAGCATGTGTGCGTGCGGTGCGCTTACAAGCAAACCAGCAGTAGTGACTGCCAGAACCCACCCCTAACATGATCCTGCAATGGTTGTCAAGCACCTGATTTTTGATCACATGACCATGATGATGCTGCAACTGTCTTAAATGTGAAAAAAGAGTCCTATGGTAAGTCACCTTTTTTTTTCAACTTCAAATGGTCACTAAATGGATGGTTGCAAGTCAAGGATTGTCTATAAGTAAATAGCTGACAAGGATCCTGCTTCTGCTTGCAGTTGTGTAAAGAAGACAAAGCACCTCTCCCAAATCACTTTCAAAGCATGCAGTTAGCCATTCAATTATGGAGATGCCAGTCAAAAATACTGAGGGAATTTTGTAACAGGAATAATGTCCAAATACATGGGATCCAAACTCGGAATTTTGGCAGCCCCTTATTCAAAGGTCTTTTGTTTTAAAGGATTTTCCTTTTTTTCTACACATTTATCTTTCTTTTTTTGAAAAATCTCAAATTCTTTCCTGAGTTCTTATTTTGAAATAATATCCTTAATTGCAGTCCATTGGAGTAGGAAATGGTAGGAACGGTTTTGTCAACAAATATTCCATCCCCACAAAGTAGTAATATTTACATGACATTTTTTTTATTACAATTCCTTTCAAAAATCCCAAGAAACCCGGGAGATATGGCTGCTCTTTCTGACCCTCTATTAGACAGGAGGAAGTCTGGATTTCCTCATATTTGGAATTTTGTACTAAAGCTAGTCTGAGGCCCTGATTGACTGAATTCTTATCCCTGTAAGCTGACAGCTCGATTAGCAACGTGAACAAAGTGCAGCCCCTGTTGCCCTTAATGGAGCAACCCAGCCAAGTTTTCTTTGTAAATGATGGATATACTTTTTCCCACTCTAATCCTTTCTCACATTATTTTTTTTCAAGTCCTATCCCAAATTTGCACGAACAGGGAGTTCAAAGAGAATACTTTTGCCTGGCTCATCATGAATAATGGAGCCAGAATCAGGCAATATGCAAAGACCTTGCTCCAACCGATAAAAATGGGCTCGAGGTAGTAATGAGGAGTTAAGTGTTAATGCGTCCTCATTAACACAATGTGAATTAACTTTAATGGAGTGCAGCAAAAAGTCATGGATAATATGCCTCCTGATGGCTATGGCTGAAATCTCCTGCAAGACGTGACTGCCTTTTCTAGTGACTGGGTCATCCCATGCCAGCTCTCAAGAGCTGGCACTCATCCCAGTTTATGCATATCTCACGAGAAGCATTACATGCCATATTTCACGAAAGGAAATTAAGTGCAAAGTAAAGTAAAGTCTCCTTCAAATCTAGTTTGACTCCTGGTGACTTCATAAAAATGCCCAAATAGTTTTCTTGGCAACAGCAGCCAAACAAGGAGTCCTTGATGCTCTCTGCGTTTGGATGTTTTCTTGCAGACATTCCATTACCCAAACTAGGTAACATCATCAGTGCTACTAGCATTGTTACCTAGTTTGGATAATGAAACCTCTGCAGGAAAACAGTCAAGCTCACAGACCATCAAGTACCATATTTGGAACATTGCATTCAGTTTTGATCACCATAAAGTAAAAAAAGATGTTGAGAGTCTAGAAAGAGCACAGAGAAGAGCAATAGAGCTTATGAGGGACTGGAGGCTAAAACATATAAAGAACGGTTGAAAAGAAGGACTAGGGGAGACATGATAGCAGTGTTCCAATATCTCAGGGGTTATCACAAAGAAGAGGGAATCAAACTATTCTCCAAGGCACCTGAGGGTAGAACAAGAAGCAATAGGTGGAAACTAATCAAGCAACCTAGAACTAAGGTGAAATTTCCTGACAGTTAGAACAATTAATCAATAGAACAACTCACCTCCAGAAGTTGTGAATTCTCCAACACTGGAAGTTTTTAACAAGAAATTGGACAACAATTTGTCTGAAATGATATAGAATTTCTTTGCCTGAGCAGAGAGTTGGACTAGAAGACATCCAAGGTCCCTTCCATTTCTGTTATTTTGACCCTTCATTTCAACCCTCACCTACAAATATTCTCCTTTATCGGTAGCCAAATAGTTTCCCATTGCCTTTTTCCAATATGTTGTTTTGACTTCTTAGATTCATTTACAGAGCAGGTCTCCTATTTCACTATTCATTAGATCCAATCCTGCTTAGTTTCCGAACCTACACAATTGTGGCCAGACACTTCTACCTATTGAGATAAGCATAAAGTGCTGGGTTACATCTTTGAAGATAGCAGGCTCAGCTCATGAATGATTCTTCCCTTACTAGCTTTGGGCAGCACATGAAATTTTTAATACTACTTTGTAGGCTCGTATTAAAAGTCAATGGTTAAGAAGGTTCATGGAAGGCATAATGGCAAGCGTGCATCTACAGAAGAAATATAACACTTTTGAATATCTAGAGCCTAGAATTTCTGGCCTTACAGTACAGTCTGAATCTTCCATACATTAGTCTCACGGTAGACTGTTGATGAAAGATTTGTCCTTAAAACTCAGAAAGTTGTCACCTATCAGTATGGCTGACAGGAAGACCAATGTCAGTACAAAGAACATTTCTTTAAGTTCTTGAGCAAACAGCTTTTTGTGTCTGCACCATTTATAAGGCCAATCAAATAAGGATGTTAGAGATGGGATAGAATGTTTGCATTTTAATGTTCAGTCATTTAATTCACACATCCCAAATCTATATGCAAATCAGAATGTAGTTGTACATCAGTACCTACGCTTCTCCAAAGAGTGTATTACAGTTTGCAACTAAAATATTAAACATATAAATGCATATATTAGGAAAAGGTGTGAACAAAACATATTAGATTAAGAAAAAAACTGAGCTTTAAAACACAAATGGATGCAATGAAGGAAATCAGTCAACCAAACTTGGGGGGGGGGAGAGACTTTAGAAAATTATGCCATGATGCATAGAAAATTTTACATCAAGAGAGGGCTTTTTAAATTAGAAACTGACCTAGAAATGGAACAGAACGAACTTAAAATGTGAAAAAAATGAGATACTTGGTAAAATAAATTTGACACATTTCACCATGTCAGAACTTCCTGCTTTTCTCTATGCAGGCAAGAAACAAAAACACTATAGTAACACTAATCTAACCAACATGGTGCCACACTGCACAGTGTGATATTTGAATTCCTGAGGTGGAGGTGCCTCCCTTTTTTGATCAACCATCTCAATTTCTGTTTTTAGGATATTTGATGGATTTTGCCAAAACAGGAAGGGTTTGGTTGGTCTGAAGATTCTATTAAAAGCTTCCAAACGATCTCTCCAATTGAATTGTCCCTGAACTAGCAATGCAGCTAATATTTTTTTTCCTTATGATTTATTGCTTATAGCAGTCAATTAAAGCAGCATTTGACTAATGGTCAGTGAAAGCTACCATATCAGGCTGGCCTAGTTCCTCTGAGTTACGGCATAACTTTTTCATGGCAAAAGTCCTGTTAGATCTCTCGGCGGCTTTTGATACCATCGACCATGGTATCCTATTGCGTCGCCTGGAGGGGTTGGGGGTGAGGGGCACCGTTTTGCAGTGGTTCTCCTCCTACCTCTCTGGTCGAACGCAATGTGTGTTGACAGGGGGGCAGAGGTCGAGCCCGAGGCCGCTCACTTGTGGGGTGCCACAGGGGTCGGTCCTCTCGCCTCTCCTGTTCAACACATACATGAAGCCACTGGGCAAGATCATCCGTGGGTTCGGGGTAGATTACCATCTGTACGCTGACGATACGCAGCTGTACATCTCTACCCCAGACCACCCCAACGATGCCGTCGAAGTGATGTCCCGATGTTTGGAAGCCGTTCGGATCTGGATGGGAAGTAACAGACTCAAACTCAACCCATCCAAGACGGAGTGGCTGTGGCTACCGGCACCCCGGTTCAACCAGTTACGTCCATCACTGGCCATTGGGGGCGAACAGCTGGCCCCCGTGGATCGGGTACGCAATTTGGGTGTCCTCCTGGACGCCCGGCTGTCAATGGATGACCATGTGACAGCCGTGGCAAGGGGGGCATTCCACCAGGTTCGCCTGGTGCGCCAATTGCGTCCCCTATTGGACTGGAACGCCCTATGTACAGTCACTCATGCCCTTGTGACGTCTCGACTAGACTACTGTAATGCTCTCTACATGAGGCTCCCCTTGAGATGCACCCGAAGGCTGCAGTTGGTTCAGAATGCGGCCGCGCGGACAATTGTGGGAGCTACTAGATACTCCCACATAACACCTTTGCTGCGCAGGCTGCACTGGCTACCTGTGGCTTTTTGGGTGCGTTTCAAGGTGTTGGTCATCATCTTTAAAGCGCTCCATGGCACAGGACCTAGTTATTTGCCGGATCGTATCCTGCCCCATACATCCCTTCGGCCGATTCGCTCTCACAGAGAGGGACTCCTCCGGGTGCCGTCCACTAGGCAATGCCAGCGGGCGACGCCCAGGAGTAGGGCCTTCTCTGTGATGGGCCCGACCCTTTGGAATGACCTCCCCCCAGATATCAGGACTATCACCGACCTCCGCTCCTTCCGTAAGAAACTAAAGACCCACCTGTTCAATCTAGCCAGCCTGGCCTAATTCCTAATTCCCAATTTTAGTTCCTCAAGCCTGTATTTTTTAAAATTTTCTAGGGGTATACTTTTAGTTGTTTTTAATTTAATTTTTAATTTTTACTTTTCGTACAGTTGTATGAGGTTTAATTCGTTTTTAAGGGTATGGGATATTCGTCTTTTGTATTCGTTTTAATGACACACCTGTACACCACCCCAAGTCCCTTCGGGGAGAGGGGGCGGTCTAGAAATATTGAAAATAAAATAAATAAATAAAATAAAAGTTCCAAATTTCCCAGCTGATGCTGTATGGTAGAAGGCAGATGTCGTCTCTCAGAAACCTTCTGAGTTGAATCTGGATATGTCTGGACACTAGCCTTGTTTTTTGCCTTGGTGTAATGATTTGATAGCTCTTGTCACAACTTACTATACTCCATGAGTCACTTCTGTTATGAAAGGCAGGCGAGCCAAATAGCTTTTAAAAAATTGATAAAAGAGGGAGGCAAATGAAACAGCCCAGGAACTGATTTTTATATTCTTATTAAACACTTGAAAAATCAACCTGATGATTTGAATGTATCTGCTGGAGGAGGATTTCCTACACCATTCTTTTTAATTCAGAGGCAATAATGAATATTAAACCTTTGAGAAAACACTATCTTCTAAAGAGCTACCTGAATATGGTGATATACAGTATTTCTCACTTCTACCTTTACCTTTTTTTTTTTAAAAAAAAAACATGGTTGCTGCTGCTGGTTTATTTGTTCTTGTTTTTTAATGGTTCATGTGTGCACACACAGTGATATCCAAGCCTAGAAGGAAGCACAGCAATTATCTGCACCACAATTAGAACTACACAGGTGGAATGGTGTGCAAGAGTTGAGGTCCCATTTGCCTAATTTCAGCACAACACAGTCTCAGTTAATGTATCATTACGGTCCCTGGTTACTCAATAAATGAACTCTTACTGGATGCTTTCACTGACACTCAGGAAGATAATCTGTGAACTACAGCTGAAGTTACTTAATGTGCTCCAGAAAAGTATTATTCCATGCTCTTACTAAAACAGATTTGCATGCATTATTAATGGTAGCCAACTTACAGGCATGATAACGGAAAAAGCTACCCATCCACCAAGAAAGCATGCAAACATTATGATTAAACAGAAACACAGACAAATCTTTAAGATGTCTACACTGAGTGAAATAGTAGACACTTGCACATCTGGCAATATTGATGAAGAAGATTTAGAGGAGAATTTGTCTCAGTTATAGAGCAAAGAAGCCTGGAATTGTTCTATTTATTTTGTTCCAAGTAGCGTGTTTAGGAGATATAGAATTTTGATACCTTATTTGAACAAATTATTGAAAGAACAACATTGTGAACTATATTAAACTATAGCTTTTGAAAGTTTGCCCTTAGAGATAAATTAAGGTCCGTATGCCATAATTTTCTCACAAAGCCAGAAGGTAAGCATGAAATTCTGCACATCATATGGCATAGCTTGAATGTGTTTGCCACCTCTAATCAACAGAAAAGAGAGTCATTGATATTTAGCAACTACAAAACAAATTCAAAAGCTGGAAGGTAAGACACACATGCCGAGATGTATATATATATTATCCAATAGCTAAGAATGAATCCACATTCTAAGAAATTTCATATCATAACACCCATATAACTTGTTTTGCTACTTTATAAATTTTCAGTTATATTATTAGCTACTAACCGTATTTGGTTTCTTGTATACTGTGCAGATGTCACCATTACTAGAACATTGTACAGATTTTCCGTACCACCCAGGTATCTGGTGTATTTCTCCACTAGAGTGTTTAGAGGGCAACTGGGGAGAATCCCATAGTGTCACTGCTTTGGCATCCACATAAATGCCTGGAGTTAACCAAAAGGAAAGGTTGTAAATCATGTTTGGAAAAAGATTGATGATGTTTGTGAGATATATTCTCTGGGTGCCACAGTACTGTTTGTTTCTAAGATTTCAGAATTGGGGATGAGGAGGAGACTAGACAAGTTTCCCCCCCCCCCAATCATTAACGTTGATGATATGTCTACATTCAAGGGGGGAAAGAAAAATGCTTGAGATGCCAAAGTGTTCTGCTATCTTTTCCCAGTTGTTAAAAATAAATAAATAAATAAAGGCCACCCTCTCCCCCAACCAGATTATGTGATACTGTATATATAAAAACTTAAAAATGTTTGAAAATCCTCAAAGATCTGAAGTTGCTGCTTTGTGGGGAGTTTTTTGTATGAAATTATGAGAGAGACAAACTGCAATATCTAAAATGTAAAGTCTCCTCCTTATTTGAATAAGGACACTTTAGTAAAAATATTTTGACCAAACACTGTTTGCATACTGAACAGATTTTCTTAAGAAGTTGATTAGTTTTATAACCACTTAAGAGCAGAAACAAAGGGAAAAAAATCCTCCTATTTATTCAACTCACTAAAAAAATATTTTGATGTGTGAAAGAGACTCAGTTTAGAAACTGAAGAGGAGGTTGAGATACACTAAAGCCATATGGTGAATGTAGCATACAGGTATATTGTACATTTTAAAATGCTCTACATAGGACTGGTTGTGTGGCTATATTTTTATACTTGTTTCCATATAAATTACCTTCACAAAAATCAATGAAATAAATATTGCAGAAGGCTAACCTAAGAATGCAAGAAGATTGGCACCAATACAATTTTGCATCTTTTACTGTGTTATTTCGAATTTCCCATTTCCAACTTGTACAACTTGGCAGGAAAGTTTCCTAATATTTACAGGAAAAAAATGCACCAATGATTTGACACATGTTAACCCTACCCATCTTCACTTTTTTTAGATTTATGTTTAGTAATGATCTTAAAGTCCCAGTTGGGGTTTTGTCCTGGGGCCCCCTGTCTTTAAGAGGTCTGTCATGGGTTTGGCAATCTTTGTGAATGAGGGAATGAATTGTCTGTAGAACTTTGCAAACCTTAGGAAGCTTTATAGCTGTCTGCAGGTGCAAGACAGTTGCCAGCCTAGGACGGCCTGTACTTTGGCTGGGTCCATCTCTATTCCCTCATTGCATCCTCCCACATACATCCCTGCGGCCAATTCGCTCTCACAGGGAGGTGCCGTCCACGAGGCAATGCCAACGGGCGACACCGAGGAGTAGGGCCTTCTCTGTGATGGGCCCAACCCTCTGGAATGACCTCCCCCCCCGACATTAGAACCACTACTGACCTCCGCTCCTTCCGACAGAAACTGAAGACACACCTGTTCCGACTGGCTGGTCTGGCATAATTTATAACGTCTACCTCCTGGCATACACATTCTTACTGGTTTTAGAGGGATAGTGTTTTAAATTTGATATGATATTGGGGTTTTAAATTTTTGTATCGATTTATTTATTTAGCTGTACAGTTTGGCATATTTTATCCTCCTCTTCACATGTATTTATGTAGTTATCACTATGTTTTAATTGTATTTTGATACGGACTGTACACCGCCCCGAGTCCCTTTCGGGAGAGGGGGCGGTATATAAACGCTAATAAATAATAATAATAATAATAATAATAATAATAATAATAATAATAATAATAATAATAATAATTTGACACTGAGTAGCCCAGGTAGTCTAGTCGTGCAGGATGGAATTCACATTTTAATAGCCTGATGTACAGGTTGGCTGCCAGAAGTTTTTCCAGTATTTGACGAACAAAGGGTATGTGGTCATTCATGGTCTCTGTGTAAGTGAGGATGTCGTTCAGGTAGACATGGACCCCCTGGTAGAGGTGCTCCTGCAGCACCTAATTTATTAACTGTATGAACACCGCTGGGACTTGTTCCAGAACTTAGCCATAAACTGGACCCCTCTGTTTGAGATAATTCTTCGCGGTACTCCATGCAGATGGTAGATATGCTTCAGGAACAATTTGGCCAGCTGGTGGCTGAGAGTAGACATTCTGTGTGCGTATTACTATAGGGTTGAGTTTATGTAAGAGACTATTGAGTTTTTGTGAGATACAGATGGTTTATTACAATGGCAGAAGAGAGAGAGAACACATAAATCGAGATACATGACATTTTTTTATTTGTAAGGTTTTTCGTAAGAACACAAGGGGTTCTAGAGACCAAAACCTCAAAGATTTTTTAAATAATAAATATGCCCATTATTTACTATTAATTGCATAAAAATAAAGCAATTTCATTTCAGTGAATCCACTGCATAGAAATACATTGTTTCCTCTTTAAATGTTCTTATCCAAAGAGCAGCCACTTGCCAATCCCAGGAAACCCATCTAAAAACTATGGCACAGGAGAAGATGCCATCAATTCGCTTACCTTTGGACTATATTTGGAAGTAAGCTAATCAATAAAAAGGTTTAGATTACAGATAGACAGATATAGATAGAATGGCTAAGATGTACAGT
This sequence comes from Natrix helvetica, assembly GCF_964273705.1. Taxonomy (NCBI): domain Eukaryota; kingdom Metazoa; phylum Chordata; class Lepidosauria; order Squamata; family Natricidae; genus Natrix; species Natrix helvetica. Next base: position 95,603,231 of record NC_138549.1, on the reverse strand, counting down.
ACTTAAGATCTGAAAGGGAGGTATAAGTGAATTTAAATGAATGCATTTGCAGCATTCCCATCAGCTGAGAATCTTGCTTTCTCATAATTGTTGATTGTGAGTGGTAGCTGTGTTCAGCGACAAACACACAAAATCTTTCCAAGTTTCAGGTTTTTACAAAAAGCTGGACACAGGAGGACATTACGAGCTACAGCACACCTGCTTCCAATCTCTACTTCAGCATTACACATTGCAAAAGAATAGATACATCAACCCCCTGAATTATTCTAGATTATGTAGTGTAAATTAAATTTCTCAAATGAGGAAATGAAAACTACCGGCTATATTTATGCAGTCCCAGTTTTCTGCAGCTTATAATACTTGCTATATTTATTCACGGTAAATGCTGCCTGCGAGGCAACACCAATACAATAAAAAAGTCACCATAATCCTAAAAAGTGTAAGGAAAATATAGCATAATTTTCTTTGCTAAAAATAAAATAAAACAGACAAGCAGAAATAGTTGAATGATTGCATCTTTGATAAAATGATAAAATGGCATATACTCATTATGCTTCTAGATTAGTATTATCACATAATTTATATTTAGAATCACAAATTTTTGACAGATATTTTTTTTGTCTTTTGTATTAGTAGTGAGAGCACAGAAAGAGAAAACTCTGAGACATGTCAGTTTATGGCCTCCCACTTTCTATCTTTTGCTAATTCTTTTAACATAAAATACCTAAGTGTAATGTTTTCAGGAACAAGTAGTTTAAATATTATAAACTGACTTTATAATATTTCTAGACCAGACTGTGCAAATTATACTCTTGATATTTAACTTGTGTCTTGAAAGCATGTCGCCAAATTTGTCACTGGGAAAAAAGAGAGAAAAAAACCAACCTTCCCTCTTTCCAGTTCACATTTTCCATCTGCTTTCACAGATGCAAAAATGTAGTCCTTGGTAATTTGGAAGCAAATACAAATAAAAGAATTGGGAAATGGGCAAATCAGGGCAATAGCCATTTTCAACATCATACTTAAGCTACATGTTCTTCTCAGTTGCTTCTCCATTTTTTTGCTGATTGTATGCCCTATAATTTATTCAAAAAATAGGCTTTCTAGTGTTTCCTTCATGAAATGATTAGAAGAATGCTAGAAACAATATTTATGTGGCTATCCAGAGGGTACACAACAAGAATAATTTGGATTTTTCAACTAAAGGACTTGCACTTCATGTTTGTACAGTTCCTGGCAAATGATAGATTATACTTATTGGGAGTTGTAAACAATAATTTTGGCAGATGACTCACAAAGTTCTTCAAACTAGACCTTGAGAATGTGTCTTGATCATTCACTCCATAGGAATGGCAGGTTTTTTGTTTTTTGTTTGGAGATCAGAAAAAGGGAGTGAGAGGAAGAGAAGAGAAGAGGAGGAGAGGGGAGGAGGAGAGGGGAGGAAGAGAAGAAAGGAGAAGGAATGGACTTTGGAATTCTTCTAGTCCAGGGGTCCCTGATCCCCGGTTCACAGCCCGATACTGGGACATGTCCCATTGAGAACCAGGCATGCAAATGCCAGGCGAGCATGCAAAGATGCATTTTGGCAAATGGTGCACACACACATGAAATCATCCCCTCTGTCTTGCTGCCGCCACAGATTCACAAAGCCGGAAAGATTGGGAACTGCTGCAGCAGGAGAACCTATACCAGTGATAGCTAACCTTCTTTTTCCTTGGCTGCTGAAAGCAGGTGCATGCACGCTATTGCGCACGCATGTGTGCCCACACCCATAGTGCAATACCCCTCCCACACACACCACCCCCTGCACATCCTTGTGTGAACACCTGTGCTGCCCTCACCCCCATGCATGCATGCACAACCCCCCTGTGCTTGCCCTGTGCATGCGCATGTGAACCCTCCCCAATTTTGGCCTCACATGTCAAAACAGCATTGGGGGAGGGAAACCTCACATCTCAAAACAGCGCTGGGGAGGGGGAAAAACCTCCAGTCCCAAAACAGCGCTGAGAGGGGGGGATAGCCTCACATCTCAAAACAGCACTGGGGAGGGGGAATCTCCAGAGATCTGGTAAGGCACAGGCTGTGGAGAAAGTATGCATGCGCGTGTCCCACATGCAGGGCAAACCCAAATCAGCTGGCTGGTGGGAGAGGAGCATGCTGGGCAATGACTTTCGCACCTGCATAGAGGGCTCCGTGTGCCACCTGTTCGCCATCATGGACCTATACCAATTAAGACAAATGGTTATCCAATCTTTTCTTAAAATCTCCAGTGTTGGATTATCCACAATTTATGGATTTAAGCCATTCCACATATTAATTGTTCTATCTGTCAGGAAATGTCTCCCTAATTCTATGTTGGTTCTCTCTGATTATTTTCCAGCCATTGCTTCTTGTTCTGCCTTCAGGTGCTTTGCAGAATAATTTAATCTCTTCTTGTTTGGGGCAGCCCCTTAGATATTGGAACATTGCCCTAGTTACAAGTAACCCTACCAGGAATCATTTGGCATGGCTGATAAATATAATTGTTGTTCATGTGGGAACTATAGGTTTCCTGTATTTAAGAAGGTAAAAAGGTAAAGGTTCCCCTCGCACATATGTGCTAGTCATTCCCAAGTCTAGGGGGTGGTGCTCATCTCTGTTTCAAAGCCAAAGAGCCAGTGCTGTCCGAAGACATCTCTGTGGTCATGTGGCCGGCATGACTAAATGGCAAAAGCTCACAGAACGCTGTTACCTTCCCACCAAAGGTGGTTCCTATTTTTCTACTTTCATTATTTTTAAATGCGTTTGAACTGCTAGGTTGGCAGAAGCTGGGATGTAACGGGAGCTCATTCCCACACGGCACTAGGGATTCAAACCACCAGACTGCCAACCTTTCTGATCAACAAGCTCAGCGTCTTAGCTACTGAGCCAGTTATTTAAGAATGTACATGGGTGCAATACAGAACTGAAGTAGTATCCCTTTATCCACCCACGCCCCAAATCTTCCCACTTCTGTTCTTGTCCTTGGTCCATGTATCTTTTCTATTGATGACATGTTTGACTCCTAATAAGTGTGGATTGTATTTTATTGTTATAATTTTGCCTGATGAATAGTTTCTGGCTAATTAACTGAGCTGGAAAGACGCTAGCATCTATTGATATATATATATATATGAAAATGGTCACATGATATTTTATTTATGATGGATTGATCCTTAAGTTGCTTTGAGTATCTGATGCCATGTCAGTAATGGCAGAATTCAGTAGGCATCTGGGATAAATAAATATTACGTGCCAAATTAAAATAAAACATCAGTTGAAGTCAAAAGAACAAGGGACAATAATTCAATAACAATTAGGCTTGTTCAAACCCTTTAAAATAAATGCTTTGCAACACATGAGGAGGGGTATATGTACAAAACACTATTGAATCATAAAGCAGGTTCTTTATAAGATACACCTGGCCATATTTACAAGAGTGCATGCACAACCACCGTGCTTTATTGGGTCAGATGGCTGTCTATGCATATTTATGGAAGAACAGTTGGCAGCAGCTACGTGGCTCTAAAAATGCAGCTGCTTCAGTGATTCAGAGAGAGGTGTCTGATACATAATCCAAAGCACTACAAAATACCTTCTGAAGGATTATTGTAGTGTTAACTTGCCCATAAATATTACTGAATGAAGAATTCAACTATGACTTTAAAGGAGATATGGTTTTCATAAACTTCTAAAGTCCATGCAACCACTTTAGAAACCTTAGAAGTGAATGTCAAATGGGAGTTGAAATTCTGGCACAGCATACCACATTCTCATGGCACAGTTAAATTCATAAAGTTCTGTAGAGACAGGTTGGAGTAGGGGGATGAAGGAACGAGATTAGAACCCGTAAGTTTTGGTCCTAATTTAGGCATGGAGCCAGCTGGGCTCTTACACAGCTTGGCTTTTACATTTGTCAAGCTTTTAATAGATCACTAATATATCATTGGTCTGGATGAGATTTGATCTGGATGAATGATTATACTTTGAAAAGTTTTTTCTTTCTTATTCCATTTCAGACCGAGCAGAACTTCTCATAATTAAGGCATAAGAGATAGAAGTACAAAGCATTAAATATTTTAATTAATGTGATTATAACCTGAAGTTACACATTCAATGAATATTACTGCCCTTCTTGAACTAAAACAACTCAGCATACTGTAGGTGACTGAAATATATGGTGAACTAATAATTCTAAAGTCTAAACTTAGAACTCTGAGTTTTGCTAAATGCATATACACAGATACACCCATACACACACAAACATAGCTGGACACCTCACAAAATGCAACTCTGGGCAGCATACTATAATGTATATATGTTACACAATTGAGAATTTTTAGCCTTTTTTAAAGGAAGAACTAAGTAACTAATTTCAAGCTAAAAAATGAAAGTTATTTATGAAGAAGTCATGTCAGGAGAGGAAAGTGTATTGGATATGTTTGCTGCCTTGAGTTAATTTTAAAGTAATAAAATCCGGATACAAATAATAATAATAATAATAATAATAATAATAATAATAATAATAATAATAATAATAATAATAATAATAATAATAATAATAATAATAATAATAATAATAATAACAACAATAATAATAATAACAATAATAATAATGCCTGCCAAGTTCCATATTAGAGTCATCAGAAGCTTACAATCATAAAACAACTAAACTAGTAAAAATCCAATTTATATCTAAAACTACTCTATATATGTGTGGGCAGGTCACTATAAAAGCTGAGAGGAAAAAGTATATTATTCTTCACTTCAGGCAGAGATTGATAAAATCATAGAATTATATTTTTTTCATCAAAAGAAAAATGTTGCTCCCCGAAGAGCACTTCAGCATCATACAAACGTATCAAACAGAATCTCAATTCTGTAGAAAATTATTTTTAAAATGGATTTCTTCTTACATTTTTGCCACTTACAATTTTAATATCCACAAAATTGTAACCATGTAAAACAAAAAAACCCTAGTAATTATGGCCTCTTAGAGATACAGAAGTATGTGGAGTGGGAGGGGTATCCCTGAAGATTTATTACGACTATATCCCTAAGAGATCAATATAGCATACAATTTTACTTTTAAAAAAAGGTATCGGTTTGCGTCTACAGTGAAAATCTATCAATCTATCTGTCATCTAGGTATCATGCAAATATACATTTGGAATAAGCAATAAGCATGAAAATCACACTTCTAACAAAGTTATATAGAACCATCAATCATTCCATATGGCTAATACGGGACTAGGCAACTTACACTGTTGCTGAGAATTTGGTATGGCCCTTCTCATTTGGCACTGAAATTTAGCAGAGTCATTTATAGAGCATGTATATTCACAAATAGGCCCACTAATGTGCTAGTCCCAAGTGACGTTAAGATGAAAGGCCTCTTATTCAAACCCAACAATGATTGCTCAGAAATAAGTCTCATTAGGTTTTGTGAAGGTTATTCTCAAATCATGATATGAAACGTTTAGAGAAAATAAAGGATATGTGATTTTAGCCTGTTATTAGCCGAAATTGGAAAAGCAACAATAAGAAGGAAATGGGGAAGTCATGCCAAGTCATTGCATCACCATCCAACATGACTTCTAACTTTTACCATGATTATTAAGATTGTAAGTGAAAGATTTATGCAAATAAAAGGGTTTAATCATGCACAGTTAGCTAGGACAGAACAAGTGAATTTACCAATGCAGTTTTAGTCCCACAAAGTCTAACACAACATACAGAATAGCATCAAAAACAAGCCTTTACCCTCCAGTCACCATTCAGCAATACCTGTGCCCTGCCAGACCACTCCCACATTTGGGAATGATTTGTAAAAAATAATCTAACCAGCAAAATGAATTGGGGACCTTGATCCAAATTCTGCTATTTTAAGATAGTCATTGTCTGACTCTGGGCCAGTCTCTTTTGCTAACCTACTTAACCACCTTATTTATTTGTTGCTTTTATTTCATCTGTATTATTTTTTTAAAATAACTCAATGTGACAAACCTACATTGTGCTACTTCCTTTTCTTATTCCCCCCACAACAACAACTCTATGAGGTGGGTTGGGCAACTTGGGCTGAGAGAGAGTGTGACTGGCATCAAATCATCTAGCCAGCTTTTATGATTAAGGTGGGATTAGAAGTCGTAGTCTTCTGGTTTCATTGCCAGCACCTTTACTACCACACTAAACTGGCTCTCAATGTTTTGAGGATAGTATGGAGGGAAGATGGAAAATGTATTTATTTGTTCATCCCTTTCCCTTCTGGTCAAAAAACCTTTTTGTAGAAGCTATCCTCTTTATCTTTGGTAAAGGAAAAACTAAAAAGAGAAGTCCTAAAACATATATTTACATGAGAGACCACCTTTTTCCAGTTGTTTCTAGCTTTTTGGTCCAGTAGGATGGCCATGCTTGAATAAATGACAGCTGGCAGGACTCCAGAGACCTGCCTTTTTTGCCATAGCATCTGCCTTATGGAATAATCTCCCTTCAGAGATAGGAAGGTGCAAATCCTGATGGCATTTCACAAGGAATTGAAAACTCTATTATATGCTGACATCAGAGACCACAAGGGTATAAAAGGTGCCATCTCTTAGTTATGTCAACCAATGATTAATAATATTTTCCTTAAGGAATGTGTGTCTTAACTTTTGTATCTATGATAAGAATTTGTTTTACATTTATATTAAGATTGTTTGATATCAAGAGTCATTTGGTGAGATGTCCAGTCATACCAATGGAATAAATGAATAAATAGAATGGCACACCCAGATCAAACCTAATATCCTTAAGTTCAAATGCTGAGCATGGTGTAGTCACAATCATAACGGAGAAGTTATGTTTGAAAGACAACTTGTAGTGAAATTTCTTCTTCCAGAGTTGTGGATAATTTATATGTGAAGTTCTCAAGATCACATTAATTTATACAAAATCATTAAATTTATTAGGAGCTCCTTTTTATTTAATAAGATAAAAACTAATTTTTCCTAAATGAAACTAACAAGGTCTTTAAATACAATTACGTTTAAACTGTAATAGAAGTGCCGAGCTGTTTTATGAGGCAATAATTTGGTTCCCAGGTGGATAAGCTGCAAGACTGATGACTGCTTAGAGCATTTCAATAAGAGTACCAGATTATTGGCTTCGAAAACAGCTTAGTGTGCTCCTTATTGCTATCATATACCAGCTTTTAAGAATCTTGTTCTCGTAGAAATGAATGTAATACCAGTGAGTTGAAAAAATAAAATTGGATCAAACACAGAAGATTATAAAAAGGAGCCAAAATAAATTTCAGTGGAATTGTCCAGATATTTTCATCATCAGATTGTTGGCTTATAATGCTGGGAGGTCAACTGAAGGTTTTCTTTGATCCTGACTTTTGCAGTTATTCTTAAAGATAGAGCTAGCTGCTTTCTGAAACCTTCTATTGTCCCCTTTGACTGATCCATGACCCAAGACACTGTGATTACATATCTCTTTTATTTATTTTATCTGACTTCATCACTCTAGACTTCTTCAATTTGATATTATCTTTATAATCCCTCCCAGTATGGTACTTGAGTAGGCCAGAAATAAATAATCATTTTATCCCTTTCAACAAGGGATTTACAAAGACCCATATCCATATATAATGGAAGTTGAATATAAGGTTGTATTTGTATTGGGACCATGAAGTTTAATCTCACCTTATCAACCATTTGAGGCAGACCAGATCAGACTAAAAAACAAACATCACAAAGACTACTGTAGCTCTATTTTAGTAATGTCAGGTACAACTGTAGCTCTATTTTAGTGAATCTTGAAATCCTGTCAGAGTTTCCTTCTGTCCTCTTTTATGCTAAACAGAAGGTCAGTCAATTTTAAGTTTCTTCCTCTTCTCCCCTTTTTTGAAAGGTGAAATTTGATGTTTAAATGTTCTTGCATTACTTCTTCAAAGTTTAATATCTAAGGGACTGCCAGAAAGAAGGTGGGGGGGGGGGGAATCAACTATTCTCCAAAGCACTTGAAGGCAGGAATGGAAAGCAATGAATGGAAACTAATCAAGTAGAGAATCAATCTAGAATTGAGGAGAAATTTCCTAACATTGAGAACAATTAAACAATGGAATGACTTGCCTTCAGAAGTTGTGGATTTGTGTGTGTGTGTGTGTGTGTGTGTGTGTGTGTGTGTGTATGTATGTATGTATGTATGTATGTATGTATTTAAGACAAACAAAAACAAAACAACACATACAAAAAACTTTCCTCAAGCATGTCATTTGGTTACAGGTTTTTGTGCATCAATTTTTACAATTAGAAATAAAATCACTGGTTATCCATCAAATATCACTAAATACATCACTATCATTGAGCATCCTGTGTTCAGGTTACCATTACTAATCCTTCATTTCAAACAAACCTTATTTCCTTAAATTCTTAATTATCTATTAAGCAACAATAAATCTTTATAAAATTATAAAATCACCTATCTCTATTGCCCTTACAAAAAATAAAAATAGTAATACTAAAAAGAAAAAGAAAACAGATTTCCCATCGACTTGTATTGTACATCATTACTTTCAATTAAGCACAATGTCACCAATCAACCATAGAATATAGAATACTTATACTGTAACATATTCAACTCCAGTAATAATTTTCCATTGTTAATCCAAATAGTTATTGAATATTTCAATTCATGTATGTATCAATTATTCATTACATCATCATTAGTCCATTTAACATACAAGAATTTTTCCAGTATAACATGATCACTGCTTACAATTATACATAATGTTCAAGTCATCCCACTCTTATACATTAGATTCATTATTGTCCTTTACATATCATATGATCAAGCACTCTATTTCATAGCCAAAAAAAAAAAAAATCTTTCATAGCAATGACTATGACTTTCTAATAATACATAGGTAAACAATTTCATTTCCAAATTTCTTTGTCTAACCATCATGGGAGGTTTTTTAAGAAGAGATTTGACAACCATTTGTCTGAAATGGTATAAGGGCTCCTACTTGAGCAGGGGATTGGACTAGAAGATGTCCAAGATCTCTTCCAACTCTGTTATTCTGTTTCCTTTTATTACTTTATCCATCCTCTACACTGCTGTCATAACCTTCCCCCAACTTTGGCACCTGTAACCAAAAGTTTCAATTCCTAAATCACATGGAAGAAGTGCATATCAGGGCTTATGGCAGACTTTTTATGTTTTAGTTATGAATAGAATAGAATAAATAGAATGGAATGGAATGGAACGGAATGGAACGGAACAGAACGGAACAGAACAGAACAGACAGTAGAGAACAATATAGAATAGAATAGAACAGAGCAGAATATTTCTATATTATCAATAAAAGATATATTAGCTTTTCAATGGAGTTGATTTCCTGGTCTTCTCTACCTAATGGGTCTGGCCTAATGAAGAAGCCTGCAGATGTCAGGTACATGTTAAACAGCTGCTGCCTGTTTAAAGATTAGTTTCCTAAATTCTTATTAGTCATGGAAACAAATGTTACAATTTATATAGATATTTTTTATTTATTCAATTCATTTATTTACATAAATGTCCAATCAACATGTACAAAATTAAACCCACCACATAATAAAACATTTTCCCTAACCCCCCCCCCCCCAAGAAATAAATGGAAAAGGGTGTTGCTTTCTTGTGCCTCTAACTCAGTCTTGATTCTTGGTAACATGTCAACAAGTCAATTAAATTTTCTTTATAGCATTTTCAGAGGTTTATTGTGGCCTTCTTCTTCATGGGGCAGAAATAGTAATTTGCCCCAAAGCACTCATATCTCTTTATATATGAGGCAGGACTAGAACTCATGGTCTCCCAGTTTTTTGGCCTGGTGCCTTAACCAGTGCATCAAACTGGCTCTCTGCTGAAGTACAATAAAAGATAAAGCACCAGGAACAACTTCATCCAAGCTCTACCAGTCAAAATGGACACAAAGCTTCTTTACCCAATTCTTGTGTTGAAAAGTCTTTAAGACCCTTTGAAAGGCTCTCATGTCAACTAGATTTTCAAATAATATGGAAATCTCGCTCTGCAAATGATTATTTGCCCTAAAATTGGTGTCAACTCTTAGCAATCACTCTAAGAGATAGATAGGTAGACACAACAATCTGTTCTTAATCTAGTTTTTGAAATCTTCTAATGGTTCACCCATCACCACTGTACCTGAATCTATCTTCTTCATTGTTGATTGGCCTCTTCTTTCACCATTCACAGCATTAGAGTTCTTCCATAGTGGTAGGCCTTCACATAAAGTGTCTGAAGTATGATCATTTTGGCCTGCCATTTGTGCCTCAAATGAAAATTTGGGATTGATTTGTTTAAAGGTGCATTTATTTGTTTTCTTCATTGTCCACATTATTCACAGGAGTCTTCTTCAACATCAAAGTTCTAAAGTGTCAATATTCTTTCTCTCCTACACTGCAAAGGGGGGAAATTACTGCATTGGTAGGATAGGAATTGCCTTTGCTGCTAGTTCACTACCATTTCAACATTCAATGTGTGAGTTACTAGTACTGAATGAAGTCTTGTAGCTATCTCTGTTTGTGTAGGAAGGAAGATAGATATTGATTGATTGATTGATTGATTGATTGATGATTGATAGAATACATGTGAGAGAATGTGTGTGTGTGTGTATTGTGTCACAACCCCTGGTATGCCCAAATATGAGAGGGAATACACTGCTTCCCCTTTCTGTCCTTCGGCTCACTCCAGGAGACCATCCAGGCAGAAAACCATATTTTTTAATGTTGCCTTTGTTTATTTATTTATCAGCACAAATACAACACACACACACACACACACACACACACACACACACACACAGATATAGATATAGATATAGATATAGATATAGATATAGATATAGATATAGATATAGATATAGATATAGATATAGATATAGATATAGATATAGATATAGATATAGATATAGATATAGATATAGATATAGATATAGATATAGATATAGATATAGATATAGATAGATATAGATATAGATATAGATATACATACACGGGTCTTTTCCCATTTAAGATTGAGATTGTCTTGGCAACGTTTCGGCGAGGTCTCACTCGCCATCTTCAGGCTGGTTGGAAAGCGCTGCCGTCTTTCTATAAATCTTGCTGGGTGGGTGGAGTGCTGGCTTTGTTTCAGTAAGTGGATTGATTGGCTGTGTGGCTGTATCATGATTGGTATATTGGTGCTGATTGGTACTGGCTGTGTGTCCATTGTTGTTTTGTGTTGTAACAGCCTTGGTGGTGGGTGGGGCTCGTTTGTTGACTAGGGCTGGTTTCCAGATATCTGGTAGGCAGGAGGTATGTCACATTTATTCATGTTCTCTATTTCAATAACTTCCATGATTATTCTCTTGTTGAAGTGTTCAGTTTTGGAGATTAATTTGGTTCCTTCAAAATTAATTTCACGTCCTGTAGCTGGAAAAGGGATGAAGTTTTTTCTTTTTTTTCTTACTGTGTTCTTGTATTCTGTGATGTGTGCATTTATTCTCCTGTTCGTTTGTCCTATGTATGTTGCAGGGCAGCTTTTGCATGGTATTTTGTAGACTCCTTGGTTTTCTAGCTGAATTTTGTCTTTGAGGTTTCTTAAGATATTGGCTATTTTTTAGTCAGTGTTGAAGGCTGCCTTGATATTGTGTTTGTGGAGAATTTTGCTGGTTTTATCTGTGATGCCTTTGATGTAAGGGTGGAGAGTGATGCCATTGTCCTGTTCTGTGTCTTGTTTTTTGGGGGGGAGTCTCCCTTTCGATTAGGTTGGTAATTGTTTTTCTTTGGAATCCGTTTGAGATTAATACATTTGTGAGAGTGTGTAATTCAGTTTTTAGGTGGTCTTTGTCGGCTAGGCATTTGGTTCTGGAGATGAGGGTCTTGGCTACAGAGTTGATCTGTGCAAGGTGGTGATGGGATTGTGAGTTTAAGTAGTGGTTGGTGTGTGTGTGTGTGTTTTTTTTCTTCTGGTAGATGGTGTGTCCTGGGGAGCCATTCGGTTTTTTGTAGATTAGGACATCCAGAAAGGGAAGTTGATTGTTTGCTTCTATTTCCATAGTGAATTTGGATGCAGGTCTTAGTGTATTCAGGTTTTTTCCCATGTAAGATTGAGAGTATCTTGGCGATGTTTCAACGAGGTCCCACTCGCCATCTTCAGGCTGGTGCCTTCGTTGAAATGTCGCCAAGATACTCTCAATCTTACATGGCAAAATACCCGAATATGCCAAGACCTGAACACCTGTACCCATGAAAATCTATATATAAATTTGTATTACAACCCCTGGTATGCCTATATACCAGGGGTTGTAACACAAATACAGGGAAAGGGAAAGGGTTTTTAAATAAAGGTATTAGCCACTAAGCCACAGGCTCTCCTCCTTATCAGCTGAGCCAGGGAAATAGGTATGTATTTGTGTTACAACCCCTGGTATGCCCAAATATGGGAGGGAGCCCCTTTCTGTCCTTCGGCTTATTACAGAAGACCATCAGGGAGAAAACCATATTTTTATTTTTAATGTTGCCTTTTTATATTTGTGTTGTATTTGTGCTGATAAATAAATAAAGGGAGACTAGTGTAGATCTATTTCAAGCTATTTAGCTCTCATCAGCTAGCCATACCCTTACTGAACCAGGGCTGTATTACATATTAGGCAGTTGATAAGGAGGAGAGCCTGTGGCTTAGTGGCTAATACCTTTATTTAAAAACCCTTTCCCTATTCTAAAACTCCTTCCACTTAGTATAACCTTAGTATAACATTATAAAGCAGCATATGCATTCTCATCTGCTTTCCTGTGCTTAAAAATACATAAAGAAACCAGCAGTATCTAGGCAAAAATTTGTAAGTCTGCATACATAGAGCTTTATTTTCTCTTTGAAATTTTAATTATTCAATGTGGGATTGATTGTGTGTCTGTGTGTGTGTTTGTGTGTGTGTGGGCACAATTATTTTAATACAATGTACAATTATAAGTATAAAAGTGTAATACAAACTAAGAAAAATATAAAAGAATAAAAAGGAAAAGTGTCAATGTAGAATAAAAAGAAAAATAAAAGATTTTTATTTTATTTTATTTTATTGTTTCTCTCCACTTTTTTACCATTTACTCATTTAGATATATAGTAAAAAAGACAATAAAGAAGTGACTTTATAAAGAATTATTACAGTTGGCAGGAATAGTGTGTGTGTACACATACACCTTGATTAAATAAGCAAACTTATAAACTTATATTTCTTCCTTTTACTTCTTTTACCAATCTTAGTATTTAATCCCTTTAAATAGGGTCCCGGAATACAAATTCTTTTCATTTCACCTTTGTCTTTTCTCATTCAAAAGTTTAACACGTCACTTTTATAAATTCAAAATAAAAAATCCAAGTCACTCTTCTGATTTATTTTTGTAGACCCCTTTCAATTATGAAGACGTCAGTTGATTTCATGACTATAATCCTATTTGTCTTTAAATGTAGTATAGAAATATTTAAATTTTTAAAAAACCCATTTACTAGAAATTTCAGGTAAAAAAAATAAAATGTGTGTGGTTCATTTGGGTACTATCAGCAGACTGAATAATTTGACTCCTCATTTACTCATTTTTTTAAAAAAAAATCTTAGCTCAATCCTACACCTACCCCAATGCTTGAACAATGTCAGAATGTTCATATCCCTTTGTTGCTGAGCCCAAAGTGATTGAGCTCTGTAACAAAACATTTCCTTCTAGAATGAGTTTTATTAGGTAAATTTGATAGCTTTCAATAAGAGACATCCTTACATTATCAAGTCTAAAATGATTGAGAGAAAGCAGAGATGCAGAATTCAGCTTTTGCCTATGTTGTATGAGGTAAAAGGTAAAGGTTCCCCTCGCACATATGTGCTAGTCATGCCTGAATCTAGGGGGCGGTGCTCATCTCCATTTCAAAGCCAAAGAGACAGCCCCTGTCTGAAGACATCTCCATGGTCATGTGGCTGGCATAACTAAATGGTATAACTAAATGACGAAGGCGCACGGAACACTGTTATCTTCCCACCTATTTTTCTACTTGAATTTTTACATGCTTTCGAACTGCTAAGTTGGCAGAAGCTGGGACAAGTAACGGGAGCTCACTCCGTTATGCGTAGCTAGGGATTCCAACCACCGAACTGCCAACCTTTTTGATCAACAAACTCAGTGTCTTAGCTACTGACTGACCACATCCCTTTTGTATTGTATATTTGTATTTGCATTGTATATTTGTATTTGTATTGTATATGTTGTATACTTCTCACTAAATGTCATTTTGAAAAATAATGAAGGAAATTCTGTGAAGGGACATACAGGCTTCCTACTAATTTCCAAAACAGATATATAAATATCATCTTCACATGATACAGGTAGTTCTCGATTTAGAATAGTTCATTTAGTGACCGTTTGAAGTTAAAATAGCGCTGAGAAAAGTGACTTATGATCATTTTTCTCACTCATGACCATTATAGACTCCCCATGGTCATGTGATCAAAATTCAGATACTTGTGGCGACTGACTCATATTTATGATAATTGTAGTGCCCCCAAGCTCATGTAATCCCCTTTTGTGACCTTCTGACAATCAGGTGACAAAATATATTCATTAATCTTTTCTCATTGGATTCTTTGCAATTTATAAACTTCAGAGTGAATTGTCAGACTTTTGTTAGGTTTTGAGACCACATCATATGACATTTGTTAAACCACAATTTATTATTAAGCAGACTTCCTTTATCCCCCTCTAACTAGCACAGTAGAAAGGGAAGATTGACTGTTACTACAGTTACCAGACTCATACTTTGAAGATATAAGTAGAATTAGTCCTTCATGTTTAGATAAAATATATCATCTAAATGTTATCTGGCCCTTGGAATTCATAAAAGGTATTATTCATGGAAACCTTCCAAATATTTATACTATTGTTATATTATAAGTGTTTTCAAAACTATAATGACTTATTGCCAGTAGCCTATTGTTCCCTTTTTTTAAAAGAACTAAAGGCAGGAGATGTGGCTTCTTCCAATGATCTGTTTTGAATCCCAATGTTCTGACCTGGCTCCCAAGCACAACAAACTCTCTGTATTCAGCTAAACTTTCCCTTTATTAGGAGCACCAGTAGCCCCTGTAAAAAGTTTCTCTGTCTCTCTCATAGCAGGCTAACAAGTCTCTAAGTCCGGTGGAAAGTTATGCTTCTTCCCTTTCCCCCTGAAATGACCCCAATACATCAGGAGTCTCTCTCTCTCCCCACACACACACTTGCAAAGGACGTCCTGGAAGGTGCACTCACTTTCTTCCCGCAGCAGACACACACACACACACACACACACACACACACACACACACACATGCTAGGAAGGCAGTGCAGATTCCAAGAAAAATTCTGATAATTTCCAGACAGGATTCAGAAGAGCAAATTATCAGTGGCTGACAGGCAGGGAGATGAATAGTTGTCTGCCATACCTATTTATCTCTGCCCCCTACCTTTTACCTCAGAGCTAAGGTGGGGCTTTGCTAGCTGCAGTGGCTCTTCTATCCCAAGGACCTGTCCCTAGATTCCCGCTGCTCTCCTTTCCTCTGCCTTCTGCACATCCGCATGTCAGGCACTGGACCAGTGGTGGCTTTCCATTATGTTTACTACCGGTTCACTTGTGCATGCATGCGCACTCGCTTGTGACACTTCTGCACATGCGTAGAAGCATCCGGGTGGGTAGACAGAGCCTCCCGCCACAGCCACTACTAGTTTGCCCAATCTGGGATGAACTGGGAGCAAGCCACCTCTGCCCTGGACCCATCTCTTCTTCCTCATCAGACTCTTCCAGACAAGGGGGCTGTTGACTCTACAACTGGGGCTGATGGATGGCCCAGGCTCTGCCTCTGTCTCTGGCAGCTCCATTAACTCTTCCCCTTCGGAGCTCTCAGATTGCCTTGATGCTGACCCTGATTCCCACGCTGCCTCCTCATCTGATTTGGTTGCTGGCAGCCAACAGGCCACAACACTTAATTGCTATTTGATTACTTCTTTCATTTGAAGATAATATTATCACACTAGACAGTGCCAGTGTACTTCACTGTCTCTCAACTCTTGCATCACTGTTGGAAGCACAGGAGCATTTCCAGGTTGAAAGGTAATATCACCGTTGATCTGGGGGATGTCTAGTTGGGAGCTCCTTTCATGTCCCTGTTAATGTACCCCACTGCTTCAATCCAAAGAAGCAAGCAATGGCACAATCTGAACTATCTGGCCAAGAAAACTGTAGGGACTAGTCTAAGGCATTGCCAGGAGCCAACAGTCACTCCAAGGCACACACAAAATAAAACAAAACAAAAAGTTTGCTTTCACTAAAAAACAATCTGTTCCCTTTTCCTGTGGAATACTGTTGACACGGTGCTTTAATGTAATGCATTCATAAATTTCCAAGCAACCCATGTTGCTGCGTGGATAAAATTCATAATGAGGCATGTTTTTCCTTTCTCCAATGGCTTCATTGCTTAATTCCCAGGTATTTTAAAATTTCAGCGGACAGAGAAAAAATAGTGCTGAGAGCGCTGGAATCTGTTAATAACAGTCACCCAATGAACAAACATCTGAGAATTGGAAAGTCTCACTTACTTCCACTTTCTAAGGAGCTAAATAGGCTTATTTTGGAACACATCTTTCTGTAATAAGCCTCAAAAAACAAATACAAAATTGGTCTGCCTACATTGTGATACTACATAGTGCCATATGTCTTGGTAATGTGTTAAATAAATGCATGGAAGCTTCTACTATGAGTCCATCTCCTTTGAGAGGAACCCTGAACACAAAGTTTTATTACACTCACAGCTTGTACAGTTCCCAAACTTGAAAGAATATTTTTAAAGAAACATCTATTAATCCATCAAACATTATAAACATTCCTTATCTCAGAGCCCTTCAGCTTTATTGTCCAATTCAATTGTGCCACTTGATTTTTTGCAATTTCAGCCGTAATTATTGTATCCTTTCAGAGCACTGCTGCAGATTAGACTGTCTTTGGAAATAGTCTCTTGTGCCCTTGTACTTCAGATCAGATAAACAAATTAATTTAAAATATTGAATAAACCACACCTTCTGGATCAATGCAATGCTCACAATTGGGGTAGATTACTTTGAGCCCTGAATTCAGAGCAGAGAGATTTTTAAAAAGTAACTCGAGGCAGAACTGGAATCTCTAACTTGTCTATAGTTCAAAATCCTTTATGAAATTCTATAGCCTACTATCCTTGTTGTGGAGGTCTTTGCCTTTATTATCCTTTTGTTCTACTTACTAAATCTTCTGAGATTTTAGGAGTTACTTATATCTCTGAAATAGAACACCTGGGTGAAATGTAGTGAAGATATGGGATAGCATAAACCCTGAATTAACTTAGGAACAAATTGACTTTTATTTTATTGATTTAATTCAATTTAAAAGATATTCAAAAGCAGGTACACTTATTTCTACAAAGTATCTCTATCACTTCCACACTAGCATACACTGATTCTAAAATAGTTGCTAACCATATTTCTATGAAAGGAGCAGTTATTTCCATTTCTATGGTAGTTCCAGATTTCGATGTGCTACAAATATAGGAAGATTCTACCTGTTAAAAAGGGGGAACTTTAAAACAAAACAAAATTATCTTTTGACATCTTCTAGCATTCTAAAATGTTTTTCAGAACTGGGGGAGTCTTAGATTCAGATTAGGTCCTTCCTCGGATCAGAAAGATTTTTGTGATTCAATTACTCCTTTATCCAATTGAAAGATCTTGGAGCAGAATTAAAATTTAGAGATTAGAAAATTTCAACCACTTCTGCACCTCACAGCTTCCCATTTTCTATCTATAAAAACTGTAAGAGATAGTTGTTTGGCTGTTTCATCACCCTGACCAATTTAAAACTTATTTTCTTATATGGAAAGGATGAATGAGTTCTTTTATTACAGTTCCTTCTATTCTTTGTTCATAACAATTTAGCTCCAATTAATGCACAAAACAGTATCATTATTCTTTGCAACCTTTATTTTTGTACAAATCTCTAACCATTTGCTGAAATATGCCACAGATATGCTTCAATACAGTTGTTATTTTCATAATGAGTGTTATTAACTAAACAAACAAGGGACACTTTTATAAAAAGTCATGTATCTCCAAATAATATGTCAGAACACCCTAATATTGTAAATCAATCTCAGGTTGTCTAGCCTTTCTCAGCTAAACTTGGCTTCTAGATTCTAACTTGGCTAAAGTCTCTACATCTATGACATGGCACAGCTAGTTAAAATGTCTTATGGTGAATTAGAATGAAACCATAGTCAACAATGAGTTGCCCTCTATCATTATGAGGGTGTAGTTCTGTATTATATCCATAGACATTTAAACCCACAATGTTGGATTTTAAACACTGCTTCTTCCTGCCGTCTCCATGTTTCAGTGGACTCTGCCTTGCCCTTCATAGCCTTGAAACTAGGCAATTATTGGTTGTGTCCAAAATTGACATCTTTGCCCTGAAACCACTAACCCTTAGTTTATCTCTCGCAGAATGCTTCCTCCATTTATATTGTTATACATGTCCTCTAAAATTCATATCATTCTGACAATCAAACAAACCAAGCAATAGGCACTAATTTATGTTTTTCTCATTCAAGATAATGGGAGGGTAGAGCTCTTTTTCCCTCCCAAATAGCAGCGTACAATATAGCTAAATTAAGATGTTTTTATCTCCAAGACAATATAAGGTAGATTGCACTATTTTCTGAGTTGAGAAATCATTTCCAGAGTAGGTCATGCTGTCCTTGCATATCCTACTTTCAATTTTTTTGTAGAAAAAAAAGGCTCTCTCTCTATATATTTCCAAATCATAGATATTTGTAGAATTAAATAATCTTGCCAAGCTCCTAATTTATATTATGATGCTTGTTTACAATTGGAAAAAAAGTTAAAGAATCTTTGATTAAATTTAACATCCTCATAAATACTTAGACTTAAACCCAACATCCTCATAAATCCTTAGACTTACAAAAGGATGGATAGGTGAGAAAATTAACTAAACTCCTAATCCAGAGGGAAATTTTTCTCTCAGAATTTTCTCTGGAGTTGAATGATGAGCAACTTCCCATTAGTGGAAACTCCCAGATCATTCTATCTCCCAACTTTTGAGATTTCCCTCCTCTCATCAAGTGATTAAGTATGGTCATATTCTTACTCCATTATTCTTTTTTCTCTATACCAACAACTGCATCTCAAAGGATCCCTCTATTAAAGTACTGAAGTTTGCAGAGGATATAATGGTGATTGGTCTCATTTGAGAAGACGAATCTTCATACAGATGGGAAGTTGAACAATTGGCCCTGTGTGGCCAGAACAATCTTGAACTGAACACACACACAAATGTGGAGATGGTAGTAGATTTTAAGAGAAACCCTCTTATTCTACCAGCTCTTACAGTACTAAACAGCCCACTATCAACAGTAGAGACATTCATGTTTCTGGATTCTCTAATATCTCAGGACTGAAAATGGAAACCTAACATCAAAAAAGTTATCAAAAAAGCACAACAAAGAACTTTCTTTATGCACCAACTCAGAAACCTCAGACTGCCCAAGGAGCTGCTGATACAGTTATACAAAGGAATTATTGAGTCTGCGATTGTACCCCTATAACTGGTTTCACACAGTAACCAAACTAGACAGACAGACTTCAATGGATACTTAGGATTGTGAAAATATAATTGTAACCAGCCTGTCTTCCATTGAGGACCTGTATATTTCACAAGCCAGAAAGAAGGCTGTGAAAATATCCACAGACCCCTCACATCTTAGACATAAACTATTTCAACTTCTTCCCTCAAAGTGACACTACAGGGCATTGTACACCAAAACAACCAGACACAAAGACAGTTTTTCCTCCATGCTATTACTCTGTTAAACAACTAATTCCCACAACACTGTGCATGCCCTAGGACTGTGATGGCGAACCCGTGGCATGCGTGCCACAGGTGGCATGCAGAACCCTCTCTGTGGGCATGGCAGCTGTCACCTCAGCCCAACATCACCGCGCAATGGTCTCCCACCGGCCAGCTGGTTTTCGGACCTCTGCCATACATGCATGGGGAAGGGGCACATGTGGGGGACGTGCATATGCATGCACAGGGGGCAGGGCACATGTGGGGGGATGCTCACATTGTACTTTGGGGGTTTGCATGTGTGGATGCCCCCGTGCCCTGGAAGTCTTCCTGCACCAACCTGGAAGCCAAAATGGGTATGGGGGCTGCATGCACAGTGGATGTATGCGGATGTGAAGGGGTGCATGGGTGGGAGGGGGTGCACTCACATTGCATTTTGGGGTTGCACACGTTTGCACACTTATTAAATTATTATTATTATTATTATTATTATTATTATTATTATTATTATTATTATTATTATTATTATTACTATTACTATTACTATTACTATTACTATTATTATTATTTGGGCACTTGCACATTCACACATGCATGCTTTGGGCACTTGGCACCAAAAAGGTTAGCCATCATTGCTCTAGGATGTCAAATCATCTAGCAGGGCTTTATTTCCTCTTATCTTTCTTATCTTTTCATCTTTCCTATTACCTATTTCCTTAGCTTCCTATGACTATAACTTTGTTGTTTGTATCTCATGATTCATGTTGATTGCCTTCATTTAATATCCTATGATCATCACCGAGTTTGATAAATCTTATGATTTATCATGATTGTATTTAGTTATTATTATCATGATTTACCACATGATACTTGTATGTACTATACACTGAGAGGTTTGTGCACCAAAGACAAATTTCTTGTGCATCCAATCACACTTGGCCAATACAAAAAAAAAATCTATTCTGTTCTGTTCTAGTCCTTGTTTGTTCTTTGTGAGCAAAGAGAGGAGCTGCTTTCACACAGTCACGGTTCCATTTTCTCCATTGATAAAAAAGCAACTCAATAAATAAGAGAAGCATGCATTCTGCCATTGGTAAATTGGAATTCTCTCCATTCTTTGATTACATTAATAAAAAAGTACAACCTTGCAGCTGAAAGGAAGAGAGGAGATGCAGATGATAATGTAAAAGTACCCCCAAAGAAAGATGAGAAGGTATTCCAGGGCTTCTTGAAAGGGGACTGAAAACTAAATTGATATTCTGCCACTGGCTTCAGTCAAGACACTCTCCCAGAAAGAACACTGCAATTCCCAGACTCATTTTGAAAAATATAGCTGGTGGAACTCAATGCGAAAAGTACAATAAATGTCTGCTTATCAAAAAGAAAAGCAAAATGTCCAACAGAGACTCTTTCATGTTTACATAAGTGTGTGCATGTGAGAGGGATGGAACAAGATCAAAGCCTGCTTTCAGCAAAGAGATGTTGAGTTTAATGCTGAAAAGGAAAGATATATAAACTAGAAAATATTTGGATAACTTCAAGGGACAATCAGGAAATCTTGATAACAACTAGTTGTTACTGTAACTGATTATGCCACTACAACAACTGGAAGCTTTCCAGAACTCATTCTTCTAACAGAGGGAAATGAATTTAAGATGAGTGTTATATGAACTTTTGGGGCTTAAGGTTAGGGGGATCTAGACAGATTAGTGAAATCTTTGACTTTTTATGTTAGAGGCATAAACCTGCTCCCAGACTACACAGAAACACAGAAACAAAGGTCTAATACTGCATATGCAAATATTAATATGATTGCAATAGTTAGACATTGTGATTGAAGCTGAGCGAAGTCAAAGAACTAATAAGTGAAATAAGAGCCACTTATTTGTTAAGAAGCTGAACTAGAGACTGGGAGTCCATTTCTTAGGCATGAAAGCAGCTAGATGACTTTGGGCCAGGCAGGGTCTTTTAGCCCAATTTATCTCACAGGGGTTGAGGGGTTGGTGGGATTGGTGGGGTGAGGAAGTGGGAACATTATACCACATAGAGAAGGGGGAGGAGACAGGAGGGAGAGAAAGAGAACAGAACAGAATAGAATTCTTTATTGGCCAAGTGTGATTGGACACACAAGAAATTTGTCTTTGGTGCATATGCTCTCAGTGTACATAAAAAGACACGAAAAGATACATTCATCAAGAATCATGGGGTACAACACTTAGTGATAGTCATAGGTTACTAATAAGCATTCAAATCATTGTGTATATATCTAAAACAATGTAAATTGTAAAGATACAAGCAACATGGTTATAGTCATAAGTGGGAAGAGATAGGTACTAGGAAAGATGAGAAGAATAGTAATACAGTCTTAGTAATTAATTTGACAGTGTTGTGGCAATTATTTGTTTAGCAGAGTGATTGCATTCTGGGAAAAAATTGTCCTTGTGTCTAGTTGTTCTGGTGTGCAGTGCCCTATAACATCGTTTTGATGGTAGAAGTTGAAACAATTTATGTCCAGGATGTGAGGAGTCTGTAGATATTTTCACAGCCCTCTTTTTGACTCATGCAGTATACAGGTCCTCAGTGGTAGCAATTGTTTTTTCTGAAGTTATAATTATCTGTTGAAATCTGTGTTTGTCTTGTTTGGTTGCAAAGCCAAACCAGACAGTTATGGAGGTGCAGATGGCAGATTCAATAATTGCTCTGTAGAACTGAATCAGCAGTTCTTTGGGCAGTTTGAGCTTTCTGAGTTGGCGCAGAAAAAACATTCTTTGTTGTGCTTTTTTTGATGACATTTTTGATGTTAGATGTCCATTTTAAATCTTTAGATATGATAGAATCTAGAAACTTGAAGGTCTCTACTGTTGATACTGCATTGTCTAATATTGTAAGAAGTGGTAGTATAGGAGGGTTTCTCCTAAAATCTACCACCATTTCTAGGTTTTGAGTGTATTTAGTTCAAGATTGTTCTGGTCGCACCACAAGGCTACTTGTTTAACTTCCTATCTGTATGCAGATTCCTCATTGTCTTGAATGAGACCAATCAGTCCTGTATCACCTGCAAACTTCAGTACTTTAACAGAGGGATCTTTTGTGATGCAGTCATTGGTGTATAGACAGAAGAGAAGTGGATAGGCACACAGCCCTGGGAGGGGGAGGGATCCTATGCTAATTGTACAGGTATCTGGTGTGATTTTGCCTAGCTTCACCTGATGCTTCCTGTCTGTTAGGAAGCTTATGATACATTTACAAGTGTTGTCAGGTAAAGCTAGCTGATTTAGTTTAGTTAGAAGAATATCTGGAATGATCGTATTGAATGCAGAACTGAAGTCTACAAAAAGGACCCTTGCATATGTCTTTGGAGTTTCAAGTTGTTGTAGGATGTAGTACAGAGTCATATTAACAGCAGTATGTTCTTGAGTGATGTAATAAAAGATGTATTAGATGTCATTCGCTCACACAGGGAGGGACTTCTCCTGGTGCCGTCCACTAGGCAATGCCAACGGGCGACACCAAGGAGTAGGGCCTTCTCTGTGATGGGCCCAACCCTCTGGAATGACCTCCCCCCCGACATTAGAACCACTTCTGACCTCCGCTCCTTCCGGCAAAAATTGAAGACTCACCTGTTCCGATTAGCAGGCCTGGCATAATTACAACTGTCCCTCCTGGCAAATGTATTATTATCTGGTTATCTTAGGGTTTTTTTTAATTTGTTGTGTTTGTTTTAGGGATTTAAAACTTATATTTATATTAGCTTTGTACAGTTCTTTTAATTGCATTTTAACCTCCTCCAAACTGTACATATTTAACTATTTAACTTTTTTATTGTATTTTGTGATATTCTCTATGGACTGTACACCGCCCCGAGTCCCTTCTGGGAGAGGGGGCGGTCTAGAAGCACCAAATATAAATAAATAAATAAATAAATAAATAAATAAATAAATAAATAAATAAATAAATAAATAAATAAATAAATAAATAAATAAATAAATAAATAAATAAATAAATAAATAAATTCTCTTGTGCAATAAGCACCATTGAAGGCTTCTTTCCTCCTTGGCCTGGAGCAATTGGAACATTTAAGGCTGCATTCCTGGTTTTATGTGTTTCTCATCTCAGAATGACATGTAAACAAAACAAAGTCAGAAGACATCCCAAGGTGGTGAAAAGGGAAACTAAGACTTGATGGACCTGATACCCCTCAAACTCCTACTTCAATAAAGCAAATTTATTTGGGGTTTATAGCAAAGTGAAAATACTAGCCTCCTTGTGAGCAAGCTATAATAGCAGAGTGTGAATTTTTTCAGATTCATTGCCTCCTAAGCTTAAGGGCTACTCAGAAGGAAGAGCTATGGGACAATTGGAACAGAAGGCTGAGGGAGATATTGAATACCAGGGGATGACGTAAGTGAAGCTTACAGAGAAAACACTTGCTGATCTCACTTTATAAAGCTTGCACATCAGACTTCCCATCCTTCTAGGCTACTTTGCCAGGACTCAGTTCATTGAGAGATGGTTCCCCCTTTGGAAAGCCTTACTTGGAGAATGAGTGCATGACCTAAAGAACAATTGCAGAAACTGGATATACTTAATCTAGTAAAAAGAAGGGCAGGGTGAAATGACAGCAGTCTTCCAAGATGTGAAGGGCTCAAAGTTAAAGTAAGGGGGCAACTTATTTACCAAAGCACCCATAGATAGAGCAAGAAACAATGGAAGGAAACTAACGGAGAGATGCAACCTGGAATTAAGAAGAAATTTCTTAACAGTGAGGACAATTAACCAGTGGAACAAATTGGGGGAAGTTGTGTGTGTCCCATCAGTGGAGGGTTTTAAGAAGAGACTAAACAACCATTTATCAGAAATTGTATAGGTCTCTTGCAGGGGGTTGTACTAGATCAGAGTTCCCAACTTTTCCAACTTTGCAGATGGGGGGGGGGGGCAGAGGGGACGGTTCTATGCACATGATTGGCAAGCATACACAAGCCATTTGGATAAGTGGCAGATTCATGCACCTGCCATTCACACAAATGGAGCACATGCATGCTCACCCACTGCTTGTGGAAATGGCGATGTGCACATGCACTTTTCCAATACTTCAGCCCATTTCCAAATGGCTTATGGCATGATAGAGTGTCTCAGTCCTGGACTAGATTACTTAGTTTAGTTTAGTTTAGTTTATTAAATTTATAAACCGCCCCCTCTCCCCGAAGGGACTAGGGGCGGTGTACAGACAATAAATATACAATAGAACAACAAGGCGAAACACAAAACCCAGACAAACCAACTTAAACACACAGTCCGTACAATAACCAAACTAACAATAGTTAAAATACTTCCAATTAAAACCAATTAAAAACCCCAAAATTTAAGAATTTGAAATGCCATCCAGGAAGGTCAGGATTAGATTATACTATATTTCTGATTACAATTACAATTATGCCAGGCCAGCTAATTTGAACAAGTGGGTCTTGAGTTTCTTACTTCCAAACTTCCCTACCAACTATGTTACTGTTACTGAGAGAAGGAAGAGGCCAGAAACTATTTAAGTCAGAAGCTTCTTACATGCTCACAGCTGAAGCTGGGAGGCTTATTAAGACATTGGTTTGGAAACAGGAGAATAGTCTCCAACTTCTACTGCCAGATCCATTTATTTCCTTGATTAAATATTTTATTTTTAGTGTTATTTTGAGTTCTTGGTTTGGAGTGAGGTTCCAAGGAGTCTGTTTCTGTTTTTATCTTCATGTTGGAGGGAGTAGGAAAAAGAAACTTCAGCAGGTTTCATGACATCTTGGAGAGTCTCAGTGTTTGCTTTCTGTTACTTCTTATTCAGCTTCATCTCTCTCTGGCTACAAAGATCTCTGCCACAAGGTTATCTTTGTTTTCCCACACTGTGATCCTGATCCAAGTGGATTACCTTTTTTAATTCATTCAAAGACATGGAATAGCTCAGTCTAGCTCCCGTCTAATTTCTTTTCTTTTGAGTCATATTGCGGTGGGGGGGGGACTTATTGTGCAAACCTCCATACCTGTATGGACGGAAGTTCCACTGTATTCAGCAAGGCTTCTATTCAGCAAAAGAGAGAAAACTGTACAGCCTTAACTCCACTTATCTTAGACAATAACAACAACAAAATGTTTCACATCCAGGAATGTAAGAAAATGACATGATGAAAAGCTTCAAATATTTTCCAGCTTTCGTCTTAAATGTGTAGAAGTACTACTAACTCCTCTCTAACCCCTTCCTTTTGTTGCAGACTAACACGTGTTTTCCATTAAACAAGTGAACTGGCTTTAATGGCCTCCTGCAGAGAAGTGCCATTTGTACACGGCAAGTAGTTACGGTTCTTTGTTTTGTTTCCAAAGAGCCTGTTTCAGTTTGTTCAAAAGCTGGCAGATGGATTCATTGGGTGGGGGGAGGGCGGGTGGAGCACACCTAGTGTGAGGATGTGTGTACATGTGTCTGCATGTGTATAATTGTGAATTATTATGCTAATATTATTGAATTAAAGCATCATTTTCAGGTGCAGAATCTTGCTTCCATTAAAGCATTTAAGGCTGCATCAATTTCTACTAAAAATATCTCAAGATCTTCTTCATACTTTGCTTTCTGAACCAACTTTAGGAATATCAACAGTGGCAGTCATACCTTCTACACTATTGTTGTGCTCTTTGTTTACATAATTTCAATGTATGAAGCCCACCCAACTCAAAACTTTGGGTAAAATTAAAAAGGAAGCAACTCCATTTTCTCAAGCCTGTTAAAATCTATTTCTATCCAGACCATAGACCATTTCTCAGAGTTTTGGGGTTTAACACTAGTGTACACTACAAATCACAAAGAAGGTACATGAAGATTTCCAAAGTGGAAGAAGTCAAAAATGGGATTGGTGAATTAATGGAATTAAGGAGAAAATGTGTTTAACCACCCCTTAAAACTTTTGAAACTCCCTTCTAAAACAGGTGCTGACTTTACTCATCTTCAGTATGGTCTCTTGAGTAAGGACACCTGTTATATCTCTATAATAATAATAATAATAATAATAAATTTGGATTTATTAGCCGCTCCCTTTCCGAGTAGGACTCGGGGCGGCGTACAATGGAGCATAAAACATAAAAGATAAATAACAGCACAAAAACGTACATACATACACAACACACATACATACATACACGGAGGAGGAAACAAATTACATCATTAGACAGTTAAAAATCAGCTTTAAAATACCCCAATTGTAAAAACCCAATATGCAGTTAAGAATTAATATTTAAGAACAATTTAAAAAACAGTTAGGAGGAATGAGAAAATTACGATTGCGATTGAGCCAGGCCAGATAATTGAAAGAGGTGGGTCTTCAGCTGTACACGGAAGGAGCGGAGATTGGAAGTAATCCTGATGTCACGGGGGAGGTCATTCCACAGGGCTGGGCCCATCACAGAGAAGGCTCTGCTCCTGGGTGTCGCCCCCCGGCACTGTTTGGCGGACGGCACCCGGAGAAGTCCCTCTCTGTGTGAGCGAATTGGTCGTAGGGATGTGTGGGGCAGGATGCGATCCTGCATATAACTAGGCCCTGTGCCATGAAGCGCTTTAAAGATCATAATCAAAACCTTGAAACGCACTCGGTAGACCACAGGAAGCCAGTGCAGCTCGCGCAGGAGAGGTGTTACAGGGGAGAATCTAGTCCTCCCCATAATCACCCGCGCGGCCGCGTTCTGGACCAACTGTAGTCTCCGAGTGCATCTCAAGGGAAGCCCCATGTAGAGAGCATTGCAGTAATCCAGGCGAGACGTCACTAGCGCATGGGTGACTGTGCGTAGGGCATCCCGGTCCAATAAGGGGCGCAATTGGCGCATCAGGCGGACCTGATGGAACGCCCCCCTTGCCACGGCTGTTACATGGTTATCCATGGACAGCCGGGCATCCAGGAGGACGCCCAAATTGCGCACCTGTTCCATGGGGGCTAGTTGGACGCCCCCGATGGCCAGAGATGGAAGTACCTGGTTGAACCGGGAGGCCGGAAGCCACAGCCACTCCGTCTTGGAAGGGTTGAGTTTTAGTCGGTTGCCATCCATCCAGACCCGTACGGCCTCCAGACACCGGGACATCATTTCGACGGCCTCATTGGGGTGGTTCGGAGTGGAAATGTATAGCTGAGTATCATCAGCATACAGATGATATCCCACCCCAAAACCACGGATGATCTCGCCCAGCGGTTTCATATATGTGTTGAACAGGAGAGGCGAGAGCACCGATCCCTGTGGCACTCCACATGTGAGTGGCCTCCGGGTCGAACTCTGCTCCCCTGTCAACACACGTTGCGTCCGATCAGAGAGGTAGGAGCCAAACCACCGTAAAACGGTGCCCCTGACTCCCAGCCCCTCTAGCCGGTGCAACAGGATACCATGGTCGATGGTATCGAACGCCGCCGAGAGATCTAATAGGACCAGGATAGAGGAACAACCCCTATCTCTGGCCCTCCAGAGATCATCAACCAATGCGACCAAGGCCGTCTCCGTGCTGTGCCCGGGTCGGAAGCCGGACTGGCGCGGGTCTAGATAATCATTTTCCTCCAGGTGACGTGGGAACTGCTGTGCTACCACACTCTCTACAACCTTCGCTAAAAAAGGAAGGTTGGAGACTGGACGATAATTGACTAGGTCCGTTGGGTCCAGGGAAGGCTTCTTGAGCAGGGGCCTCACCACCGCCTCTTTCAAGGCGGCCGGTAGAGACCCCTCACCCAACGAGGCGTTCACCAGGCCCAGGAGCCAGTCGCGCGTAACCTCCCAGGATGCCAGTACAAGCCAGGAGGGACACGGGTCCAATAAACATGTGGTGGGTCGCAGACGTCCACGCAACCTGTCCAAATCCTCGATGGCAACCGAGTCAAACTCCTCCCAAAGCGGTCCCTCAAGACTCGCAACGGGCGTCTCTACTGAACCACTGAAAGGGGTCCATCCCATCCGAATTTGAGCGACTTTGTCCTGTAGATAATTCCCAAACTCCTCTGCTCTGCCCTGTAGTGGGGCTTCCCGTGGTCTCTCAAACAAGAGGGAACGGGTCACCCGAAACAGGGCGGCAGGGCGGTTATCTGCAGACACAATAAGAGCGGCGCAATGTTGACGTTTGGCCGCTCTTAATGCCACGAGGTACGTCTTCAAATAGGCTCGTGCCTGTGCTCGGTCAAGTTCGGAACGGGAGGATCTCCAACGACTCTCTAGGCGTCTCTTGTGGCGTTTCATCACCCTTAGCTCCTCGGTAAACCAAGGTGCCAGGGTGGTTCGTCGCCGCAGGAGAGGCCGCAAAGGCGCCACCCGGTCTAGGGCCCCGGTAGTCGCACTATTCCATGCGTCTACCAGGTCCTCCACTCGGGGGCGGGTCAGGTCCACAGGGGGTGGCCCAAGTTCCGTCTGGAACCTATCCGGTTCCATCAGGCGCTTGGGGCGGAACCATCTAATACTTTCCAGTTCCGCCTCCTCGCGGCGGGGGGTAGCACCAGGGAAGTCCAGCCGGAGAAGTGAGTGATCCGACCATGACAGGGGAATAGTGTCTAGATCCCCTATTCCCAGATCACTCGTCCACTGGCCAGAGACAAAAACAAGGTCCAGGGTGTGGCCTCCCTCGTGAGTAGGGCCCTGAATTAACTGGGTCAGGTCCATGGCTGTCATGGAAGCCATGAACTCCCGAACCCCCTCAGACGCTTCTCCCATCGACGGCAGATTAAAATCCCCCATCACTAAAAGTTTGGGGGTCTCAACCGCCACCGATGAGATCAGCTCAAGGAGTTTGGGCAGGGCCGCTGAAGTATAGCGAGGAGCCAGGTATACAATCAGCAGGCCCAACTGCCTCCCTGGGCCCCATCTCACGACGAGGGACTCACACCCGGATGTCTGCGGCACGGTGAACTCTCTCAGCTCTAAGTCTTCCCGGATAATCACTGCTACCCCACCGCCCCTTCCCTGGGCCCGAGGCTGGTGAAATGCTCGATAACCTGGAGGGCACATTTCCACAAGGGGTAGACCTCCCTCGTGGCCCAACCAGGTCTCGGTTATTCCGGCGAGGTCCGGCTCCCCCTCCAAAATTAGATCGTGGATGAGGGGGGCCTTATTGACAACGGACCTCGCGTTGCATAACAGCAGTCTCAGGCCTTGGGTCTGTAGATCCTGACCACCTAGTATGCAGGGGTTGGTACAAACGACCGGGAATGACCAAAAACCCCGGTCTCCCAACCGACTACGTGCATAGATCTATGAGCTGCATAGATTACCAGCTTGCCTCTGGTTCCAATTCAAGATGTTGGGTTTGACCCTTAAAGCTCTACAAAGGGTCAGATGATCTGATGGACAGTCTCTTCCAAATTACATCTACCTATCCTATCAGATCTAAGAAAACAAAACAAAGCACCAAACAGTGCACTACCAAAATGGAAGATAAGGTTGGAAAATAAGATCAGCATTCTAAGATAAAAGTAAGCTGGAACAGATGAAAGAAAAAGGCTGAAGAAGCAGAAGACCAAAGAATATCAGATCAAGAAACATCGCCTAGACTGATGAAGCCAATGTTACAATGAGACGATGTGCAATCTCAATGCTCTGAGATTGCAGTCGATACTTTTGCTGCTGGGTGGTCCAAACAGATCTAAACCATACCGCAGAGATGATGAACAGGAAGAATACATCTTGCTGATCTCAGGGACATCGCAAAGTCCCTGATCGATCCAAGAGAAGTTCTTCAAGCCGGCGACAAAAAGTCCAGCCATTAGGCTGATGAAGTTGGGGCAGCTCCAAAACGGAAGGATACAGAAAGAGAAAGTGTTTCCAGCTGGTGAGGAATTTTTACTGTTTTAAAAGTGACTGCCTATAAAAACTTAAAACTAATTTAAATTGGAGAACAGAAGAAATAAGCAGTGGAATTAAATTTGGAATGGTTTTGGACAGTGGGTTATCTTACTTTTTAAATGCTATCTTTATGGATGGAATTTATGCAAGCCTTTTAAAATGAATGGATTAAGTTTTCTTCTATTTTTTTTCTTTTATTATTCTTTGTAACCTATGGACTAAAATTCTCCTCTTTCATTACTGTGGGTGTTCTAACTCATTCAAGAATCAGACTTTTTTTTTTTAACTTGAAATACAAAAAAGATACAAAAAGTAACAAAGAAGATTGCAACAATAACACTGCTACTCGGAGGCTGGAGGTTTGTGTAGTGGAAAGGAAACACTCTCACTTCTCTCACTGATTATCCTGGCTTGGCACTCCAAGTCTCACTGCTTGTTTATAGAGAGTGATAAGAAGAAAAGCATACAGATGTCCCTTTGAAGCATATCTTTAACCAGAGAAAGATGAAAATAAAACATTATTGTGAATCTATGCTTAATCTTATTAAAACCGTCCAAGCTAGAGCAGCAGTGTTTGTTAGCTGGAGATAATGGCACAATTTCAACAGCAGAAAGAAATTTTAAGTCTGCAAAAGATATTCTCAGAAATACAGAAATTATCAAACACATATGAGAGGATAGAGAAGAAGTTGGAAGACTTAGAGTATTTAACAGTAAAATATGATGAAGAAGGTAAGGTTTATCAAATGGAAAAAGTGGCAGTTAAAATCCTAAAAATCCAAGAGGAAAATGAATATAAATAAATTAAAATTGCTGGTATTTATGGTGATTGGTTTGTCTCTGAAAATGGAAAGAGTGGAATACTGAAAGAGGAATCAAATGGAGGGGAAATCTACCCCAGATGGCAAGATACAGAAGAAGAAAAACCAAAAGAATTTATGGATTTAAAGAGAAATTTTATTAGCAACATCATTGATAATACTACCGACAATCAAATATAAGCTGATTAAGGAAACAGAAGAAGGGCATCAAAATTATGAGAGATTTTATAAGCAAGGAGTTGCTAAGAGGAGTCCATAAAAAGTTAATTAAGGAGATGATTAGAGGACTGACACTACAAATGGCAGAAGGTATGAGACTGTTTTGCTACTGGAAAGATACAGGTTGATAGATGGAAGAGTATAATTTAAAACTAGTTAAACTTAGTGAAATTTAGTGACAATAGATATAGTTAAAT
Source organism: Natrix helvetica (assembly GCF_964273705.1). NCBI lineage: Eukaryota > Metazoa > Chordata > Lepidosauria > Squamata > Natricidae > Natrix > Natrix helvetica. The sequence goes on along the minus strand of NC_138549.1, from coordinate 95,571,223 downwards.
AAATAATTGATAATGATAATGTATACAATGTGTAGTGTTAAGATAAGTAATACTTGGATATGAATATTGAATGGTACCCATGAAAGGAAGATTAGAAATCCTTTTGGATTATATATAAAGGTTAATAAAAAAGAACTAAGTTAGATTCAGTTAAGTCTTGATCATTAGGGGAAAATTGTTATGATGCAGGATATAGTTAAATAAAGGAGGGATAATGATAACAACATATATACAGGTATGGGTACAACATAAGGAAACTCAATGTAAATTGTAAACAGTAATTCGGAAAGGAGGATTAGAAAACTTTGTTATTAAATATTATGGATGCTTAGCTAGAATAGGACATAAGGATTTAGTGTCATTGGAGGATTTGAGAAATGGTAAATGAAATGCCAGCATGTGGTTATGTATTAAATCTTGGTATGTTTTATGATGAAGGACGTTTAAACAATTATAGTCAAATGAAAATGGGGGTATGATGATGGTAACATATATAAATATCTGAGTTAAAATACTTGAGTTAATATGAATTATGTTTGTTGACTGTGGAAGAGATGCACGAAAGCCTTTTTGTAACCAACTGATACACTTTCTACAGTATGTAAAGAAGGATGTGTTGTGTTTGTTTTGAAAATAAAAAATAAAAAATATTATATAAAAAAAAAGAAACATCACCTAGAAACAAAGAAGGTGAAGGAAGCACTAGAAATACAGAAGCAAATAACAACCATAGCCAACTTCAGGAGTTACAAAGCATGAATTGCAGACCACAGGCAGAATCTCCAATTCACTCAAATCAGCAGCATTTCTACTAATCCATCAATGGAGAGACTGTAACGAACCAGTCAAGACCTGACAAAAAAAAAGAAACAGTGCAGCTTTGGGTGCTGCTATGTGAGAATCCAAAGAAATATAAGAATGCAGCTTGGATAAAGGCAGTGGATAAAAATGAAAAAGAATCCAATCAGGTCTGTTGGGAGAGGTATGTTCTGTGTCCCCTCTGTGAGGGAGTTCCATCCAGCTTTATCCCACCCTCTGGAACTCCTCCTTCCTAAAGTGAAGTCAACTCTACCCTTGTGACCTTACAGAAAGAGCTTAAAATATGTTTGCCTTTAAGCCTTGGTAATAGAAAGCCTATGGGCTGGAGGTATTATATGTCATATTGTTGCTCTAGTGAGCTTGCTTTATTTATGTTCATTGCTTTTAACTGGTTTTACAGAATGTTTAATTACTAGTTTTATTGTACACTAAGAAAGTTACTTCATGCAAGATGGGCAGCCATATAAATTTGACAAATAAATTCTCCCCTCTTCCTTATTTCTACCAACTGTCCTGTGGAAATCAACTCTGAAGGAAGGGAAGATTAAAGGCAAAGCCATCCTAGAAACCCTTACAGCTGGACTCATTCATAAGGGCCATAACAACTAAGTGCATTTAATGAAGGATCCCTAAAGATGGATGAAAAATGATGATGTCACCAACAACACTAACAAAGGACTATTGCCATCACTTATGATAAGGGTTCCAGAAAAGTAAGGGGAATCCAAACAACAGCCTCCCTTGTTTCTCATATACACATTCTCTCTCTCCCTCTTCCCCCCCTCTCACACAAACAGAATGAGAGAGACAGAAAGAAATTAGGTCATTGTTATTAACAGTCACATGGAAAATTCAAATAATTGATCTTGTTAACATTGATTCCTGTTTTTATTAATTATAACCAGGATTTGTCACAGAAATGTGAGAATCAGAAATGATTCTCCTCAGTGAGATATTTTGTTTTTCAGAAATTTTAAAAAACACATATGTTGCATCACATATGGGTGAGACGTATTCATGGTGCTTTGCATAAAACACAACCTTTTCCTATTTTTCCTAGTGAAGCAACTCTTTTGATGAGAAACATGAGGCTTTATCATTTCCTTAACCTACATTGAAGGAGTTTTGCACACAAGCCGTCATTGACCTGATGCAACGCTTCAAAGATTTGCAAAGTCCTAATATAAAGCATCAGTAATAGATGATTAAGTGTAATCAGCAGCAGGAATAGTCCAAAATCAGCAGCAGGAATAGTCCAAAGCCCTAAATAAAATCGACATACCTATCCATCACACATTCTTCCCCAAGGAATTCTAATATATTTCAGAATCTTCTCCCAATTTGGTAAATGAACCGCCCTGTATAATTTCCCCCTGGCTAAATAATACTTATATAGAAAATTTGGCCAGTTTATTAAAAGGATTATATAGAGCTCTCTTATTAGAAGTTGAGGATTGCATCTTGAAAATCTACTTGTTTATAAAATAGGTCAAACCAAAAGGTGAACAAAGCCAATAAAATAATTTCTTTATTTTAATTTAAAGAGCAAATCCTTCAAACAGGATTTCAAGTCAACTGCGGATGTCTTGCTAATATTACATATAATTAGTAAGTACTTGATTTCAGAGTCAAGTTTTTTTTTAAAGTCAGTTCAAAACCTATCCCTGAAAGTAGTCCAGAAATATATTAATGAGCTGCTACTTAGCATTATTTACAGGCATGTACAGTAATGGAGTAGGAGTGTAATTCAATACTTATTTGCATGAGTTGATCCCATGCCATGCCACCTTATGCTGATTTATACAACCACCAATATTCAATTTGGAGACCATAAATTCACTATGTAGAGAGTTCAAGTAAGTGCTAAAATAAGTAGCAGTGTTTGCTATAAAGTATTATCAAGATGATGTTAGAACTGATATCATAGAAATAGAAAATATTTCAAAAGAAATTTAATTTAACTTAAATTCCTTACTTAGTTATTTATTTCCATGGAGAAATTGCATGATTAAAAAAAAAACCTCTGGATGGCTCATAATATCTGGCAGGGTCAGGCACAAAAAATCAGGAACAGGAGTAGAGTTCAAAACCCTAAAAGTTTATTTCATGCTACTTATACACAAGAATATGATCATCTAAAGGACAAATTGGGCTAGATAAGGCTAAACAGAATTTGGGGCGGGGGCTGGATTTAGCTCTTTTGTGAGACTGTAATGATTCCAAACTGATGATACATTTACCTCCCACCCTTGGGCTCTGCTTGGCCAGCTCTTGGATATAATCCAAACAAGAAGCACAAATACTTATGTTATATTAACAGAATCGTACAAGTCTGAAAGCATTTCTCCCCTCTTTTACTTTTACTTTCCAGAAATAAAGGGAGATAGATATAGAGTGTGCGTGTGTGTGTGTCTGTCTGTTTGTCTGTCTGTGTACTCTGTGTGTGTGTAAAATGTAAGTAGAAAAATAGGAACCACCTTTGGTGGGAAGGTAACAGAATTATGTGCACCTTTGGCATTTAGTCATGCCGACCACGTGACCACTGAGACGTCTTCAGACAGCGCTGGCTCTTCAGCTTTGAAACGGAGATGAGCACTGCCCCCTAGAGTCAGGAACAACTAGCAGATATGTGTGAGGGGAACCTTTAACTATATCTATCTATCTATCTATCTATCTATCTATCTATCTATCTATCTATCTATCATCTATCTATCTATCTATCATCTATCATCTATCATCTATCTATCTATCATCATCTATCTATCTATCATCTATCTATCATCTATCTATCTATCTATCATCTATCATCTATCATCTATCTATCTATCATCATCTATCTATCATCTATCTATCAATCATCTATCTATCTATCTATCTATCTGATAGATAGATGATAGATAGATGATAGATAGATAGATAGATAGATAGATAGATAGATAGATAGATAGATATTGCAATCTCCTTGATAAAATGCTTATATCAAAATAAATTAATTCTTTATTTCTACTTATCAATTCTTTTGTATGAAATATTTCTTTTGCAGAGAGCCACACAAATTGTGGGGACAAAATATATATCTATATTTATTATGTACTCTAAAAATGGCTTACATCATGATTTTTGAAACAATGATTCTTAAAATCTACATTAACCATTAGGTTTGTTTTGCATAGATATCCACACCACCTATCCATACCACCCAAATCTCTGATCATGTCCCTCTAACTCTAATTTTTCTTATTTCTTAGTAACCCCCACACTCTTTTCCAAGCTAAACAGCAGGCAGCAATATATAATTTCAAATCTGGTAGATCCAATCCTCTTTTTTTCCCTTTGCATCTTGTAACACCTTATACTGAACATGGTTTTTTTCCCTTAACCACCCAAATTTAGTTATATCCTTCGGCCATTATTTAAATAGTGCATCATTTGTCAAAACAAGCATTGGTTAAAATGAAAACGTTCTAGGTAAAAATATATCTTAATCACAGAATTTCTACCAAGACTGACAATTATAGTTTATTCCATCTTAACGTATCTTTTTTAGCTTTATTCTAGTCTTAACATAGTTCTTTTCAAAATAATACATAATTCATATTTGTCATAATACCCAAGTATTTTACTTTCTTCTCAATCTTAAAACCTATTTTATTCATCACTTCTGGTTAATCTGGTATCTTCATATTTTTATCAAAATCTTTGTCTTCTGTTTATTAATCTTGAAACCTGCTAATATCCCCGTTTTTTAAATTACTCATTAATAATTCAATTCCCTTTAGAGGTTCTTCTAAAACTTACAAATTATCTGCAAAAGCTCTTAAGTTGTAAGACTTTTTTTAATCTTTATGCTCAAGAGGATCTTCTCATTTGTTTTATAGCTCTATTCAATATTTTAAGAATTAAAAATAAACTGAACAAAAGACAATGGCAACTTTGGCTCATTAGTTATTGGTTATTTCCATGAATCATTACTTCTACCATGTGTGAAATATAACTCTATTTTATCAATTTTATAAAATTCCCTCCAAAAATCATATTTCCCAGAACTTTAAACACAAAAGAAAAAAAGTTTCAAAATGTCAGAAGCCTTCTCAGCATCTAAAAAGATCAATGTGCCCTTTTCTCCCATAAAGTTGTTCTAAATAGTCCAAAATATCCACCACAGTTCAACTGTTTGTTAAATTAAAAAAAAAATTCTTGCAAAATAATTTTCAATCTTTCAGCTAAAGTTGATGTAAACAATTTAGCATTATTCAGTAATAATACTGGTCTGTGGTTTCTTGCAAAGGTCAAATCTTGTTTCTCTCTTGGTGTTAATTTTATATAAGTTTCTGGAACCTTTTCTGCCTGTAAAATAGACTTCACTGTGCTTGTAGAGTTTGTAATTGTTCATCCACAAAACTTGATAACCTATCTGGTCCAACCTTTCTTGATTCTCTTTGAATAGCTTCTGAATCTTTTATTGTTATAAATCCATTTGTAATTTTTCTTTGTTCTTCTGAAGTTTAGGTTTTTTTCATCTATTTTATCCAATGAAATATTATGTCCTCTACACAAATTATATTGATAAAAAATTAGCCATATTATCTATTAATACAGTATCTTCCTCTTATATCAATATTCATATATATTCACAACATCTTAAAAATCTAGACTGGAATACATAAACCTAATGATACATTTTAAGAGACAAAGGTATACTGAAGATTGCACATTGATGATACTGTTTAACTGGGAAGAATATATTTAATATTTCTTGTAATTATACTTCATCCAATTTAAATTATTCTATCCATATGCTAGTTTCATTCTTTCTTCCTCTTGCAAGTGGGCTTGCAATTTATTTATTTTTTTGGCTTTATTCCACTTATATATCTTCGGGAGAACATTTTATCATTTATTGTAATGTAATAACAACAAAGAACTGTCCCTTCATGCTATGTAAACCGATATTTTTTTTAAAAAAATCCACACCATTGAACATTTAGTATCTACTATTAATATGTTTCCTTAGTCGGATATTCCATTGAAAATAATGGCTTTCAAGATGTATTCATACTGCACTATTAATGGAGTAGTCCCAGCAGTTAGCTGAAGTTATCTGTTTTCAAAGACAGATGCTACTCTATACATGAAATATACAAATCATGACATTTGCAGCACTTCCAAGTCAGAACAAAAATAAATTCAGCTGCACAAATGAGATATTCTGCTTTAAGCCTTTGTAACCTAACAACTAGTAGAGCTGTGCATATAGTGGTGATGATATATTTGGCTATTGGATGACCAGTTCAGAATTATAATAGTGAAGCTGGTGTGTGGGGTTAACAAAGGATCCAGCAGAGGTATTTTTTGCCATTGGCATTTTAGGTTCATTGCCACTGCATCATGTCATTAAGAATAATGATGGGGACAAAAATGTGTGTGTTGTTAGGGAAATTTGCTGATGATTTTGTAGTTCTTGAAATAGAAAAAAAAAACAGGAGTGGGAAGGAAAAGAAAGATTTTAATGCACTAAATTTCACAAGCTGGAAGTAGAAGTGGAAAGTGGAATGGGATGTGAAGCAAATTCTAAAGTAACTCTTAAAAGCTATATGTGATGAGTTTACATATAGGTCCACTTTGCTGTTACAACTATGAAATTTGACCTATTATTTACAGCAAAGGAATAAATGATTTAAATATGTAAAGGAGGAATTGCAGTTGAATGATGGAGATCTTTGGAACTAAAGCATGACCCACACCTATAGAAATTCTTTCAGTGGTTGAATATTATTGGTATGTAGTTTCCCAATTAGTGAGATAACTTAAAGCAGACTTGCTGTAGAAGATGAAGCTATCTACCATAGAATTAAGAACATGTTCTTTGGCTTCATGTAGTTACTAGGCAACACAGAAATAACTTTGCAATTAGGGCTATGTCCGGAGTGATCCAAGCCAAGAGTTTTATTTTTATTTTATTTTTTTCTAGTTTTTCAATAGGGTAAAAAGTTACTTAGACAGAACACTGTCTAATAAAGCAGGGTTTTCTTCCACCCCATTTGTTTTGTAATAAGATTACAATGTTACTGTGAAGCATGTCATTCTTACAAAAGGGATATCTTATATTTAGTTCCTTTTTACTGGTTTGCAAAAGAATAGGTTCACCCAGATTGACAGATTTGCACATCATGCTAAGCCATAGTTTGTTTGACCACTCTTTATTTATTGGTCCCAATCCTGCTAAACCAGGGGTGCCAAACTCAAGGCCCAGAGGCCACTTCCGGTCCACAGGGTGCTTAGATCTGGCCTGTGAAACTGCCCTGGAAACGGCAAAGGACTGGGCCACATTGCCTCTGCCAGTGAAAATGGAGCTTGGGAGGGCTGCGGTAGAGAGCTGTACGAGGCCATCACAGCTGAAAACAGAGTTCAGGAGCCTGTTTTTGCTGGCAGACAGCTTGGGATGCCACAGGTGCCCCCGACATGAGTGACATCAAGCTGGCCATGCCCACCCCAGCTACCCCCACCCCGAGGTCAAACACAACCCTGATGTGGTCCTCAATGAAATTGAGTTTGACACCTCCGTATTAAAGTGTAATTTACATATTCTGTAGGAAAAAGGCAACTTCCCCCTCCTCCCCCAAAAATCTGAAAATAAGTTAGAGTACAAAACCACAAGGTTGGGTTCCAGCATCAACATAGCCAAAATCAGCAAAACCACATTATGGTTTAATATGTTATATGAATCCAATCACTCAGAGAATTAAGAGCTTTGGGTCGCTGTCGGACTCTTGTAGGGATTCTAGCATCAGACAAACGCAAACCTAATACATGGCTTCAATGAGGAAGCAGTTTTACCGCTTATGATGTTTGAGTCTCTAGATTGTATGATTCAAAGAATGCAGCATGAATCCCCAAAACACCAGTTTGTGGGGAATGAAAGCCATAAAATGTAGGTGAGTGTAGCTAATGGCAGTTGAGCTGGAATTCATCACAAACTCATTTGTGTCTATAGTATCCTCTTATACAATGTGCTGTGTATGTTAAAAGATAACAATCAGAAGCTGTGCTTCTTTCTGAATTCAGACAGCACAGGCCATGCTAATGGCTGGGGAATGTTGTATCTATAATAGATGAAGAAAGAAAGTTGAAAAGCTGCCCTGTGGAGAATAAGGAACAATCCTTATATTCATGGATTTTATGCATGGTCCATCACACCTTGTCCGGTGAGCCATTCTTTTAAAACTTTGTCCCAAGTGAGCCATCCTTTCCTATTCCTATTAGTATAGAGAACAATTTATCTATAATTGTCACTTTATTTGAAATATTTTAGTTCCTAGTAACTCAGCAATAATTCCTCAAAACACTATAAAATGAGGATGTGAAGAATGATGACATCAGTGCCTGGGGAAAATGCATTATATTATATATCATCACTGTACATAGAGGTAAAGCCAAGTCTGAGAATAAGCCAAAAAGTAGGAATAATGGTTTCAGGAGGGAATAATATTACGCACACACACACACAGGGAAGTTGTGGGAAGTTCCAAATTTTGCATATTTGTTTTATATTATAAGCCTCTGCAAACAGCATATTAAGGTTGTATGTTTCCAACAAGGCAGCTCTGTGTTGATATTTAAGAGGGCAATTCTATTTTACAGTGTAAAGTTGATATTGCAGATGATGAGAATGATGTTTGCTTTTTCCTTCCCAAAAGTATTGTTCTAATGACTTGCTATTAAATCATTACTGTAAATGGACATGCCAGTGCCTATATGCCATTATTTAAAAAGAGGAAGGTGTCATTTTTAAACAGCTTGGTGCAAAAGTTCTTTTTAATTGCCTTCATTTTGCTCAGTTCTGATATTCTTGGAGAACATGAATAAACAAAAAACATGACATGTTGCAGACATCATCTGACTTTTTAATTTAAACACATGAAAAGCAAATTAAGAAGAGCTGTTTACATATCACTGGAGCTGCTCATAACTACGTTTTGGTTCTTCTTTAGAACAGCTTCAAAGTAACTTTAATCAGTTTTTGACAACCAATGTTACATTATTTAAATTGGCTACAGGTAGTCCTTGACTTACTATCATAATGGAACCCCCATATTGTCCTTTTAAATACATGGTGACCATAAATTCAGGCACCCACATGACCTGACCACATTTTACAAGGCAGTTTTTGCAGCTGTGGTCTTAAGCGAATAAGGTTGTCATTAAGCAAATGCTGCAACTGTTAAATGAATTAATGTACTTCTATGGGGACACCCAAAAGTTATAAATCACCATTATGGGATCACAGAACACTACAACTGTCCATAAAGTGAGCCAGACTGTGACTCCAGTTGTGTGTGCACAGCCTTTGGCATTCTAGAAGGCGGCCTTTAGTTTTTGTGGGACCATTGTAACTTTGTTTCATATGTTGAGCACTACATGTATTTAGAATAGAATAGAATAGAATTCTTTATTGGCCAAGTGATATTGGACACTAGGAATTAGGAAACTAAGGTATTAAAGCCAAGAACTGATTTTATTTATTTAGTTTTTTTGTATGTATATTTACACATATGCAATCAAATACATTTTCAATCCCACCTGGCTGTTGTGACCTCCATCAGGGAGACTAAACCAAGAATTAAAATCACAGGAAAGCCAAGACTATTTTTCCAGAGATTGGCTCTCACAATTGTATTGGGCTTCCTTTCTCTTCTTATACCCATATGAATACTGAAGGTTTCTGTCCAAGATATTTATCCATGTTTATCTATTTATTGAGCAGGCAGAGAGCTCAATGTACAATTTAAAGGAAATTCACTCAGTTATAACATGCATCCTTAACATCTTGAAGTCACTTTGGACAGGACTATAGAGAACATTTGAAGTTTGCTGCCAAACTTTAACTTATACAAATTGTGTGGGCCATGCTGGGTTTTGGTAACACACATGTTGTGAATATCTGCGCTCTGTTTGGTTTAGCAGTAGCATATTGTGTCCTAATGTGGCTTAATAGCCCATACACACTTAGAATTGATACACAACTCTATGAGTCAATGCACATTGTTAGTGGGACAATTCGGTCTACCCCACATATTGGGACTAGACCAAATCATGTTCTGAAGTAGACCGAATCTTGTTCTGAATCATATACCATATCCGGAAGTAAGATGAAAAAAGGTCCTTCTTCAAGAATACATGATGATTATTGATAATTCCTAGCTATTGATATTGAGTAATGTAGCTTGCTTGGAGCGAAACAGATTGAGATTTATACTTTATACTGAAATATGTGGACGTAACATACAATAAAATAATCCATATTTTTTGCTTGCTTGAGAATAGACCTATGTTTTTCTTTTCCTCACTTTGAATTCAGGTCTGCCCTATCTCTGTCAAGGTCATTTTCTTTACCCTCTGCAGCAGGGATGAAGGAACAAGAAGCAGTAAGAACATATCCTTTACTACTGCAGAACAGTTAGCATACTTGTTGGTTGCATACATTATATATGTGATTTTCCAGCCAGTATGGAAAATGTCATGCAAGTCAGTTTTGTGGCTACATATCTCCTAGTTGGAGACTAATAGAATACCCATGTGGCAGATTAATACAATACCCATGTGGCAGATATGGGACCAAGAAACTCACTGGGCTGTTGATTTATTTGCTATTGTTTTGATTCAGGGTTACAGAGAGACACACCCACACCCAAAACATGAAGTAATTACTACTATGAGACAAGAATGTAATTCAAATGCCTTGCAGAGAGTACTTGCCCCAAAAGCATCATTTACAGTCCAAGAAGAAATAGTATAGTCCAAATACAATCCAAAAGTCAAATCAGGTAGTCATTGAGTCCAAGAATCAAAGAGTTACAAACAAGAAACAGAAAAAGAATCTTAAGCTGGAAAGCCAAACAGGTATCTCCAAAAAGACTGAAAGCAATACAGTTACCTAAATTTGTCTGCTGACAGCTCTCTGCAATCATTCATGCCTTGGCCTTGGCCTAGCAAGGAGTCTCATTGAGGAGCATTGTTCTGTTCACCTCTTTAGGCATCTAAGACCTGAGACTGGAGGGCTGTACTCTGTCAACTGAAGAGGAGATGCCTTTGGCTGATTATCTTCAATTGACTCCTGGCTTAGTGGGTTTTAAGGTTGACAATCCAGAAGCACAGACTCAGATGGAACAACAGTGTCAGATTCAAGATCAGGGTCATATTCTGAATTGTGGTTCATAACAGCTATTGTTAAAGGGATTGTTAGCTGGAGATTGTTAGCTGGGGATTGTTAGGATGTGCCTCTTAAGTTAGATATCATATAAAATTTTGGGGTTGTAGTGAAAATACCACCATCTTTTCAGGCCAACCAGAGAGGAGTCATAATAATTCTGCTCCCAAAATAATTGCTATGTTTCAGCCATGGTTTACTGTAAACCCTAATAACAATTGAATAAATGACAACGTCTGCATTTATGCCTCACATAGTCCTAATAGTGTAGCTCTGGCGTGCCATGCATGATAAATTATGGTTAATGCCTTAGAATTTTATGCCTCCCTGCCAATATGGTTTGTTCAATAAACCAAGATTGCAATAAGCCATGGACTGATACAGGAAGTCAGAAATCTGCTCATGCAGCATGCTAAGCTATTTTAAATTTAATAAAAGTGCACACTATTTTATATTTTCATCTTCACAAAAGGAGAGCAGTCCCGCCACTGGCTACCATTTTGGGATTGCAGCAATAGACTTTGAAACTGAAATTTGTCAGTGGTTTCAAATAACATTTGTCCTAGGCCTAAAAGAGGAGTCGCTGCAGGTTCAGATGACTCAGTGAGCATTTCTCTACATAAAAGAGACACACCAGGGAGTGGTGTTTGCCCATCAACAGTTCAAAATGGTTTGGCCTTGTAAACATAGCCAGCAGCCTGGTGACAGATGACTCCATTTGTAGAGTAACAATTTCCTCCAGATGGGAGAGGACACAGTGGCAAAGGACTGCTTCTCCGCGAGATAGATAAAGCAGCGATTTGAGCCCAAACAAAAGGGCCGTATGAAGAGACTCTAAGCAGAAAGGATTCATTCCTTTGTCAGCCTGTTATCTTCGATCAGGAGTTTCCCCTTCTCTGTGAATGTGGCTTTTGTCTGAAAGCTGCTTGTGCAGGATGCAACAATATCTACACTATACAATATGAAGTTGTTAATGCAAGAGGTGTGATGTAGTGGTTAATATATTTGTCAGCCCAATCTCTGACACCCCTCTTACAGCTCATATGCTGCCATGAAGAAATAAGGGAAAGGCCTTGTCTGTTACGACCTTTCTGTTTAGTCCCAGACAGTTAAAAAGTGACATCTACCAGGCCAAAGGTAGCTAAGCTTCCAAGTCAAACTGTGTACCAAGGAGACAATAAGCCAGTGATTTTTTTCTGCTTGCAATAATGTTTAGGTTCAACTTGAAGTTCAAAAATTGTGTTTTGAAACTGCACGAGTGCCTATTTCACATATGCCAGCATATATTCTTAATGCAATAAGAGTCTGGCTGTATTCAGGACTTGTATATATGACACCCCCACCTCAATTTCCTTTGCGGGAAGACACCGACACAAATGGGTGAGCGAAAGTGAACTGCAATATTGCCAGCCTTGTACTGAAGAGGCGTTTTTCAGGCTTTGGCTTTTCTTTCTCTGCGGACAGATACTAGAGAACCTTAACCGATATTATTGTAAGGCTCTTTGTTACCATTCGGCTGGGTTCATGTAAGGGTTGCCTAGTCTCCCATGTATAATAAATGTCACAGCACACGTGGGTGGTTTCCCATTGTATGTGGTCCTGAACATTTATTGCTGAGCTTTGGTTGCACACTCAGGATTATTGGAGGGAGATACGATCTGTCTCTTTTGTTCTGTGTATCAGGAGATCAGTTCGAGCTTGTGTGGCTCTGGAAAACTCCCAGAAAAAGAATCTCATTTGGGCATTTTGAACTAGAATACGTATCATCAGATTAAATTATGACACATTCTTGGTCCTCTTTCCAGCATTGCTTTCCTATATTTCATCTGAAGGTAGTATTTAGTTTTAAATGCATGCATCTCCACGTATGCCACAGAGAAAGCAAGCAACATACTATACCATTTGCATTTGGATAGTTAGCATTCATATTTATTGACTTTGACCACTGCATGGTTATAGTTATTATATATTCTAAAATTCTATGAGGCACTTACTGTAAGGATATCCTCCTCCTGTTTTAGCTCCCTCCTCCCATCCTTTCATCCTAGGAGGAGGGAACATAAATTTTAATAAGAATTTTTTTACTGTTTTAATTGTTTTCATTTTTATGATGTACACCACCCAGAGTCACTTGTGGAGATGTATGGCTATAGAAATCAATCAATCAAATAAATAATCCTGGGCTCCAGTGGAAAATAGCTGATCATCAATTTACAGAACTCAACACTCTTGCTATGAGCTGCTTGAAATCTTACAATGGGCTGATAATGAGCACAGCTCAAGAACCCTGCAAACTAAAAGTAGCAGGAAAGTTTCAGAAGTTCAGAATAACAGAGTTGAAAATATCTTGGAGGTCTTCTAGTCCAATCCCCTGCAAGCAGGAAACCCTATACCAATCACACAAAGGGATAAAACAGTCCAACCTATCAAAAACACCACCACAAAAATCAGATTAGGAACACAAGTTGAAATAGGGAAGAAAATGGTAAGTGAGCACCTGTCTATCCTAGACGAGTTCAAATCACCAGGACCGGATGGATTACACCCCAGGGTTCTGAGGAACTGGCAGATGAGATCTCAGAACCACTGAACTATATCTTTCAGAGATCCTGGAGCACAGGGGAACTGCCAGAGGACTGGAAAAGAGCTGATGTGGTTCCAATCTTCAAAAAAGGGAAAAAACAGGTCCAGGAAACTATAGACCTATCAGCCTGACCTCAATATCAGGAAAGATTCTGGAAAAGATAATCAAGCAACGAATTAGCAAACACCTAGAAGCAGACAAAATTAGTGGACCAGAGAAACGCCATCGATATAGTTTACTTGGACTTCAGTAAGGCATTTGATAAGGTAGACCATAACCTACTACTAGATAAAGTAGAAGAATGTGGGTTAGACAGCATCACCACCAGATGGATTCGTAACTGGCTGACCAACTGCACTCAATGTGTAGTCCTCAATGGAACTGCATCTACATGGAGGGAGGTATGCACTGCAGTACCCCAAGGCTCTGTTTTGGACCCAGTACACGTCAACATCTTCATCAATGATTTGGATGAGGGAATAAATGGGGAACTCATCAAATTTGCAGATGACACCAAGCTGGCAGGAATAGTCAACACTCCAGAAGATAGGCTAAAGATACAGAAGGATCTTGACAAACTTGAACATTAGGCACTATCTAATAAAATGAAATTCAATGGTGAAAAGAGTAAGGTTCTACATTTAGGCAACAAAAATGAAATGCACAGATACAGTATAGGTGGTACCTTTCTTAACAGTAGTAACTGTGAAAGGGAACTTGGAGTCCTAGTGGACAACCATTTAAATATGAGCCAGCAGTGTGCAGCAGCTGCCAAAAAAGCCAACACAGTTCTAGGCTGCATCAACAGAGGGATAGAATCAAGATCACGTGAAGTGTTAATACTACTTTATAATGCCTTGGTAAGGTCACTCTTGGAATACTGCACTCAGTTTTGGTCACCACGATGTAGAAAAGATGCGGAGACTCTAGAAAGAGTGCAGAGAAGAGCAACAAAGATGATTAGGGGACTGGAGACTAAAATATATGAAGAATGGCTGCAGGAACTTTGTATGTCTAGTTTAATAAAAAGAAGGACTAGGGGAGACATGATAGCAGTTTTCCAATATCTCAGGGGTTGCTACAAAGAAGAGGGAGTCTAACTATTCTCCAAGGCACCTGAGGATAGAACAAGAAACAATGGGTGGAAACTAATCAAGGAGAGAAGCAACTTAGAACTGAGGAGAAATTTCCTTACAGTTAGAACAATTAATCAGTGGAACAGCTTGCCTCCAGAAGTTGTGAATGCCCCAACACTGGAAGTCTTTAAGAAGATGTTGGATAGCCATTTGTCTGAAACAGTATAGGGTTTCCTGCCTAGGCAGGGGGTTGGACTAGAAGACCTCCAAGGTCCCTTCCAACTCTGCTATTGTATTGTATTGTATTCCAGACAAGTTTCTTCTAGTTTCTTCTTAAAAGTTTCCAGTGATGGAACGGCCACAATTTCTGGAGACCAGCCATTCTACTGGTTAATTTTTCTCATTAACAATTGTTGATTTTTGGGAAATTTCTCCTGTCAGTATATAACTTGTTGCATCCACGGTAAGTTCTAATCTACTTCAATAATAAGGACCAATGGTAATGATATCTTTACAGCTTTAATGCAAGGTGGATTCTCTTGGCTTTGTTGCCCATCCCACCAAGTGTCACCTGCCAATGGGAAAAACAACTTCCAATTGTTCTTCGAACATTAGCCAGGTTGAGGCTAGGAGAAGACCCTCCTAAATAGCACATAAAACATCCGGCAGAGGCTGGCTGACCATGCAGGATCTTTAACTGCTAACCCAACAGGGTCTATCAACTATTTTGGGGACTGATAAATAAGCTGGGGGGGAGGAGGCCTGACTTCCTGCTTTTCCTGAGAATCCTCCCAATGTTGGCCTTTTGTTACTAAGACTAGGAAGAGTTGCAAGAGAGATCTTTCATTTTTCTGATCAACCATTGTGAGTCTTCTCTTCTTGTTTTTCCTCCAGGGCTGGAAGAAGTAGGGTGAAACTGTCCTTATATTTTAGACCACTGATCAGTTACCAGGACATTTACATCATGATTGGGGGATATGAGAATACATAAAATATTGGATGATAATAGTTCAGTTAATGCTAATAATGGACCGAATAAATAAAAAGCAACAAACAAATCAAGAATAAAGACAGTTGCCTAGGAAATAAGACAAGTATAAATAGACAACAGGTAGGTGCTGACTAACTATATTGTCCAACAAGGAAATACATGCTTCAACATGCATCATAGCAGTGAAAACTGAAGTGCATCTTTAATTGGATCCTTGCTATTTAGAAACATGACAAAAAAATCTCCAATTGAAAAATTAGTACAAGAAAAGCTTTGAAAAAACCTTCAGAATGAATATGTTCAAATATGTGTGTGTGCTTCCAAATTGTATTTTATTAACTTCTCTTTTCCTTTTTTTATTCTTCTCCTAAAGATCAAGTTTAAAAAGTCATTAAAATTCAGAACACTAATAATATACCAACAATGCTTTAATTTTATTCAGACCTCATCTATTTAATACAATACAATAGTAGAGTTGGAAGGGACCTTGGAGGTCTTCTAGTTCAACCCCCTGCCTAGGCAGGAAACCCTATACCGTTCCAGACAAATGGCTATCCAACATCTTCTTAAAGACTTCCAGTGTTGGGGCATTCACAACTTCTGGAGGCAAGCTGTTCCACTGATTAATTGTTCTAACTGTCAGGAAGTTTCTCCTCAGTTCTAAGTTGCTTCTCTCCTTGATTAGTTTCCACCCATTGCTTCTTGTTCTGTCCTCAGGTGCCTTGGAGAATAGCTTGACTCCCTCTTCTTTGTGGCAACCCCTGAGATATTGGAACACTGCTATCATGTCTCCCCTAGTCCTTCTTTCTCTTAAGCTAGACATACCTAGTTCCTGCAACCGTTCTTCATATGTTTTAGTCTCCAGTCCCCTAATCATCTTTGTTGCTCTTCTCTGCACTCTTTCTAGAGTCTCCACATCTTTTTTACATCGTGGTGACCAGAACTGAATGCAGTATTCCAAGTGTGGCCTTACCAAGGCATTATAAAGTGGTATTAACACTTCACGTGATCTTGATTCTATCCCTCTGTTGATGCAGCCTAGAACTGTGTTGGCTTTTTTGGCAGCTGCTGCACACTGCTGGCTCATATTTAAATGGTTGTCCACTAGAACTCCAAGATCCCTCTCACAGTTACTACTATTGAGCACGGTACCACCTATACTGTACCTGTGCATTCCGTTTTTGTTGCCTAAATGTAGAACCTTACTCTTTTCACCATTGAATTTCATTTTATTAGATAGTGCCCAATGTTCAAGTTTGTCAAGATCCTTCTGTATCTTAAGCCTATCTTCTGGAGTGTTGGCTATTCCTGCCAGCTTGGTGTCATCTGCAAATTTGATGAGTTCCCCATTTATTCCCTCATCCAGATCATTGATGAAGATGTTGAAGAGTACTGGGCCTAAAACAGAGCCTTGGGGTACTCCACTGCATACTTCCCTCCATGTAGATGCAGTTCCATTGAGGACTACACGTTGAGTGCGGTTGGTCAGCCAGTTACGAATCCATCTGGTGGTGATGCTGTCTAACCCACATTCTTCTACTTTATCTAGTAGTAGGTTATGGTCTACCTTATCAAAAGCCTTACTGAAGTCCAAGTAAACTATATCAACGGCATTCTTCTGGTGCACTAATTTTGTCACATTATCAAAGAATGCAATAAGATTAGTCTGGCATGATCTGTTTTTGACAAATCCATGTTGACTTTTGGCTGTTACTTTGTTTGCTTCTAGGTGTTCACAAATTCGTTGCTTGAATATTTTTTCCAGAATCTTTCCTGGTATTGAGGTCAGGCTGATAGGTCTGTAGTTTTCTGGATCTATTTTTTTCCCTTTTTTGAAGATGGGAACCACATCAGCTCTTTTCCAGTCCTCTGGTAGTTCCCCGGTGTTCCAGGATCTCTGAAAGATATAATTCAGTGGTTCTGAGATCTCATTTTCTTCCCCCTTCCTCAACTTCCAATATAAACTTGGTGTTTTTTTTCACCACTAAATCACCATTACAAACCTTCTGCCCTCAATATTGCCTGACTTCTAGTTGCATGCTGCTAATTGCAAATTCTGTATGGGAGGCTCACAAATTAAAGTCTTGGCAGATGGTTGGCTTTACCCTGGTTGCTTTCTGCATCTACATTAGCAGTGGTGGGATTCAGCCGATTCTCATTGGTTTGGGTGAACCGGTTGTTAAATTACCCACCCATCCCCACTATCAAAGTGGATCCTGGGTGCTGTGTTGTGCTGCAATGGATAAACCGGCAACGGAGCAGCTGGCGCAAGGGAAGGAGAAGGCTGCTTTCCTTCCTCCTTCCCTCATGCGGCCACAACATTGCCCATTTCTCCATTGCAGTGCAGTGCAGGGCCTAGGACCCACTTTGATAGGGGGGTTAACAACCAGTTTGCCCAGGGTCAGGTTGGCCATAGTGGGAGGCTCGTCCCACATGTGTGATGGAGCTGGGGGATGGGGATGTGCCACGCCTCCCATGACAGCCAACCTGACCCTGGGCGAACCAGTTGCTAAACTATTTGAACCTAACCACTGCACATTATGATTGCCTTGTGTCAAAAACCCAGAAAGTAGTCTTTATCTTTTATAGGATTTGGTTGACCCTTTCATATTGATCACATGAGCAAGCTGAATTGACACTAAGAAGAAAGATTTATTAGATGCTAATCATGAACTCAGCTTCAAGTAAACAAGGATATAGGGTGGGTTTTGTTGTTGTTTTGGGTGTATTCAAGACATTATCTACTGCCAGAAACTGTTTGAACTAATCCTTGCACATTTTTTGAAGAGTTTTCAGAAATGGTTTGGCCTTGCCTGATATTTAGGACTGAGAAAGAATGACTGGCCCAAGGTCACCCAAATGGATTTGTGCTTCAAGTAAGACTAGAACTCACAGCCTCCAGTTTCTGGCCTTGTGCCTTAACCACTACATCAAACTGCTTCTGTTATTTTCAACAAAAACAAAAACAAACAAAAAAAACCTAGATAAAACAAAGGACCACTAGGAAGAGGCTAAATTGTTTCCATGGCTGCAGGAACTTTATTCTATATATTCTAGATCAAGGGTATCAAATTCAATTTCATTGGGGGCTACATCAGGGTTGTGTTTGACCTTGGTGGGCCAGGGTGAGTGTAGGCAGGGTGGGTGTGGCCAGCTCGACATCAATTGTGTTAGGGGAGCCAATGGTGACCCGAGTGCTTTGCCAGTGAAAATGGCCTCCAGCAACCCTCTGCCAGTGAAAATGGAGCTCGGGAGGGCCAGCTGTGCTCTCCTAAACTCTGTTTTTGCTGGCAGAGGCACTGTAGGCTGGTCTTTTGCTGTTTCCAAGGTGGCTCCATGGGCCAGATCTAAGCACCCTGCAGGCCTAATCCAATCCCTGGACTTTGAGTTTGACACCCATGTTCTAGATGGATTTTTTAAAATAAAAAATCATTGTTAACTAAATTAGCTGCCTAAATACCCATATTAAACATATTCTACATTAAAATATACTAAAATAGTAATAGGATTCATAAACTAAACATTGTTCCACTTGCTAGTATTCCTTAAAATCAGATCCTGCTATACTTTTGTTTATTGCACATGTGCACACATTCTGCCACACACAGTTACATAAATTATTCCTAGGCCATAACTTCTAACAGTCGCTTACACCATAGATCAATCTAAGAAAGGTACACATGACATAATCTTTTTGAATCACCCTCTCAAAGTTCTTGATAAAATTCTAAGCTTTGAACTCCATTCTACAGTATTGATGTTAGTAAAAATTAAAATTCTGGATTCAGTGCTCTTAATTCTTTATTTTAAAAACAACACACCATTTGACAGCAATGACATTAGCTTTATCAGTTAAACAGGGAAACTCCATTTGTATGACACTCATCTAGCAACAACAGATTAGTCTGTGATTTTAAGATTTTAATCCAAAAAAATCTTTTAAATGGTTAATTTAGATTCAGGCCTAGAGCTCTGTCTGAAATGGAAAGAATGGTTATGGAAATTAAATGTATAATCTGATTGGGAAAAGGTGAAAGTCAAGCAAAAATTTAGGATTTGAAGTTGGGTAATGGATAGGGTCAAAAAATGAATTCAGAGCAATTTTATGTATTATGCAAATAACAGATTTGCCTTCAGGTAACTATATTATTCTCTATAATGTTGAATTCTTTTATTCATCCATTTGAACGGGTGTTAAATATGTGAATTATAAAAACCTGATTACTGTGTGCACACTAATTTTTTTTAAAAAACCTCTTGGCTAACCTGAGGCTTCCTTAATTATAAATAGTGTGTTATGCATCTTCTATTTCATATAACCTGTGAAATGACCTTCAGAATTAGGCCACTTAAAGGCCAGCAGAAAATAACAGGTTACAAAGTGAAAGCAATGACAATTGTAGAAGAAGAAATAATAGTAGTAGTAGTAGTATAATATAATAATAATAATAAATAATTTATTTCTTAGCCGCACCCTCCCCCGAAGGACTCGGGGCAGCGTACAATAAAACATCTGAAATAAATATATAGACAAGACATACATATAACAAAGACATATACCAAGACATGTACACGGAGGAGGTCGACTAATGAATAAAAAACAATTAAAATACAATGTTTAAAAAACCCCTAAATAATTGAATATAATTAAAATACCCAAATAAAAACCCGTCAGGAGCGATATAGTTAGATCAAAGTTGAGCCAGGCCAGCTACTTGGAATAGGTGGGTCTTGAGCTTAATACGAAAGTAGTGGTAATAATAATAATAATAATAATAATAATAATAATAATAATAATAATAATAATAATAATAATAATAACAACAACAACAACAACAACAACAACAACAACAACAACAACAACAACAATAATAATAATAATAATAATAATAATAAACTATAAATGTTCACCAGAAACATTTAGAAAGGTTTCCCCTTATTGACCTCAAATAATAAGAAAGAGGAATGTGCCGCCATCTGGATTCAATGGGGAAAAAAGGATTCCAAGAGATCCAGAGATGATTTGGTCAGGTATGTTGGCAATTCTTTGGTTTTTAAAAAAAAAATGCTTTTTTTTTCTCATGTGGCTTCCCTTGTGATTCCAGTGCACTCCTGGGGTGTGTACATGTGCATGTGTTTAGAAAAGTGCCAATAGAAGTGTGTGACATATGTAAGAACCCATGCCCTTTGAAACGTTTCTCTGGAGTACCATGTAAGAAACTTTAGTCTTTTAAATAATTTATTGAAGATGATAATAAAACCACAGCTCTTCATTTCAAGCTGTTCTCAAATTCAGTTAAAACATTATAGGACCATCGAACCTAGAAACCTTGTACAATTTTGGGTGGGAAAGGGTTGGGAGTTCCTGGCAGTAAGTTCTTGTGTGCTGTATTTTCTGATTAAAACTCATGATATATGTTGCCCAACACTTTGAAGAAATTCAGTGCTTAGGTTAAGCTATGACCCAGTCCTTGAATCACTCATTATGGGTCTGGATTTAAACATCACAATAAGTTGTGTAATTGATTATGTTGCACACACAATGTGTATGAATTAGTAAAACATGGGAATCAGTGAAAATAATAAAAATGAAGTCTTGAAATATAAATTTCCAGAATGTTGCAGGGGTGGGACTAGAAGAACTCCAAGGTCCCTTCCAACTCTATTATTCTATGTTCGGTGAATTGAACCTTGCTAATCAATAATTTTATTTATTTTATTTTGCTTTTATTATTTTTACAAATAACTCAAGGTGGCAAATATATCCAACACAGCAGTGATGGGATTCAACATTTTTACTACCAGTTCTGTGGGCGTGGCTTGGTGGATGTGGCATGGCTTGGTGGGTGTGGTTTGGTGGACATGGCAGGGGAAGGATACTGTAAAATCTCAATTCCTACCACACTCCACAGGAAGGATACTACAAAATCTCCACTCCAGAGGAATGTTACTGCAAAATCCCTATTTACTCCTATTCAGTTGGGACTCGGGAGGCAGAGAATAGATGGGGATGTGGCCAGTCAGACGTGGTATTTACTGGTTCTCCGAACTACTCAAAATTTCTACTACTGGTTCTCCAGAACTGGTCAGTATCTGCTGAATACCACATCTGCAACACAGCTTACTCCTCCTATTTTCGCCATAACAGCAACCCTGTGAGTTGAGCTGAGACAGGGTGACTGGTTTCCAGGACTAAAATGAGACTTGAATTTACCGTCTGCTCCTTTCTAGTCTGGTCCCTTAACCGCTAAACCAAAGTGACTCTTGGTGAACAAACATAATTGATCAACAAAAATAGCAGTTCTCATTTTGCACAAGTCCGATTTTTACACTGCTCTCAGATTACTTTATATGACAAATTGTTATCACGATTAAGCAAACCAGGTAATTGAAACTGTTAAAAAATTACAACATTTTAGCAGGAAAGAAGCATAATTCTTTTGTCAATGAATGTGTTGTTTTAACTTAATTACTCTAAGGAAACGTTGTAAGCTGCTCCATGTCTAGTGGATTCATTGGAGTGTTATAGAAGCCTAAGTAAATAAATGCTAATCTATTTCCATATCATGGATTAAAAACGAAATTAAGAGGAACTTGTCAATAATGCCCTGTAGGAAATTGAATTTCCACTTAAATATTTAAATCTTGCTTTAAGACAATGATACAGATCCAGGATTCATTAACAGTCCTTCTGGAATATCACCTTAACTAGTTTTTTATTGCATTAAGTGTTCAGCAGTTGAAAATCTGACTGCCTGTTTCTGGTGGATTAATCTTAATCTCGTGAAAATATTACTACTGATTTAGTCTTCACAGCTAATAAAGCCACAAATAACACTTGAGGCACAGTGTCACATAAACTAAGGATTACGCTTCATCAACAAACATATGAACTGCTCTGAACATGGAAACTTTTTGTCTGTTATTAGTTGGGGTTTTAACAAGAAAGAAGGATATATAGTGCAAGTAATTGAATTCATCTAAAATATCTTATTGTGAAGCATGCTTGTGGAGAAAAGCTTATAGTAAAACTGAGATTCCAGTCTATTCATCCTTTCTATAAGTCTAGCTGGCATTGCCTACTGGGACCAAGCTGTGAACTGCTGTGTCTGTGAATAGCCTGGGTCGTCCATCCTATTCCTTACAAAGAAGTCCATGGAAGTATGTGCTTGGCAGCTTAACAAGATCATTAATGTATATGAGATGAAGTGAAAAGGATTCTCCCTAAGAGCCATTGTAAAAAGATGTTTTTCAACAAGCTATAAATTACAAAAGTGGGATTAAACAGCTCAACTCTCAAAGCGTAATATGAAAAGGTTCGTCATTGCATTAGATCTGAAAGCATCTGTATTAAACAAATTCTTGTCCCTTTTTTTAACTTAAGAAAGTATCTGATTGGCTTCCCACTTGCATAGCAAAACATGTCAAACTTACTGAAAGAGGCCCAGCAGGATCAATGGTACACCTTGCTTAGGAACATCAATTTCCTTTTTTTTTAATTAAAAAGTTTTTTATTAAACATAAATTAAAACGTTGGACACAGTGTAGACCCTCCTGGCCGAATCTATGCCATACATGCTAAGATATTCAGTTATACATTGTAACCACCCTATTTTTTTAAACATTTGATCCATACCTTATTTACAAAAAGAAAAAAAAGTAACCTATTTCCAGCCGTGTTGGTTTGTGTTTACCTTGTACATTCTCACATTTATCATTTCATACATAATTCTAGTCTCCATTCTCATGTTTTGCATCTGTCTTTACACAAAGGGATAAAACACTCCAACCTATCAAAAGAAGCACCACAAAAATCAGATTAGGAACACAAATTGAAATAGGGAAGAAAATGGTAAGTGAGCACCTGTCTATCCTAGATGAGTTCAAATCACCAGGACCGGATGGATTACACCCCAGGGTTCTGAAGGAACTAGCAGACGAGATCTCAGAACCACTAAATAATATCTTTCAGAGATCCTGGAACACCGGGGAACTACCAGAGGACTGGAAAAGAGCTGATGTGGTTCCCATCTTTAAAAAAGGGAAAAAAATAGATCCAGGAAACTACAGACCTATCAGCCTGACTTCAATACCAGGAAAGATTCTGGAAAAAATAATCAAGCAATGAATTTGCGAACACCTAGAAGCAAACAAAGTAATAGCCAAAAGCCAACATGGATTTGTCAAAAACAGATCATGCCAGACTAATCTTATTGCATTATTTGATAATGTGACAAAATTAGTGGACCAGAGGAATGCCATCGATATAGTTTACTTGGACTTCAGTAAGGCTTTTGATAAGGTAGACCATAACCTAATACTACATAAAGTAGAAGAATGTGGGTTAGACAGCATCACCACCAGATGGATTCGTAACTGGCTGACCAACCGCACTCAACGTGTAGTCCTCAATGGAACTGCATCTTCATGGAGGGAGGTATGCAGTGCAGTACCCCAAGACTCTGTTTTGGGCCCAGTACTCTTCAACATCTTCATCAATGATTTGGATGAGGGAATAAATGGGGAACTCATCAAATTTGCAGATGATACCAAGCTGGCAGGAATAGCCAACACTCCAGAAGATAGGCTAAAGATACAGAAGGATCTTGACAAACTTGAACGTTGGGCACTATCTAATAAAATGAAATTCAATGGTGAAAAGAGTAAGGTTCTACATTTAGGCAACAAAAATGAAATGCACAGGTACAGTATAGGTGGTACCTTGCTCAACAGTAGTAACTGTGAAAGGGATCTTGGGGTCCTAGTGGACAACCATTTAAATATGAGCCAGCAGTGTGCAGCAGCTGCCAAAAAACCAACACAGTTCTAGGCTGCATCAACAGAGGGATAGAATCAAGATCACGTGAAGTGTTAATATCACTTTATAATGCCTTGGTAAGGCCACACTTGGAATACTGCATTCAGTTCTGGTCACCACGATGTAAAAAAGATGTGGAGACTCTAGAAAGAGTGCAGAGAAGAGCAACAAAGATGATTAGGGGACTGGAGACTAAAACATATGAAGAACGGTGGCAGGAACTGGGTATGTTTAGCTTAAGAGAAAGAAGGACTAGGGGAGACATGATAGCATTGTTCCAATATCTCAGGGGTTGCCACAAAGAAGAGGGAGTCAAACTATTCTCCAAGGCACCTGAGGGTAGAACAAGAAGCAATGGGTGGAAACTAATCAAGGAGAGAAGCAACTTAGAACTGAGGAGAAATTTCCTGACAGTTAGAACAATTAATCAGTGGAACAGCTTGCCTCCAGAAGTTGTGAATGCCCCAACACTGGAAGTCTTTAAGAAGATGTTGGATAGCTATTTGTCTGAAACAGTATAGGGTTTCCTGCCTAGGCAGGGGGTTGGACTAGAAGACCTCCAAAGTCCCTTCCAACTCTACTATTGCATTCTATTGTATTCTATGAATCTTAACTCATGCCTATTTTGGGACTTTACCTTCTTTATTCCAAGCATCAATAAAATTTATCCCAGATCTTTTAATATTCAGATTCATCTCTATTCTTCAATTCCCATGTCAATTTGTCCATTTCAGCGTAGATCAAAATTTTCCTAATTATTTCCCCTTCATGTGGAGTTTCCTTGTTTTTCCAATTTTGGGCAAAGATTCTTGCTGCCATTATAATATGTATAGTTAAAAAAATAACCCCCTTGTTGTATTTCTTATTTATAATTCCCAAGATAAATAGTTCCGGTGTAAATTCTATTTCCTCTTCGGTTATCTCTATCAACCATTTTGGGATATTCTGCCAGTATATTTTGGCTTTTTGGCAGTAACATCAATTTCCATTGACAGCAACCTTATCAGGTACCATGTATTCTTAGATTTCTTGAATTTATTTCCCATCTTGTTTTTAAAACTGCTTAATCAATTTCTTGTAGTCTGGTCAATAACCATAACAAAGAAATGAAATGTGCAAAGAAAGATCTTTATTATCCCTACCAAGATAGGATTGAGAATAGGTTGTACCAAAATAATATGAAATATGTATCAAAATAATGTGAAAATGCAAGCCAAGTTGATTAGAGTAAACATGGGGCAAATTTATAAGAAAAATACTTTCAATGCATGCTGATAGTGTGTTGTCTCTATTGCAAGTTCAGGCATTTACTGGAAATGTTTTATTTATCTTGGCATTTGAGACTTTCTGACCACACCATCATTGCATTAATTTATGAGAATCTTATGTTATATAGTCAAGTTGTTTTAGCACAGTTTTATTATTATAGTTTATTGCTGAAGCATTGGATGTCTTGTAGGCTTATGCAAATCATTTCATGACACTGTTTCTGGATTCCCTCCTCAAAATTTCATTTAAGCTGAATATCCTACTGGATGTGTTTTCTGTGATGCATATCTAGGAGA
The DNA here is from genome assembly GCF_964273705.1 of Natrix helvetica. Lineage (NCBI taxonomy): Eukaryota > Metazoa > Chordata > Lepidosauria > Squamata > Natricidae > Natrix > Natrix helvetica. The sequence goes on along the minus strand of NC_138549.1, from coordinate 95,545,163 downwards.
TCCTGAGATGACTTTGAAATGGATGCTCAGAGTATTTGATTGCCTGTAGCATCTTCATAGCTTTAAGCAGAGGATCCAGGCAGGTGCTTTGATTAAAACCATGTCTTTGCATATTTTCTCTATATACTATGTTATATATAGATTAGTTTAAACTAGTGATTCCCAACATTTCTATGCCACATTCCTCTGAGAAATGTTGGATTGATGTTCATACCACCTACAAAAGTAATTGTGACTCATAATTTGTCACTAAGGAATACAAGTCACTCTTTGGAATATCTTCTGAAATGTCATATCCACACCTCTGGGGGTGTGGGCACCACAAGTGGGGAATACATGATTTAAACCAATAAGTTAGAGAAAGTAGATCTCTGTAATTAATCCTAGATTCATCTTCATGCTTTGAAAGGATCCCACATTCAAAAGCTTGTATATGAATTTCCAGACTTTATCATGGACTATCATTTCTGGATTGCACCAATCTGGATACTATTACTGGTAGATGGCAGCTAAGGGAGTTTCCTGTATCCCTTCACTCTATCCAATTATCTCGCAGAAGCATCTGGGTAAATGGGCGGAGCCTCACACTGCTGCCACTACCAGATCTCTCGATGTGGGCCGAACTGGGAGCAACCCACCTCTGACACTAATGATAGGAAATGAATGTCAACTCAAACCATTAAGTCAGTGAGAAAAGATGTGGAAAACTTAGTCCACCTGTTAATCTCTCTGCGTTACATGGTTATTTTAAAAGTGATTGTTTTTCCTATTTTATTTCTTCTATTTTCTCTACATCCTCAGGACAATAAGTCCAAAATCATTAATATTGACTATCTAAAAAAAATAAGTTTAGATTCATAGATAATTATTCAGCCACCCAATTAAAGCAAATGAGATTTGCTTAGTTTTTTTTATTTCTGATGATAATTTCCATTCACTTGCTCCTGTTGTAAGAAATTATTAGCATTGTAAGGATAATCAAGTAGTACATTTCAAACTATTTACTTTATGAAAAAAAATATTAAAATTTCTTTATTGGCTCTTCTTAGTAACCAAGGCCTTGAACAGTCTATTTCCTGGATCCTAACAAGGGAAGTATTGTGTGAGAGCAGCACACATTTGTGGAGTTTCTAATCTCTTGATATTATCCTTTCCCCATTACTAAAGGAGGTACGACTATAGGAGGATTACAGAATTCACTCTTTGAGCCTGCTTCAGAAATGAATTTAACATTCTTGTGTTATCAAATGAAAGTGCTTGCCAGAATTATTTCTAAGAGGTAAAATGTAGATTGAAAAGCGCAGCTAGCAATAACCAGGAAAAAAAAATTACAGCCCATCCACAAGGAATTCAGAGTAATGAATAATGTGACTCTTGTTAATACAACCTTTCTTACCTAGCAATTATTTGTAGCTAATTACTTCTAGGCATTACAGAAAAAGTTGCAAGGGGAGACAGGTGTTTTATTTGCTCAGAAAGCTATGTTGGTCAGGCAGTAGCAACAGTCTGAAGAGACAAATAGATGCCAGGTGCAATAAGAGGAGAAACTTTGCCTTTCAAGTGTTGTTTTTAGAAGTGGGGAAAAAGTTTATCAGAGAAAGTAAGAGACAAGGACAGCTCCTTCATTTCAGTAGGCAGTTCTGTGAAATTCTAGAGCATAACTGAAGACAAACTCCAGGTTGGATTATGACTTTTTATAAGAGTTTCAGATTCTTGGCTTTCAGCAAGTAAAGTCAATGGGGAAATCATCACAAAATCACAAATGGTGATTTTGGGGTCCACCTAACAATGTTCCACCTAACACTTAGAATTGTCTTAATTTCATGCTGGTTCTCCTCTACATTGGAGGCTAGGATAATTGCAAAATGGCATCATTCTAGCTTCTGTTTTTTAAACCTTTTGCTTTTTAACTTGAAGAAGCTTTGAGGTGGGAAATTTATTTATTTATTTATTTACTGTGCTTCTAGACCGCCCCCTCTCCCAAAAGGGACTCGGGGCGGTGTACAGTCCATGCAAAGAATACATCAAAATACAATAAATAGAAAAGTTAAATATGTACAGTTAAATATGGAGGAGGTTAAAAATAGAGTTAAAAAGAACTGTACAGTTAGCCAGTATATATAAATATAATTTTAAAACCCCTAAGAAACACACAAATTAAATTAAAAACAATACCCCTAAAATAACCAGTTAATAGTATGTCTACCAGGAGGTAACAGTTGTAATTATGCCAGGCCCGCTAATCGGAACAGGTGAGTCTTCAATTTTTGCCGGAAGGAGCGGAGGTCAGTGGTGGTTCTGATGTCGGGGGGGAGGTCATTCCAGAGGGTTGGGCCCATCACAGAGAAGGCCCTACTCCTTGGTGTCGCCCGCTGGCATTGCCTAGTGGATGGCACCAGGAGAAGGCCCTCCCTGTCTGAGCGAATTGGCCGCAGGGATGTGTGTGGGAGGATGCGATCCCGCAAGTAACTAGGTCCTATGCCATGGAGCGCTTTAAAGATGGTAATCAGAACCTTGAAACGGACCCGAAAAACCACAGGTAGCCAGTGCAGCTCGCGCAGGAGAGGTGTTATGTGGGAGTACCTAGTACTCCCCATCACAGCCCGCGCGGCTGCGTTCTGAACTAACTGCAGTCTCCGGGCGCGTCCCAAGGGCAGCCCCATGTAGAGAGCGTTGCAGTAGTCCAGGCGGGACGTCACCAGCGCATGAGTGACCGTGCGTAGGGCATCCCGGTCCAGTAGGGGGTGCAATTGGCGCACCAGGCGGACCTGGTGGAACGCCCCCCTTGCCACGGCTGCCACATGGTCATCCACTGACAGCTGGGCATCAAGAAGGACGCCCAAATTGCGCGCCCGTTCCACATGGGGCAATTGTTCGCCCCCTATGGCCAGCGATGGAATCAACTGGCTGAACTGAGTTGCCGGTAGCCACAGCCACTCAGTCTTGGAGGGGTTGAGTTTGAGTCTGTTGTCCCCTATCCAGACCCCGACAGCTTCCAAACACCGGAACATCACTTCGACAGCCTCGTTGGGGTGGTTTGGGGTTGAAATGTACAGCTGAGTATCATCAGCTTACAGGTGGTACTCAATCCCAAAACCATGGATGATCTCACCCAGCGGCTTCACATATGTGTTGAACAGGAGAGGTGAGAGGACCGACCCCTGTGGCACCCCACAAGTGAGTGGCCTCAGGGTCGACCTCTGCCCCCCTGTCAACACACATTGCTTCCGGTCGGAGAGGTAGGAGCCGAACCACCGCAAAACGGTACCTCCGACTCCTATCCCCTCCAACCGGCGCAATAGGATACCATGGTCGATGGTATCAAAAGCCGCCGAGAGGTCTAATAGGACCAGGATAGAGGAACAACCTCTATCTCTGGCCCTCCAGAGATCATCGACCAACGCGACCAAGGCTGTCTCCGTGCTGTGCCCGGGTCGGAAGCCGGACTGGCGTGAGTCTAGATAATCGGATTCGTCGAGGTGTCGAGGAAACTGCTGCGCCACCACATTCTCGACAACCTTCGCTAGAAAGGGAAGGTTGGAGACTGGACGATAACTAGCTAGCTCCGTTGGGTCGAGTGAAGGCCTCTTAAGTAAGGGCCTCACCACCGCCTCCTTCAAGGCAGTTGGTAAGGATCCCTCACCCAATGAGGCATTCACCAGGCCCAGAAGCCAGCCTCGAGTCACCTCCCAAGATGCCAGTACCAACCAGGAGGGACATGGGTCCATTAAACATGTGGTGGGTCGCAGCCGTCCACGCAACCTGTCCAAATCCTCGGGGGCAACAGAATCAAACTCCTCCCAGAGTGGACTCACAAGACTCACTGTTGACGGCCCGTCCGGTCCACTGAAGGGGGCCCATCCGCTCCGGATCTGAGCGACTTTGTCCTGCAGATATTCCCCAAACTCCTCTGCTCTGCCCTGCAAGGGCACCCCCTGCGATAAGAGGGAGCGGGTCACCCTAAACAGGGCGGCAGGGCGGTTATCAGCGGACGCAATACGAGCGGCACAATATCTATGTTTGGCCGCTCTCAATGCCACAAGGTAGGTCCGTAAATAGGCTCTTACCTGTGTTCGGTCAGATTCGGAGCGTGAGGACCTCCACCTGCTCTCCAGACGTCTCCTATGGCGCTTCATCACCCTCAACTCCTCGGTATACCAAGGGGCTCGGGTGGGTCGCTGCCGCAGGAGAGGTCGCAAAGGCGCAACCCGGTCTAAGGCCCCAGCCGCCGCCCTATTCCAGGCGGCCGCTAGGTCCTCCGACCGAGCGCAGGTCAGGGCTACAGGTAATGGCCCAAGCTCCGTCTGGAACCTATCCGGCTCCATCAGGTGCCTGGGGCAGTACCAGCTTGGACAGTCTGGTCCCGCCTCCTCGCGGTGGGGGGTAGCGCCAGGGAAGTCCAGCCGGAGACATGAGTGATCTGACCATGACAGGGGAGTAACAGCTAGATCCCCTATTCCCAGATCACTCGTCCACTGCTCAGATACAAAAACAAGGTCCAGTGTGTGGCCACCTTCGTGTGTGGGGCCCTGAATTAATTGGGTCAGGTCCATGGCTGTCATGGAAGCCATGAACTCCCGAGCCACCTCAGATGCTGCTCCCATTGACAGCAGGTTGAAATCCCCCATAACCACAAGTTTGGGGATCTCAACCGCCATCTCCGAGATCAGCTCGAGACGCTCGGGCAGGGCCGCTGATGTATAGCGAGGAGCCAAGTATACAATCAGCAAACCCCACTGCCTCCCTGGGCCCCATTTCACACCATGGGACTCACACCCGGGTATCTGAGGAACAGTGAACTCTCTCGGCTCTAGACCTTCCCGTATAACTACCGCCACCCCACCACCCTTGCCCAGGGCCCGAGGCTGATGGAATGCACGGAAACCCGGTGGGCACAATTCCACGAGGGGTAAACCACCCTCGTGGCCCAACCAGGTCTCCGTTATCCCTGCAATCAGGGTGCAAATAGGAGGAAAAAACAATGAAGTCTTATCCTTGTGGTTTAAATTTCAGCTCCAGAGCAAGTTTGGCATGTGGTGCACATGGACCAATACAGAAATAGATAAACAAGCAGAATTAGGAGCTAACTATCAAGCCTGGTTGTTCTTTATTATAACTGTAGCTAATAGGTAGTGTCCTTTGTGTGACATGCCCAGTGGTGGGATTCAATATTTTTTTTAATACCGGTTCTGTGGGTGTGGCTTTGTGGGCATGGCATGGCTTGGAGGGTATGGCTTGGTGGGCATGGCAAGGGAAGGATACTGTAAAATCTCCATTCCTTCCCCACTCCAGGAGAAGGATACTGCAAAATCCCCATTTCCTCCCGATCAGCTGGGACTCAGAAGGCAGAAAATAGATGGGGGTGGGGCCAGTAGGAGGTGGTATTTACTGTTTCTTTGAACTACTCAAAATTTCTGCATCTGGTTCTCCAGAACTGGTCAGAAACTGCTGAATACCACCTCTGGACATGCCTTAATGTCAAATATCAAATTAATAGAGTAAAGAGAAGACATTTCTGAAAAGAGCAGTTTATGACAAAGATTGTCATACACATGACCAGGGTATTCCCTCAATAAACAGGCTGTATGATGCTAAGGATAGAATTATATTATTTGAAAAAGATTGCTGTCCACCAATATATATCACAAGTGAACAAAAGCTGCCATAAAGAAAACTTGATGGATGCCAAATCCATACAATGCAACTGGAAGCAGAAGAGTATTGGAAAGTTTTCAAATAAATAGGTGTCCTCTAGATGAATTCAGCCAAGCAGAGTTTTAGGGATAATTGACGCTTGGCTCTCGGGAAACATCCTTTTCAAATGCACATAAACCAGCTTTTTCAAGTGAACTTTTAACACTTCCCCAAGGATACCAACCCACAGTAAAAATGACATTTGATACATATCCCTTGCTGAGTCATCTTCTTGTAAAGATGAGGAGGTGTATTCTAAAACTCAAGCTGCTTTTATTTATATTAGTATTGTAACTGAATGAAAGCTGGACTTTGAAGAAACATGATGGAAAGAGTATTAATGCTTTTGAACTGTGGTATTGGAGAAGATTCCTGAGAATACCATGGTTAGCCAAATATATATGTATATGTCTATAAATCAAAGACATTCATTTAAAGAACAAATAACCAAACTTAAATTATCCTAGCTTGGATACATTATGTGAAGATCTATCTCTCCTGAGAAGCCTATAATGCTGGGAAAGGTAGAAAAAAAAAGAAGAATTGGATATAATTACAATGGCAAGAGATACACTCTTGGAAGACCTAAAGAACCAGATTGGACAGATCATCCTGGACGATCTATTTGTCATTGTAAATATTCTTTAGTAATATACCTTTAGGAAGAGAAAAATCCCAAGTCTCAAAATATTCAGCTTTGTGTCAGGAAGCTATAGACATTGTAAGCAAATATATTTTTTAAATCTTAGCATCTGTACAATTCTCCCTCATTCCACAAATAGTGATTTTTAGGTCTGGTGACAATTAAATCAAAGAGATAAGTAACCTAGAATTAAGGAGAAACTTACTAACAGTGACAAGAATTAACCATTGGGACAACTTACCTTCAGAATCTGTGGGTGCTTCATCACTGGAGGTTAAAAAAATAGTATGACTATTTTTGGTAGGTAGGTAGGTAGGTAGGTAGGTAGGTAGGTAGGTAGGTAGGTAGGTAGGTAGATGATAGATAGATAGATAGATAGATAGATAGATAGATAGATAGATGATAGATAGATAGATGATAGATAGATAGATAGATAGATAGATAGATAGAGATAGAGATATAGATATAGATAGATAGAGATTGAGATAGAGATAGACAGAGATTATAGAGATAGAGATAGATAGATATAAATATATAGATAGATATACAGATATAAATGTGATGAATATTACTGTAAACATTTTGAATATTACTTTCTAAAATGATTTGTACCCATTCAACACACTGTTCACTTGAAGTTGTAATTTTTATATACTATGAAATAAAATGCTTCAACACTGGAGGTTTTTAAGAAGACACTGGACAGTCACTTGACTGAAATGGTATAAGGCCTCCTTGCTTGTGCAGGGGCTTGTACTAGAAGATCTCCAAGGTCCCTTCCAGCTCTATTCTGATTAGTGATTATTAAATATGGTGTTTGCAGAAATGTTTCTGTTTGCCCTGAACCCTTTTGTGCTGTACAAGGGTGCAAGCTTCTATAGTTGATACCTATGTAAGCTTGATATCTGTCTATGCCCAATAGCACTCCTCCTTATTACCCAGTAAGGTCTATGGATGTCCCATGAAATTGAATGGTGTAAAATTCCATTTGTACCAATGGCAACAAATAGTGAAATATAGTTAAGGGATAGAGGAAGCTGCCCTATCATGTACTGGGCCATTGGTTCATGTGCCTAGATTTATCTATTCCCTAAATATGATAGCTACTCCTAGTCATATATTGGCTGATCTTGAAAAACTATGCATGGTCAGACTTGAGTGAGACTTTCATGGGAGACCACTGACAAAGTCAACTTCTATAGGCTAAACTGGGAGAATGAAGACACCTCAGTGGAAAACGATAACAGATTTGTTGCCTAGAATAATACATTGATGTTTCCATGAAGTCATCATAAGACTAGCTCCCAAAAGTTCGCATTTCTTAATTAATAAATATCAGATTTCCTTAAACTGTTACTCAAACTTGAAATAGCAGGCACAGATTCAAGAATAGATACAAGAAAATCCATACAACAGAAAGCCAGCACCTGCAAATTGCAAATCTTAAATTCCATCTATTCATCCATCCCCAGGTTCAGAACTTATTATTTTATTTCCACCTGTTTTTCTAACAGACTGACAACTGGTTGCTTTCCCTTTAGAAAGACAATTAACATCTGTTAAATATCTTTGTAACATAACACTTGCCGGCTCTCATGATGTTGGTATCTGACCATGGTCCTTCTGGATCTCACACTGATATGGCTTACTGAATTTTGGTGGGGCACAGTCTCCCCAAATTAGGAATCCATTAGAAGTGTAGCCCAGTTCCCAGTATTCTCAGAACTGGCCATGGTAGCTGAAGAATTATAGGTCCACATATCTGGAAGGTGTTAACTAGGCAGCAGGTTGTATGAATTTAGCCCTTATGATTTGTGCATCATTTGCATAGGGAAAATTTCCATATTGCAATCTGTGCAACTAACCTTAGGACAAAATTAATATCCTTGGGTGACTACAACACATAAAATGATCTCAACAAAGCAGTGACGTGCAGTCAGGTGAGGCAAGTGAGGCACAGCCTAACCTCTCATCATCAGGGCAGTGAGTCATTCGATGGGAAACTTGCCTTTTGGGAGGAATGACCCAGCTTGGCTCCCGCTTTCGATCTGCTGCCCAACGACTGAACGGAGAAGCGAAGAGGCAGGAGAGACAAAGCAGGAGCCAAGCCGAGTCATTCCTTCCAAGAGGCAAGCTTCCTATCGAATGACTTGCTGCCCTAGACTCGAGGCTCCAGTCCAGCCTGCGGTGCTTGCAGGACTCCCAAGCTCGGCACCAGAGAGCCTCCGCGAGAGAGGCCGGCCAGATTGCACGGGCGGCGGCAGAGGTTCCCTTTGTTCTTTTGGGTGCGGGAAGCAGGGGGGGAGAGGCTTTCTCCGCTCCGTCTGCTCCCCATCTGCGCTGCCCTCACCTGACACGCGCGCCCCGGATTCCACGCAGCTATGGCAGGTGGTGCCATGGCTGAATCCCAGGGCAGAGGGTGGCAGGTCGCAACTGAGCATGCCTGACTGTGGAATTCTGGGAGTTGAAGTCCACAAGTCTAAAAAAATTGCTGCCTCACCAGCTGTAAACCTCACCGCACGTCACTGCAACAAAGCTGACTGTCATATAGGGCAAAACTAAGAAGGGTAAATTGTCTGTGCTGAAGTCGGAATAAGTTATAAATCTAATGAATTTGTACCAAATGTGACAACTCAGAAAAATATTCCCATCTCTTAATCTGGCCACTATGTCATAGAATGTGGCATGTTCTATATTCCCAAGGGATTCTTTTTTTAAGTGTATCCAGTTTTGAAAGCTTTCAATACATTTTTGTTGTATTTAAGTACAATGATGATAAAGATTATACTTATACTTTTATAATGACATGAAGCTGACAGAGGAAGTTGGGAGATTCAGAAAAGAAGAGTTTAGATAATGAAAATACTCCAGTAGTTGAGTTTGCTTTACCCTATTATATTGCAAGTTGCTAGGATAAGTTATTAGTGATACCTATATCTTCTAGGTCCCGAGCTGCTAGTTACCCAGATCCCCTCCCCCCCAAAAAAAACAGTATTTCAAAGATGCTGTCTTCTGCAACTTGCTTATTCATAAGCCTGTTGATCTGATCCATTGTTTGAAATCTAGACAACATTCACATCTATATTCTTCTGTATTTTAATGTATGATTGTATCCAAAGTTGCATTCCAGAACTTCATTGAATGTCCTCTCAAACCTGTGTGCAGTTTGCCACCTGCAGCAAGGAATTCAGCACTGTACAGTAAGCTCCCCAGCTCTGACTGAAATGATATTTGATGGAAAACAGTTCTGTGAGGAGGGAATTAAAGAAGTAGAAGGATATGTGCTGTTACATAAAGTTCACATGAACTTTGTTGGCTGAAGCACTGAAATATAACAGAGTAGGTTTTTTTTCCTTAAATCCTTCAGTGGTATAATTGCTCAGGTTGGGAATTCAGTTTACAGTGGGAAACAATTTCTGGGAACACACAAAGTTTAAGTTAGGTTTTTTTTTAAAAAAAGCCTGTTTGTTAGTAGAAGACAACTCAACCTGGATTGGATTTGTACTTTTCTTTCACCAGGAGCAAAAAGAGAAGCCATCAAAGCAAAATATTAACATAATTAAAACAAATTTTTGCTTTATTAGATCAGCGTGTTAGATCAGCCATTTATTGTAGTTTATTTTCACCATATATCCAGCATTTTTTTTTAAAAAAAGAACAACTCTCTCAATATTCTACAGCTGCCATATCTTATCGAAGACAAAATAGAAGCAACTGCATTTGTTTTCTTTACTGCAATTGCATGTTAGTTTTTCTGCTTTCCGACATATTCACATGTAAACTTTTCCCTCCCAAAAAACCAGCATATTCCATGTATTTCAGTGTTTGTTCACACTCCTCCTTTGATCTTATGGAGTGCATTGTTTCTACCCAGGCTGTAATTTATCTTGCATGGCATTGTTTGTGTGGAGTGTAAACTCTCCCAGCTTCACATTTCAAAGCTTTTCTTTTTGTCTTTTTTTTTTTTTTTTTTGCTTTTCAGAAGAGTCTCTGCATACTTTATGACATCAAAAAGAAAGATTTTTTTGAAAAGAAGGGTTCTTCCTGCAATGATAAAGTTTCATTGTGATAAACGCAAGGGATAAATTATTTCATGGCTGGGAATTATTTCAAGTTATCATTTCATTGTATAAATCTAAGCAAAGCCATTCATAGAATCACTCAGCTGTCATTTACATAAAATAAGGTCTGTGCTCATCATTGTAATATTGGAATAAATATGGTTGGACGACTATATAAGATGCTATGAAGATGTTGGTAGGGAAATTACTCAAGTCTTTATAAACCAGCCTTGACCATTCCATCTATGAAGTGAAGCTAATACTGAATACTTTTTATACCGCCTACAGACTTTCCAGTTGACTATATCCAAGAAATCTAAAATTTGGAACCTTTTTGCTTGGCTTTTGTGAGTTTCTTTTTTTAGAAAAAATAATACTAATTAACTTATAATACTAAATACATTTAATAAAATGTTTTCAGATGATTACATTACAAAAGTTGACAGCTTCTAAACCTTGTTTGAATGTCATCATAAAAAATATAAAGATCTATGAGTTCAGTTCCTAACCCTAATAGAGGGTTTGAACCTCAAAGAATAACATCTGGTTAATTGTATCAGAGGAAGTTGAAATCACTCACATGATATCTCCTGGTAGTCCATGTAATTGAAAAATTCTACGCAGAATATACATATTGAAGCACTTGTTTCTTCATTGCTTTTCCTTTTAAGTAACAGGAAACATCATAATTAATCTAGATTATTATGGAACGAGAAGCTCTGTCTTGTCATTATGTTTAATGGATGCACATATATGTGTAATATATACTTACAGTATTATATATAATAGTGGCCTATAACCCGGCATTGCCCTGGTATTTATTTATAGGGGGAAAATGTCCAGACCAAACGTAATTTCTAATGTAGGATTTTCCCCTTTATCAGAGGGAGCCCCCTTGTGGAGTACTGTGAACCCGTTACCATGGCAACTTCTCTGTGCCGTACAGTAGAAGCCATTTTAAGGCACAACAAGCTATATCTTAACAAAACACACATCCTAACGGGTGTTAGGGATGTCTTACATCCACAGTATTTGTTTCCAGAGGGTAAGTCAACTGTGTACCATGTTTGGTTGAAATTGCTTGAGGCAATCCAGAGTTATGTTAGAATACACACACACACACACACACACACACGTGTGTGTGTGTACATATGTATGTATGTACGTATGTATGTATAGTGTGTCTTACCAATGTGTCATTATGTCATCCAAAGCATAAACCAAATAATCCATTTGATCTCATAATAATGTACTTTTTGTCTATGACTTCATTTTATTACCTTTACAGGTTGTCCTTGACTTATAAAGGATTTGTTTATCAAAATTATGCTGGAAAAAGTGATTTATCCTGTCCTTGCTCTTTGTCCTCTTTGCACTAACCAATGCAGCATCCCAGCAGTCACATGATCAAAATTTGGGTGCTTGACAGCTGGCATGTGTTTATGATGACTACATGGTCCCAGGGCCATTTGATCACCATTTGCAACCTTGCCAGGTGGCTTCCAGCAGCAAAGTCAATTGGGCCAAGATGGATTTAAAATGGTTATTTCCTTAAATGTGGCAAAAAAGATTATAAATCAGAAAGATCATAAAACTGGTTGTAACTCAAAATCACTGCATTACTTAGTGACTGATACCAATGGTAGAAGTGGAGGACTACCTTTATATTCTTCTCAGTATGTCAATAACTGATTTCTTTTCAAAAAGTAACAATATTCTTTTTAGTCATATCATCAACCATGGCTTCATTCCAGCTCTATTACCAGATTACATCCTAGCAATCCCTTATCATCATTCAGAGCAAAACAAGATGGATTATGTTATATTTCAAGGATTCACCAATGTTTCCAGACATTTATGCACTATATGTGAAGGAAAGACTATAATAAATGAAATGAATTACAACTACTGGCCAGCCTTCATGTTAATGTGAAACTGTAGTAAAACCCTACATGAAAAGGTATGTGCATATAGTTGCAGTATATTCAGATAGGTCCCATGACCCAGCAAAGAATATTCATTCTTGTACTATTTTGTGGGGTTGATCTGGTTGAAAGTAAGGGTGAGTAGGACTGCTGCCATGTCAATCAGATATTTGCCAACTAGGGCACAGTGTGGCAATGACAATAAAGGTACCGTCAGTTATTTTTGTGGGTTTTGGGAAGAGGTCGTTATACAGCATCTACCAGCAACTACTCTATATATGTCATCAGATAAAATACTAAGGATGAGTAGCAAAAATATTTCCAAAGCAATAATTTAAGAAGGCATTAACATTTACATCAATGGTGAAGGGACAAGCAGGTTTTTCAGCTGGCAGAATTAGTAGTAGTAGTAGAAAAAAGATTTATAAATGCCAAAATAATTGCTTTGAACTGGGTTAAAAAAGAGAAGAGGCAAATATATCAGACAGGGCTTCTCTCTCTCTCTCTCTCTCTCTCTGTCTCGTAAACTTCTGTTCCAACACATTTCTACAATGTGTTCTACTGTTTTTAAGTCTCTACAAAAATTTATACACATCATGAAAACCTGCATAATGCATTATAATTTTAAAAAAGCAAAGAACAACAGCAGCAGCCTTCATCGTCTCATAAAATTAAAATAAGACCAAATACCAGAGGAAATGCTAAAGCTTTCTGAGAATTAGATATAAAACCAGGAACTTCTATGCTGAGAGAAATATTCTTTCAGAAATTTTGTAAGATAGATTGGCACTGTTTCCTCCAGGCAATTTTTCCAAAATTTCAAAGTATACAATGGCTTATCCTTTACTTTCCTGGTCCTTTCAAGAAGTTGAAATTATCATCTAACTTCCTACATGAAGATTAAAAAAAATAGGCTCCATAATCTATTATTGTCCTACTAAGATACAATTAAGGGACGTGGTGGCTCTGTGGCTAAAACGCTGAGCTTGTCAATCAGAAAGGTCAGCAGTTCAGAGGTTCAAATCCCTAGGGCCACATAACGGAGTGAGCTCCCATAAGTTGTCCCAGCTTCTGCCAACCTAACAGTTCGAAAACATGGAAAAATGCAAGTAGGAAAAATAGGGACAAACCTTTGGTGGGAAGGTAACAGCGTTTTGTGCGCCTTTGGTGTCCAGTCATGCCAGCCACATAACCATGGAGATGTCTTTGGATAGCGGGGGCTCTTTGGCTTTGAAACGGAGATGAGCATCTATTCTACGGGACGACTAGCACATATGTGCGAGGGGAACCTTTACCATTAAGATACAATTGATTCTTTAGATTCATTTTACTGAAATCGGTGATGGCCTAGAGCAAAATATCTCTATGTTAGTGTCATTCACTGCATATTTCTTTTTCTGATATAATACACATATCAAGGAAGGCCTAATAAAGCACTTCAATAAAGGTATTTTACAGCTAAGCCTTTTTTCTGATTCAACTGCCCAATCTAACAAAAAAAATGACAGAAATATTATTTCAACTGCATTTTAATTTGATTTCTTCATTGGGACATACAGCTGATAATGTGTCATATATTCTGCAAATTTCTCATGTTTGTGATCCCAGTCAAAATGATCACAGTCTGTAAATTTGCAAAAATATGGACTATAAAAATAAGTTTATATTGTTTTAAGAGCAGAACAGACCCAATTCCTTCAAAATAGCAAAGCAGACAGTCCCATATTGAACAGCCCTAATTAAGTAGACATTCAGGTCTACACAGGAGTATTTTGGACTATTATTGATTGGTTGCATAGTCAGCCAGATATTTGGACTTTATATTGCATTTTTACCCACCTATTGAGCCCTTCCCGAGACCTGGGATAGACGATGTTGAAGTCTGATGGTGATAAAGGTATCATCGCAGGATGTAAGTTGTCCCAAAGAAAGCTGACATTTGCAATTGACTAATGGTGACTTTGTCAATGCTGATGGTCTTCAGCTGGTGCTTCAGTTATTTTGCCTCAGACCTTTGTTTTCTTTTGCTTTCTTTCATAGATTACTGTTATTACGATGATATACACAAAATATACACATCCATTGAAAGAAAGACTCCACGCTAGGAGTTTGGAACAAATGAGTTGCATGTCATCAATCACCACTAGATATATCTTTTTGTCTAGTTGGTATTCACAGGACATTTACAGCTATCCCTCTCAAAGCACTTGTTTGTGAAAACTGAATTATACATGCACAAATAGCTGCTTATAGAGAAAGCCGAAGGCTACAGTTTGCCTGGAAGGCCCGCAGTTTGGGTTTTGTTAAGTCAGCTCATGCTATCAGGAAATCAAAAACAAAAAAATCTCCATTAGAATGCCATTAGAACCTGCTGAGAGTATCTACTTCTCTCATTGTATACACATTCTATTACGATTGGAGCGGAGAGGAAATCAAAGAAAGTTTCTTCCACTCGGTATTATCACTGGCCTTAACAAGTTTGTTTAGCGTAAATGTCCTTTATATATCCCATTGAATCTGGACCTGGCAGGCTCTTCCCTGGCCTATTGAGCCTCTGCCAAAGTATCTAATAAACAGTATATACAGAACTGCTGAGGCAACAAAACATTCAGCTGAACCTCCGTCTGACCCTTAATAACGAATTCTCGAATACTGTCACTGTGAATCTTCCTAAGTTGAGAAGGTAATTGTTTGAGGCCTTGTAAGTGCAACAGGTCAAGCCTATACCATATAAACGTAGATAGTGGGTCTTAGAAACAGGCCTAAATAGTAGAGCCACTTATACATGGCTAAAAGGGGGGGGGGGGGCAGGCTTAGTTGTATAAGCATTTGTGTGTGCTGATTTATTTAATTTATATATTTAGATTTTTTTTAAAATCCCACCTTTTTTATTATTTATAGATAACTCAAAGTGGTGAACATTTTTAATACTACTTTTTCCTCCTGTTTTCCTCACAACAACCCTGTGAGGTGCATTGGGCTAAGAGAGAGGGACTGCCCAAAGTCCCCCAACTGATCTTTTATGCTTAAGGCAGGACTGGAATTCACAGTCATCTGGTTTCCTAATCTTAGGTCTTCACCACTAGATCCAACTTGCTTGTTAATGTTAATGGACATGTAATGTTAATGGACCTGTAAGATCAGAATGGAAAAAATGGCAATTGTCTGACCAGTGCATTAAGTCTGCTGTCCAAGTTCATTTTTCGTGAATAGCTTTAAAACACTTGTTGTCACTTCTTAGAGATCTTTATCTTGATTTGTAGTTAAATTGGGACACTCTATAAATAGAAAATGCATTTAGGTAGAGCCAGGGGTGGGCTTCAAACATTTTAGCAAGGGATTCTCTGCCTGATTGCTAGGTGGATGTGGCAATGGTGGGCATGGCCTAGTTGACCTCCTGCACCACGGTGGGAGGGGGCATTTTTGCCCTCCCTGGCCTCTGGAGGCTTTTTTGAGCTCCAGGAGGGTGAAAATGGCCTCCCCAGGCTCTGGAGGCCCTCTAGAGGCTGGAATTGGGCCATTTTCAAACTTCCTAAACTTCCAGTAGGCGCATTTGTCGCCCTCCCTGAGCCTCTGTGTGCACGCCCTGCACTTTCCTGCATCAAAAACGGACCGCATGGGGACTCCTGGGAGGGGTGAGGCAGGAGGGGCAGGGCCATCCAGGAGTGGGATTTTGAGGTTCTGTGAACTGTATAGAGGCTATCTAGAGGCTCTCCCGAACCCCTGAGAACCCCCATAAACCCACCCCTGGGTAGAACACTGTCTTATATAAAGTTAGCCATACATTCTACAAGTGGAACCCAAAGATGTTTTTTTTTTCAAAAGGAAACCAGACTTTGTTTTTACTTGAAGACATTTCACTTCTCATCCAAGAAGCTTCTTCAAAACTTTATTATTGTTTATGGATAGGTAAGGATGGTGAATATATGTAATAGTCCTTTATCCACCTGTTTTCCCTACAACAACCCTGTGAGGTGCATTGGGCTAAGAGAGAGGGACTGGCCTAAAGTCACCCAGCCGATTTTCCATGCCATAACATTTCAGTTCATCCCCTAGAACTGAAGAAGCTTCTTGGATGAGAAGCAAAACGTCTTCAAGAAAAAACAAAGTCCAGTTGCCTTTTGAAAAAGCACCTTTGGGACAACTATAAGATCTGGATGACTGACAATCTCCATAGACTAAAAGTAGATCACAGAATATAATGCTTGGGGTGATCCTTTTCCTGGTTTTCAGTCATCCGACTCCATTTTTTTCCTTGTCACACTAGCCTTGTGCTTCTTTCCTCTCCAAACTAACATTCTATTCCACATAAAATGCTTGTTCCTCACTCAGCAATTTCAGAATTTTCTCTTTCTTTTTTTGAAAGAATGGTTTTTGAAGAAAACCTCACAATTCTCCCAAACATTGTCATATATATCCCATTTGTAGGTTGGATTGCTATTTGGCTTCAAAAGAATTGGTATTCAGAGTATTCAGTCTGCTATTCAGTCTGTGAGGGAGATGGGTGGTTCCAAAATGTGATAAATAAATAAAAATAAAATGATGCTTCTATCTGGATGAGTAGCTCAGTTAGCAGGGAACAGAGGAGCTTTCTTATCTTAAATTTTCTCTTTTCTCCCCGGGGAAAAGTGGAAGCACAATAAATTCTTCCAAACTAAGTACACATATCTGATGTCATGTAGCATCAAAAGTATGTTATCTTGGGAATGTCATATCTTTACACTGAGTTAACTTGCGACTTTGTGAGAAAGTCAAACAAGTCACCCTGATGGATTGTCTGGAATAGCACCGAGCTGTTTTTGTCTTAAAATCTAGACTTTTGCTGCTCTTTCTGTGATTTAAAAATCTGATCATGGCCAATGCTCTTGGTTCACCAGATGCAAAATGCAAAATCCAATTAGGAGTAGAAAGTAATTCTCTAAGAGAAAAAAATTAGGGGGATAATGGAAAGCCCGACAGACCCATAACTGTGGAAATGGTAGCAGGCGCCACATTCTACAATGGAACATCATCAGTAACATACCTCCCAATTCTTGTCTGCTGCTAAGTGTTTAGTTACTGTAAATGCTTTCGATTTTGCATAATTTATGTAAATTATTAAACACCTGTTCTCATCCCAGGAAACAAGGAGATGGAGCTGTCTCCTTGGCTAATTGATTCTTGGCATGAGTTAGCATTGTTTCCTCAGTAGTTATAGAGAAAGTGGAGCTCCCTCACAGTTAGATTGTTGTTGAGAAGACACAGATGGTGAGACTCCATTGTGTTTTTTGTTTTTGTTTTAAAAGGTTTTTGTTGTGTTTTTGGTTATTGTTTCTGAAGAACTAGTTAGGGAATCAGCTATCATTAAGGGTAATAAGAATAGAATTATAGAATCGTAGAGTTGGAGGGTCCACAGAAGTCACTGTATCCAATCCTTTGCAATGCAGGAATCCTAATTAGAGTATATGTGACAGAGGTTGTCCAAGATCTGCTTTTTTTCCATCTGCGCTTATCATATTTCTTGCATATGTCATAGATCAAATGAGGATAAAAAAAGATAACCCCCTTTTTTTCTCTTTTATTAAATGCATATATCTTGGTGTGGCCTTTATCCTTTCATATGGATATCATTAGAAATCTCTGCTTAAAAATATGATTCCCCCCCCCCAAAAAAAAAAAAAAAACTTTGATTTGTATGTTAGCTGTGGTCAGGGCTAAAAACAAGTACATTGTGAAACATGAGTATGATCTTCCTCATCACTACCAGAGGTGAATTGCTCCTGGTTCGGCCGAACCAGTAGTGGAATTCAGGCCTGGGTCACAGAACTGGCAGCAATCCAGGCCTGTCACACACCCCAAACCAGTTTCCTTGCCCCCGCTAGGCCGCCACCATTTTGGATTTTAGTGACTGCACATATTCAGTTCACTGCAAATTGTTCTGCGCATGCACGAAGAACAACTTACATTGAACAGTGCATGGATGCTCAGCATACGATGCGCGCAGGTTGCGAACCAGTAGTAAAACCAGCAGCAGCCCACCCCTGATCACTACATATAGCAAACTAAGATGAATCAGATCTTTCATGTAGCTAGTTGATCATGACTGAACTTTTCTGAACTTTTTTTCTACCTTTTCTGTGTCTATTTTCTTCTTTTCTAAAGATGAGAAATTGCAAAGGGCTGCAATGATTTTCTAAGGCACCATTCAAATTTGAGATGATCAAAATGATGGAGGATGGAATTTGCATAAACTCTATCATTGTTATGATTTGTTGTACAGTCAGCCAGATGTTCAGACTTGGCATTTTTATCCACCTATTGAGTCCTTCCCAAGGACCTAGGCTAGGCAGATGTTGATGTTTTATTTGGTCTAGTGATTAAGGCACCAAGCTAGAAACCAGGAGACTGTGAGTTCTGCTAAGGAGACCTGCCTTAGCAATGAAAGCCATCTGAGTGACCAGTGACTCTTTCTCAGCACAATTCACCACACAGGGTTTTAGTTGTAGGGAAAGAAATATAGAGAAGGAACATTAAGATGTGTTCGCCTGTATAAATATTGAAGATGGGATAATATATTTTTCTAAAAATTCTATTTTAGCACAGTTTAATGTTTCTCAAAATTTCCTGAAAGATGCTAGTTTGAATGGAGGGGAAATTGATTAGGATGTACATAGGTAGAGAAATTCAGCACATGAGGACATTCAATCAAAAAAGATATAAGAAGTGATCCATACTATTTTATGAAACATAGGCATAGAGAGGAAAATAAACTTGACACATTATGCTTAGCACATTCCAAAGATATACTTTTGTAACAACACTAGAAAAGAATTCACAAATCTATTTTCATTTTCAGTAACAAGGCATTTCAAGCTGACAGTATTAGATCTGGATTTTTGAGGGGAAGGTCAAGTGTCACTACTTGTAATTCAGAAATCCTAGAGGTTCTTTAGAATACAGTTTTCTATAACTGGTAGCAGATATTCTATTGTTTATGATAGGGTGGAAGAGAATATTTATTTAATCTTCAACTGGATATTTTTAGTGTACCAGCTAACGCTGGTTGCTTATGAATATTTTTATGCAAACTGTTTCGTTGGCAGACATTGATACAGTCCAGCAAGGCATATTTTCATAATGTATGTTCTAAGACTGTGCAAAATCTTTTAAAATAGATGCTTCAAAATATGAAGATATTTATACAAAGCATTTCTTTATGAATTATTGAAGCGATTGCTTCTTTTTCCCGATTCTGTCTGCTGCTCCTGTGCATTGCAGAACATCTCTTTCAAAGAATTTGCACAACTCTAATAGGCAGATGAGCACTACATAAACTGATACACTGGGATTAGTATGAGGCCCAAAACATGGGCTCTTGTGCAAAGTCAAGCATGCCGAAGACCACAGTGAACCATGAACTAAGGCCCTGTTGACTTAACCAGTGAAAGAAACCTGATGCAGCTTCTTCTTCAGAACCCACCTTTTCTATGAAGCTTTTAGCATAACCTAAATCCTGTTTTAAATCTACAGCTCTATAATCAAAGTTCAGTCCAAAAATGGGTGTGCCTTCAAGTCAATTTTGGATTCCTTGTGACAACCTAAAAAAGTCCCTGCAGTTTTCTTGGTAAGATGTCAGGAGTGATTTGCTATTTCTTCTGTCTCTCTTTCTCTCTCTCTTTCTCTCTCCCCCACCTATGAGTTGTGTATTGCTGTTCCTTTAATTTTACTTTTTTATCCTGTCTCTCCCCTTTATATTCTTTACTTTCCCCAAATTTACTTTCCTTGCTAATCTCCAGGGAAGGAAGCTGCCTTTTTGCACTCTGTAAAGTATTATGTGTGCTTAGGAACCACTAATACAGCAACAGCCTATTATTTGAAATATGCAAGTTGGTTCAATATAAAATAGCTAAGGGTGGGTTGTTTTTTTTGTTTTTGGGTTTGTTTTTTTTGTTTTTGCACAATGAATGCTCTCTAGTCTCGGCACTTTGGACCAGCTGTATATTTGAAGAGTGAGGTAGTAAATTATACTTATCTTCTTTAAGGCAGGATATAAAAAGGGATAATTCTGAATTCAAAACTCTACAGTTTTAATAAAAGCAGACGTCACAGATATACAGAGGGCTTATTTTAACTTAGTGGTTGTCTTGAATGTCCTAACTGGCTTTCTTTACCAGCAGCAATAAACTCTCATCTCTTTTCCGACAGAACTTCCCTTTTCATTCTACAAAACAAAAAACATGCCTATTTTTTTATTAGCTACCTTTAAAGAGCACATGATATTAGAATATAGTTACCATAATTTTCAAGAATTCAGTGTTTCTTGTCAGGGTGAAAGATTAGGTCCACACGTGAAGGTCCAATTAAACTGATTTATTGCTTAAAACCCATGCATAGGAACCTTCTCAAAGGTTAGCGCCTGCTTGAAGTTAGATAAGGATCAATGGAATTCAATTGAGGTGGGAGCCTGGTTTTAGTCTGCTTGTAGCTATGTAGGGATTCTAAAATAATCCCTCTTTTAATTCCAATCCCAGTTCTGCCACTCCTTCCCCTCCATTTGTTTTTGGAGCCATTTTAGGGACCGTAGTCCCATCCAACACCACCATTAGTTTTTGCTATGTTCAGGTCACATCAGTGGTGGGTTTCAAAAATATTTAGAATCTCTTCTATAGGTGTGGCCTACTTTGTGGGAGTGGCTTTCTGGCCATGTCACCAGGTAGGAGTGGCTTGCCGGCCATGTGACTAGGTGGGTGTGGCCAACTTGTAAAATGTGATGAAACTCACTTAACAATGCTCTTGCTTAGCAACCAAAATGTTGACTCAGAAAATCTGGCATTTGAAGCATGCAAGTCTTAAAGCTGTCAAGTTACAAGACCCTTGCACCCCTAACCCTTCAGAAAAAAAACCTCAGGGGTGTTCAAACTTGACAGCTTTAAAACTTGTGGACTTCAACTCCCAGAATTCCTCCTCCAGTCATGTTGGCTCAGGAACTCTGGCATTGAAGTGTGGAAGTCTTAAGCTTTTCAGCTCCCAGAATTCCTCCTCTCATTCTTCATCTTGATGATGGGTGGATGGGCGGGGGAAGGGAGCTGGAACCGATTCTAAATGGCACTATAGATTTGTGGAACCTCTTCTATAGAAGCAGGAACCCACCCCTAGGTCACATGCTCTTCTTTTTCCTTGATTTATTTCTTCCAATAATGAAAGCTGAACATCCACATTTATTAGCTTCTATATAGGACATTTTCAGGTTTAACATTTCCTATGTATTTGAATATGTTACCCATGCAATCAAGGTTGTGAAGTAGACTGTGTGTTGAATTGAGCTGAGGAGATTTCGATGAAAATCCACAGTGAGAATATTATTCAGATTATAATATTATACCTTTTTACATTTTACCTTACAAAGTAATTGTAGGCATAGTGTGGTATATATGCATTGCTCTGAACTACCTTGAGTGAAAGTGATCCATATCTGGGATTCATATAAAGAAGAACTATGACTTGAATTTAATTTATGGATTTGGATTCTCAAAAGCTCCCCAAAAGATAAGATGTCTAAGCAGTGTATTTTTATGCTTATGTACCTTCTTGAATGCAGTTTGACTGGTTGTTTTCCAGATAGTGATGTTTTGTGGAATGGAATACAGAACAAAAAAAAAATCTTGCTCTGAAGCCATGGATTAAAATATAGAAGAATATGCAGTGGGCATATTAAACAAATTTCTTAAACAAATTAGCTCTTTTTGAGCAAAAAAATTCTATTGTCACATCTTCCTGCAAGTTCTGCTTATATAAAACTGATTCCTAAGTATAATTTTGAGAAATACACAAATCAGAGCAGCAATATTAAGTACATGTGGAACAGAGTGTCAAACTTGATTTCATTGAGGGCTGCCTCAGGGTTGTGTTTGACCCCGGGGGCTGGGTGGGCATGTGAGCATCGGAGTGACCAGTTTGATGTCACTCATGTCAGGGGACCTGGTGGTGGCCTGAGCACTTATGGCCCTCCTGAGATCCATTTTGTCTAGCAGAGGGTTGCAGGACCCCCTCACAGCCAAAAATGGAGCTTGGGAGGGCTGTGTGAGACCCTTCCAAGTTTCATTTTCACTGGCAGAAGCACTGCGGGACAGTCCTTCACTGATTTGAAGGAAGCCCCCTACACCCCATGAACTGGATCCGGCACCCAGGCCTTGAGTTTGACACCCTGGTGTAGAAGCTTCTTATGTTCCCTACCAATTTTGTCCTTTGATTTTCTTTATTAAGCTGATTGTGCATTAGATTATATCTAATTCATTCATGTGGTTCACTATTCAAGATGTGCACATGTGGTCCCCTACTCACTCACACTCACATGTTAATGTGGTTTATGGAGGGTTTTATTTGTCTTCTCCCAGCAGCTCATCTGACCTTAGAACTGTCCCAACTGAAGCCAGCCACAAGTAAGCCCAGATAAATTTCCCAGGAAATGGCCAATTAGTCCATAACATAAATAGCAAGCTGCTGAAACAGTAAATCCAATAAATGAACATAAAGCCCCCAGGCAAAATTTCATCCATCTTACATCTATGTTAGCTTGTGGATTATAGAAATTCAGAGTTTCAAGAACCACAAACAAACATGTAGTCATGATCCACACATGCCATTTCCACTAACACCTCCCTCTGCCTGTTGTGCTAAATAGCTCCCAGTTTCAGTTCCTGGGTCACCAACCATGCTGGGGCTACCATTTAGGTGGGGAAGGAGAGGCACCAGCTGGGACGTGCATCCATGCCCTCCAAAGACCATGCCTGCCAAATGCACATTGAAGACCATACCTGTTGAACGCACACCGAACAGCTGAGCTGAGCAAGGGGCGTATATGGTGCAGGACCCCTGCCAGGAAGGGCAGGCACATCCCTGAGAGGCCTGTCACATCTACAGAGCCCTCAGAAGGCCAGTTGACGAGCAGCAGAACAGAAGGGTGATGGAGCACACGCAGGCGCACAGAGCCTGACATGCTTGAAATGATCATGGCATGCTCTGCAGCTGCAAAGACATGGGCAAAGTCGTGGCATGTGCGAGGCGGGAGTTATATGGATGGGGCTGTGGGGGTGGGACCACGGGGTGGGGTAGAGTGTATTTAAGAGGTGGAGGGTTAAACCACAGTAGCACTGACTTCATTTTCTTTTTTGTTTGTCACTCTGTGCCGGGTTTCCTGATTGCAAGATAAAAAATGCCCAATTAACTTTGTTGTCTGCATGCCTTGTCTGCTAAACATCAGAACGTGACACCCAATGCACCCCATCAAGAGGGGCAGGATCTTTTCCTGAGCAATCTGGCCTCTGTTTCTCTGCCTGCGTGCTCTGAGATCCACATTAGCAGGCAGCTCCTCCCCCTCCTCTTCACTGACCTGCAAGCTGTCCCCAGCCAAAGCCTGTTCTGCTGGCAGTTCAGGGTCAGTAATTCCTGATATACCAGGAATAATCTCATTCTTCCTTGAACCGGCCTCTGAGGAAGCATTGGAGGAAGCATCCAAAGGAGATATCCCAGTACATAAAACAGTACATCTAAGAAAGCTACGCAGAGAAATGCAGATATTACTCAGGAAAAAATGCATATTGAAATGTGTTTTTTTTTGTTTTTTAAAGATGCTTAAATATTCAAAAATGTTTATTTTAGAACAGCAAAACTATCTCATTGTCATGGTGCATTAGAGGAAAGCTTTCATGGGCAAGATCTTGGCATCTTCAAAGATACCCTCATCAGAAAAGGAGGTTAAGTCAGAGGAGAGGAAGAACCAGATGACCCAGAACTTGAGTGTCTTCTCATCTGGAAGTAACACTTGTGTAGAGTGGTAATTAGATCTATTTTCTTTACCACTTTAAACTGGTAACTGAGGATCCGGAGATACAGTAGAAGACAGAGAGACAGAAAATGAAAAGTGAAAAGTGCTTACAATGAAAAAGAAAACTCTATACACAGTTATCAAAATAATATTACACTGAATTTTACCATAATTAAATGGGGAGAAGGTGGAAATGAAATGAAGGAAGTTTTCTTACTTACAAAATTCTCCACACTGTTTTTGGTTTCCCCTACAACAAGGGGCACATCTGCCTCTGACCTTGGTTTGTTAGGCTCTCTTGTAGAGCAAGAAAGCTAATAGGCTTCAAATCTTTATAAAAGTAGGTTTTCCAAATTATAGACAACCTTTCATTAAATTCAATCTTCATGTGAACATAATAGTAAAATTGCGACAACCACCTCATAGTAAATTTCCTCAGAAGGCAACAGTAATATAAGAAGAAGAAAAACACACACACACATTAAAAGTAGTATTGTAGACATTTTTAATCATGATCTTTTTTTGGTTTTTATATTTAAATTACCAAATGTCATGTTCAATGTTGAATATCCTTATTAAACTATTTGTCCTTCAAGTAAATGAGCCCACTTTTGATTATTTCATGGCATCTGAACATCTTTTTCCAGGAAAGAAAATGAAGCACATTGTGAGGAATATTCAACAAAAACATTTACATTCTGATAGCTCTCATATATTTCATTGGGGTTTCTGCTGCTTGAAAGTTATAAATGGGAAAAATTTAGTGATTGTAAACGAGGCACCACCGACTTGTAAATATCAGCATGCTCATGTTCCCAATATCTCAGAATGCCATTATGAACAATGATTTTTCTTTTGTATCAAGAATTGGGAGAAAAAGACCCTAAATATTAAAGTTCTATATTTTCTGAGAAAATAGTGTCTGATGGATCTGTTCATGAAATGTATTAAATCCTAGCTCCAATGATATTTCTGTCTCTATTAGCAACAAGTACCGACAAGGGCACATCGGTTGACTTTAAAAGAAAAAGATTGTTTATAGTTTGGATGGCAATTTTTAATGGAAGATAAATGGGACACTGTGAGATTTAGAAGGATTGCACACACACACAAACTTATACCCTCCATTCTAAGCACATTTTCATGTAGACTCTTTGTATTTATTCAACATCAACACCCAACCCTTTTGTAAATTTGAGCTTTGCAGTAACTTGAGAGAGATTGTTTTTTTCCCCTGCTGAGGAATGATGTTCCTCACTCTGAGCCTCAACATCTTATTTCTTGCATCTCTCTGTTGCTTTGAACAGAGAAATTTTCCATTCCAGCCACTATAGCAACATGCAACCATGGTGACAACAGAAGGGCTTGGTTGGAAAAATGCCAACATACTATCCTTTCACACCTTCACAGTTTCCAAGCTGATTTTAAGTGCAGGAGAAAAAGGCAGATTTACATCTGGAAAGCTTTTCTTTATGGTAACCAGTTTTTTTCCTCTCTCTCTCAGAGAATCAAATGTCCACACAAATACTTACAATAGAAATATATAAAATGTAGAAGTATGGAAAGGGGGCTAGCAATGATTTTATCTATCTGGGATAGAATTAAGATCAAAAGAATTTGACAGTTCAGGGATCTGGAATTATTTAGGTGGCAAAATCATTTTGGATGATGTGTTTGCATTATCTCCTTGTTCTGGAGAAGAATAAGCTTGAGGTGAAGATGGTTTGCCTCCTGAGTAGGAATGCAGCTTAACTTTGACCTCTCTTAGAGAAATTAGGGGTGTAGAAATGTTCTAATGCTCAAAAGTGTGCATTAAATTAATGAAGCAAAAAAGTTCAATAACTAGTTGTATATTCCATTTATCTCTTAAGACAGTGGTTCTCACCCTTCCCAATACTGCAACCCTTTAATACAGTTCCTCATGTTGTGATGACCCCCAACTATAAAATTGGTGTCTTGGTTCCTAAAACCATTGAAAATATGTGTGTTCCAATGGTCTTAGGCGACCCCTGTGAAAGGGTCATTCGACCCCCAAAGGGGTCCCAACCCACAGGTTGAGAACCACTGTCTTAAGAGATATATATATTTTATCGTATTTTGGGGGATCATGATTCTGCTGTTCTTCCATTGACTTAATACTCTATTAGTCTTTTGTTTTCCATACAGGTGTTAATTATAGCCAACTCTTCTAGGCTCTCTTTAAAAGATTAGGCTAGGTTGGCTAGATGCAAACTTCTACAGGCATGCAAAGTAAGTATCATAAGAGTGAAAATAACATTCTCCTGTTCCTACCTCAATTCTTGGCAATCCAGTTCTCAATTCTCCTACCATTTTTGGTAGTTTCATTAATACATCCATGTAGTTTTCTTGGCAACAAAACACAAGTGAGTTCCAGTGTATTGTATTCTCCCAGGATTTTTTTTCTCCTAATTTCCCATTCTAAGTTATAGCTATGCTATTTACTGGAGGAATCCAGTAAAGTATCAACCAGACCCAACCCTGTTTAGCTTCCATTGTAATGGAATTATATAACATAGTGATACTCCAAATTTTTACCTCTACAGTTACAAAAATATCAATAATTCCATATAAAACATAGGTTAAATTCCATAACAACATAGTATTGTAACTAAGCAACAGTAACACAGGAGAAAACTGACATTCTAGATAGATCAACATCTAATCTACTTATTGTTATTCATGGCCTATTCTTGATAAATTCTTCATAGGCAGAAGTACAAAATGAAGGAGAGTTGCATATTGTTAAAAAATTACAATCAAATAGTAACATATAAACCAAGCCCTGGTGTGTTGGAGCTGAGAATCTAAACCATCCTGGAAAGATGAAGACACATTTCGAAAATTCTATAGAATGAACATTGAAAGAAGACACACTGAAAGAATTTATTTTACCCAATTCTGCATGGGTGTGTTTGCTTTAAATACAGAGCGTTCTAATATCTACTGTCCAAAATGGGACAGTATTATCCAATGGGATAATTTTAAAACACATTAATTTAAATGCCTTGTTATTGGGGGACTAGAATCTGTTTGAGGTATACCTCCTCTATTATTGTATGTCTCTGGTGTTAAGTAAATGAAATATTGTATTTTTCAGAGTATAAGATGCTCCAGAGTATATGAAGCACCAAGATTTTGAAGAGGCAAATTTAAAAAAAAAAGTTTTTGCAGACCTCCCCAAAATGGCCTGTTTTTCACAAAAATGGGCCCATTTTTTTAAAGGCATGAATAACCTTTAGGAGGTTTGTAGAGTGCTCAGGGGGCGGGGAGCAAAATGAGCAAAAAAACAGGCCTGTTTTTTTGTCAAAAAAGGGCATGAATAGCCTTTATAGAATCCTCCTGGGGACTGGGGGTCTTATAGAGTGCTCCTGGGGGCTGGAGGGGGGTGGAATTGAGCAAAAAAAAACAGCCTGTTTTTCACTCATTTCTGCCCTCCCCAGCCCATGGCCATTTTGGTGAAGGGGATGGGGTTTTGGGAGGTAAAAAAAAATGCTGTATTCAGTGTATAAGACGCACTCAGATTTTTAGTCTCTTTTTTGAGGGAAATGGGTGCATCTTATACTCCGAAAAACACAGTAGCGGATACCTTCTAGGTCAGATTTCCTTTCTATATCCAATATTTGTTGTTTCATCATGGAACAAACCTTATTATATATCACAGAACATATGCTGTGAAAGAGACCTCAAATTATTGTTAAGAGTGATGCAAGTTGGAAAACATCTTTTGACATGAGAAGAACTATCTGCTTGGAGATAGCTTTCCTGTTGAAATTCAGAATTTTAGTTTTTTTCAGAGATTAACTTCTGACTTCTGTCCTTTCTTAGGCTCCTAAGAACTATTTCAAGTCCTATAAGGTCCCTATAAAAGACACGTTATATAAGCAGAAGTTTACAAATTTATCATTTATGTTAGAAGGACGAGACTCCAAATTGTTTAAGTTACTTCCCCAATTATTTAGAAAGAAATTAACAGTGTGGTTAAGAAACAACCCTAATGAGTAGGTAAAATAGTTGTTAGATATTGTAGAGCAGGGGATTCAAATTTGTGTTGTCATGGTGCTGTCACATGATGTCATGGGACTTTTTTCCCCTTTGCTAAACTGGGTGGGGTCGGGACCAGCATGTGGCACATCTGGCCCAAGGGCTGCGAGTTTGACACCCCTGTTATAGAGTGTTGCTTCTAAATTTCAGTCATTAGTTCAGATTAAAAATATCAAGCATAGATTCCCACAGCTTAATTCAATGGATAGAACCAAACACTAGCATAAAATCAATAAGTTCTGCAATCAACCAAATGGTGGAAGATGCAAAACATTTTTTGTATTACTGTAGATGCTATAGCATCAATGGCAGAGTGACCCTTCCTAATGCCTGATCTTCCACAAGAACTGTATCTTGTGTAATCAAGTCACTCAGTTCCCTCTATAAGTGGGAATCTATAAGCACAGATATTGTTCATTTTAGAGCTAATATGGTCTGTCCTATATTCTTTTTAAAAATGAAGGTTATAATATTTATCTATGAAAGTAACAAATGCCATCAGAACAGGGAGAAACATTATTCTTAATTAGTTCAGGAGCACTTGGCTCATTATTGGGTGCCTTATTTGGTCTTAAATGGACAATTGGCTTCTACAAACAGTTATTGGTAGCCAGATTGGTAAGTTCTCTATTGAGTGTCTCCTTATTGATATACCTCCTTGAAATGCTTCTCCCAGATGTCAGCAACAATAGTTATCAGTTGAAGGTGTGTTATATCAATTTAGTGTGTTCCATTGTAATATACCAGAAGAAGGCATGTTGCTTGTTTTCCATCAATTACCTTTCATTCCGCATGCTTCCACTTAAAGAGTTATTTATAATGCAGCTCTTTGTTAAAGAGCTCCTGAAATAACATTACATTTACATTAAATTTATGAGTCTTATAGTTAAGAACAAGTGCTTTTTTTTTTTAGCATTTACACATTTTATTCATTTAGCTTTTATATATAAAACCACAACCTACAATGGCAATGACAACTTTATGTTGATTATAGTTGTTCTTATGTTATATGATTTTGTAATCCCTGTATATTATAATTCTCAAGGTTTGAGATAATGGGACAATTTGGGTAACTTCAGCAAGATGATAGTTTTGAATAATAAAGGCATTTAGAATAGCCAATTAAGCAAACTGACCAGCTGAGCCAGGCAAAAATCCCACGTGTATCTTGATAGCTTTTCCTTTAAGTGTTAAGTCAAAGACAAACCACTTATTTAGAGGCAAGTTGGACAAACCATAATGTTGAATTTCAATGGATAGTTGCAGACAAAAGAATTGCAACCAGCCTGCCTTCCACTGAGGACCTGTACATTATTTCAAGTCACGCATCCATACCTTCCTGTTTCAAAAAGCCATTCATCAAAGTTGTTGGCCTTGTAGGCCATCTCCTTGAAAAACTAGGTGGAACTACTCACTTTGTTTTGTTTTATTAAGCAATGCAGAACAATATTCAACACAGAATGGCAACACTTATTATCAAGTTCTTTCAAGAAAGCCTAAAGGTTATTTTCCATCAGAATTTCAGTGTTTACTTATTAGTCTGCAGCAGCGCAGCTGAGAAAATGAAAATAAACTACTAACATATGTGCTGAAAGGAAGATTCTTTCCTCTATAGGTAATAATAGTTAGGACTTCTCTATCACTTTTTTTTCCTAAGACGTCAATGAAACTTGTTTATTCTTCTTTATTTATAATTGTTATTATTTTAACCAAACAATGTTTAATCTTAAAGAAAATTAAATTAAATTAAATTAAATTAAATTAAAGTAGAATCTGAAAATATAAACTAGGAAAAAAATAAAATAAATTCTGTATATTTCATATGTTATATTTATCAGTCTCATTGGTTACCAATGACTTCACAACTATAATACGAACAATACAAGATATGACAAATGAAGGCAAATATACGTCTCCCAAGATAATGTTGGGGGATCCAATCTAGATCAATCACCGGGATCAGAATTTTGTCTTCTGAGCTTTTGGACTCATGGTGGAGCCCATTTTCAGGGAACTTTTCTCTATTACAGCCACAGTAATAGTAATAGAAATTAATATTACTGTAATAGTAATTACTGTAACAGTAATATAAATTAAATAAATATAGAAATTGAATAACTAGTTTTTCATAATACCAGTAGAAATTGGTACTGTAAAAGTTGAATAAATAAACACATTTGATTAGTATAGAATATTGTCTTTTTCAAAACAGATAAATCACACATTTCCAAGAACTATTCCTTGACATCTGGAATAATATTACTTTCCAATTTTTCAATATAATTATTTTCCTCCCCCTAGGCCCTTGGTTAACACAACCACAGGCACATTCCAAAGATTTTGTTTAAAATTCAACATTACATTAACATCTTATAATTTAAATATTTTCCATATATTTACTAATATACATTAATACACTATCCCCAAAAGATACTAAATCACCATATCATGTGGTTAAGCGACTCCTCAATTTTTTTACACTTTCAACGTTTAAAAAATCTGATGTCCATCCTTTAAAATACATTATTTGGTGAGTCTAATATATCCTAAATGCAATTTTTTGAAGACTCAACCTTAATCTCAAATCTGTGGATGCCATTTAAACATTTTTAAGAACAAGAAGTCCTTGATGTGACTTTATCAGACGTTCCAGTTCTGTAGCCCATGTTTGAAATATTCCAGATATCTCCACTTTAAAAATATTCTTGAACTGTTGATAGAAATATGTTATAGGTTTTATTTCTGTCATAGATTTCACCAAGTAAGAAAGCAATTCTGGTGTCTTTGAAGCAGCTGAGGTATCCTGTCCATCTTGATCTGCTTGAATTGCTTAAGCAAAAGATATCTCTGCTGTTGAAAATTGGGAAGACCAATTTTATTTGAGGTCAGAAAAAATCCTTGAAATTGTCATTACATAGTAGTTGACTTAAAGTCATGATCCCAGTAGCTACCCAACCTTTCCAATAAAGTGATTTAAGGTAGATTTTCAAAGTACTATTTTTAAACAGAGCTAGATATTCATGAGTCTTATTATCAAAACCGAATTTATAGCCCAGTATGTCCCACAGAGTTGTCCACACTCATATTCCTGAAAATAAAACACCTTTTCTGCTATGTGCTGTTCAGAGTATGTGCCATGATTGAAAGGAAAAAAGGCAATAACTTTTCAATTTAAATTTTCAGTGAAATTTAACTTTTTTTAAAGGCATCACTAGACTTTTTGTTGAATATGATATTTCATTTTCATTTTCTGGCTATGTCAGGCCCAGCCCAAGAATGACAGAGAATAATCTAGTCAAAGTTCAGTTCTTTATTTGCTCCCAAGAAATGGACAGAATTTTGCCAGAGTAAATATTTGCTACTCTCACCCTGGTAGAAATACCCTGGGAGATTCTAGGGAGTGGCTATCCTAGCTCTCTTCCTCTGTCTCCTATATGGTTCTGGGCTGTGTGGCCTCTTGTCTTGTCCTGCTCTTTTGAATGTGCTCCCTCCTTCCTCGGAAACTGACACTTCACTGTAATACCATCACACTAGCACAGGAGTGAGATTCAGGCGATTCAGACCCACCCACCCACCCCTGCACTTTCCTGTTCTATATTTCCCTGGTTTTTAGCTCAACTGATTTATGTGGCATAGGATTACTGCATGTCAACTGTTTTATTTACCAGCGCTAAAATAGAAGGTAAGCTTTTAAGCTTAAAATAGGCGGTTTTTTAACGCTGTGCGGCATGCAAAGCACACATTAGACACGTGCGTGTGCAAAGCACACTTGCATGGACCTACCGAATCAGTTGTTAACCGGTTGCATCCCACCACTGCACTAGCACAATAGGCACCATCCCTCGCTGGCTGTTATTTTTAAACACATACACATTTTCTGTATAAAACTTTTTGGTATTAATAAGTTTACTTACAGATATCTCTCCCAATGACATTCATGTGAATTCAGAGTACCTTTTGGAATAACACTTGATCTATTGTGTAGGAGGGAAGGGTAATATTTGGGGGGAAATAATTTAAACCACCTGCACAGTTCAGGCACATTAGATTTAAACCTCTCACTTACAGTAACAGTTCGAAGGAAATTTAAGGAACTTGATTTTGAGTAGCCAGCTGACTAGCTGACTAGCTAGTGCACCTTTAAGAGTACTCAAAACAATCATTTCCCCTTCTGTGAAAGAAGGTGAAGATGAAGCCAGGGGTTTGTTTTTTTCACAAAGTCTTGTTTCTTAAGGATCCTTAAGAAAGCAAATTTGGTTTAAGATTGAAGCATAACTTAAAGAAAACCTGAAAAGAACTGAAATCAGTAAAACAAAATTGGAACAGAATGTTTGTTCACATGAGTGATTTCTTTTACATGGTTTATTTATTTGTATATCTCATTTCTCTATCTTTTGGGTCTGCAAATCTCATCTTTGTTATCTTTCTTAAAATAAATGTCCTTTGTTTTGCTCATTACTTCTATATTGTAATACTTCCACGCAATCCTTGGTTAAAAGATTAAAAATAAAGAAAATACTTTATTCAAATATTTCTGGAGAAAGGTGGCTTCCTGTTTTACCTATTGTATCAGGATTCCAGAGCAACAGCTATGTCCTTATTTGGAGATATCCACAGGGTGCATTGGGGGTCAAATATAAAGATAGAGAGCAGGGCCATGGAGATATGAACAAAGGGAGGTGAGCTTTAATTGTGTGGTAATATCTGCCATTTTGACCTTGCTATCTTCCAATTGTAAATGCCACAGTTCCCATTCAACACAATAACAGTACTACTTAGATTTATATATTGATTCACAGTGCTTCACAGCCCTCTCTAAGCAGTTTACAGAGTCAGCAT
Source organism: Natrix helvetica (assembly GCF_964273705.1). Taxonomy (NCBI): domain Eukaryota; kingdom Metazoa; phylum Chordata; class Lepidosauria; order Squamata; family Natricidae; genus Natrix; species Natrix helvetica. The sequence goes on along the minus strand of NC_138549.1, from coordinate 95,512,136 downwards.
ATTCCCCCCAACAATCTGGAGGGAATTCTACTAACCACAGAAGGATGAATCAAACTTGAGCCTGTGAGAATTAAACTGCTGGCACTTGGCAATCAGCAGAGGCAGCCTGCAGTACTGCATTCTAACCACTGAGCAACCATGGCTCTTAATGCTCAAATGAGTGGCAGTGAAATTACTTCCTCAGGAGAATCTGAGGAACAGTCACACTCTGCTGTCCCAAGAGAAAGATTGGGGCAGAAAGCAAAGGAAGTATATAAGAAAGCAAAGTGTTCAAGATGGATCCTTAGTTATTTTAGGTTCTGATCTAACCTACTTCTTGCTTCAGTAATGCCCAATATGCAGCACTGGACCTTATAAAATGCTTCCTTCAGACATTATGAAATGCACATAATACCCTTTCCTTACAAGAAGTGCAGAGAGGCAGGAAAAGTAGAAGGCCTTTGAAATATTACTACCCACATACATCTCTCAGTGAGAAATGAAGTGAAGTGCCATTTGCATTTTACAGATCTCTAGCCCTTCAACTTGGGAAACATTACCTGACACAGTGTCTGTGCTCGCTTCCCATTAAACTCAATGGCATTTCGCTTTCACTTTAATTAAAAAGTACTCACCACTGAGAAAGATTTGTGAATGAATGTTTATATCTAAGGCAGCTGGCAAAGAATCAGCAGCTGTAATACAATTGTGCCTGGTGGAACCAGTAAGGAAAAGCAGGATGTAGGAGATTGGAGCAGAGACCTTTTAAAAATGAACATGTTGTAAATAATCAGCCCCATTCACACTTGTGCATGATATAAAACAAAGTCAATTTCAGTACCTTGGTGGCATTTAATAAACCACTTTACTTTATTCTCCTGCTTTATGGGATCACCAGGAGCCCTCCAAGGAATTGCAAAGCCTTTCAACTGCAAGGTAAAAAATTCATTATGACAGTTCTTCAATATTTTGTTATTGTTTGACCTACAGATTAATATGTCTCTCTAGAATTTGCATCTTTCCTATTGTCTAAGAACAAATTACTGTGCAATAAATGTTGTCAAAGTAAGAGCAACTCATATTTTTTTCCTTTCTTTAGAAAAAAAAACTTGTTGTTGTTTTGCTATATAGTAATGACTGACTTGGCTCAGCAGAAATGTAAGTATGATTAATGTTTAGATTGTAATAACTGCTAGATTGTGTTTTCTTATTTTCTTTTTAAGAGTGTTATGCATCACTCTTTCTAATGGCTCATTGCTGAGTGTTGACAAACTGGTACCCAAACCTGGAGATGTTGTTCAAGAAAAGAAAAAGAGATCACCACACTCTAGAGAAACTCAGGATTGGTAGTAGAAGACAACTTCCACCAAGAATGAGGAGGAGGAAAGTTCACATATCAACAATAATGAATCCCTAGAAACATCACAAGCACATTTCAGCATATTTTCATGGTTTGGGTGTCCATGATGATTAATTTATCTTGAAATGTATTTTGAAAAAGAGAAAGAAGGAACAAAATGGAATATCTAGGTGAGTGCAGAGTGCATTCCTTCCCATCTGGCACACAAGATCAGATCCCTTGCAATATATGTATATAAAATCCAATATTTATTAAGCAGTGGATAAAGACTGTCTATGATGGTTCATAATGTACTGGGTCTTTCTAAATACTTTTAGAGAAGGTGAAAGGTAAGAAGGATGAGAATTTCTTTACATTTTTCCAAAACCATGAAAAGACTCGCATGGAAAAGAAAAGCAAGCTGTTATCCAATTTCCCATATTTTTCTTTTAAATTGGGGGAGAAATGGGGCATAGCTGGCTTTAAAGCTTTCTGACTATGCTTGAACTTCTGCATTATCTGTGAAAATGTTAGTAATTATATGAAGAACAATAAAAAAGACTACATTTCCCAGATACATAGTACTATACCCCTCCCCCCAAAAAACTAGGCATGCCTATTTTTACCCATTTTTATTGTCGTGCAATTGGACCCTTTTTAAAGGCAGGGGAAGAAAAGGCAGGGGAAGAAAAATGAAGCATTTCTAGAATAGAAATGTTGATAAAACTGAGTAGAGATTATGGGATTTCCAATCTCAGCACATTTACTATAACAACATGGAGAAGGCTGCAAGAAGACTTAGAAACTGAGGTAAAATTTGAGAAGGTTTTAGACTCAGCTTGTAATATCCCATTAAATTTTGTTCTGTTGTGTTTGGGTGGGAGATATTTTAAAATTCCCTGTTTTGAAATTCCTTCAATCTATGATATTTGTTCTCACTGTCCTTGATCTAATTTTAATGGCTATCTCAGACCTCGAAAGTAATGCAGTAATCAGGAGAAATAAGGCTAAACAGGAGAGAAAAGGGAAAATACATGGAGAGGTTGTAGTAGCCAGAATGATCAGTGAATGCTGAAAAGCAGAGAATTCAGAAAAGCAACCTGAATATGTTTGCAACAAATACAGAAAATCACTAGATATGGGAGATGCCTCCTGACACCAGAAAGATGTAAGTGTTGACTTGAAGACTAGCATCAACCCATCTTGAATCTATTGAGGCTTGGATGGCAGAAAAGAACACTTCTCATTAGCTGTTGTTTACCCTCTCTTGAAACCAAAAAGAAGTAATGTTGTGTCACTGGTGAATTTTCAATGTGCAGGGATCTCAGCAAAAACCTAAGGAGTTTGACTGACATAATGATGTGAACAACTCACATAGGGAGGAGCACGATGTTCTCTTCTCTAGGCAAGTTGTTCTGCTTTCTGCTGGAACAGATCATATTGCCAAATAGATAAGCCATCTTGCCATTTAGAAAGCTGCTCGCCTTCCTTACAGCAGATACGGCTGGTAACCAAAAAAATAAATAAAGCTCCAGATGGAACAGACTTCCTCTGACTTCTACTTTCTTTGATGCATATAAAGTACAAATCACATTTTTAACTTTTTATTGACAAGGTTGGAAATCTAAAAGATAGTGGCCATCCAAGCAGCTTATGTTCAGTTGAGAATGATGGCAAGTGAGAAATAAGAGTGTGCTTAACTCTTTATTGAAGTGTGATTTTTTTTAAAAAAAAAAAATTCTTGGCTCAACCACTTCCACCTAGAGGAACATTCATATGATGGACAGAACTCTGTTCAAAACTGTAGCATCTTTGAGTTTTGAAGTACTTACAAAATCCCCTCTATGTGTGACCTGTCACTTTGGTGGTTTTAGAGGTACTGTGGAAGTAAAATACGCCCATATATTTATTCCCTTTGTGGCAACCAAAGAATGATTGGTTTGAGATGAGGTGAAGTAAGGTGAAAAACATAGATGACTGAAATACTTCTCCAGGGGTTGCCAGCTTGTGTCTCACACTATTCTGTTGTACATCGTCAAGATGGACAGTACATCTGAAGACATTTTTCAGCCACATCCTTGCGTATGTCATCAAAAGGTAAGAATTAAGAAGTCATACTGGAAATAATTCTTTTCAGTAAAAGGTCCTCCAAGCAGTTGGTAGATGAAAATGCACATGAATGTTTTGATTCCATTGTCTGGGTTTTGTTTTTTGTTTTTTAGAAATTTGGCAAGTGATTCGAAGATAAGAAAGAGTCCTTGAAAAGTGTCAGGAGGCTAGAAAGATTATGTCTATCACTATATTGCATGAAGAAAAATTAGTAAGCAGACGACCCTACATTAAAGTTAATAATTATACTGTAACTGTGACTAAATTGGCATCTATAGAAATCATTTTATTTTACCAATGAAGAACATACCCATACACATACTGAGCATTTAAAATTCAGGGTTGTCAGAAACAGAAGGGTAATCTTGGGGGAAGGTGCAAAGACTGTGGGAAGCAAGCACACTTACTATGCATCAAACTGTCTGAATGGTGAATCTCGTGAGCAAATCTATATTGTAGGCTTAAGTGGGTTTAAACATTACTTTCCCTTCTCAAGGATTCCTGGGAATTCCAGTCCATGAAATGGGACTAAGGATGTCTAAGAGATAATGCCAGTTTCTTAAATCGAGTCTGTCTATCGTTTGGAGATAATATAACACTTAAACTGATGTGAGTTGGTATGTAGATGAGCTGACAATTATGGAACTGCAAGAATGGAATCAAACCTTTAATGATCAGAATGAAAGGAAATGAAGACATAATCTCCTAAAATAGAATAACTGAGAAGCTTGTCAGGAGTGAAGGCAGCATATGTTGAAGACAGATGTAATATAAGAGCATGTGAATATGCCAACTCTCTTTATATCCTCATATCATTCCGGCATGTTGAAAGCCTAATTAAATTAGACATTTTCTTTTGCACTTTCCTTCTAGCCTGATTCTGTTTGAGGAAAAAAGAAATTACTTGGTTTGTGGTTGTGGTTGTTTTCTCTCTTTTTCCCCCCTCCAAAGGAGAAGAACATTTCATTGGAAAGTCAAAGGTGAGGGAATGTCCTGTCTTTTATTGTTCAGTCATCTCTTCTGTGGTTTGTAACTGCACCTCTCATTTATCAAGCGAGTCCAGAGGGAAGACACAGAAAATAGCTCGCTATTATCTCTTTTTTTGGTACATACTAAAGTCCTAACAGGACTTCAAGGCTGACCACGAGAAGTGAATGGATGATTCACCTTACCCATGCAGTTATGAAATCTTGTTTAATGTTTGTATTTTAAACTATTTTATGTTTAACAGAGCTTTGGGGAAGTTTTTGGCATTTTTATTCTTTAACCATTGAAGTGGCCATATGTTAGCTACTCCCATGTATGTTGAAAGCCCTATTTGGTCACTTGCTTGCTGCAGTACAAATGCATATGACTCAGATGTAAAATAATTTTTATTTCAGTTCAAACATGCTTTGTGGATTGAGAAGGGGGTTGGTCTAGAAGACCACTAAGATCCCTTCCAACTCTGTTATTTTATTATTCTGTTACCCCATTTGTCTTCTTTTATCTTTCATGGCTTAAAAAAAATATTAAACTAAACTTGCATATATAGCAATACCACAGCTATGTGCTGTTGCAGGTTATACCTTTTTTTCCTAAATATTTTTTCTTTGAGAAACTGCTTTTTAAATACTTGTAATGCATATTTCCATCATTAAAAAAACCTCAAACCAAAGATGATTTACAAGAATATTTAAAGCATGCACAAGAGCCAATTCTGTCTCAAATGCTGGTAAGAAAGATAGTTGAGCCTCTCTTATAGATTTTAAGTTAGCGTCCATCACTGTCAACATATATGAGTGGAAAACAGTATCCAGACGTGGATACTAAAGCCTTCTGGAAGCGAGAGATTCTCTGGTGACACTGCTTTAGATTATTATTTTTGGCAATATCTAACCTCTTAAAGGCAATCATGAGTTGCCTCTCATGAATTTTTCAACATCCTGCTTTTTTCCCCTAACCATTCTGATCCTTTCTTTGTCTTTGTTTCTATCATTATGCCACGTCTATAATCCCACAGTGGCCTGTTCGAGTAGAATTAGAGCAGCACTTAATTACTGGAACTAGGAATGACAAATATCGTCGTTTTTATCTGGTTGATCTTAGTAGCTCAGTAGATGAATCTGAATAATTTGAAACTGTAACTTAACGTCTTCCAAGGTATTGAAAAGCTTGATAAAATACAACAGTTATATTTACCGCCTCTGTTGAGAAAATAGACTTTCTTGTACTCCATTCTACCATGTATGTTTATGTATCTACTGTCAGAAAAACTAAAGCTTGCTCCTTGAGAAATCATTTCCTACTTTTTTTTGCCTTCATCCTTCCATATTTCCTTGTTTTACATATTGATGTATCCAATAGATACAGTAAAATTAATATGAGATACAAATTTATTTGGAAGCTCATTTTTTAATGAAAGGGAAAAAAAGAAAATAATGTCTGACCCATTTTACAGAATTCAGAGGAAAAGATTTCCTCTTTCCCAGTTTCCCAATTTCCTCTTTCCATATAGTTATCTGCAGAGTACCATAGCAAAGGTTCAGATAACCCTTTAAATTAGGAAACGAGGAAGGGAAACTGGAATAGAAACCTAGGACAAATCAAGAAATTTTCAGAATAGAGAATTAATATCTTGCTTTAGTAGCATATATGTGTGCACATGAATCTGAATGCATAAAAGCATGTTTATACACTTGCACATGTATGCATATAATCTAGTTGTATTATCAACTATTTTCATAATAATTGAAAATCTGGTGAGAGGCTTCAGTAGAAAAAAAATTCAAAATAAAAAAGTGGATCAAATGTATGTAATATATAAGTATAACATGTAGAAAAAAAATTTCCTACCTATTTTCTAAATTAAGAATTTTGTTGTTGTTCATTCTGACCTATACTTCTTTGGCACCTATGAAATATATACAATTACCCATCTAAAGTGAAGGAGCCAAATCATTCATTCATAGAGAGAGTCAATATTTTATAATGGCTGATTGCAGAGTCAGCCAGAGGTTTAGACTAGATTTGGTATTTTAATCCATCAATTGAGTCCTTCCCGAGATAGGCAGATATTGCTGGAGTTGTCAAAGATATCAACACAGAATGTATCATCATCCTCTGAACTAACACTTACCCCATGCCCCCTGACTCACATTTAGGAATAGCCTCGGAGCAACAACAAACATTCTTGAGGTTACACAGGAACAAAACTGAATTAAAAGATGGAAGAAGGAGACCAACGAGCAAGGAATAACATTAAAGAAGGAAATGGCTGAAGGATCTGAAAGACACAGAGCCTGGCCTATCTACTAGCATAATATGTACTACCAGAATCATAAACCTATGATGACTTATTTTGGTCAATGACAAAGCCAATAAGATTTTGGCTTTCATTCTGTCAGTTTAATGTTGCAACTTAAGCTGCCTTTTGCAACTCGTTGATAGCGATTTTGTCAATGCCAATGGTGTTGAGGTGGTCCCCAAAGATACCTGTTATTACTATTTGCTTTCTAACTTTTGCCACAGGTCTACTCCTATCTACAGATCTTTGTATTTGATTATTTTCTTCAGTTATTTCTCTTCTGTTCTACTGCAACATCCATTATCCAGACTTGTTTGTCTCTCTTACCAACCATTGTTACAAATTTGCCTATTATTAGTATTTGCTTTCTAACTTTTGCCACAGTTCTACTTCTATTTGGGGTGTTGTGTGGCAGGTGCTTGTCTGTATGAATTCTAAAGTCCCAGAGCATTTTAACTTCTTCAGGGATATTTTGCGTTATGTGGTGGTCCCACCAGTTTTTACTTTTAGGCAAAAGGTATTTCTTGAGGATGTTTCCAATCTACTGCTCCTCTGTCATGCCATTGCATGTACAGTAGTCAGTCTGCTGTAGCTAACTAGGTGATCCACTGTTTCTTCAGCTTTGCAGAAGTGACATTGACTGCCTATTGCTGTCCTCAATTCTGGCTGTGCATGCATTTATACTTAAACTTTGGTCTTGTACAGCCAGAATTAACCCCTTGGTCTCTTTCTTCATCTTTCCTACCCTTAGGCCTTTTCCAAGTATTGTTATTATCCGCTTGGCTTGCTAGTTCTTCTTCTTTTTCTTTTAATGTAGTAGCCATGCAATGCTTTGTCTTGCCATGTCTCTTTTGCATTCTTCCTGTGGTCTTCCTTATTATTATCTGATCAAATCAATTCACTGTAGCATGAGATCCTCTTCCTTGCTGGTCCAGTGAAGGTTGATAAATAGGGGTTCATGGGAGGTGCTTCCTAAGCTAGTCTGAGAGAGATGACTGGCCCAAAGTCTCCAAGCCAATTTTTGTACCGAAGACTAGAACCAAGCTTTTCTTGCTCTTAATCCAACATCATAACATCATGTTGTTTCTCTCTCCTTCCCTCCCTCCCTCTCTGTGTGCATGTGTGTGTGTATATAATCAAAATCATTCTTTCATTTCATCTGCTATCATTCATGAAATGAAAGCTATGAAATGAATTTTGATTTATAAGTAAATAATAATTGTTATAGATTTTCTTGTAACTTTTGAAACCAGAATCCACAGTTATGATCATAGTGCTGAACAGGGACAAATGAGGGCATTTAGCTTTCAGTAATACAGAAAATGATAAATTGCCTATGTGCTTAGTTGCCTGCTGGTTATTTTCAACCTGATAGCTAAAGTCTCTGATGACAGTGATACTGTCCACATTCTGTTCTGGCTAATAACAACATTCCCATCACTTTTGGTGGTTCTCAATCTTTCTATTGTTGTTGTTGTTATTGTTGTTACTATTTATTTCCCACGTTTCTTCTTAAAATAGCGCACACAGGACTGCCTTCTCATTTTATCCTCACAAAAATAATACATCTCTTGGAATTCAAACCACTGGTTTGGATCATGCCATCTGAAATAATAGGAAACTGTATTTTTGTTGTTCTTTTAAAAAAAACAATGAAATAAACCTTTTGTTTCTTGTAATCAGGTTAGTATTATTATTAATGCAGCTGTTCTTCTTCTATTTATGTAAAAGAGGAGAGGAGAGGAGTAGATCTTTGTAATTTTGTAAAGAAGCAGTTATAGTTTTTAAATTCTTCATTTCTCTATTGCGGTCAGTCAATGGAAGCCCTGATGGCTTATATATTGTCGCCTGCATATTCTCAGCATTTCATCACTAGCAGAAGTGAAAAAGATCAATGAGAAGGGTGAGATGGTTTTGAAATTGAAGGATAAGAAATAGGATTGAAATTGTGAGGTATCAGAGTATCTACATGGCAGTTTTGCTGCCCCTATGCTAGAAATATGAGGAAAGAAACACTTGAAGGCTGTACATACTTACTTAATAAATACTATATAGTTGAAGAAGTATATGAAAGCATATGCACTCCTCAGATCTCAAAAATAATGACCACTTCTAGGTAGCCAAGCCTGGTTATCTGGTTAATTTGAGCACCATTGACTTTCCTTGAGGTCCCCCCCCTCCCCCATTCTTTGACCAAAAGAATGGAGACAAAAGTGATGCAAAATGTGTTGCATATATTGTATGGTGGAGTGATCAACAGTGTAGAAGAAAATAGAAATGGTGTCATCCATACTGATCCCAAAGTTGTATATTGGAAGGAAGCATTATTTTTTAAAAAAATTGCTTTGTTTTTATAGGCTTTAAATTTTTATTGCCTTGTACTGGGAACTATATTGGTTTTTAGGGCTCCTAAAAATCCTAGTCTAGATATCCTAGGATAAAGGATAGGTTAAAATACTTAATAAAAAGAAAATAATGCATTTATTTGACATGTAAAGTTCAAACACTCTTTCATATATGATTCATTTAAAAGCCTTTGCAAGAGAATCATCCTGGATTGTTTCTTCTAGGAAACAAAGAAATGCACACAGAACTTGAGGCTCCCTTGGCAATATATTTTATGCCCCTGTGAATTCCAAAATGTGCTTAATGATACAGACTTTGTATGGGGCTACTACTGGAAAGCATTCAGAAATTGTATAAAATGTAGTAATTGGACTGCTAACTAGAACAAGCCATGGGCTCGTATGAAGCTTCTAGCAATGTTGAGTGGGCAACATTTGAGGTATTGTATTAACCTTTACAATTTTAAATGGCTTAGACCTTATCTTTAGCTTTGTTAAAGCTTCTGCTTCTATGAACAGACATAGACATAGAGGCACAATGGCTCAGTGGCGTAATGACACCGGAGATGGTCTTTGTTTGGACAGTTTGTGTCCTAGCAATATGTGGCAGGGTGAGCACCTGTCCCATCAACTTCTGTCCACCTAACAGTTTGAAAGCATGGTCTATGCAAATAGGTAGGTATGTACGACTTTGGTGGGGAGATGAATTGGTGCTTTGTGCAGGCAGTCAGATTTCTGAACCTTCCTGGTTGCATGTCCATTTTCAAGGCAGCTCCAGTAAGGGAGGAGCCTTGAGTGTTGCTGCAGGAAGAGCTGCTCATCTTTCTAGTGCAAAATGAGCTTGCTGTCTGGTGGCACACCTTGGGATATGCACAAGCATATCCTACAAGATGGGTGGTACCTTTACAAGTCAAACTACTATTGTCTCCTGGCTATTGTACCAATGGCTAATAATAATAATAATAATAATAATAATAATAATAATAATAATAATAATAATAATAATAATAATAATAATAATAATAATAATAATAATAATAATAATAATAATAATAATAATAATAATAATAATAATAATAATAATAATAATAATAATTTGAAATGCCCAATGGCCAACTAATTAAATGCAACGAAAATGAAGCCTACAAATACTTAGGCATTCTGCAGTTGGATAACATCAAGCATGGAGAAGTAAAAACTATTGTCAGGGGAGAGTACACCAACAGAGTTAGGAAAATTTTGAAATCTAAATTAAATGGTGGAAATACAATCAAGGCCATAAACACCTGGGCAATACCAGTTATAAGATACACAGCTGGTATAGTTAACTGGACACAAGCTGATTTGGACATTTTGGACCGAAAAACCAGGAAACTAATGACAGTGCACTACAGTTTACATCCACGTGGTGATATTGATAGACTATACCTACCCCGAAAATCAGGTGGCAGAGGATTATTACAAGTGAAGCAAATAGTTGAAGAAGAAAAACATGCACTGGCTGATTATTTAAAAGAAAGTCAAGAACATCTATTAATCGAAGTAAAGAACAAAAATCTATTGAAGGCCCAACAGACGAAACAAGAATACAGAAAAGATGTGATAAAATTAAGAATGGAGAGTTGGCAGATCAAAGCATTGCATGGCCAATTTCTGGAAAACATAAAAGATAAAGTGGACAGTGAAAAAACTTGGTTATGGTTAACAGCAGGTACATTAAAGAAAGAAACAGAGTCACTAATCCTGGCTGCAGAAGAACAAGCTATCCGCACAAATGCCATTAAGGCCAAAATCGAAAAATCCTCTGATGATGCCAAATGTAGACTTTGCAAAGAGGCTGATGAAACTGTTGACCACATACTCAGCTGCTGTAAAAAAATCGCGCAGACTGACTATAAAATGCGGCACAATTCAGTGGCACAAATGATCCACTGGAATTTGTGCAAAAATTATAATATTAAAACAGCAACAAACTGGTGGGAACATAAGCCTGAAATTGTCATCGAGGGTCAGATGGTCAAGATCTTGTGGGATTTTCGCATACAAACAGATAAAATACTGGCGCATAATACACCAGATATCACACTGGTTGAGAAAAATAAGGTTACAATCATAGACATCGCAATACCAGGTGATAGCAGGGTCGCCGAGAAGGAATATGAAAAAATCGTGAAATACCAGGACTTAAAAATCGAAATTCAACGATTATGGCACAAACCAGCAGTGGTAATTCCAGGGGTAATCGGCACACTGGGTGCTATTCCAAAAGCACTGGAATTACATTTAAAACAGTTAAAAATTGACAAAATCACCATCAGTCAAATGCAAAAGGCCGCACTGCTTGGATCCGCACACATATTACGAAAATACGTTATGACGTCCTAGACCCCTGAGTGGGGCCCGACTAGTAATTAATGCCAAATCCGGCGAAACAACTGGCCACTGTGATACAATTCTGTCGATGCAATAATAATAATAATAATAATAATAATAATAATAATAATAATAATAATAATAATAATAATAATAACAATAACAACAACAATTATAATAATAATAATAATTCCACAGAGTGACATCGACAGCTTGTACCTGCCAAGAAAAAAATAGGGGGCAGAGGGCTATTGCGAATCCATCAAACTGTATAATAATAATAATAATAATAATAATAATAATAATAATAATAATAATAATAATAATAATAATAATAATAATAATAATAATAATAATAATAATAATTTATTTCTTAGCCGCACCCTCTCCCGAAGGACTCGGGGCGGCGTACAATAAAACATATGAAATAAATATATAGACAAGACATACATATAACAAAGACATAAACCAAGACATGTACAAGGAGGAGGTCGGCTAATGAATAAAAGACAATTAAAATACAATGTTTAAAAAACCCCTAAATAATTGAATATAATTAAAATACCCAAATAAAAACCCGTCAGGAGCGATATAGTTAGATCAAAGTTGAGCCAGGCCAGCTACTTGGAATAGGTGGGTCTTGAGCTTAATACGAAAGGAGCGGAGGTCAGAGGAATTCCTAATATCCGGAGGGAGGTCATTCCACAGGGCTGGGCCCGCCACAGAGAAGGCTCTACTCCTAGGCGCCGCCCCCCGACACTGTCTAATGGACGGCACCTGGAGGAGGCCCTCTCTGTGCGAGAAAAACGAAGTTTGAATGATTAAGTGAACCAAAGTACAGAAAAATTGCTGTAGGCTGTGAAAATGGAGAACAGCATAGAACAACAGAAACAAAGGCAGAATATAAGGAAAAACAGCTGGATGACAGATTAAATAGATGGAAAACCAAAGCTTTGCATGGAAAGCACTTGAAAAACATTGAAGGAAAATGTGATGACAACTTGACATGGACATGGCTTAAGATGGGAACTATCAAAAAGAAACGGAAGGTTTAATACTGGCTGCTCAAGGACAAACACTACAAACTAATGCCATGAAAGCGAAGATACAAAAATCCACTGACAACCCAAACTGCTAACTTTGTAATAACAAAGTCGAAACTGTTTCACATTTAATATGTGAATGCAGCAAAATCACACAAACTGATTACAAAGCTAAACATAACCAAATTGCTAAATTAATCCATTGGTCATTATATAAAAAATACGACTTACCTGTATCCCAAAAGTCATGGGAACACAAAGTGGAAAAAGTTACTGAAAATGAGAAGGTGAAGATCTGGTAGGACTTTCGAATACAGACAGATTGTCATTTAGAACACAAGATGCCTGATATAATGGTTGTAGAGGGCTGAAACATACAATTTATTGACATCAAGGTACCAGGAGATGCCAGAGTCGAAGAAAAAGAACTGAAAAAAATCACAAAATACCGCATCCTGGCCATTGAAATTACCCAATTACAGATGAAACATATAACAGTGATTGTCATCAGGGCACTTGGTACCATGTCCAAGAATTTTATAAGATACATCAACAAATTGCAGCTTCCTGCAATAACACCAGTGGAACTGCAAAAAACTGTGCTAGGCGGTACTTGGTTGATACCTAGAATGCTAGCAGCAACCCTTATCAAGCATTAGCACCAGTCAATGGCATTTGTGATGCATTTTTGAATGTTCAGTTGACGAGTTTCATGTTTAATGAATAAAGTATCATCATCATCATCATCATCATCATCATCATCATCATCATCATCATCATCCTACCCTGTTAGTCAAATCAGCAGGAGAGGCACTTCTAAACACATCCTTGCATCTAGAAATTTAACCATTAGATACTGAAACATGTGGCTCCCAAGGTGTGTAAGATTGTCAATAAGAAAACACATTTTGTTCCTTTTTGGAAACAAAATGTTTCCAAACACTTTTTCCCCCAAACTTTTCCTGCTATTTTGGAAAGAGGTTAAATGCATTTTTTCCATTGAGCATTTAAATGTGATTTTTTAAATATATATATAATGACTGACTTTAATCTGGGTATTGATTTTGGCTGCATTACTGGCATGTTTCTTCCTCTGTATTTGTTATTGTGCAAGCCACATTGACTATGGGAATAAAGGGAGACTATAAATTTAAAAATGTAAACAAAATGCATTAATAATTTCCTTGCAAAGCCAATGAATTTATGGTCAATGAAAGGCTTGGCTATCTTGCAGGTCATTGCATTAGGATGGAGTTAGTCATCCCCTTCCATGTGCTTTCTGTGTATCAGAGGGATTGTGCAGAAGCTCTGGATGCAATACTATCCATGACATTTTTTATTCATCATCAGAACAATTTCTGAAATAACCATCCAATAATAAATAATAATAAAGCAATGCAATAGAGGCCATTCTTTGTTCTTAAAAAAAATAACCATTTTGCTTTATCCATTACAGAAAAAATTATATAACAGATGAAGCTTTTGAAAAATGACAGAAGCCACAATAATTGCTGCTCGTTTATCCTAAGTGTCCTTTTCTTTCAAAAGCTGCAGATCTATCATCAATGCCTGAAATGCTCATCTTTTTCGATCAGAATTGCATTATATTTACCTCTTTTGCTCTCAGAGGCAGATCTTCCCTTCTTGTGATTCATAAGTCTACTTCTGTCAGGAAATAGTTGGCCACGGCCACATTACAGCCATTGCTGATTATGAAAACTGCTGAAATTCTGCAGAAGACGAGTGAAGGCTGTCGCGAAGCGATCCAAAGCTTGGTTGAATTTCTCGGAGTTCAGGGAAGACATTTGCATTTGCGGGGAGATCCATCTCCTCCCATGCCCTGCCAGAACACTGTTTTGGTTGTTAAGATAACTTGTTTCCAGAGCCAATTTGTGAATCGAGGCAATTCACAAAGCGGCAGAGCTTCCTACCATAAAAATAGATGCCAGAGATAATTGGGCAAGGTGGTGTCATGTCACTTGTGTGCAGTTCATTAATTAACTGCTTGAAACTGCTATAAAATAATAGCCATGTCATCAAGAAGAAAGTAGAGAAGTATAAAACTGCTGTAAGGAAGGAAACAGAAGCAGCTGTTATTAAAATACCCTCAAGTTACCATTCATTTTTAATGGCTACCCTCTGGCTTTCCCCCTGCCAAACCTTAACCCAGGCACGGACCCAGCAGGCCTTTTGCTTCCAGTATTTTTGGCAAGACTCGACTCTTTAGTATGGCAATCAATTTAGCTTCTTCCCATTTAATGCTTACTGGACTACATCTTCATCCAGGCCAAGTGTACCTCCAGATGAATATAGTAACAATGGAAGATGAGCACTTCAGCATTTGTTAGGAAACAAGTTACTGAATGTCACAGAGATCTTTGTTTTAACCTGTGTTGCCCATTGCTTTGACCTTACTTTTCTTTCGGGTTTTTTTTTTCCCTCTCTCGACTAAACAGTGAACCTTATTTTCCAGTAAAAAAAAAAAAAATCATTACGTTTAGTTATCAATTAAGCAGCAGCCCTAGGAAATCATTATTTATTTTAAACTTCAATTCAGTGGGTTTACTTAGTATCCTGGGGGAGAGGGATGACACTGATTCTGTGAAGGTAACTTGTGAAAAAGATTTTTTTTTAAAAAAATCGTTTTTTAAATTAATTAATTTTTTAATTAATTAATTATTATTTTTAATTAATATTATTATTGGACACAGTGTAAACTGCTCTGGCAAAATCTATGCCATACATGCTAAGATATCAAGTTATACATTGTAGCCACCTTGTTTTTTTAACATTTGATCCATACTGTATTTACAAATAAAAAAGTATCCTATTTCTAGCCATGTTGGTTTGTGTTTATCTTATGCATTCTCACATTTATCATTTCATACATAATTCTAGTCTCCATTCTATGAATCTTAGCCCTTGCCTATTTTGGGCTTTCCCTTTTATATTCCAACAATCAATAAAATTTATCCCAGCTCTTATAATATTCAGATTTGTCTTCATTCTTCAATTCCCATCTCAATTTATCCATTTCAGCGCAGATCAAGATTTCCTTGATTATTTCCCCTTCTTTTGGAGTTTCCCTGTTTTTCCAATTTTGGACAAAGACCATTCTAGCTGCCGTGATAATATGTATTATTAAAAAGATTACCCCCTTGTTGTATTTCTTGTTTATAATCTTGTGAAAAAGATGTTGATGAGTCTTAGATCCAGTTTATAAAAGCAAAAGGCACTGAGATTTTTATTTTTACTTGTATGTCATATTTAGTCTCTCTATATAGGATATTTTTTTCCTTGAATCAAGTTCCCAAGCAAGTGGACAAAATATTTATCAGCTAGTATGGATAATACCTATCATTAGATGGCCATTTGAAAATCATTCTGAGCTACTACTATTTTTTTTTATTTTTTATTTTGCAGGGAGGAAAAAAATAAAACTATCTTCCCTTCTGTATAAATATATTATACATCCTTCAGGTAAAGGTTAATTCCTGGTGATTTCATGGATTCATCCATGTAATTTTCTTAGAAACTGTACACAAGTGATTTGCTACTATTTTCTTTCAGAATGAATGTGTATAGAATAGAATATAATTTTTTATTGGCCAAGTATGATTGGACACACGAGATTTGTCTTTGGTACATATGCTCTCAATGTACATAAAAAGATAAGATATATTCATCAAGAATCATAAGGTACAATACTTAATGACAGTCATACAAATAAGCAATCAGCAAACAATCAATATCAATATAAATCGTAAGGATATAAGCAACAAAGTTACAGTCCTGCAGTCATAAGTGGGAGGAGATGGGTGATAGGAACGATGAGAAGACTAATAGTAATAGTAATTCATCTATGTATGTGTATGTGTATGTGTATGTGTATATGTATGTATGTATGTATGTATGTATGTATGTATGTATATGTTTATGTATACACAGACACACAGACCAGGGTATATGTGTGTGCATGCACACACACACACACACACACACACACACACACACACACAAATTTAATCTACAAATCTGGAATTCCTTGGAAATTTCCCACCTTAACACTTAGAAACCCAACCCTGCTTAGCAGCTTGCAGCCTAGTCAAGGTCATGCAGCTATTACTACCTACTGCCATTTCCCAGGGTATCATTATATTGTAATTTAGTTTTCTAGAATGGGTCCCTAAAGGTGTTCAGATAGCAGCTGACCTATCTTCTGGAATATGAAACTAACAGTGGGAGATCAATTCACACCAATGAAACTCTTATCAAGATGGAATGGAATAAAAAAAAAAAAAAAAAACAATCTACAGATTAGGAGCAGAGCACCTTTTCAAATTTACTATATTTCTCCATGTGTCAACATTTTCTTGTGGATAATGGGATCAACGTGATTGCCATAAAGCAAGGATAAATTAATAGGCATTTCAGCATCCATTCTCCTCTTTAACTTCTTCTCCCCCTCCTTTTCATTGAAACCGAACACTGTAAAGGCTACTGGTCTCACTTAGTTCTGAATATCTGTAGAGAAGTGTGTAACCTTAATGGAATCCAAAGCAGCGACTGAGACTGTTCGTGAATTTAAACAGATGAAAGAATTCTCCCACTGCTTATTCCATTTTCAGTGATGCTTGTGTTGCTCCGTTAATAGCATTTCCTACTTTGCTTCTCTCAAGGGTCAAATAAGGGGGAAATGGTTCAACACCATAAAGCCTTATACTTTTATATGTGTAGATCCAGCACTGTTTAAAGGGGGGGGGGCTACTGACATATAAATGTGCAGAGAATTACTTCCCAAGGCTATATTCCAATGACACATGGAAGGCAACATAAAATTATTGGAAATCTCTATATGTTTCAGGCATGTATTTTCACATGGAAGGCCACTACCCAGAAAACATTTTCCTCCTCTGGCAGTGTGCAAGTAGAAATGTTTACCCAGGCATTGTTGTTGTTGTTTTTAAAAAAGTTCTCAATACTAAAAAAGTACTCAAGAGAGGCATTGTCTCTCTTGGTAGGGAATCATCCTATATCACCCTTCAAGAACTGCTAGGTACTTTGAGATTAACTAGGTTTGTTATAGGAGACAGAACCCATTGGGTTCATTGGCAATAATGATTGGGGATCTAGCTAGGTCCATTTGGCACTCTGTGTCTGCCACACAATGCTTAATGAGTGCTTTATGAGTTGGGGTGGTGCAGTGGTTAGAATGCAGTATTGCAGGCTAATTCTGCTGACTGCCAACTGCCAGCAGTTTGATTCTCACTGACTGAAAGGTTGACTCAGCCTTCCACCTTTCTAAGGTTGATAAAACGAGAACACAGATCGTTGGGGGCAATAAGCTGACTCTGTAAATGGCTTAGAGAGAGCTGTAAAGCACTGTGAAGTGGTATATAAATCTAAGTGCTATTGCTATGCTTTGGCCCGATCATATCCCATGCTGAGGATAAGACCCGGACAGAAGTTCAAGGGTGAGATTGTAGTTGCCACTGTCTCTTTCCATGTGGATTAAAAATCATCCCTCATAGTTAATGAGGCAAGGCCAAAAGGGGAGGGGAGGATAGTTTGAGTCAATAGTTGAGTATGATCACCCACACTCTAACCTCTACTTTCATGAGGTCTGTCTCTAGTCTCATTTGAGACATATTTTGGGACTTCAAGGTCTGACCATAGACATTTGATTTGAACTAGTTCTAATGTGCAAAATTGGAAAAGGGGCCCAGCCAGACACTATAAATAAGTTGTGCTACTGGTGTAGTAGTACTCAATAATTTATAGTGCTGCAAGCATAAAGTGGTCACTTCTTATCTTGAGGAATTTAAGAGTGGCATATGAACTCCTCTGTGTTTTTTCAGTAATGTAGTCCCTATGGGATTTCCTACAGTTGGCAGAATGAAAGATACCTTCCAGGTATTTGACATAGGAGACTTGCTCAGTCTTGAGATCACCTATGATCCAGGAGTGATTCTTGGTATTTTTTATCAACTGCCATAATTTTAGTTTTCTGATAATTAAGTTCTAGTTGATCTTCCTTGCAATACTGTGTTAGTGCTCTTGATATTCTTTTAAGGTCAATAAGTGTTAGGTAATGAGGATTTAATAGCTGCCAGTGATATAAGGTTGTAATCTTGGCCCAGTGTGAGCTTGCACCAGAGTAAGTGGTTTAAATCGTGATTAGCAGGCAGCATGACCTCAGTCAGCATAATGGGAGGAGGTTTCCTGGTGTCTTGATTGAATGAGACAAACTACCTCTCCTGGAATATGAAGATGGATATGTACTTATGAAGGGAGGAGTTGTGGATGATTATTACACCAGCAGTCCTGGATGATGGTGACCAGAAAACAAAAGGAAAAAGCATTAGCCAGCATAATTTTTGCTTTGGAATACAGTCAGCTGCTACACATGAGGGGTTTCCAGTCTGCGAAATATTGCTGGGAGGTGTTATGTAGTGTGTATGTAAGAGAGACTGTGGGCAGTAAAGTATTGCTGACTAGGAAACTGTATAAAGCACAGCTGAAGCCAGGAGAGTGTACATCCACACATTTGCAGAATATGAGAAGGACATTCCTTGAGTTGGAAGAAAGGGGAATGGCATTTACTGAAGCACACAAGGTGTATGTGGTGCTTAGTCCCTTGGACAGTTCATGGGACATTCTTGTGACCAGTCTAGAGTCCATGTAAGAACAGGATTTAACCATGACATATTTAACTGGTGAATTGTTGGAGGAGGAGCAGAAATAGCTGGAGAGGACACCAGGAAAGGGAGGAGAGAGCGTTCAGCACAGACTAGCATCTGCAACAGTCCAAGATGCCAGCAGAGCAACTGAAAGAGTTAGCTTTGTGAAGAAATGCTACACACGTAGTTCTACTGAGCATCTCCAGAGACTCTGTCCTGAGAGGAGGAACGGAGGAGCAGCGAGACAAGAGTGCGGACCTAATCAATGAATGTGCAGCCATTCTCCAGCATCATTTTCCTAGCAGCATCAACAACTGAAAACCCCAGAAATACATAGTTGTTGGACAGTGGGGTGAGCCAGGATATTGTTAACAATCCACATGTGTTTTCTGGTTTGAAACCAATAAGGCAAATGTGGTTTAGTCTGGCTAATGAACAGAGAGCTGCTGTAAAAGGGGAAGGTAATGTGTATGTACAATGTAGATGCTACATTGTACAACATGTTATATATACCTGTTTTAGAGCACAATTTGTTGAGTATATCCATGTTAGACAGGCAGGGTTATGAAATAGTATTTGCTGGGGGACTATATACCATTAAGAAAAACAAACATGTATATGTGCACAAGGGGTTAAAAAGGATGGTCTGTTTGTTCTAGGAAGGCATGAGAAAGCACAAATGCTCCCACACATGACAAACATGTACATTTGTTGAATGTGGGAGTGGAACATGCTAGTTATAGAGGGTTGCAGAAGATGCCAAACCCACCTAGGTGGCATAAGCCAAAGCAGTGCAAGAGGTATTCAGAGTGTGCTGTTTGTGAGGAGGCACATTACAGGGTGTATCCTGTGAGTAGGAAAAATGCAAGGCAAGAAAACAGTGTTATACCTAGGAGACCTGTATGGTGTAATAAAGCTATACTTCCTGAGCAGTTCACTGCCAGTGGGGTTAGAGTAGGTGGTATTCATAATGAACCTGTAATCACAAAGAGATATGGTCATGGTCATTGCCTAAGGAACAACAAGATAAGTGGAGGAAGCCAAGGTTAAAGAGAAAGACAGGCAGGCAGATAAACCAAACTGAGGAGATTGAGCTAGTGAAAAGATAAAGTAAAGATATCCAGCCAAGAGATGGTAAACAGGATGAAATAGAGATTAATAAGAAAGAGTATACAGAGTCAGTAGATAATGAATTTGGAGAAGCAATTGTAGTAATGGTACTAGTAGCATTTGTAGCAGTGAGAGTAGTAACCAAAGCAGGAGTGAGGATATAACAGAAATAGAAAGCATTGGGAATATGTTAAAGTATTCAGCTGTACAGGTTTAAATGGGGTGAGTGTCAGGTAATGAGGATTTAATAGTGCCAGCTGATGTAAGGTTGTAATCTGTAAACTGATACAATGTAAGCTGATGCAATGAGGATGATGCAAGGAGGTGTCTATATCTATAGGTAGCCATTAGAGGGCTTTTCTCTCTCTGTCTCCTCATGTATCTCATTTCTCTCCTTGTGTCCGAGCTGAATGGTAAGGAATTTATCTACCATGTATTTGTCTGTATATATGTATATATAAACCACCATTAATTGTATGAAGACTCTGTGTGCTGTGTGCTCCTGGGTTTTTCTCATAATAATTGTACACTGCCAAAACTCTGTCAATAAGTGTTCTTGAAAGTATGGTGGGATTGCTGCATACAGTAGAAATAAGATGTTTCTTCCAGCAAGTATTGGAAAATTTGAGTTGGGGAGATATGCTACCAAAGAGGTGAAATAAAAATTGATTAATATATTTAGAATAACAGAGTTGGAAGAGACCTAGGATGTCTTCCAGTCCACCTCTCTGCCTAGGCAGGAAACACTATACCACTTCAGACAAATGGTTATCCAATATCTTCTTAAAAACTTCCTGTGTTGGAGCATTCACAACTTCTGGAGGCAAGCTGTTCCACTGATTAATTGTTCTAACTGTCAGGAAGTTTCTCCTCAGTTCAAAGTTGCTTCTCTCTTTGATTAGTTTCCACCCATTGCTTCTTGTTCTACCCTCAGGTGTCTTGGAGAATAGTTTCACTCCCTCTTCCTTGTGGCAACCCCTGAGATATTGGAACACTGCTATCATGTCTCCCCTAGTCCTTCTTTCTCTTAAGCTAAACATACCCAGTTCCTGCAACCGTTCTTCATATGTTTTAGTCTCCAGTCCCCTAATCATCTTTGTTGCTCTTCTCTGCACTCTTTCTAGAGTGTCCACATCTTTTCTACATCATGGCAACCAGAACTGAATGCAGTATTCCAAGTGTGGCCTTACCAAGGCATTATAAAGTGATGTTAACACTTCACGTGATCTTAATTCTATCCCTCTGTTGATGCAGCCTAGAACTGTGTTGGCTTTTTTGGTAGCTGCTGCACACTGCTGGCTCATTTTTAAATGGTTGTCCACTAGGACTCCAAGATCCCTCTCACAGTTACTACTAATACTAATAGTGGGGCCAATATGCTGACTTCCCTGACACAATTCTGAGATCCAATGGCACTGGTGAGATAGGCACTGGGGGTTACATCATACTTTGAGTGAGACCCCTTCATGATGCATACATATTAGATGAAATCAGTGACGTGCGGTGAAGTTTATGACTGGTGAGACACTGAAGTCATCAGATGATCATCATGAAGGGAGGACTGTGACAACTTTGATCTTTGCAAGCATGCAAGCAAAATACCCCAGGATGACAGTGGCGGGGACAGCAACTCCTTCTGCTGCGCTGCGGAGAAGAGCCATACTGTGCAGGAGGCTCCTCAGCACTAGCCTCAGATTAGCGTGAGCCGTGGTCCCCTTCATGTTGGCTCAGGAAGGAGGGGAATGGGACCGCGGCTCACGCTGATCTGAGGCTAGCGCTAAGGAGTCTCCTGCACAGCGTGGCTCTTCTCCGCAGCACAGCAGAAGGAGTTGCTGACCCCGCCACCATGATCCTGGGGTATTTTGCATGCACGCTTGCAAAGATCAAAGTTGTCACAGTCCTCCCTTTTTAGACGCTTTTTTAAGCCTCACCTCAGCACTAGCCTTTTCCCTTTTACATTTTTTTCTTTTCATGAGAGCGGTGAGGCTGTGCCTCCCCTGCCTCCCCTAACTGCACATCACTGGATGAAATAAATGCTGGTCAATCCAGAGGCCTCCAATTTTTTTCCATAATTTTTCTCAGCTCAAGTCAGGTTGCACCCTGAACACCATCATTAGAAGATCCACCTGCCACTACTTATGTAGCACTGAGATGTCATGGTACATTTCTGAATATGTCCTGGATTTATCTTTGACATATTCATTGTGAATTCAGTGGTTTCTTTGTTTTTGGAAGAGCCTGAACAGAGATTATCATCAGTCCCTTCCTGTCAATTAAATGGGTCTCTAATGCTAATGTAAAATTTTCCTGTTCTTTTTACCCTCAAAGTTGACATAGAAGAAGCATCTCTTTATCTAAGATCCATGTGATTTTTTTTTTAGACTGTTAGGATAACAGGTTTCAGGTTTATTAACTCATCTTTTAACCTTCTCCTCTTATCTTGATCTTGCAGTTATATTGTTTGATGTTTTAGTTTTTTATGAGTTTTATTAAATATCAGAAATGAGGGACTAGGAATATTAACAAGTCTGACAGGAGTAAGAATAGCATGTTGCATTTTATTTCATTTTTCTTTTTTTATATCTTTTTCTGAGTGCAGTTTGCATTCACTATTGCTACTGTAATTACACTCCTTAATAAAAATTATGGGAATCTTCCTTTTCATCTATAAAAGCCTATTTTGTAACTGTGATATATATAGAAAAATAAATGCCATGCCAGATCTAATATTTATAATGTTATTATGTTGCTCTATTATCTTGGAAGAGCAGAAAAGCAATCACATTCCTGCTGTCATCTTTCTGGTTTCTAACTAAAACCTAATACTTTTATTTCAAGAAGTGAATGCATTAAGTTGGATCAGGCTAAAGAAATATATACAATGTACTCCTCTCCCAATAATTTATTTGTATCGCTTTTTTTCCTAACATATAAATAATATTTGGTCCAGTTTTAATCCCTAGTTTATATTTTGCTTTAGATATAAGTGCTAGTGTGATCATGGCATCTCCCCTGTCAGGTAAGTACTATTATGTAATTTATCTGAGAAACTATCTTCTTCCATATAGGACCCTTTGCTAAACTTTGTCCATGATTTGTATATTCTATCTAATTTAACACCCCACAGCCATTGTCCATAGTATCCAGTGGTGGGTTCCGGATTCCATTCCAACCGGTACGATTGGAACGGGCCCAGCAGTGTTTTAGCGCCTCCGTGAGCCTCTGTGACACTCCAGCTGCTCTGCAGAGCGTCATGCATGCACCGTATGTGCTATGTGCGTGCATGGAAGCCTTAAAAGACAGGTAAGGAGCTCGGGCGGGCGAGTGGGCCCTCCAGAGCACCATGCCTGAACGTTGTCCGATGCTCTGGGCAGGCTCCGGTACGCCCATACCGGGTCTACCGCCTGCAACTCACCACTGATAGTGTCCATTTAGAATGCAAAAAAGTAATGTTTTCCACAGTTGCATTCATTAAGTAGAAAGATACTCAGAATAATAGAACAGAATAACAGACTTGAAAGGAACCTTGGTGGTCTTCTAGTTCAACCCCGTGCTCAAGCAGGAAACCCTTATACCATTTCAGACTAGTGGTTGTCCAATCTCTTTTTTAAAAAAAAACTTCCAGTGTTGGGGCATTCACAACTTCTGAAGGCATGTTGTTCCAATGAGTAATTCTTCTAACCGTCAGAAAATTTCCCCTTAGTTTTAGCTTGCTTCTCTTCTTGATTATTTTCCATCTATTGCTTCTTGTCCTGCCTGCAGGCGCTTTGGAGAATAGGTTTACTCCCTTTTCTTTGTGGCAGCCCCTTAGATACACTGCTATCATGTCACTTTAGTCCTTCTTTTCATTAACTACTCCAAGGCTCTGCATGGTTCCTTCAAGCCTTATGAATCAGTAGTGGGATTCAATTTTTTTTACTACCGATTCTGTGAGCATGGCTTTGTGAGTATGGCGTGACTTTGTGGTGTAGCTTTGGGGCCTAGCAGGAGAAGGATACTGCAAAATTCCCATTCCCTCCCCACCCCACCAACCTGCTTTCCAGCTCCGTTCTCCTGTTCAGGGCAACAAAAGATCAGCTGGGAGGCAGGGGCAGCGTATTTGCTGGTTCTCTGAACTACTCAAAATTTATGCTATCGGTTCTCCAAAACCTGTCAGAACTGGCTGAGTACCACCTCTGTTCTGGACAAGTCTATATAGGTAGTTTCAAGATGCTTCCTAACTTTGAAGACTAAATCCAAAATAAACTTGTTGACTAGGGAAGGGCTTCACTCAATAGTTTATGCAACCATAAATATTAGGTGATGTCCAGAATAATCATTTCTATTAGCATGAATCCTTATTTGCTTGCTCGTACAGTTCCTTGATTAGCAGAATCCATCTCCTCTGAATGGTATGAAAACCACTCTATAATTTTAACATGCTAAATTGCACTGAGTGATTATATTTTATAATGATTTCATTTGATTACTGAAAGATTGAACAATAATGTTTACTTGTGAGGCATGAATAACAAGAGAAAAAATACACCTTACACTTTCATAACAGAAGGAACATATTAAGGATTCTAGCATCATTTCTGACTTATCAGTGCTCTCTTCTTCACGTGGAATTATAATGAAACACTGCATGCTTCCAATAAGTTTAGTTTAGTTTCTAATTTCAGTCTTCCAGAAAATCTCAGAAGGTAAACAGCTTTTCTGTAAAACTGGGCAGTATCAATTAAAGTTGGTATGTTAGCTCATAACTGTTCAGTTAAAAACCAAAGCCCTAGTTCTAGTCATCCTCATACTTGTCATTAAGCCTAATAATATTTTTATTGCTTCAAAATATGAAGTTTCTCAAGTCAGGGATTAAACAGAATGGAAAGGCAGAATTTGCATTTAGACTTGCTCGTTCACAAACAAATCAGTCATTTGCATCTCAATAAGAATTTTCATCTTGTTCCTGCAAATTCCTGGGAAGGAGGGAGGGAGGGAGGTAGAAGACAGAAGAGGAGAAGGAGGAGGAGAAAAAGACCACTTGAACCAACCTCTGTGACATTTAGGATCTGTTTTTCACAGTACATACATATAGTGTGATTATATGAGACAACCCAGAAGCAATAACATCAAACAGGTTTCTAATAATAAATAGTGGTTTATCTCTAGAAAAGAATATACATACACATACTAGGCAAAGGTCAAACAATCAATCAGCAGCTACAGCAGGAAGAACAAAGGGGAGAGAGGGGGAGAGAGAGAAGGAGGGAGGGAGAGACAGAGAGAGAGACAGAGACAGAGACAGAGAGAGAGACATGCCCCATACAAACTCTTAAAGTGGTAACAGTCAAATAACCCTGCTTACTCATTCCTACTCATTCATTACCCATTGCATCCTCATTACAGCATTATAGTATTACAGCATTACAGCAGTTGGTCAGCTATTAAATCATCATTACCCTGACTCTGTTGCAGTGAAAAAACAAGAAAAAGGACTAATATATTGCTGTCTTCATATTTACCAGTGATTTTTCTAGAAAAGATAATAGAGTTGAGTATGATTTGTAATAACTTAGATGGGAGATGAACCAAAAAAGTCTAAGAACTTCAGGCTAGCCTAGAGCAATAAAAATATCCTTGAAAACAATGGCAAACTTCATACCACTGCCAGCCTTCTGCTGCCAGCATGTTTTAAATGCTGGCTGTGCATCATTACTATATTGTACATTACTCTGGACTATTTTTCAATAATAAAAAATGATTTTGGTTGTCTGAACACCACCAGAGATAGGACTCTGCTCCTTCCTCCTTCTATCTAGACCAGAGGTTGTTCTGGTCTCTTAGCACTGTAGCACAGATGCCAGCCTCCGCAGCAATTTCAAAGGGTACATATTTGGAACTCACACTCTAACTCAAAGAGACTTTCCTTTTGTTATTGCTGATATGGGAATTGTTAAATGCTTGTGTTAACATTCTGGTAAAACAATATTTTGTTGTTATGAAGCTGCTTTGAATGATCCACAGATATTATAGATCAGGGGTTCAAAGGTCCATACATCTCCCAGAGCAATTGAAATCAAAATGTTCAGCACTATCTTTTTTTTTTTCATTTTCTGGACATATAGGGTGGGTTAAGGGCCAAAATGGGTTCAAGACATTTATTTCAACTTGCAAAAAAAAACCAAAATATTCTCCTAGGGAAGCTTATAGTCTTATTTCTTATTGGAGAACAGCTTTCAACTTGCATTGAAAACCTTTTGTGGCCCTCAAGTCAAGGGAAGTTGTGTGTCTTTGTTTTGTCTGCATTCATACTTCTATCTTGGATAGAAATATATAGAGATGAAGTCATCGTACAGTAACTATAATGCACATTTAACACATCAAATCAATAGGCTTACTTCATCCAGCAGGTAGGATGGATCTGAAAAACTTGCAACTAAGTCTAATAAAGATATCATATGTCTATCTCTACAAGTTGTATACTCTTTGTTATGGATTATCAATTTGGACTTCACTCAAATCGTTATTAAATTTTGTAATTTTGAATTTCCATTTGATTGAAAAAACTATTTTCACTTATGAATTGTGTGAATTAGGCTTTCTTAAGCACATTTCATTTACTATTAAATTTGGTGGTGTGTGTGTGTGTGTGTGTGTGTGTGTGTGTCTGAAATTCTTCATCTTTCATTACATGTATAACTTATGTCAGAAAGCCAGTTTGGTACAGCTGGCAAGTGTTTGCTTTCAGAGGGAAGTCCTCTGCTCTTCATAAGCACCTTGCAATAAAAAACTAATTTCCATAAAGACAAAGCTCATTTTTATCAACAGTTTGGTGCAGCTCCACATTTTGAACTTTTGTCTGTTTTGACTGACAATGTTGATTGTTTTCCAAAGATGTGCTGGATAGGCTTGTGACAAATGTGATTGGACAAGTTGATAATCCAAGTGTGTTAATAGAAAAAGGGAAAGCTATCACAAAAAGAAACAACTGATCTGTCTGCTCTTGCAAATGCCATGACAGTAGAGAAGCTATCAGGAGAGGTTGCAAAATTAAATAGTCTGACAGGCCAGGATGATAACTGTGTGAATATCTAAGAATATGAAAATAAAGTAAAATAATTCCCTTCCTTCCTTCCTTCCTTCTTTCCTTCCTTCCCCTTGTTATGTTTTATTGAAGGCTAATATTGGGAAAAGGTAAAATTGTAAGATTCTCTATTAGATTAGAACAGACACAATGCACAAATGCATGCGCACAAATAACTTTCCATTCTGTTTGTACCTGCTATAACGTGTTATTCAAAGCTTAAATTAAGAAAAGCTTGAACAAATACTCATCAGGGGAGTAAGGTACAAGGACTCTGTGTGTGTGTGTGTGAGAGAGAGAGAGAGAGAGGGAGGGGGAGAGGGAGAGAGAGGAGAGAGAGAAATTAATCTTGTCTAGGCTGAGATCTGAACCAGGACTTCATATCTTTAAATATTGTTACATTTTCTATAAAAAGTAGTTGATGGGAAGTGACAAAACAAGTTTAGCCAAAAGTCAGTCAATACCAACATTGCTGATTAGAGAATCCTCTTGCAAGCTATGGAATTCTGGGAGTTGACGTCAGTGATGGGATCCTCCCAGTTTAACAACCAGTTCAGTGATTGTGTGATTTGCTGCACATGTGTGCACAGTTTGAAGAAATCTTCACCAGTGGGTTTCTTCGGAGGAGTAACACAGTTGATTCGTGTGGAAATAAGCTCTGCCAATCAGTTGAGAAGATAAAGGTAGGAAAATAGCACAGGCGGGTGGGCCCATCTAATTGTTGGGGCAAACCAGTTTGTTTCCAGGTGATCGTCAGAACTACTTGTTCACCCGAACCTGTCCAAACTGGTAGAATCCCACCCCTGGTTGAAGTCCACACCTCTTAAAGCCTCCAAGGTTGAGAAACACTGCAGTAAGCAAATGCAATATTTTAATCCTAGTTTCGATCCTTTCCTCTTTCCTCCTTCTGCTTAGGACCTTTGGGTTTCAGCTGAAATGTGTTGCATTGATTACTATATCCCCGCTTAAACTTTTCTTGAAAAGAGAGCCAGATTTAATCACATCTTGCTTGACTAGGCTGTTTGACATTAATTAGATGCTCATATGGAATCCAATTTGGCATCAAGGAGAACGTTCAGTTTTCCAACTGCAAGATTTGGAACCCATGAAGAGTGGATGCAAAGAGCCTAATTAGTGTTCCTGCATTTTCCACCTCCTAGACAAATGTTATTAGGTGCCCAATCTTGTGTCTCAGTTTCTCATCTGGCAAGCACTGCAATACACAGTGCAGTAATACAGTGTAAAAGATGTGATAAACTTAGACAGGGATTGGACCATACCTGGCATGCAGAGCTCAGAAAACTGCCACTTACGGACTACAGGGAATCTCAGCTGCTAAACTTTCATCACTGTCACTTTCAAGGTTGCCTATAAATTAAAAGAAAAAGTGGGGAACTAAAGCTTAACTAGCCAGTTTCAGTTTAAATTGCACATGGCAACAACTAGTGCAAAGGACAAAATTGCTGCAAAGCAATTTCAGATAATTACCCTTTACATTAAAAACAAACCAGAAAGAACAGAGCTAATTAGCTCACAAAGAAAAAAGGTGAGCCTGACAGATCAGTAAGTGTTGCTTAGAAATAACATTCACATATATTGTCGAAGGTTCAAACCAACTCTGGGCTTTAACTATCTTTTATTCTTTTCTGCAGCTTTTGTTTTAAAAAGGGAAAAAAAATGCTTTACCAAAGCAAAGACCCAAGGTTCAATCAATGGTCAGTGTAAATTGTCCTACACTTGAATTGTACATAAATACATATGTGGATGTGCAACCTAGCCGCTATTATTTAAAATTAGCCCTGGTAGATTTGGGAAATGAGGCCAGATTCTGAGACAAATTCTCTCATTTTAGAAAGTCCTTAACTGTTCCAGCAGAGAGAACCGAAGCACTGTTTTTATATACTGTTGAGACATTATCTTAGCAGGATAGATTTCTATATTCATCTGTGTGCACAGAAATAGGCCCCTTATCAATGGGCATTCAATTATAGTACCTTAATAGAGTTCAAGATAATTCCACGTTGGTTTATGATTGCAGATTATTCAACAGATACTCGATCTACATATGCGTTGGAGCTCAGGCAAGTTTTTATTTTGCAACAGTACGATAAGAGCAGATATTCTTGGAATTTCATTGTGGGGAAATGGACAAAATTAATAACCAACAAACTGCTGAGTTTTCAAGGCAGTAATGATAGCTGTGCAATACCCTATCTCCTCTTCTTATTAAAAACTGGATAGAGATGCCCCTAAAGCTATCATCACCAAAGATGATAACCTGAAGTTTTAGGAGAAGTATCTAAGCATTTAGACTTGTTTTTTCTGAGACACAATGGAATTCCATGTCATATCATAGACATGGAAATATAGTAAGTATATACTATTTCCATCTCTATTGGTTCTTTTCTACCTCTCTTATATAATTGGTTCTTATCTATCTCATCTTCTTTATTCTTCATAGATTCCAACCATAGATTATAGAAAAAAATGGCATGGTTATGGGAGCAGGCAGCATGTGAATTTTTGGAAATTGAATTTATGGTTGTCCAAAGCACACTTGGCAATTTCCTCTCAAGTCACTGATGTTATTTTGGTAGTACAAGCCTGTTTTCTAGAGTTTGAAACTATAGGTTCTACTAGATCAGGGATGTCAAACTCATGATGACATGCATCACAACTTTTTCCCCTTCGCTAAACTGGGGGTGGACATGGCCAGTGGGTGATGCATCTAGCTCACTGGCCGTGATTTTAACACCCCTGTATTAGATGATCCATTTATTGGGCCATTGTTTCAGATATGTTTCCTTCCCTAAGCAGAGAAACAGAATGATTGTGAGTGGGTAAAAAAACAAAGCTACGGGAGTTGGAGTGACTTCCAACTTCCTGATAACTTTCCCATTGACTTTCTTTGTAGAAAACTATTAGGGAACATTATAAACCATGTTTATAATGGCTGCAGTGACTGACAACAGCAGTGTAGCAGCACAAAGGCACCCAACTTTGTAAAATTTAAATCTTATGGCATTCATGGGCTCCAGATTTTTGGATGCATTCTTTAAATTTGCCCATTTTTGGTATATTGATTCAAAAATTCTCTCTCTCTCTCTCCCTCCCTCCCTCCCTCCCTCCCTCCCTCCCTCCCTCCCTCCCTCCCTCCCTCCATATATATATATATATATATATATATATATATATATATATATATATATATATATATATATATATATATATATATATATATATATATATATATATATATATATATATATATATAATAATAACAGAGTTGGAAGGAATCTTGGAGGTCTTCTAGTCAACCCCCCTGCTTAGACAGGAAACCCTAAACCACTTCAGACAAATGGCTATCCAACATTTTCTTAAAAACTTCCAGTGTTGGAGCATTCACAACTTCTGGAGGCAAGCTGTTCCACTGATTAATTGTTCTAACTGTCAGGAAATTTCTCTTTAGTTCTAGGTTGCTTCTCTCCTTGATTAGTTTGCTTCTTCTCCTGCCCTCAGGTGCTTTGGAGAATAGCTTCACTCCCTCTTCCTTGTGGCAACCCCTGAGATATTGGAACACTGCTATCATGTCTCCCCTAGTCCTTCTTTTCATTAAACTAGACATACCCAGTTCCTGCAACCGTTCCTCATATGTTTTAGCCTCCAGTCCCCTAATCATCTTTGTTGCTCTTCTCTGTACTCTTTCAAGAGTCTCTAAATTGTTTCCTTGTGTTACACTGCTTCACCCAATTAAAGGTTGCAAACAATCAAGCAGACAAACTAGAATTCCAAGATCCATCTGTGAAAGTACTATGCTAGAGCTGACGGCAAACAGTTTCATACAAAAGACACCTCAGAGCAGACTGTGTCCTGGAAAACAATCATGAAACCTGGTTGGTTGGGTCCAGGGCCTTGCAAAGATTTGCCAGGAGCCAAAGCTTAACTGATGTGAAACAATCACAGTACAGTTGGGAATGAAGAAAGGCTTGTAAAAAGCAACACAAATGCTTTTAACATTAAAAGAGTTTTCATGGTTTGCAGGAATGAAATGGTAATAGAATCTAATGATTCGAGTGTTGCATCATTAAACAAACCAAAAAGCTATAGCGACTTTGATACCTTCTAGTAAAGTTTAATGATAATAGCAAGTTTCCTTTAAAGGTCTATCAAATATTATAAAGAAAAGAAGACAACTGAGATTTTGCAAGCCAACTTTGCTCAGCCTTTTTTTGCTGAAAAAATATGGAGATTGGACAATTCTATTCCACAGTTGTTAGAATAACAGTCTCAGTGTGTGTCTGTGTGTGTGTGTGTGTGTGCGTGCGTGCGCACCTGAGTGCATGTTCCAAAATAAATAGTTGTATTCAGTAATGGTACATTAGGTTTATACTGATTACAATTAAATTAAAGAATTCAGATTCAGAAGCCCCATGTATGTATTTATATTTACAAGCAGCAGCTATGCAACTAAGCAACTAACCTGCTTATTTCAATTTAATTGCAAATATATATATGAACCATTTCAATATTATTCACTGAATGCTCTGTTTAGCAAACAATAGCAAAAATTAATTTGAATAATTCATATTTTTATAAAGTATTCAGCTTTGTTTTATTCATACATATGTTTAAATAAAATGGTTGGGGATTTTATAAACGGCGCATGAATTATTCAGTTGAGTTTCCTGTTTACTATATACACCCCCCTCTCTGTGAGTGTGTATGTGTGTGTGTGTGTGTGTGACACACACACACACACAATCTTACAATGCAACTAAAAATGCTGCATTGCCCATTAGGGAGAGATTCAGAAACTCATTAATGTTGCTTCTTTCACCTTATTTTTTGAGATCGTGACAGACTGTTACCGCAACATCTTGAAATTCATCTTTGCTAATAACTCTTTCCATTTTCACCATCCTTAAGTTGCTCAGCCATTTGAGGACGGTCTATTCTGAACAATCGTAAGAATATTTTCAGTTTGTAGATTAAATGTTATGAGTATGTGGTTGTGTACAGTAGCAAAACCACCTGCACAATGTGTACACGATGAAGCCATTGTATGACTTGTTCGTTGCCCGGGTTAAATATCGCTAAAACCAAAGGGATGAATAGTGCTGATTTCAAATCTCTTTAAAACATCATCTTGACTTTTTTTAATTCCTTCCTAAGGCAAATGCTCTTGTGAATATGACCGCACACAAGAGAATGGTCTTCTCTGTTCCTTGAAACTGTGCCAGAACTGACCCAGTGAAGAAAGCACTAGTTTCACTTGATATATTGTTGGCTGTCCTCACTTCCTTCAGATCATAAACTCTTTCTAAGCAAAATACACACCAAAATCAGTGGCGGGATTCAAATAATTTAACAACCAATTCTCTGCCCTAATGACCAGCTGGGTAGGTGGGGCTTGGTGGTCATGTGACTAGGAGGGTGTGGTCACTCACCTCAATGGGCACTTCACTTTAGCTGTTAACAATGTAATAAGGGTTAACCAGAGTGGCAGTTTCTGTAAGCAGGGCAACAAAGATTAGGCTGGAAACAACACCAGAATGTTTCCTTCCTGCCTTCCTTACAGGATTAACCCTGTAAAGTGAAAAAATCAAAATAAGATTTCTTCCAACAACAACTTAGAAAGTTAACAACCGGTTATCCCAAATAGGTGCAAACTGACTGACTCCCATCACTGACCAAAATGATAGTGATAAAATTTCAAAGTCTGTAATTCGTCCTTTTTGGAGCGTGACAATATAGGGCAACAAGAATAAGAGGAAGAGATTTCATTCTCCCCATCCCTAATCATGACCTTGGGAAAGGAGCCTAAAATTCTGCTCTGATCTTTGTTTTCAATAATTTTATTTATTTTGTTTTGTTTCCATGAGTGCATACTCTGTTTCTAAACTCTGTTTGAGGAATTGTTGTTCTGAATATTGGGACATAAACATTTTACTTACTGTTGATCGCATTAATTTTAAATAAGGGAAGACAATCAATAAGAATATATTCTGTATATTTCATAAATATTTTCTGGCCAGTCTGCTGAAGTTGCAGGTGTCCAATCCCTGGAGGTTTTCAAACAAAGGTTGATTAGAAGTTTTCCTGGAATGGTTTGAACATTCCTTCAATGGATAGAGGGATTGAACTGAAAAATCTTGAA
Source organism: Natrix helvetica (assembly GCF_964273705.1). Taxonomy (NCBI): domain Eukaryota; kingdom Metazoa; phylum Chordata; class Lepidosauria; order Squamata; family Natricidae; genus Natrix; species Natrix helvetica. The sequence goes on along the minus strand of NC_138549.1, from coordinate 95,478,652 downwards.
GGTACCTTCCATCACTATTACTTTGGTGTTAATGTCATGATTCAAATGCTGGAATTTCTTTCAACATAATGTATTCATTTATTAGTCTCCCTTTATTTATTTATCAGCACAAATACAACACACACACACGTGGTGCTGGCTGGTGCTGGCTGGTGTCTATTGTTGTTTCATGTTGTAATGGCCTAGTGGGTAGGGCTTGTTTTTTGACTGGGCTGGTTTCCAGATGTCTGGTAGGTGGGAGGTATCGTCACGTTTATTCATGTTGTGGGGGTGTTTCTCTATTTCAATAGCTTCCATAATTATTCTCTTGTTGAAGTGTTCAGATTTGGAGATTAACCTGGTTCCTTCAAAATTAATTTCATGTCCTGTAGCTTTAAGGTGCTAGAAAAGAGGGGATTTTTTTTTCTTTTTTCCTTACTGCTTTCTTGTGTTCTGCAATGTGTGCATTTATTCTCCTGTTCGTTTGTCCTATGTATGTTGCAGGGCAGATTTTGCATGGTATTTCGTAGACTCCATAGTTCTCTAGCTGGATTTTGTCTTTGGGGTTTCTTAAGATGTTGACTATATTTGGTCAGTGTTGAAGGCTATCTTGATATTGTGTTTGTGGAGAATTTTGCTGATTTTATCTGTGGTGCCTTTGATGTAAGGGAGGAGGGCGATTGTGTAAAATACTCTCCAAAATGCATCTTTTGTATTATTTTTATTAGAAATTGCCAATTCACTCGATCAAATGCTTTCTCCACGTCTAAGAATAAAAGCGCTGTGGGGACTTGGTTGCTCTTCCCCAGATATTCCAATATATTAACAATTTGTCTTACATTACTTTTCATTTGTCTCCCCTGTATAAAACCAGATTGATCATTATGAATCGTTTGTTGTATAATTGACATCTACCTATTTGCTAATATTTTAGCAAAAAAAATTATAATCTGTATTAAGTAATGAAATAGGTCTATAGTTTTTTGGCTGAGTGTGGTCCTGATCTTCTTTTGGAATCAGGGAAATAAAGGCTGTACATACTTGTATTATTAAATTGGAACTTTAAGGATGATTCTGCCTTGGACTTTGATTTATTCATCCATGGTATTTGGAACGCTGACATTATTCCAACTTTCTTTTTTTAAAAAATTACTTTTATAGGGGTAATGAATCCCAGTTCTGACCCAATCCTGGGCAGGACGAAATTTCAGTGAAGATGGAGGAAGAAAAGAATGCAACAGAGAAGGCTAAGGATAACAGATCGCTTGTATTTGTCAATACTATTTATGCACCTTCTAAATAAATAGTTGAGGCTGCAGAAGCAAGGGGAAGAGAACTTCAGCTGGGCGCCTGGCGAAAGGAACCAAAACCCAGGCTTCCCTCACAGATGGAATTAGACCTGCGAGATGAAGCTTCAGGATTTATAGCTTCTCAGGAATGCCTGCTAGAAGGAGAGGGCCCCCCAAGGGAACTCCAACAGATGACTGGATGATGGCCATAAGGTCTAATGAATGGAGATCTCAGCCACCCTCACGCAGTCATTCTTTGATGGGCCTCCAAGACCAATTCGGACAGCTAAAAGTGAGTGAAATCAAATCCCTCGGCCCCCCAGGACCACCTATGTGGAGCCTGGCAAAGCCCACATTATCCTTTCCCAGCAGAGAAACTGCTGCGCAGTGGAGTGGAGAACTTGGCTCCTTCCACACAGCCACCAGCAAATCAGCACCCCCTTCTCCTGGAGTGCAACAAAATTGGGAAGTTAAAGCCAGCCAGCCAAAAGGGGCCTGGAACACATTCACCTCCCCCCCCCTCTGCAAAGCGGTGGCTCTGAACCCATGAATCAAGCAACCCCAGGGTGGGCTTTCTTCCCGGGTCATGGATGGGCTCAATGTCTCAGTGGATGCCTGCCCCTTCCCAGCATATGGCACCATCCAAGATAGCTGCCCCTAGGCAGAACCAGGGACTGGGACCACCACTGGGCCTAGCCCCCACCCCAGCAATGCCTCAACAGGCTTTTGCCCAACCGATGGGTGTGGCCCAACAAAGGGGCTTACCATCCCAGGCAGCAGGCCAACAGGCTGCTCCCGTTCAACCTCCAACACCCCCATGTTTTCCTGCAACTTTCGATGGGACCCCAGACAAGCTAGCTTACTTCATGAATTGAGTATTGGCATACGTTGACCAAGTAGGCCCACAATACCCATTGGATTGAGAGTTGATCCAAGAAATAGCAGAGGGGATGAATGAAGGAGAGGCTGCACAATGGATAGCAGAGCTCCATGAAGAAGCAGCTCCTGAGTTATATGATGTAATGGGGTTCATCCAACTGATGCATGCCCAATTTTACAATGTGGCCCAACATGTGGATACTGAAGACCAGACCCAGGAATTACGACAGAGTGGTCGTCCGTGAAAGAACTAGTTTGGGAGTTCTGGAGAATAGCTGGGAAACTACGATACTGGCCAGAAAGACTCGGTCTATATGTTCAAAAAGGCGTTAGATCCCAAACTGAAAGAAGCTTGTGCCATAAGGGGGGACCCCAGATCATCTCCAAGGTTGGTACACCACTGCAATCATACTGGACCATGAAATTAACACCTATCTAAAGCCTGGTACCAGAACCCCTGCCAAAAAATCTTTGGCCCACCAAACGCAGAGGCAGCAACCTGAAGAAACCCCACCAACCCCTCATTCCGGGGACCCCAAAATAAAGTGTTACCGATGTGGTCAGCTTGGCCAATGGGCATCAAAATGCCGGGCTTCAGCCCCGGTTCCACAACCGCGCTAACCACCTGCCGAAGCAATGAAAAAAAAACCCAGAAAACCACCAGAAAAGAGTTGTCTGGTACAACAGCCAATGGAGGCGAAGAGCAATGCCAATGAAAACGCCTTGGCCACCTCGGAGGAGGAGGAGGAAGGAAATCCAGAAGACAACCCAATGGTGAGTGCACCTATCCGCCCCTTCCAGATAAAAGCCAAACTCCTAATACCAAAAACGGGGGTAGAAGGGGAAGTTGGGGTGATTATAGATACCGGCTGCACCCGATGCTTAATCAGCATGTCAATAGTGGAGCAACTAGGTATACGCACAAAACCCCTAAAACATCCCATTCTGTTTGAGGAAGTACATGGAACCCTAATTGGGGGAGATTCGGCTACAAAGATCACTGAATAAGTAAAGCTGGTGATAGGCCGCCACTATGAGTTCCTCAGATTCATCGTGGCCCCTGGAATGCAGGAGTCAATTATCCTGGGACTTGCATGGTTGGACAAATAGGCACCTACTATAAAGTGGGAGGACGGTGTTAGAAAGTTGATTATTGGGTTTGGGCCGTTACCACCGGTGGAACCAAAAGGCCACCCAGGAATGATTGAACCCAACATCCCAACCCGTCCAGAACCTGCAGCAACCACACAAATTTGTGTTGTATACAATACAAATATAAAAAGGCAACATTAAAAAATAAAAATATGGTTTTCTGCCTGGATGGTTTTCTGTAATGAGCCGAAGGAGAGAAAGGGGGAGTAGTGAGCTCCCTCTCATATTTGGGCATACCAGGGGTTGTAACACAAATACATACCTATTTCCCTGGCTCAGCTGATAAGGAGGAGTGCCTTTGGCTTAGTGGCTAAGACTCCTGCCTAATATGTAATACAGCCCAGGTTCAAATCCCAGTAAGGGTATGGCTAGCTGATGCGAGCTAAATAGCTTGAAATAGATCTATACTAGTCTCCCTTTATTTATTTATCAGCACAAATACAACACATTATATATACACACACACACACTTACACACACGAAAATATAATCTGGTGAAATAATCTAAGGAAATATCCTGGAAAGTGAAATTAACCTATTCTATTTTCTCCTGGTAAAATAACCCTTCTTTTGTTTATTCACAGTGATGAATCTCTTGTGATTTGTAACATTATTACTGAACAAGCCTAATGATCTGCTGAGAACCTCATCTAGCAGCATTACTAAGCAACATGAGATTAGAAATATCTGGTGATGTAGGTATTCTTGAAATAAATGAAAATATTCAGCTACTGGGAAAGATCTCAAGAGATCAAATTAGGAGCTAGCTTTGAAGGGAGATGTTTAGGCATGTATTGGAATTATTTATCAGGATTTTCTGCTTATGTAGGAAGTAAGCAGATATTAGGTTTAAATTAAACAAAGAGGAAAGAATCATGTTTATTTTAAAGTGATTTGGTTGCTAATGATATTTCTGAATTATTTCCACTTAATAGTTTAAGTCCTTTGCAAAGATGATAATTCTATCCAGGGTTTAATATCAAACATTCCTTCCATACTATCATCAACTTCTTTTAAAACATTGCCAAAAACATGGAACTGAACATTTATTCTAAGATTACTCCTTTTAAAGCTTGGTTCTTTATCTTAAATGTGTGCTATATAATTCCATTCATCCAGTTGGGGATAGAAATAAAAGTCCATTTAAATGGAATGCATACAGTGTAGGTTTCTCCTCTTTTTATTTATGTTAGAGATGAAGCCAGTTTAATTCTTAGCTTTGAACATAACCGTGTAGACATACGCCTATTCAAGATGCGTGTGCTTAACATTCTTCCAAATCAGCGTGAAATGATTACCTTAATTTTATTGTTCCAATAGCAGACACTCCAAAACTCTATTTTAAAATAGAAAAAGTGCTTATATCTTGCACTTCTGATGAAATGGTTATTCAACTGTGATTTTTTTTAAAAAAAATGTTATATTGTATACATTCAAATATGAAATATTCTATCCATTGCTCACAAGGGGCTGTGAGAATAACCTTGGGAGAAAAGAGAAAAAACCTCCACCTAAACAACAGTCTGATTTTAAAAAAAACTGGTTCCAGAGGAGAGTTGGGGGTGGAAAAAGCATCTCAGAGGGGACTCCCCTACATCTCTGGAGAATCAAGAGAGGGGAAAAGCATATCCAGGCTTGCACAATTGATGACATGTCTTTCAAGGTAGCCCAGATAGGAAACCAATAGCATGAGTAATAATGCTACCTTTATTATAAAGTTACAATAAAGAAACTTGTGAGCACTCTACAGACCATTATGCATTATGTATCTAAACATAAACATGTATATAAACAAACTCAGTGGCTAAGAGGCTGAAAAAGGTTGGCAGTTTGGCGATCCAAATCCCTAGTGCGGTGTAACGGAGTGAGCTCCCGTTACTTGTCCCAGCTTCTGCCAACCTAGCAGTTCAAAAGCACGGGAAAAAATGCAAGTAGAAAAATAGTGACCACCTTTGGTGGGAAGGTAACAGCGTTCTGTGCGCCTTCAGCATTTAGTCATGCTGACCACATAATCACGGAGATGTATTTGGACAGTGCAAGGGGAACCATTATATTTACCTTATCTAAACATTTACAATGTTTGCAAAGTCTTGGAGATAGGAGTTTTTATTGGTGAAGGAAACTTTATCAGCATTGTTTTTAAAACATAAAGACCAGTATATTTTAAATAGGCAGCAGATTATTGATTTTTGTTTTTTTTGTTTTTGTTTTAAAAAAACACTATCATAATTAATGTATCTTATACTATTTTAGGCCACACTTGCACATGTAGTATAAACAGTTACCAGTCCTGTGATCAATCTGAGAAAAATGATAACTTTAGAACATTTGCACCAGATGGTGTCGCTCCAATTTTTAGGATCAGATGTCAATACATATTTTGGGGTATGGATTTTTTTTAAAATCACAAACATTCAAGTCTGAGTAGACCACATTGGCATGATAATGGAAACATATATCATTTCTGCTATGATTATTGTCTTGGTTTTTTCCTTTACAAGACTTCACGGACTAGATTTTTTTCCTGCAGAATAGAAACTATGCCAGAACCTTACATGAATATCCTACTTGGATTTCTTGAAGAAAAACCAAAGGGGGATTCTTTGTATGTATTTAGGAGGATCTCGTGATTCTTTGTATGTCCATTAATTCTGTTAGTCTATGTAATTAATGGATATGGAAAATGTATATTGATGGGACCCCGGACTGATGAATTTCACTGCACACTTCAGATTATTGTGTACTGTTTTCTGAAGCCACCTAACCAGGAGTCTGCAGAGATTCTCAGTCATACAGGTCATAGTTCTCCCTTCCATTTTCCACTATCCTGTCAGAGCTAAAGGAGCTCCTTGGATGAGAAATGAAATTTCTTCAAAAAAAAAAAAAAGAAAGTCCAGTTGCCTAATGAAAAAGCACCTTTGGGACACTTAACCAGGATACATTTTGATCAGTGCTGTATCAAAAAGTTCCTCTTCTCTCCTCTTAGAACCTAGCAAAGGCCATAAAGGAAGTCCTTGACTTACAACCCCAGCTGAAATATCTGTTAAGTGAATTTTGCCCTATTTTATGACCTTTCTTGCCACAGTTGGTCAGTGAATCGGTGAATTCAGTTAGTATCATGGCTGTTAAGTGAATCTGACTTCCTGCTTATCATAAGGTCACAAAAGGAGATCACATAACCCCAGGACACTGCAACGGTCATAAACCTGAGTCAGCTGCCAAGCATCTGAATTTTGATCATGTGACCATGGAGATGCTGCAACTGTTGTAAATGTGAAAAATAGTCATAAGTCACTTTTTTCAGTGCTGTTATAACACTGAACATCACTAAACAAACGGTTGTAAGTTGAGGACTAGCTGCATTGCTTCAGAAAGCAATTGGGAAGGATTCTTTATGAACTGCAACCACTTTTGTTGGATCGGGTAGTGAGAAGGCAGACACTGGCTTAACGCAACAACAGCTCTTTATTGTAATGCAACAAGTCTGTACAATCCAGCAACTTCTTGGTCTGACAGCAGCCCTTTTATAGGGAGCTGTCAGACCTCTTAACCAATAGGATTCAATCTCTGTTCCTGCCTGAACAGAGGACCTGTTTGGAAACTATAACAGACAAGAGTTAATATCTAACACCCCTCCCCTCTTAGTCAGGATATTTCTATTGGTCACGTAATCCCGTAGGTAGGTGGGTTTTTGTTTTGTCCTACTAGACCTGCACAATTCATTTGGAACCAGTTCTTTGGGCAGGTCGGATGGGCCTGTCTGCTCTCCAGCTCTGCTCGGTGGAAACTCCTGGAACTTTTCCCAGGCCATGGCTGGAGCTTCTAGGACTTGCTCGTTTGGAGCTCACTGTGGGTACCCTTGGGCTTGAGTTGGCTGTACAGGGAGTGAGCACTCGTTCCTTTTGGGTAGGGCCTTGGCTGAGTTGTTCAGGAGTTTTGTCTGGTGTTCTGAGATTGGAGTGGGAGAGACGACCACGGAGGTGGTCAACATGCCTCCTCCAATTTCTACCATCCTCTAGCTCTAGCAGATAAGAGCGTGGTCCGGTGATGCCTATCACCGTAGCAGGGATCCACAGAGTTCCCCCAGCATAGATGTGGGCGTATACCGAGTCCCCTATGCTAAAGTTTCGAATTTTGCTTGTTGAGTCAGAGGGCGATATGGCAGAATAGTTTGGGTGTAGCAGGTCTAAGTGGGACCTTAGCCTGCAACCCATGAGAAGCTCGGTGGGGCTTCTCCCGGTAGTGGCACTTGGCGTGATATGTTGGATTAGCAAATAGTGATCAACCCGTGTTTGCCAATCCCCTGGAGCCATCTTGGCGAGGGCCTCTTTTACAGATTGCACCATTCTCTCCACCTGACCATTGGAAGCCAGATGGAATGGAGTGACCAGGGCGTGCCGAATTCCTTGACTTGCTAAGTAGGTCTCAAATTGAATGGCCGTGAATTGGGGCCCGTTGTCAGACACCAAGACGTTGGGCAGGCCGTGCCTGGCAAAAAGTCACCGAAGCACCTTGATGACCACCTCTGTCATGGTGGAGGCCATCAGGACTACCTCTAACCACTTCGAGTACGCGTCCAGAACTACAAGGAAAGTTTGGCCATGAACTGGGCCAGCAAAATCTATGTGCATCCTCAACCACGGTGCCTGAGATCGCTCCCACTCCTTAGCGGGCACCTCTGGGGGAGATGGTCTGGACTCTTGGCACGGTGTGCAGGTAGCCATCCATTCCTCTATCTCCCTGTCCTTGTTAGGCCACCAGACATAGCTCCTTGCCAAGGACTTCATCCTTACAATACCAGGATGTCCCACATGTAAAGCCATGGGGTCTTTCGCCGAAAAACAGGCAACTTCAAAACAGTCATTGGACGAGACAGGTCCAGTATCCAAGCAGTCAATAAGTAGGATCAGTGCCTCAGGAGTGGGGTCGGCCAATATTTCAGGAAGGGCGCAACGGCTCAACACATCTGCATATCCCAAGGTAGAGCCAGGACGATGGATCATTTTGTAGGATTATGCAGCCAGGAAAACAGTCCACCTGGTCATGCGAGGAGATAGCGAAACAGGGGTAGGTCAGTACCCAGTCAATAGTCCAACAATGGCTTGTGGTCCGTTACAAGTTCAAACTCCCAGCCATAAAGGTACTCATGGAACCTTTTGATACCCGCTACTGCAGCCAGAGCCTCGCGGTCCATTTGGCTGTAATTTCTTTCCACTGATGACAAGGTTCGCGAGTAAAAGGCAATAGGGGCTTCTGTGCCATTGGGCATGCGGTGGCTGAGGATGGCGCCCACGCCGAAGGGCGATGCATCACAGGTTAACACCAGTGGTAGGGTCTGGCTGTATTGGACTAACAGGGAGTCAGCTGTCAGCAGTCACTTGACCGCGGCAAATGTGGCAGCCTTGGCTTGGCCCCAGGACCACTTGACGTTCTTGGCCAGAAGACGGTGGAGCGGTTCAGTGATGGTAGCTTTCTGTTTAAGAAACACGCTGTAGAAATTTAGGAGTCCGAGGAATGCCTGCAGCTCGGGTTGCGGTTTGGAACAGTCCAGGGGCGATACTAACTCCAAATTGCAGGTGGTGGCATTTGAATGCACCCCTGTGCGTCACAATGGTTTGAGCCTCCACTGTGGCGCCATCTACAGGCAACTGCTGGTTTGCCTACGCCATGTCCAATTTAGCAAAAAAAAATTCCTGGGCCTAGTGAATGTAGTAAATGCTGTACAATGGGTACAGGGTATGCGCTTTGTTGTAGCGCATTGTTAATTGTGCATTTATAGTCTGCGCAGATGCAGACTGACCCGTTGGGCTTGACCGGGGTCACAATGGGAATTTCCCAGCGAGCATGGTCGACTGGTTCCAGGATTCCCTGGCTCACTAGCTTATCAATTTCCCTATCAATTTTTGGGCGGAGAGCAAAAGGGACTTTCCTGGGTTTCAGCCTAATCGGCGCTATGTTGGGGTCCAAATTAAAAGAAATTGGCATCCCCACATACTTACCAAGACCAGGGCTGAAGACGTCCTCGAACTCCTTAAAGATGGCCTCTGCGCCATCTTTAAGAAGATGTCTTCTTTCAAGGAGTTGATTCTGGTCACCTCCAACCCTAGGGCTTGGAACCAATCGAGCCCCAGGAAGCTCTGCAGGTCATTTCTGGCCACAGTCACTGGCAGGTTGGCATGGAATTTTTTGAATCTTACACGGCAGGTGCCCTGGCTGATAATGGGGACCTGGTTCCCCTGGTAGTCGCGCAGGCTGATGTCTGGGGTGCGAAGCTGCCGTTTCTTTAGACCCAGAATGGCTTGCTTCTGGGTCAACCAAGACATTATCGTTAAGGACGATCCAGTGTCTATTTCAAGCTCGCAGGGAGCGTCCTCTATGAGGACAGTGATCTTCAGTTTTTTTGGCCGCCTAGTATGGACTTGTCCTATTGCAGTGTGATAGCTAACCTTTGATTCTCTCTCTGGGCACCCTTGCGGTTTACGCCAAGCCCCTGGGGTGGGCCTCTGTTGGCAGTTAGGATTGTCCTTAGGCTGCCATGCGGTGGCAGGGAATTCGCTCCAGCACACTTTGGCAATGTGCCCCTTTTGCTTGCAACGCCGGCAAGTTGCGTCTCGGAATTTGCAAGTAGACCGGTCATGGTCCCCTCTGCAGCTTGCGCAGGGCAGCATTCGCGAGTTGAATTTCCGTGTCAGTTTTGTGCGGGTACTAGGCATGTGGTAGCTGTTACCTTCTTCGCTGTCAGAGGGTTCTTGCTCAGTGACCTCGCGTTTGCTTCTGTGCAGTTTGTGGTACGTTGTTTTGCCACTGCAAGGCTTCTGCGGACTTGTCTGCGGATTCGGAAGCTCAGGCTTCATCGAGTGCGATCTGCAGAGACATGTTTGATTTGTCAAGCAGATGTCTCTGCAAATTAATGTCCCGCACACTGCAGATTATGCAGTCTAGTATTACATCGTCCAGATCCCGGAACTCGCAATAAGTCGCTGCCTTTCGCACTGCCGCCACGTATTGGTTGATATATTCGCCTTCCTTCTGGCTCCTTGTGTTGAATTCATGGCGGCAAACATGCCTCGATGGCTTAGGGGCATAGTGGCTTTCAGGATGTGCTGCAATTCTGTCCAAGGAACTGCTTGGAGTGGAGTTGGCTTCAATAAGTCTTTTGCAGTTTCAAAGACCTCTCTGCCACAGTACCCCAAAAAGAGGTTCTTCTTGATGGTGTCAGGGACGCCCATGAGATTGTTTACTTCGAGGAAGCATTCGAATCGTAACATATACGATTCCCAGTGTTTGGCCACCGGGTCATAAGGAGTTGGTGGGGCATGCATGGCCATTCTCGTTGAGGCGGTTTGAATTTTGCCACTCAAAATAGTAGCTCGATTAGCCGCGCCAAACTCCGGGCTGCATCTACTTGCTGGATGTCTCGTTGCTCATTCTTCATCTATCTGCCTCTCAATCCCACCTTCGTCACCAGTGTTGGATTGGGTAGTGAGAAGGCAGACACAGGCTTAACGCAACAACAGCTCTTTATTGTAATGCAACAAGTCTGTACAATCCAGCAACTTCTTGGTCTGACAGCAGCCCTTTTATAGGGAGCTTTCAGACCTCTAACCAATAGGATTCAATCTCTGTTCCTGCCTGAACAGAGGGCCTGTTTGGAAACTATAGCAGACAGAGTTAATATGTAACAACTTTCTTAGAGTTTTGCATATGTCTGTAAATATACACATAGACACAACAATCCCTTCTCACCCTTATGACAGTGAGGGGTCTCTCTGTCTCTCTGTCTCTCTCTCTCTCTCTCTCTCTCCCTCCCCACATTTTCTACAATAAATACATGTTGTAATTTAAAGGTTTTATTTTGAATGGTGGGTGAGGATCTGGACACTGAAATGAAATCCTGCCAGATAATTCTCTTCCCCATCACCTCTTCAGCATTAAATATTAAGTATCAGGGATAATTAAACGCTTTTAAGTTTTACAGTAACTCATCTGGAATGAGGCCAACTGCTTCACATAAAATACCACCACCCAAATCTAACCAAAAAAGTGACCTATGCAGCTTGTTACAATGACTATCATACTGATAGTAGCTAGTCAGTCTCTTTGTTGTGTAGATACAGTTGGAATAATCTTTCCGAATTCTCTGTCAGCACAAAAAAGAATGCATGGACTGCTGGAATCTTAGGAAAGATAATAATCTTAACACATATAATGGAGAAGTTAATACCAAATAAAAATCCTTTGGTGGATGGATTACTTCCCCCCCCCCAAAAAAATTAAGGCACATTTAAGTCACCCCATTTTTTCCACAACTAGTTTTCAGGGAAGAAGCAGGAAATTGAAGGACTTTATTGGCAGACTACTGGTTGAAAATGTATACAGTTCTAGCAATTACAATATAATAGATGTTGTTGTGGAAGCAAGCTTCAATCTGTTCAAAAATCTGAGCTGGGCCTACAATGTCCTTCCTCCGCTCCCCAAAACTTCCATGATTCTCTCTCTTTTTTGGGGGGAAGACTTGTTTATGGGTGAAATTATCACAAAACAATCAGATCGCACATATCTCTGGCCATAATCCTTGTTCTATTGAATTATGTACATTTAGAATGTCCTGCTTGCCTGGAGTGATACTTTTTGTACTATTTGCACTTTTTCTCTTGCTACATTCCAAGAAGAAAATCTGATGGCAATACTAATTAATACAATTTATTCCGGATGTAGATTCTGATATACAAATAGATCCTTTCCAGCAGCCTGACAAGGAGATTTTCTGACATGGCCCTTTCTGCCATACAATTACCCAAACAGCAAGCTCCCATTTCTTTTTTTCAAATCAATAGTGACTACGGGTATTTTCCTTTAAAAAGAGAACATGGGCATAACTGAGCTATGAATTATGAATAGCAAGCATTTTATTTTGGTATATGCCAAAAGTATCATAAGTTGAAATTTCCCATGAGTGGTCCTTCCTTGCTCAGCGTTGATAGTTGATAATAAAAAGAATGGGGTAGAGACTTGACTTACAGCCACGGTCTCTGACCCTTTGCGTTGAATGAGTCTTCACTTTTAATAAAGATGTTGTCGCCAGTCTTTGCAAAACAGATATTACATTCTAGTTCAAGAAAGAGCTGGGCATGTTAAATAGCCCGTTGTTATTCTTGACTACACTGAGACAAAGATGACAAATTACCCTGCAGAACTGCAAACAATATATCCACACAAATACTTAATAGCAGAGAGGCCACCCAGCAAGTAACTAAGGGTCAAAGTTGACATTATCTTAGCAATGTAAGCAAGAAAGTGTTTCTCACTTTATCTCTTCCTGAGTCACAGGCCTGCAAGGTGTAATATATGTGCTGAATTGTCTACCAATATCTTGGATTTAACACCAGGCAATTGGAGCCAACTTCACATCTATTTTTTAAACGAGCTGTATTGGAATCACCAGAAATGAGAAATGCACTGAAAACTTTTGACTGCACATTTTAGGGGATCAATTATTCTTTTAGGCATGAGGAGGTTTTAATGCATTTCTGGTATGCTCTCTTGAAATGCAAAAGATGCCTGAAGCACATGGAAAGGATCTAATTTTTTGGACCTATCAGGTCTGGTAGAGAATGAATGCTATGAGTCCTTTCTTCCAGGGAATTATATTTGGTGGGTCTCAGGATGAAATCATTCTCTGTCACAGTCTCTGCATTGAGGAATCTTCTCCCCCCAGAATTGAGATTAACTCAATATTCCGAAAGGTCCCTCAAGGCCTGGCTCTCTACCAGGCCTCAGATTTTCCAGACCAGAGGGAGTTTACAGTGTGTCTGCCCATTTTTTACAGTTATTTTTAATTGTGCTCATTTTATATGTATTTATTGGTTTTAAATTAAATACAAGTAAAGGAAATATTTGTACTCAGGGTTGAACTGTGGGATCTTTAGTGCTCTCTGAGCTTGGTTATTTTCTGGCAGATGTTTCATTGTTCACCCAAACATTACCCAATACCTCAAACAAGGATCTGCTAAACAAGCTAACAGTAAACAGCTCAACCAAAGAACTTCCAAGACCACTTTCACTAACACGGATGGGGCAAGCCCCTAAAATACAAACTGATAGAAAACCCCACTCCTTACTAGCACTGATGAGGTACCTAGTTTGGGTAATGAAACAACTGCAAGAAAACAACCAAGCACAGAGAACACCAAGGACCCCCTAAATTAAGTAGATGTATAAAAATATAAATAAAATAAGCTTTTAATATACAGGGCAGGCAGGGTCCTTCCAGGCAAGGCCATTCTAGTACAGTAACCTATCTGTCCTTTCCTAAAAAGTACAGATTCCTGTTTCACTCCATTCAACTGGTATTGATTTATCTTTAGAAATAACTTAATTTAGTTCATTGACCAAAACTAAGTTATCATAACCATAATCAGAAGTCATCATCTTGCATTATTAGCATTGTGTTGTCGCATAGATAAAATCTGAAACACTACTGACTGAAATATGTAGCCTCACAGCAGGAGGAACAGGAAATAAAGGAAAGAGAACTAGCCAACTCAAAAAGAAGTTAGGCAGCAATACTTGTCCATATTTAGCCAACAGTACATCTGATTTATATTTAACTTTTGCTTGTATTTTATAAAACCATATCTTGCCACAACAATAAGCAAAATGAGCCCTCCTGAAATTTTTGGACTACATCACCCATCAGGCACAATATTGTGAACAACTGTCGGGGATCGCAATAGACCTAATTCAAAACATTTAGAGGCTATTGGACTTGCTGCATTTGTGGCTGCCTTATTTAGTCTGCCTGTCTATATGAGAAAATTAAATATGATACTGGCCTTTTGCACCTGAAATGTTTTTTTTCTTCCCTGTTGTCATGATATTGCTTTCATCTTGGCCCCTGCATAGGTTGCATATGGCAGCTTGAAGTTGTCTTTAGCTTTTAATTTCTGTTTAGTAAGCTCATTCTTAGACTTATTGGTGGTAGAATCGAGTGCCTAGTGCAGGGGTGTCCAAACTTGGGAACTTTAAGACTTGTGGACTTCAACTCCCAGAATTCCCCAGCCATCCACAAGTCTTAAAGTTCCCAAGTTTGGACACCCCTGGCCTAGTGGGTGGCAATAGTTCAGAACTTACTGGCCATTTTAGACTACTTAGATCTATTTGCTTTTCTCCAGTCCCTAGATAAGGTAAAGGTAAAGATTCCCCTCATACATATGTGCTAATCGTTCCCACCTCTAGGGGGTGGTGATCATCTTCATTTCAAAGCCGAAGAGCCAGCGCTGTCCGAAGACGTCTCTGTGGTCATGTGGCCAGCATGACTAAACACCGAAGGCACATGGAATGCTGTTACCTTCCCACCAAAGGTGGTTCCCAGTTTTCTACTTGCATTTTTACATGCTTTCGAACTGCTAGTTTGGCAGAAGCTGAGACAAGTAACAGGAGCTCACTTCAATATGTGGCACTACGGATTCAAACTGCCGAATTGTTGAGCTTTCTGACCAGTCTCTAGATACTGTCTTTCAAAATCCATCAGTCCCCTTATCCATCCCCTTATACTTGCAATCTCTGAACCTCTTCCCAGTTTGAAGACTGAATAGCAGCTAACCAGTGGTGGTAATGGACATGATGTGGTGAAGAGAGAGAGAGAAAGATGTCTTTCTATGCCACTGCACAGCATAAGCTCTTTAAGGTAGTGTGTTTGTTCATATTTTTAAACATGGGTGCAATGCTTTCCCTGAACAAGTTGTGAATGCCCCAACACTGGAAGTCTTTAAGAAGATATTGGATATCCATTTGTCTGAAATGGTATAGGGTTTCCTGCCTAGACAGGGGGTTGGACTAGAAGACCTCCAAGGTCCCTTCCAACTCTACTATTGTATTATTATTGTATTATAACAACATCTAATAGGAAGGGGGAGTTGAATAGTCAAGCAAAAAAAATGAAAGCGATCTTACATACTATTCAGATTCTCAGTCATCCAAGTCATGGTTGTCCCAAAGGTGACTTTTCAATAGGCAGCTGGACTTTCAGAACTGAAGAAGCTTCGTGGATGAGAAGTGAAAAGACTTCAAAGAAAAACCAGAAAGTCCAGTTGCCTCTTGGAAAAAGCACCTTTGGGACAGTCTTACATACAAACATATCCCTCACATGCTGTTCGGACTGATCCAGGTCTCAATTAGGGATTAATACTGAGGCTCCTTTTCCCTTTCATTTGTCCCCTCTTCCAGTTGGGAGGGGAAGCAGGTGAGGGGTGTGTGATGAGAGATGGTTGAATCCATGAGTCTGGTCCTTCCATCTGTCAAAACAACCAATCATCACAGAAGTACCATAACTGATGGATTTGCACTGGTTGGTGATGTGTGCATGGATGAAAGGCTCCCTTGGAAGAGAAATGAGGGCACCAACCTTCAGCTGTAAGTCAAAACAGAAGCAGTTGCAATTAGCCAGTGTGACAACAAAATCTATCCTAGTTTAATTTCTAAACAGACCAAATAATTCAATTACCTACAGTACATCTCTCTCTCTCTCTCTCTCCAACTCCAGCATTACCCACATTCTCTGTCAGAATAATATTTCATATGTCTGATAAAATTAACTGATAGTACATAAAATGCCATAATATTTATCTTTAAGATATTTCTTGCACAAGAATATGTGAACAATGTTTCCTTTCTGGGAACAGCATTTTGTCATGAATATCATTGGCACTGTCTATCTGAATTTACAATCGCAAAGTCAAAAGACTAGAGTCCAAAAGCTCTAATTTAAGACAGGCTTTAGGAGAAATCCATACATAATTGTATACAAATTGTATACATTTATTTCTTCCCACATCCTTTTCTTAACTTGTTAAGAGTTTTCTTAGTCAGAAGGTTGAGAGTTCAATCCTAGGTAGCAACAGATGCTGCCAAGGATATGTACCGTATATGCATGTATATGTATATCTTTCTCGGGATGGAGTTGGGGCAGCTGAATGGAACTGAATGTTTACCGGCATATGCCCTTCCTGCTGCGAACTCCACATATGCATCAGGAAGGTTATCCAGCCGGTAAATACTCAACTCCATTCAGATGCTCCAATTCCTTCCCCCAAAAGATATACATATACATATGCATACACACCCAGAGACACACAGACAATACATCTAATGATCTTTTCCTTCTCATTTTTGTTTTTATGATAGAAAGATGGCAGGTGGTTTGGTTTTCTGAAATCAGATGAATAGCATCATGCCATTCCATCTAATTATAGGATTGGAGGATAAAGAATGCCCTTGCCCTTCCCATAATTAGTGCTTCTGGGCTAAAACACCTAGACAGGCACGAAGACAAAGCATAAAACTTGGTACTTCTTTTTGAAGTTCCTCTCTGATATTTGATTCAACTGTGGGAATGAACATGAAAAATGAATAAGTATGCTGTCTACTCTATTCCTATTGATGCAGAACTGATACAAAGGAATATTCTTAGTTACTCTTTCTGGGTGGGTGGGGGATGATCAAAACCATCCATCTGTAGAGTTTGTGAAAACTTGGAATGAGTTGAACTTCTCTCTTATCCATACATTCCAGACTGCAATGCAAAGATGAAATTGTTTTCTGGAGTATTCTAGTTTACAAGCAGGCAATTGTCAGCTAGTGAGTAGAATATGCAAGATGCTGCAGAAGTGTCTGCACTAATAAGACATAGAAATTTCTGCCCAAGTGAGCAACTGTTTCAAAAGAGCATCGGAGCTGTTCCTTGGCACCATCTCCTGTTGGTGGATGAACTATGAGACACTCAATACGCGTTTGACTGAATTAATTTTCCCAAACACACATGCTATTAAGCAAATGTGTAGAAATATTTAGAAGACAGTTTGGAAAGAATGGATGGAAAGCAGGATTTCCCTCCTAGATATTTTTGTTTAAAAATGGTTTTTGAGACATTTTATTTATTGGGGGGGGGGGGGATTAGTGATTTATAACTTTGCTTCCGAATAAAGAAACTCTCCCAGTCTCATCAAAACAATACTCAGTGGTAGATAAGGTTAAAAGTTGGCATTTCTTGTAAAATGTTCCAGTAAGGTGTAAATAAATAGATAGTAATGAGTTATTCCATTCTTAATCAGTACCGGAGCATAACGGCTATGTGAGGGTGGGAGGAATAAGATTATATGATTTGTTCCTTGCCACATCACAAATCATATAATGCCATGGCATGCAAGCTAACATTCCAGATATCTGAAATAAATGGCTGCCTATTTACTTATCACTAAGCCAGATACATTTTCAGGAAATTAACCCTTGCTATCAACAAGGAGGGATGACAATTCTTGAAGCAGGGGCGATAATCTCTTACAATAACGTTTTTGAAACAATGGATCAGAATAGAATAGAATAGGCTAGGATAGGCTAGGCTAGGCTAGGCTAGGATAGGCTAGGATAGGATAGGATAGGATAAAACAGAACAGAACAGAACAGAATAGAATTCTTTATTGATTGATAGTGTGATTGGACACACAAGGAAGGGTGCAATGTGACCTTTTTCCTATATAATAAGCATTTGGTTTCCCAGCCATGGTAATAATTTGGAAGATTCATTAAGTCCAGAAAACAGTGAAATTAGAAAATAAATGAACAAGAATCTTATTCAAGTGAAAAATGTAGGTAAGATTGTCCTGCCATCATCTTGCTTGACCAGAAAAACATATATTTGGCTTTCTGTCCTAGTACCCTTTTTTTGTAGTATGAATTATTTATTCATATTTTGGAAAAAAATGACCCCCCTCCAATCCCCCAACTCATATCCACCCTGATCAGACTCAGTTTCGGGAGGTGCAACTGTGATTATTTGGAGTTGCAACCCTACTGTGGTCCATATTTGGGGACAACTGTTCTGAACATATCTTTCCAATTTGACTGGCATCAACCATATCTGCAGATGAGGATACAGATGTGAAAGAATTAACCCTTCTTTCAGTGTAGGAATACTGGATTTAATTTCAGTCTGCCAACTTCATTGCTAGCACATTCCTCAAGTGTGATCTTTTGTCGATGGAGCATACTCAAGGAAAAGGTTTTCTAGAAAGAGATTTCTGATAGAATAATCAATCCTGTAATGATAGTAATTGCAAATTGTTCCAATAATCACTTTGTATGTAAATTGGCACATTATTATAATGTGAATGTCATGGCAGAGCTCTGCATAACAATGGAAGACATTAGTATCAGCATAAATTCAGTTATAATTAGTTTAATGGGGCATCTATCATTCTGGAAATTTAGATAAATGGATGGTTAAAAGATTTGCTTCATGTGTTACTTTTTCTTTGCATGTACGACATTCACTCATTCAGCCTAAATTGCTGTGTGGCACTGATGTCAGCAATAAATGGTTCCAAAAAATAAAGAAGAAGAGGCATAGAAATTAGAACATCCAGCAATAAACAATCTGAAACAATTTTGCTATTTATCTTCAACATTAGGACCATTAAAAATTGAAGCAGTGCTGTGATTCAATTTGCTTTTTCTTAGAAATATTGATCCTCATTTTCCACTAAGGAGACCTTTTGGACTGCAGCTCTGCATGGAAAATTAATTTGCATAATGTTTTTCATATATATAAGCTTACTTGCTGAAGGGTGAATCTTTGCCTGATAACATTATGGCCTCCTTTCCTGTCAATTTCTAAGGTATTACGTACATTATAATTGGAACACGACGGCACAAAACATGCAGAGCCTCACAGCATCCCAAGATAAATTAATGGCAGCAGTGATCTTAAAGAACATTTGAAATTGTCCTCACCTTTCTATAAGAATGTAAATTGCAGGTTTTTATAATTAAATAGAGAGAATAAATGTGATGCCAAAAAAAAAAGAGCATACCTTTTTAGATATAAATATTCCACTTACGGATACAGAGATTTTGATGTATCTTGTTGGTTAGTTAAAATGAATGCCTAGGGGGGAAATGGCCAACCTGCTCTTTAGTAGAGCTCAGCCAGAAGGATGCGCTTTGTGAACCTATTTGGCAGGATAAGAAAATGCCCTTTCCTGGTGTTATTTTCAACAAATGATTTCAGCAGAGTCTGAAAGTATCTGTACAGAAAGATGTTCTACCCATTTGTTTGCTGCAGCAAGTGATGTTCGCAGGGTATCTACATCCACCAATGTCAAAAAGTTAAGATTGAAAGTCTTCCTGGTTTTTACGTATGTCATACATAATCAGATCGTATTGTCATGGGCAACATATTGCCTTTTTTTAAAACCATATTTTGTGGATAACCCTGGATATTAGTATGTAGCCAATATTAGTGGTTTAATTAGTGGTTTAATTAAAGCTGTAATATTAAACTACACACTCCATGAATTTTAGCCTGAGTGGGATTGAATATATTCTGTACATTATTTAAATAATTCTGTAAATTCTGTACACCCTTGTAAATGGATCATAAGCTTCCTAATAGACAGGAAGCATCAGGTGAAGCTAGGCAAAATCTCATCAGATACCTGCACAATTAGCACAGAAGCCCCCGGGGCTGTGTGCTCTCCCCCCTTCTCTTCTGTCTATACACCAATGACTGCGTCTCAAAATATCCCCCTGTTAAAATGCTGAAGTTTGCCGATGATACAACAGTGATTGGTCTCATTCGAGACAACAATGAATCTGCATACAGACGGGATGTTGAACAACTAGCCTTGTGGTGCAACCAGAACAATCTTGAACTAAATGCACTCAAAACCGTAGAAATGATGGTGGATTTAAGAAGAAAGCCTCCCATACTACCACCTCTTACAATATTAGATAACACAGTATAACAGTAGAGTCCTTCAAGTTTCTAGGTTCTATCATATCTCAAGACTTAAAATGGACACCTAACATCAAAAAGTCATCCCAAAAAAACCATAACAAAGAATGTTCTTTCTGCGCCAACTCAGAAAGCTCAAACTGCCCAAAGAGCTGCTGATTCAATTCTACAGAGGAATTACTGAGTCTGTCATCTGCACCTCTATAACTGTCTGGTTTGGCTCAGCAACCAAACAAGACAAACATAGACTTCAACAGATAAGTAGAACTGCAGAAAAAGCAATTGCTACCAATTGCCTTCCATTGCGGATTGTATACTGCAGGAGTCAAAAGGAGGGCTGTGAAAATATCTACAGACCTCTCACATCCTGGACATAAATTGTTTCAACTTCTACCCTCAAAACGATGCTATAGGGCACTGCACAACAGAACAACTAGATCAGTGGTCAGTTGCCAATTTTTTTACTATTTGTTTAGGTGCACTTGTGCATGCCCTGATGCACATGCGACACTTCTGCTCATGCACCGAAGCATCCAAGCAGGTAGGCAGAGGCTCCCACTGCTGCTACTACTGGTTCACCGAATTCAGGCCAAATCAGGAGCAACCCACCTCTGAACTAGACCCAAGGACAGTTTTTTCCCGAATGCCATCACTCTGCTTAACAACTAATTCCCACAACACTGTCAAATAATTTAATAACACTGTATTACTATTATTATTTTCTTCCTTACTAGTATCTATCTCTTCCAATTTATTACTATAACCATGTTGCTTGTATCTTTCAATTTATATTATTTTTATTTGTTTCCTAATATGATTTGATAACTTATTAGTAAACTTGACTATCACTAAGTGTTATATCTTTTTATTCTTGATGAATGTATTTTATTCTCCTTATGTACACTCAGAGCATATACACCAAGGACAAATTTCTTGTGTGTCCAATTACACTTCATAAAGAATTCTATTCTATTCTATTCTGTCTATAATATATGTCTATTGTGTACAATTTTGCCTAGGATATACATTACATACACAGAGAGAGAGAGAGAGAGACATAATGATATCTTAAGAGTGCATGTGTGTTTGTATGTCACTTTTTAATAATTATTTAAAGAAAGTTAGAGAAGTGCAGATTTAACCTAAAGTTAACAGTCCTCTAATGGATTCATTTGCAAATGTGGGCCAATTGTGGGAATTTTCTGACAGCTGTGGTTATAAGTTATTTTGGGCAGGACCATGATGTGATGATGGAAATCATGAAGAATCTCTAAAAAAGAGAAACAGTTTGGAACCAGCTTAAGTTATGGACATTGAAATGCCTATTTGAAATCCTGCATATGAATATCTACCTATCATAATACAGAATTGCATAATTCAAGTGACAGGCTCATTAAGCCAGCTACCAACCTTTTGGGCACCAGGGACCAGTTCCATGGAGAGAGGTATTTCCATGACCCAGAGAGGTCATGATTCCACATGCTGCATGCATCCCATGGATGGGGCTTCACTTGTTTGCGTGGCCTGGTTTCTGGCATGCCGCAGCCCAATGCTGGCCCATGGACCAGGGTTTGGGGCCCCTGCATTAAACTATTGCCTCCAATGTCTTTCTGTTTTACTTCTCTCTGAGAGGCGGCCCTGACAGCAAGAATTGCTGAGAGGCGGCTGTGGTGGCGGGAGCAGCTGAGAGGCAGCTGCCTATGCACAGGACAGTTCTGGGGTCATGTGTGGGTGGGCTTGCATGCATGAATGGGCAGGAACATTTAAAGGTGATGGGAAGCTCTGGGCATCTAGTCCTGACTAGACTTCACTGATTTGCCTTGTATCCATTGATGGTCAGTTTGTGCTGGAGCGGGAGATAAAACTCTACAACCCAGGACTGGTTTGGTAGCATTTTCTTCCAAACTTCCGGAGCCTGATACCATGCTTTTGTCCACCATTGGTGATCCAGATCCAGAACTGCAATCTTAAATTTATTCACTATGAATACATTTTGTAGGCATGTAACCTACAGGTATGTACTGTATGCCAAGTTTCAGGGCACGGCATGTCTTTTCCACCTCCTCCTCTTTCTCCTTGTTCCATTATCAGCAATCTCAGCATAACTATGAAAAATATTAGGACTCTGCAAAAGTGTCTTTCTTCAGTGTCAAGATATCACCTTAGTCTGAACAGACACCAGAATTTAATCTAATTCAAGATGAAACACAAAGTTGAAACACAAAGTTTCTTAAGGAAGGGAGGAAGGGAAGGAGAAGGAAGGAAGGAAGGAAGGAAGGAAGGAGCTGAAAATCTCAATGTCATCTCCTCTGTTGATTTAATTTTGTACCATTGTCATCCTCTATGACCTCAGACAAACAAAACTGGAAAAAAAGAAGAAGCCTATTCTTTGACACCAAAAAACCTGGTGAATCACAGTAAGTGAGCAATAAAATTGTTATTATCAGATCTGGTTATAGCATGGTGATAATGAAGAATTCTGAAAATTGTATTTTGTAAGGGAGGAGGGTTCCGCTCAGTTGTATCTTATTCTTGGTGATTGTCAGGACAAGTCCATGCAGTTTTCTTGGCAAAGTTTTTCAGAAGAGGTTTGCCATTATCTCCTTTCTAGGATGACAGACAATGACTAACCCAAAGTCACCCAGCTGGCCCAAGATGAGACTAGAACTCACAGTCTCCCGGTTTCTACTCTGATACCATACACCAAACTGGCCCTTGTTTTAATAAGCTTAGAAGTTTAGGTGCAACTTCTCCACCCCAAAAATATGAATATTTGAGCTTTCTTCAATACTTTCTTCTCAAATATTGTACTGTGTCTACAAATGTATAATAGAATATCATCAGCCTAGAGTTTAATCAATGCTTGAAATAACTCAAGTTGTTTTTCCCTGCACATGAAACAGTACCTTCTACTTGAATCTTCTGTGTAATGTTCAGTAGCCATAGCAATGAGACCAAGAGAAAGGTGGCAATTCTATTTAGCTCCCTGATGCAATTAAATTGGTTTCAAAATGCCTGACTTCCTGCAAATTCTAGCTGCTAATCTGGTGTATAACTACACACGTTCAAGCTCTTGGGGTATACATTTAATTTCAGAGATACTCCGATAGAATCTAATACTGGGAAAGAAGGAAATAGTGCTTCATGCTGATACTATTACTTGGAAAATCTACTACCTTTATTATTTTTTAAATGTGGCATGTATTTAAGAGCCAAGCCTGCACAATCAAATCACAACTTGTACACACCATTCTTATAATGTGTAATTGACTGTTGATTGCTTTGTGCGCATTGGTCATGGCACTGAATTTGGACAGGAACATGTATCTATATAATTACATTCATCCACTACCACCCCACAAGAAACAGATTTTTTTAGAATTCATCGCAAAGTTTTTCAATCTGTGTTTAAGTCCGATTGTCTGTTATTACACTCAGACACCGAGAACTCAATGTTGGAGGTTTAGTTGATTTCAAAACTTTGTTATCACTAGAGATTATATACTTTTTAAATGGATCTTGCAACTGGAGAGACACATCTGTGATAATAGGTAGACTGTTTAGAAGGGCTGCTTAGTCTGATCTCTACTTGATATTCCTTATGCACTTTCAGTGGCTGTTGGGTTTCCTGGTAATATAATTGGCAGTATATATTTAATCTTGCTGTTCAGGAAAACTGAATTAGGAAGGTTCATTTCTTTCCAGACGTCTTCCAAATAATCTTATGTCATCTTCCCCAAAGAATAAATCTTTTAAATCTTCTTAATGTCCACAGCATCCGGAGATGTATTTGTGAGCCATAATTTTTTCTGGCAAATAGATTTGAAATTTGTCTTTGGAATATATGTGTCTTCATCTTTTTTGTGTTTAAGACTATAATATAGTCTTTTTTAATACCCTCGCTTCTTCGGAGAATCTCATTTGCATAGATGACATTTTGCAAATACTGTAGCTGCCTCCAAATCACTCAATTCCTTTCAGTCCCTTCCTGAAAATCAGGTAGATCGGCAGTTCATAAATGTAATAAATAAATAAATAAAATAAAATATAGATTGCCCTCAGCTTACAACAGTTCACACTTATGACCTTTGCAGCATCTCCATGGTCACATGAACAAAGTTTGGATGATTGACAGCTGGTTCATATTTATGACAGTTGTACTGTCCTGGTATCATGTGACAAGCTTTTGCTACTTTCTGACAAGCTAAGTCAATGGGGATTCGTTTAACAACCATGTCACTAACTTAACAACTATAATGATTCACTTAACAACTATAGCAAGAAAAGTTGCAAAATTTATTTAATTTAGAACACAAATTTCGGCCTCAATTGTGGTTGTAAGTTGAAGACTACATAGTGGCCAAATCAAGCATCACAGTCTTATAGTGATGATCATGATAATTTCTGATATACCCACTCAGTTCAGAAATTAATGGTCTTCCTGTGTTAGGCAACTGTAAATAGTTATTATCTAAGGGCCTGTACATGGGATACTACATTAGTTTTAATTTTCCAGTAAGCAATTTTCTCAACCAGACATCAAACCTGTAAACTAACTTTTTTCCAATATTCACTTCAAGAAGTTGAACTATAAAATCATTTTTACTATGGCGAATATAGGATACATCGAATTTGCAACTATATACAGTATCTGAAAATATTATTATTTCCATTTCTAAGCAATATGCAACCTGCTTTCACTTTACTGAATCCAGAAGGATGCATCAGTAGATCCATTCCGCAAATGTTATTGTGCTGATGTATGTATGTATGTTAGCTTGTTTCTGTTGATGATCCCTATGGATGGGCAAGGAAAAAGAAGTGCACGCTCTGCTGATATAAAAATAAGATGAATGTGACATTAAATTAAGTACAGCTTGTGGCCTGTGGTGCCCAATGGCTTGGCCAACATCTTCATGTATGTTCACATGCTCTAGATCTCCACAGACATACAACATATGGAAGAGATACTTTCCCCCCCAATTTAGTTGTAATGAAAATTGCTTTTAACCCCGGAAGCCCCATTGATGTTATTGGAAGCTTCTCCTTTGGGGTTAATGGCAGCTGCAACTGAAGGAGGGTGACAAGTTATTGGAATTGCAAGTTAAGTGTTTAGTTTGATGTCTACTCTTGTCATAATAGGAATACAAAGATAAGATTTGGCATGGCTGTTGCTAGCATAATTCCAAAGTGGTGATTTCATTGCACAGTCTGCCATTATGTGGCATCCCCTTTCATTTAAATGGTGAGGAACATAGGCACATGTTCTCTTTTCAATATAATGAATTGGGCCTAGGAATGAAAAATTCTCTCTCAACCCAACTCAGGGTTTTTAATGGAAAAAATAGGAGGAGAAATGAATATTAGTTATGTTGGCTGCCTTGACTTATTTCTAAAAGTAATATAAAGGATGAGATTTTAAAAATCCAAAAAAAAAAAAAAAAACCAGCCTCTGCATTATGTTGACATCTCTCCATACACCATTATTTATAAAGCAGAGGACACTTTAAAAAACCTGTGGTAATTATTTCTTTACACGCTTTTTTATAGTATGATAGGTCTCCCCTACTCCCCAAAATGCAATTTTCATTTTTAACAGGAAATCATGTGCCACATATAATATAAAAGTATATAAAAAAAAAACCATTCAGCTCAACATTAAGAAGCCAACTCCTCTTCCTTTTTCGAGATCCGAGAAAGAAATTTTTCAGCTTTTATCAGTTTGCAAATAACTTATGCTATGAACTATTTGGGAGCTGGGGATAAGACTACTACTACTTAAAAAAAAAACCACCTAGAAAAACAATGAAACAGTGGTTTTATTTAAAGAAAACAAAACACCACACAGGGAACAGTAGGTGGCTGAGAGAAAGAATAACAGTAATCAAAATAAGTTCCTCACTGGCTTTGATTCAAAAATCTTCTATTTATAACGCAGGTCTAAAATCATTGTGCTATTATAGTTTTCCCAATATCACTGTTCAATTCAGAGGATGCTGAAGTCTCTGCAAAGGAGCCAGTGCTGCAACAACTGAAGTATGGAACTTGAACTGTACAAGAACACTTGAGGGCTCATAACGTGGAAAAGTCCCCTTTGGAAATGAAGCAGAAAATTGCATCTACAGATTACGCTTAAGGAGAATGGAGGAATAACAAAGGGCAACATTATCCCTTTGTGCTCTCCAAAAATGGTTGCTGGCCAGATCTAGTGATGGGACAACTGGACAGTGCAAGTTAACCATAAATGTTAAAAAAAGGACTAACTTTTATATTCAAAGTACTGCGACAATGTATTTTGAGAACTTCAAAGAACATCTCTGATGCATAAGTTACTATTTATGCTAGAGGTGGGTTGTTCCCGATTTGGATCAGGTGAACCGGTAGTAGCACCGGTGGGAGGCTCCGCCCACCCACACGGATCTTTCTACGGATGTGCGCACAGGAGCGTGCCTGAACTGGTGGTAAAAAAATTGGCAACCCACCACTGATTTACATCCTACCCTTTTCAGGTCACTCTTTGACTAAGCCCTACTGGTCATGTTAGTGCATTAACTGTTTACATTATAAATAGCTTCCAACCAAGCTAGTTTTAAAAGCAGTGAAGTGAAAAGCGAAGGGCAAAAGAAAAAAATAATTGCAAGTCTCCTGCCGTCATAAATCGTGTAAAATCCTGAGTTCTATTTTACAAGCAAATGGAGGTTTGATCCTGGTGCTCCACTGGGCATGAGGCCAATTTCCTAATTTACTGATGTCTTGGAGTATACAGTAATTATTTGTGAATAATAAAAACTCACAGGTTCAAAATTTGTAAGTACTATGAAGGCCTTTCTGGGAACAAATATTTCTATAATTTTTAATCATCATTCTTTCATGACTGTATCCAAAATCAATATTATTTTCCTTATTATTAAGTGGGACAAAAAACTAAAATAACAAATTAATACTCAGTTACATATTTGAATGCCAAGTTTTCATTGGCAATCTATCAGTGTGGATATGAATTTGAAAGCTCAACATAATTCTTAAAGAACAATCTTATTTATGAAGCTAAATTATTCTGCAGCTTTGCTAAGCATAACAATATGGCATTATTCTGGTACTGGTAGTGAGAATCCTTATTCTATTAGGAAGATCCATAACAAAGAGGAAATCATGGGAATTTCAGGCAATAACAATACTTTCACCAATGCAATGTTTGGATATATGGATAAATAGATACACATACATTCAGAATATATATTTTTCAGAATGTATATTATAGAAGTTAACAATAGAGGCAGCTGCTGTTGAAGGATAAATGAACTACTTCATTTATACCCTGCTTCTTCTACTACAGTGTAAGTCAAAGCCATCCAGCCCTAGCAAAATTAGAGAAAGAAAGACAGTATTGGGAAGATGAGGGAATGAAGATAGGAACTTTATACAGACTTTAAAGACTATATACAGCATTTGTAACTCAGGATTAAACTGAGGAATTCTTGATGCTCTCTGAGCTTGGAGGTTTTCTTGCAGACATTTCATTACCAAACTAAGTAACATCCTCAGTGCAGTGCATCCTCAGTGCAGCTCAGGTAGGGGCTATGAATCAACCTTGACATGAAGGCACACCTACTCACCTATAAAAATTATAGTTTTTTTTTAAACTGTTGATCATACTTGCAATTCATGTCAAAATAGTGAAGAATCAGAATTTGAGAGCCAGTTTCACAGAATGTGATGATATATGATTGTTAAGAATTTAATAATAGACACCCAAGAATCACAAGGTAGCATTTTGTCTCATGCATATCCTAAGCGATATAAAAATGGACAGTTGTCAAAAAAAAAAACAACCCTTGGCCATTCCTTGAAATTAATGGGGATAGACAGGACATTTTAGGGGGACATTGCTTTAGGCCCCTCCAAAATGAATACAGGTTTGTAACCAGAAGGCCCCATTTTTTTCTAATTCTCTGCATCCTGTCTTTAAAAGACCAATTAAGTAAAAACACACAATACAGCAGCGATGGCGAACCTTTTTTGGCTCGCGTGCCACAAGTGGGAGGAGTGCAGGGGGGTAGTGTGCGGGCATGCCACACCCATAATGCAATGCACGACTCCCCAGTGCGCATGCATGCACAACGCGCGACCCCCCCCCCCATTTTACATGCTTTTTTTACCCTCCCCAGGCTCCAGAGGCTTTATAGGAAGTGACTTACGGTTTGCTCGGAGGGTGGTTTTAAGCGCTCCGAAGGTGTCAGGGAAGCCTCCGGATGGTCCCTGAAGCCTTTGGAATGCTTAAAATGACGCTCCAAGCAACCCGGAAGTCACTTCCGGTTTGCTCGGAGGGTGGTTTTAAGCATTCCTAAGGCTTCAGGGAAGCCTCCTGATGGTCCCTGAAGCCTCCGGAGGGCCTCCGGGGGGCGGGGAGGCACTTTTCGCCCTCCCCAGGCTCCTATAAAGCCTCTGGAGCCTGGGGAGGGCGAAAAATGGCTTTTAAAAAGGTGAACTCAGCTGGCCAGTGCGCACATACGTGCTGGCCAGCTGACAGGGCAGTGCCTCGCGTGCCCTGACAAATGGCTCCGCATGCCACTTGTGGCACGCGTGCCATAGGTTCGCCATCACTGCCATACAGTTTGGCCCTGACTAGCTTGAAAGGAGGATTTCAAGTCAATGCTTTTCTTTAAGAAAAAATGCTGAATCAACATTTCTCTCTTGAAATGTTTTTTTTAATTTTCATAACATATAATCACATGTATACTATTACATAACCACCATCGTATTGTATTATCAAAAGTTTACATCAATTCATCTTACCATCAACTCCCCCCCCCAACCTAATTTTGGTCAAGATGTAGACCTGGTTACAATTCCCAGCTATTCTCATCATTATCTTTATATAATTATATATCCTTACACACACCCAATTTGTGATTCTGCCTTTAAATATCAATAGTTTTCCATTATAAGTGTATTTCATCTTCCCTCTCCAATTTTTCCATGTCTTGGATTAGATTATCCTTAATTGCCTATGAATGGCAAAACTTGCTGTTCAATATTCATTTCAATTCCCTTAATCTATTATATAGAATAACAAGCGGTAAACATCTCACTTTATTTCATCATCTTAAAAGTTATATCATCTTAAAAGTTATATATATAAATAATATATATATATATATATA